>NW_026453197.1:16875000-17500000 GCF_025200985.1 Drosophila gunungcola
AGACAGAAGAGCTGATGGAATAGAGAAAGTTACACTTGGGCTGACACGCTGTTAGCTACAAAACCCCTTTGGATGGGTTGGTATTCCCAGGATATACGGGTTCTGGTCAGAGGTAGCCCTGCAGCGATACATACATGTCTCACCTTTCTTGATCTTCGACAGCCACTTGGCGCCGGCTTTGGTTCGCGGACTGGCCTGACGTATTCCCATCATCTGAACCAGACTTGGACGCTTCTTTTTCTTCATGCGTGCCTGAGGCGCGTGTTTTGTGGGTTTGCAGGATGGCAGGTTTGTGGGTTAGATCAAGGCGCATTAGACACGGGACATAGGTCACATACAAGACAAGAGACACAACATAAACGCAGTCAGCAATCGTTAATTACATCGAAAGCAATTGGGTGCTAAGTGCTGGACATTAAGTGTCATACAGTAAGCGATCGATTGAGTTACTTAAGAACATGACATTGTTTTTTATAAAGGTGTCTAAAAGTATGCAACGATTTATTTTAAGACCCGATTCATTGTAATGTACGATTTTCCTTTTGTATTGCATACTTTTAGACGCCTTTATAAATGAATTCAACAATCTACCCTCATTGTATCTCTATTTCGAATGCCCACTGTAATTTGAAATCACAGAAGTGCAAGGTGCATTTAGTGTTTTATTGGGTGGGCAACACACTTAAAGCATTCACAGTGATGGAACTTATTGCGGTTGTTGCCAAATTGCTTTAAATGGGTTGGGGAAAAGGTCAGCAAACTACACCCGTTCAGGCTCGGTTCTGGTAGTTGCACAGATATAGTCAACAGATACGGAAACAGGATACAGGATACAAGATACAGGAGATAGAGCGACAGCGGCTTGGAGGCGGCATTTGTCACCTGAGTTTTTACCTTGACCTTCTCGACGATCCACATAAACCAGGTGGTAACTAAATTAAGCGGCGAGGGCGCTGTTGTGGTGCGATGCATATTGCGTATAAGCTTGGACAAGCCGAATTTCCACTCGATGTCGGATTGGGCCTAGTATTTCATAGGTTTTTTGTTTATTGTTTGTTAGCAGAGTGCGCGATGTTGGATGGATGAGACATGACATATAGGGGAGAACAAGAACAAAGGAATACACGGGATGAGATTCGTGAGCTGAAGCCTCGGAATTTACAGTTTTTTTTTTACTTCGTTAATACGTAACTTAAGAGCTGCAAAAATCAGGTTGTTAATAATAGAAATTCACAAATGCAGAGGCCTGTTTTGGATGGCAATTTCTTAAGACTTCTAAAAACTTCCATACAAAACCTAGCCACCATATTGGTGTATCTCTTCATACTTAAATCCTAGGCAGTGACAAACACAGACACATAGACACATGCAGCAACGATTTCTATATAATATATATGTTTTTTAAAAGCATGCATTAACCAACACTCTTTGGTTTGGCCTTGCTCAACACTGGTCACAAAAGCAGAGCACACTTCTAGGCGCTAATCCACTAAAGCTAATCTGCACTTTACTAAACTAGAAGGCGAGAGGCTTCCATCTTTGAGATACAGTTTCACTGGCACGCAAAAAATGTATCCCTCAGATTGCTAACTTCATTTTCCTGAAAAAACCTGGAAGATGCAAGTCTGGGCAGTTGATGGATTTACAGAGCATGCCAAGGTCTCTTATAAATTCGGTTTTCTCAATGTCAGGTTAAGTACCTAGGTTAGCTAAAAAAGAAACTTCATTTAGAGTTTACCATCATTTGCATAAAATCTTTTGTTAACTATTTTAAGAGCTTCATCGGGATATTAACTTATGCTTATTTCGCTAACCGTCAAATTTTAACCGTCAGTCTATTAAAAACATGCTAGAGTAGATAAAAATAAATCTACTTCATAATTTGTACACTTTACTTCTCATACTGCTTGCTGAAAAAGAGGAGGATTAATATTCAATGTAATTTAGCATTCAGATACTTAACTTATGGTTAGAGTAAGAGTTTAAAAAAAGATTCGAGTTAGGTAAAAGCGCCTTTAGCAATACTACCTGAATACGTTGATAGGTGTCTGACATCATAGCAATCAGCAGGTTAATGAGCACAACCACCGACACCAACATGTAAATGCCAAAGACAATTTTGAACAGGTACTCAACCCAATACGGTTGAGTGGGCGTGGCTACATTTTTGATTTTGTCAACTTGCGTTTGCTCGGTCGTCGTTTGTCCGAACACGGCGAAGAACAACAACTCGAACGAGTTTATCGGATGCATGCGCACTGTGTCCGGAGCCCCATAGATACATTTCCAGATACAGATACATATTCAGATACAAATACACATAGACACCCCCGGACAGCACGCACATCATATTGGCCGGCGCGGAAATTATTTTGAAAAATAAAAAGATAACGGACGCCCAGGTTGGTTGATTCGATTCAATTCGATTGTGATTGTGATTGTCGTTGATTTGTGGGATCGACCAACCCCCGGTTTTTTTTTTAAGCCCAATTGTGGTCAGTTTGGGGTTGTTACCGCAAAACAAAGCACAAAACATATAGCATTCCAAAAAAACGTAAATCAAAAACGGGGGAAGAGGGGAAAAAGCAGAGAGAAAATACATATTAGTGGCCTTGGCAATACAAACCTGAATGCGCTGATAAGTATCCGACATCATGGCAATTAGCAGGTTAATGAGTACAACCACAGACACCAACAAGTAGATGCCAAAGACAAATTTGAAGAGCACCTCGGTCCACTCGGGACGCAAGTGTCGCATGGGATTGATGTCCAGGGTGGTCGTCTGTCCGAAGACCGCGAAGAAGAGGCGCTCGAAAGCCAGAAAGGGCGTCATGGGTCCTAACCAAATGGGTCCGAACGGAACGTTACTCACAATCAGATATGTCTGAACTTTAGCGTTTGCGTTGCTGCAGCTAGCATATATATATATATATATATGTATATATGGGACATATATATATTGTCGGCTTGGCACAGGCGTGTGTGCGAGTTTGGATATTGTTTTGTAGATTGATTTGGATATCTTGAAGTTTACATAAACGAGTATATTTATGGTGGGTTTTTTTTTTTGTTTGTTTGGCTTGGATTATTGGAGAGTGCGGGTGAGTGGTTAAACACGTCAAAAGCAGCATCTCGCAGTTCGCAGTTCGAATACTAGTATCGGCATCGGTATCGGTATCAGTAGCGTTATCGTTTACGTTATCGATTCGATTCGATAGGTTTCGATTGTTTCGATTGTGCAGAATTTGGTGGTGGGCAAGCGGCGCAAGCTGAAAGCCGCAGGCAGGCGGGCATTGATTATATCGATATTGCTGATTGATTGATTTTGATTGGATTGACAGGGTTAAAACATCAACATGCAGTACTGAAATTTTGAGTTTGTACAAAGTTCTAATCGGTATCGTTTGGGTTACACATCGACAAAAATAATTTAAAAAACTTATAATGAATAAAAATTAAAGATTTTAATTAAAAATAGAAAATATCTAGCCTGTGGATGTATTCACTTGTAAACTAATATTTGAAAAAGTTTGAATCCAATCTAAAAAGTACTCATAGACAAAATACAAAAAATTATAACGAAAACCTCTGTAAAATTATATTTGACTTAAAAAAAAAATAGTTCAAAAACATAATTTTTAAGTGGTATCAATTTTTTTTAAATTTTCCTTTAACATTTATTTAATTTTTAATTAACATCATGCCTTAAAACTTTTGGAATACTTTAAATACAAAAGCCGATAGCAAATCAAATTTAATGAAAGTAAGAATCTATACATTAAATTCCTGTAAACATTTGTAAACTCTTCTTGATTAAGAAATATGTTCTTAACATCAAAAAAATATATAAAAATAAATAAATAAATACAAAATCATACTCCAAACTAAATAATAAAGCTTAGCGCAAGGATACCTATATAAACACAGATCCACAACATCGAGGATGCGGAAAGGGGATTTCCCGCGAAAACGCCTCAAAACGAAAGTAACTGAAACGAGCAATTGGCGAGGGGTTTTCGAGCAGCGAGTGCGGACTTGTGGATGTTCCAAGGAACTGGAATACAAACGACAATAAAACTTTACGCACAACATCGAAGGCGGCAACGCAACGGGTTCGAGTCCGGCATTCGGCAATAGAGGGTTAAGGGTAGCCCCCTTAAAAATCGGGGGCCATGCAAAAAGGCGGTAGGGGAGTAAGGGGTAAGGGGTGGTAGTGGGTGAAAAAGGGGGCGGTGGGTGGCGGAGACTTACGGTCGTCCTTGTGCTTTCGTCGGAATTCGCTGAAGCGACTATCGACATAATTCTCCACGGGCGGAGGTCGAGGGGTGGGCATGTCATCTGTTCCATTCGGATTCAGTTCGATTTTCAGTTAGGGGTTAAGATCAGAGGGAGAACATTATTAGTGGAGGTCATTTGTTGGGGGTTGGGTGGGACGGGGATTACGACATCAAGGTTGAAGGTTCGGGTGGTTTTGTACTTGTTGAGCATGCAATTGTTGTATTATGTGGTTGTAGTTGGTTCTTTTTTTTTTTTTTTTGTATTATTTACTTATGTGAAACATCGAGCACACACAGATTAGATGGCTTTTCATTCAAGGCAGACACAGATACTTATCAAGACACATTGAACGTTCAAAAGAGGAAGTTTGCAAAAACATTCCAAATGAAAATAAAAAGATTTGAAACAAAAAACAAACGGTAGACAGGAGGAAGCAAAGCAAACGTTTTGACTTACCGTCGCTGAAGTAGCCTCTATTTCGGTTCTTCTTCTCGAAGCTGCGCAGATCCTCTGGCGAAAAGTTGGCAAAACTCTGATTCAAGGCCACAATGTGCATGGAAAAGCCAAACACAAAGATGGCCAAGACGGCCAGGAACCGGGCCAGATCCTTCAGCAGATCCCCAATGATGATGGCCCAGGGTCCGAAGAGGTGGTGGAAGGACAAAAAGTCCAAAATCTGCACACAGGCCAGCAGGAAGGCCAATGCGAAGCACTGATTGCGGCAGTACACCAGCGTGGGCCAGTACTCCTTGGACACGAACAGAAACGCCGACACATGGACTCCCACGCCGGCCATTCCCAGCAGCAGGACCAGCACCTTTATCGATCCCAGTCCCGACTTGTCCGACGGATTCGTCAGCTCGAACAGCAGCAGGCCACTCAGCCAGATCAGAAGGCCCACCTCGTACCAGTAGGGCACTAAACTCAGTCGGAGTACTGGATAAATGGGCGTTATGCCCACGATGCTCAGGTGGATCATGAGGTAAATGTGCGAGGTGAGGTACGACATGAACTTGATAATCGGCACCTTGTTGAACTTGTGGCCCATCGGGAAGGTGAACCCGATCCACACCGGTGGGCAGACTATAAAGGCCACGAGCAGCAGCAGGATCTTCCAGGAAGCCCACGTCAGTGATCCGTGCCAGAGTTCCTAAAAAATAGGGAGAATTTATATAGTTATATTTATATATTTTGTATGCATCACAATACCAGATCTATCTAGCTAGGGCTTTAAAAAAAATACATATATTTCTCCAAAACGGAACCAAAAAAGTATCAAAAATGATAATTGAGTTAAAGTCTAATTAATATTATTAAAAAAATTGTATCTATTGAAATAAAATTGAAATAAAAATCTGAAATATACACTAATCGAAAATAAAAAGCAAATTTTAGCTTCGTTCTAACTTATATATTTTTCGTTATGAAAATTAAATTAAACTCGATATGTAAGCTATGCTAGCAATTATTCATATCACACACTTGCAAGTAACGCTGGACCACGGTATGGGCAATCACTTCCTTCTGTTCATTTTCGATCAGAACGTCGAGAAACTCCACGTTCCGCTTGTCGGTGGCCTGCAGGATCTTTCCCGCGGAATCAGAGCCAGCTGCCAGGGCCAAAAGTTCCGTGGCCATGGCCTCACATTGCTTGCCAGCAGCCACCAGATCCTTGGCTCTCTCTTTTTCCTAGAGACAAATGGGATTCATTAGTAAGTGTTTTTAAAGTTCAGATAAAAAGCATAATTTAATTTAAGTTTATAGAGATCCTCAAACAGCACACATTTTTTGTAAGCTACTTCAGGCTACTTAAAGTTGCTTGAAAATGTAGTTAAGTATATAAAAACATGCTTTAATGCTTTAATACTCCTTAAGAAAGTTTAAGATTAAAAAAAGTAATTCCCAAAAATATCTTATGAGGTTTAAAAAAATCAAAAATATTTAAAATATTTATCCAGCCTATACGATATTTAAATATTCATTTAACACAACTAACGTTTACTTTACCAAAACCATAGCAAAGTTGTATTCTGTTCAGGACACCTCACCTTCGTCGAGAGTACAATGTAGATGTTGGACAACTTGGCGGCCGTGTCCACTGGGGCCGGCGACACCAGGACGAACTCCTGGATGGGCTTGTTGTTGTGGTTCTTGGACACCACCATCAGGTTGTAGACGAAGCGCTTGTCCTCCATCAGGCCGTAGGTGTCGTGCTCCTTGTTCATCAGGTAGCGCAGCACCTCGTTGTGTCCCTCGGAGGCGGCGAACCAGATGGCGGCACAGCCGTAGTTGGTCTCCGATTTGGGCGAGGCACCCGCCTCGCACAGCAGCTTCACCACCTCCAAGTGGCCAGCTTTGGCAGCACAATGCAGTGGCGTCCAACCGTTCCGATCGGTTGCGTTGATCTCCGCGCCCTGGCCGAGCAGAATCTCCACCATCTGGATGTGGCCATGCATGGCGGCGATGTGCAGGCCCGTCCTGCCGTTACGATCCTGCGACTGGAGGAGTTCCGCCGACCGACTCAGGAGCAAACCGACCACTGACATGTGTCCGCCGAAGCAAGCCAAATGGAGTGGATTATAGCCCTGTAAGTAAAGACAATTGTTAATAGGTTCTCAAAAGTGTATACAGACGAGCTTCAATAACCCTAGCCAATATCTGTCGACAACGAATTTCATTTAAAGGGACGTTTAGTAGGAGAAAAAAAATAGTTCTCCAAGGAAATTTTAGTTCTACGTTCAAAAAAATTCTGAGAAGAAAATAAAAGGAATAATATTTAATGAAATATTTTGCAATTAAGTTTTATACATTAACGAAAATGATTTATAAGCCTTCTTATGCTTATATCTATAACTTTAAAAGAAATTAATTTTATCTTTCGTTGTAACATAAATTTAAAAAATGTATAACAAGAAAAAGGGTATCTGCAAATTACTGGATCAATTTGCAAATAAAGTCAAGTCAAAGAAATTTTCTAATTACGAAGATGAAATTGTTTGAAAAATAGTCAGTTGTATGCTTTTATAGAAAATTACTTAGTGAAGTTCGACTGTAAAAAACGGCTTAATCTATATTCCTTAGAAAAATCCATGTTGTCTTACGTTCTCGATGGTCGCCGCATCCACTTGGACACCCGCGGAGTTGAGGAGCAGTCGCACCACGTTCTCGTTGCCGGAAAAGGCCGCCAAGTGCAGTGGAGTCATGCCGGACTCAGTGCCCAGATCCCCAAAAAGACTCTGTCCCGTTGGCGTTTCCGATTTCACGGTGGCCGGCACACTGGTCAGCAGTTCCCGCACCGTGTCCGCTTGGCCATAGTATGCGGCCACATGGAGCGGGGTCAGACCCAGCTTTTTACTATTGATTCTCAACGAATTTGTGCTCTTGAGCACATCCAGGACTTGGCCATGCCCGTTTTGGGCCGCCAAATGGACGGCGGTGAAGCCCGCCTTGTTTTCCTCGGTGCAGGAGGCACCTGCTCTCACCAGAGCCTTCACCACATCCGCGTGTCCGCCCTCGGCGGCCAGCTGCAGGGGCGTGGCATCCGTAAGCTTATTGCGTGCAGAGATCACACCCGATCGATCAAACTTCATCAGCTCCTCGATCACCTTGACGGATCCCTGCATGGCGGCGATGTGGGCACAGGTGTTGCCATCCTTGCTGGTGGCATTCACCAGCGAGGGATGCTGCTGCAGGAAGAGTTTGGCCACTTCAGAGTAGTTGTTCTGGGCGGCGACATGGATGGGCTTCTGGCCCAGATCGTCCGTCGCATCGATATTGGCGCCCAGTTCGAGGAGCAGTTGGCAGCACTCCATCTGCCCGCTGGCAGCTGCCAAATGGAGTGGCGTTTGCTTTCTCAGCGTCAGGATGTCGATCACCGCATTGTGATCCTTGATGAGGAATTTCACCAGATGCGTGAACCCATTCATCGCCGCCAAATGGAGGGCTGTGCGTCCCACCCGCGACTTGGAGTTTATGAACGCCTTGTTGGTTAGCAGGGCATCGCAGACATGCAGGTATCCCCGCTCGGCAGCCAAATGCAGGGCCGAACGTCCCTCCGTATCGAAGACATCCACGCGGGCGTGATTCGCCAGTAGGTTGTTGACCAGCTCCATGTGCCCGCGATGGCAGGCGATGAGCAGGGGGGTCCAGCCCACCGACGATTGCCGGTTCATGGCCTTCTGGATGTCCGTGGGATTCATGTGCGAGATCATCTCCATCAGCACATCGTTGTTCCCGGCCACGGCGCAGTAGTGGAAGGCCGTCTCCAAGGCGGTTTTCGTCTGCAGCGTCACATCCGCTCCGTTTTCGAGGAGCATGCGTACGATCTGCTTGTCGGACTCGGGAATCTTGACCTCCTCCTTGCTGATTTGGCAGGTGTAGTGCAACGCCGTGGCGCCATCCTCGTTTACCGAGTTAATATAGGTGGTGGCCTTGTCCGGACCGTGCTTCTCCTTCACCGTCTCGATCAGATGACGCACTATGTCCGGGTGGCAGGCTCTACAGGCCATGTGCAGGGGTGTCTCACCAGTCTGGTTAATATAGATATATATAATAATAAAAAAATATTAAGTCAAAGCAAACTCCCACTCACATTCGACTTGTACAAGGGATCGCCTTCGTCCTCGAGCAACTGCATCAAGGTGGCCAGATTGCCATGGCGGGCAGCCACATGAACCGGGGTCAGACAGTCGTCCGTGGTCAAATTGGGACTGGCCCCCGACTTCAGCAGCATGAGGGCACACCGATCCCCATCCTTCACCCTAGCGGCAATGTGCAACGGGGTCTCACGCAGTTTTCCTCCCCGCACATGGACATCGGCCCCGAATCCCAACAGGGTTTCCACTACGGCGGGCTTGGCCGACTCCACGGCTATGTGCAGAGCCGTATAGTTGTCCTACAAAGGGAAAATGTGATCAATAAGTGTCTCAGTAGAACCCAATAGACGTTGGAAGGTACGCCACGTACATCTTTGACTAGGCTTTAATTCAAGGATTAAAATATTTTTGAAAAAACTATCTCATTATTAATTAAAGCACTTGAAATCGGACTGGTCCACTAGGACTAATAATTTTAATGGCAAGTTTAAATTAAATTATTCTTCTGCATTAGATCTAAGATCGAATAATACTACAAGCAAAAACACAAAAGACATCGGAATATTAAATAAAAATAAATAAATCATTTAATAAATTCCAGCCAACTTACATTGGTGGTCACATCCACTTTCTCGCCCTTCTGCAGCAGCGTGTTGATGATCCCCGTGTGGCCATAGGCGGCTGCGGTGTGGATACTCCTCGCTCCATCCTTGTTGGGCATGTGGAGGTAGACGCCCTTCTTGAAGAGCATCGTGGCGCACTCAGCATGACCGTTGAGCGACGCAATGTGCATCAGCGTGCTGCCATCCTTGGTGCGCTCGAAGATGCTCGCCTTGAACTTGTCGGCCAGTATCTCGATGACGTGCGCGTGCCCATTCTCGGCGGCCAAGTGCATCGGAGTGCGATCTGTTCGGGATTTGGATAAATATTAATGTTTAGATAAATATGATTATAAACTAAACTATTTTCCAACATTATTCCCAATGTACTTTAAATATTATGACCTCGGTCCACCCGTGGGCGCCAAAAAATTCTTCTAAGCGAAAACCAAATGAAACGTTTCATATTTCAAATTGGATGTAAAGTTAACATCGTACACTCAATAATATTTAATTCAGAAACCAAAATAAATCCTAACTATAGTTCAAGTTTCTGTACACCTTAGGAGAAACAAGCTTTAAATTGAGCTGTATAGACTAATTTCGGTTATTTTAAAAACAGCAATATGCAATGAAAACTTTTAGATTTCGTTTTTGATATCCCTTAAAATCAAGGTGAAACTTATTTCTACCGCGTTTACCCTTGGTCCACATTATCGCAGACTCACCTTGATTGTCCGCAATGGACGCTGAGGCGCGCACGCCATAGAAGTACTTGAGTAGGGCCTCGTCGCCTTCGGCGGCGGCGATATGCAGTGGCGTCTGGCCCTCCCCATTCTGCGTGTCCACATTCGTTCCGTAGTCGACCAGGATGCGGACCATGTCCACGTCCCGCCGTCTGGCGGCCAAATGCAAGGCCGTGTCTCCATTGGCCGTCGTGGCCTGTTGAAAATAAAAACGAAATTCGAGCATGAGATGGTGCACTCATAGAAAAAATTACAGAACTTTGGTAATACAAAATGCTTGCATAAAACATACTTTTTATTAATATATTTAAATAAATTAGAAGAAATAACAAAAGTTAAAAGTCAGTAATAGTGTAAATACTAAAAAGTAAATTAGATGTATTTTTAAACAAGGTAACTAGCTATCAAATTTTATAAATATTTTCTGAGTTTTTGTTATAAACTAGCTTCCCTATTTCCTTAGTGTTTAAAACTGCACTTTGATCAACACATTTTATTTTGGGCTATGCAAATGAGATTCCCCCCCGTTTTAACTGCGTTTTGCGCCTCACCTTTTGACCCAGTTTGTGGCTGTTTTGCCGGCTGATTGCGTGCTCAGCCAAAGTCAGGCGCACAACTTTAACTTAAACTTTGGCTTGAACCCTTGGCCTAAAGCGACCCGACGCCGAAGCCCTTTGGTTAATTTAATCAACACGCACTGCTCTTGGCATGTGTTGCACTTCAACTTCTGATTGAAAATTGCTCAAACTTTGCCAATGTCGCGCACTGTTGCTCTTTTCATGAAATGCAACTCTGAAATGCAGGTGCGTAACTGAGGTAGGTAAATTTGCATTTTTGATTTATTTACACGCTTCACTTTTGGACAGTTCAAGGCTTAAAAAACCTTGTGGACACTTTCTGACAGCTCCGCTGGCCATTTTGATTGGCACTACAATCTACTAGCTCTTATGCATATACGGTTCTAATATTGCAGGAATTAAGTTGATTGCGTAGATAATAAACGGAGTTTACATTTTCTTTTCCCTTTTTTTAGTAAGCTTTATGGGGTCTTATGGTTCGAAATGTTGACATTTTCTGACATTTTGATTGACGTTATGGTCTAAGATAGATTTTAGATATTTCAAGTACAAAATATGGGTTCTTGTTAGGGTTTCCTGGAGATTAAGATTGATTTTAAAACGTGATTTATTTAGCAAGGTCTCCAGGCAAAAACTAACATGAAAGAATAAACCTGTAAGTGTATTAAATGTTTGGAGCTTTTCAAGTGACTTAAAATGTTTAAGCCTGTAAGTATTTTAAAAGTATTTCAATCGTTTCAACTGACTTAAAGGTATGTCAATAAAAAACAGTAACCAAAATAAGTAACTTTAAATTATATAGAGTTATTTTAAGGTGTTAAATGCTTAAAATTACCAAAAGATTTAGTTCTTGTTTCTCAGATAACTCACCTTTAGTTGGTCTGCCGTTTGTGCCGCCAGGAGTTCCCGGCACATGGACTGATTTCCCGACTCCACCGCCAGGAGCAATGGGATTTTGCCACGCTACGCGGAAGATAGGTTTATATGGTGTACAAAATAATTAAGATAAGGACACCGCACACTCACACATCCAGAAACACACGTAAAATCATAAATAACCAATTAGCCAATTCGAGCCTCAAGTGTTAACGGCAACATGTTTCGCTATTTTCAGCCAACTTCGCAACTTTGGCGCACCAACTTTGAAGCCAGCTAGCGTTTTATTTTTTTTTAGGGGGGCGGGGCGTGAGAGGGGGCGTGACGGGGAGTCATTATCCCTATCTACCAGGAAAGGCGAGTAAATCAAGTTGTACAGCGACTTGACCCCCTTTTTTTCGGTTGAGTTTTCCTCGGTTTGTTATTTGTTTGTTGTTGGCAACGAGTTGAGCGCCCTCGCGGGGAAAAACTACAGTACTACCTACAGATATATATATACTATATATGTATGTGTATATCCATAGATATGCGTGTAAAAAAGGAAAGCGAATCAAATCGAACTGAATGGCATCGAAAGCTAAATACTTCATCCGACTAATTTCGCCTGACAGTGCCATTCCACCTATCTCTAATTGATTTAAATCAAGTTGCTGTTTGCCATTTGCCGCAGCCATCGAAGCGCAAATCGAGGTGGGTAAGCATTTTGTCTAGACAATCAATCGGTGGCACCCGATTTCCCCAATCAGCCCCCCAAAAACCCCCTATTTCTCCCACTCGTTCGATGGCAATTCGGTGGAAATTTATGCGATCCCCTCGCGTGCGTAATGGAAATATCGCCCGTGCATTTGCACCCGTGCACGTGATGCGACAAATAGTTCCGCATTTCTGTTGAGATTTCCAAGGGGGTCTCCAAAAAAAAAGGGGTCTGGAGACATGGTTGGCCCAAGCAAGTTAATCAGACGAAGACGACAACTTTGATGGTAATTCAACGCTCACTGGGGCTTACCCACTGTGGTGAGAGCTCCTTATTGATACAGTGTGGGAAAACAAAAGATAAATTGGCAACCACAAAAATTGAATTTTATTTGAGTTGTTTGTCGATCTGCTATGTACAACAATTTTTAAAACCCTTTAAAAAAACACAAATCTACAAATGTATAGAGTTTATAAAGATTACTTTTAAACAACAGAGCTCAATTCAATTCTCTAATTAAAATATTTCCTTAAGGAATCTCTGTTTTATAGGAAGAAAAAAAACTAACATTTTTTTTAATGTAATCTTTGAACTTCATTAATTTTAGGCAAGAAATAAGATTTGTAACTCTTCACTTTTCTTGCTGTGTAATAGCCGCACTAAACTTTTTTTGGCCTTTTTTCGATTTCCAGCCAGTCGAAATGCATTTACCGTGAGCGGTTTTGCATATCGATTTTTCCAACAAATTTTGTTTGCTTTATGTTACTAGCTACTCTTGATTTTGTTGCTGCCATTATTGTAATAAATATATACATTTTTTGGTGATTTTTATTAAGTCTTTGTTTACGTTGGCACTGCCTGGCACCGCTGTCGAGAGTACTTCACTTCACTTGACATCGGCTTACTTTTGGGGAGTAGACTACTATTGCCAAAGGAGATAGAATGGCATCAATTGGGCGGCCAACACTTGTGGCTCTCCATCCGCACTCACACAAGCACACAGCCACACTGGCTCACTCAAAAGCACACATGGTAACACTTACGACCGTCCGCTTTCAAACGAATATCCTTGCCAGCAGCGGCGAGAAGAGCGCGCAGGATATTAGTGGCTGTTCCGGTTTGCCGACTCGACACCAAATGCACCGCAGTTTGTGAACGCGACTGAAAATATTATTTATTATTAGTATAATTAAATAATATGTTATTTACTATATGATGCACACACACTGCTGACGCAATTATTGTTAGGGTCACACTTTTATTGCATGGTATGTAATATGCTGCTCTATGCTCTATGTGGTTAATGTTCGCACCTAAAAAACTGGTTCCTATTCGCTTCAAAATCCCATTTGCTACTGAATAGGAAAGTGGCTCGTTTTTGCGTTTATAAGCACATTTCGTGTCATTTTTTTTGGCTTCTCCCGCGCTCATATCACAGATTGACAGCCCAAAAAAAAGTGAATAAAGAACTCACACTGGCAGGCCGCAGTGGGAGTGAACGAGAGAGGTGTATTAATGGAGGAGCAGGTGTTGGTTGTGAATGTGGGTGTGAATGTGAATGTGAAGTCCTATGGAGCCACGCACACACGCCAACGGAACACTTCAAACTTGGCTGTTGCTAAAACAAAAGTTTGCATCTTTCTGTCTCGCTCCTGCAGCTCCAACCCTCTCGCTCCCACCTTCGAGCGGAGCTCTCTTCTGATAACAATCAGTATTTGCGGAAAAAACTCAAGCCACTTAAATCACCAAGTCTCGAAGTGATTGCAACCGAGAACAAAAAATAAACAAAACCAGATTAATACTGACGCAAGACATAAACAAGAAATAACTACTACAAAAAAAAAACAATTCAACGATTTGATCATCATTCAGTTTTAATTTATTCTGTCCAATTAAAATGTTTCTAATTAGCTTTAACCGTTGCTAGAAATCTTCCAAGCTTGAAATTCAAAATACAATGGTAATAATGTTGTTTCTTTTTGAACAGTATATAAGTAGGTTTTGTCTTTTCATACATTTTAAATATTTAAACAGAACAATTTTGTATGTAAGTAGACGGCTTTAAACTATTCTAAGTTAAAATTACTATATACTTTACACAAAAAAAATATTTAATTTTTAATTTTATTGACTGATGCCTTTAAAGATTAAAATGTTTTCCGGAAACAATGTGTAAGCTAATTTGTTGTTACATTTGTTATTTAAATTTTCTATGCAGTATATATATACATATAGTAACCTCTTTAAAAAGCACTGTTTTCTTGCAACTTTGTTTGTGGGCCTAAAGTGTTGGTGGGCTAAAACCTCTGAAGTTTCTTTAAGCGGGGCCTAGACATTACCATCTTAACCTTGTCGCCAGTTAATTGCCGGTCTCGCCAAAGTTACATGCAACATGCGAACATTGCGAACCTCAAAGTTGCATCTTCGCTTGGCTCTGACCTTTGTGTTTATTATTATATATTTTTTTACTTTTTTATTAGCCTAGTGAAGTATGCGTCTAACAGCGGCAGATTGCCTGCGAATCGGGCTGTCAGCAGCCCCAAGTTATGCAGCGATTTCATTGACTCAAAACTCAAGACTTTTTTAAGGGTGTCGCCTGACGTGTTGTGACCTCAACTATTGGGTAAATTTTCGCTTTGGGGGATATAGTATATATGGGGCTATTGGAATACTCACGCCACCGGTGGAGAAGGGATCGACGCCGCGTTTTGTTATCAACAATTTGACGACATCCTCACGCGAATACATTGCCGCAATGTGTAGCACATTATAATTATCCTGCAAAGAGAAGTGGTTTGGGTTAAATCAATTGCAATTCATTGGCAGGAAACAACCGCCCACGCCAAAGAGCTGGGTCAGTTCAATGGGTCAAAGTCAGTTGGTTTTGCATGTGGCTCTTTGGCTCCTTGGAGCAAAAGGAGTGGCCCGACCCTTGCTTGATTACTTAAGCCACAATCTTGCATGCGGACTTTCACTTACACAGGGATTTCTTAATGGCCAGTCGCAAGCTCACATGCAAAAACTGCATCAATGGCAGCCAGAAAAACCCAAAAAAAAAAAAAAAATCAAAAATAAAACAATGTAGAGGGTAGAAAATATGACCCTGAGCAAATCACCGAAACGTAACGAAAAGTGTTTTAAGATAACGATAAAGTTAACCGCGGGCTCAAACTGAAGTGAGTCAGATGGGAATCGGGGCATGGGGCGCTATTTATTGCCTTATATAATAAGCCATAACGCAACGTGTTACACATACGCCCCGTGTGCCTGGCCTGGGCCATGGGCTTAATTTATAACCAAGCCTCCCCATTGTTCTCAACCCGAACGGAAGTGAACTGGTTTCGTCTATATGTATGGGCACCAGCCAAGAGGAAAGGTCTTTTTGCCCTGTCATCAGGTTGGTAAGTGCAAATGGGTACTATTAAATCAGCATACTTGCATAAAAATTCTTAGTCGAAGAATAAAATTTTGCAGGCTTTGGTATTTAAAAAAAAAGAACAATTAATCTGAGTAAAAAAATCAAGCAGTTGAATAAAACGTTAATAATATATAAAATATATTTAATTTTCGCTGCAGAACATAGAAAGATAGCAAAAGAAGTGCAATGATTTGTAGAACATTTAATTTATTACATTTGCCCAAGCTATTTTAAATAAAATGGCTTATTAATTTGCATTCCCAAACTTTCTAATCTTTTATATACTTAAGGAATACAAATTAAAAACTTAAAACATATTCCTTTAAGTAAATTTCCATAATTCTTAGAAATTCTTTGAGTTTTTCATGACCGTTCTAACCCTTTAGTAATACCCCCCGGGATTTTCCCACTTGGTAAGTGTGTGTGGGCTTCGTGTCGTGTGAAATTCGAGTTTTTTGCGGTTTATTTGCGACTATTTCTGGCCGCAGCTCCTGCTAATTTGCATACAACGCCGCGGCGCTCCAGTCGACGGCTTTGACACATGTCCAGAAAGCCAATCCAAGACGATGGCCCGAAAGAAAGGAAAGCCAAAGCAAACTTTGAGGGCAGTTGGAACCCAGTCCAAGGTAGACAGATAATATTTCACGCGCTGTTTTGCATACTTTTGAGCCCGCTTCGAGTTCGTTTTCGAGCCTCGTGTTTGTGTTTCTGTTGTTTGTGTTTGCTTGCCGGGGCGAAAGGAAAAACCGGAAACAAAACCAAAACGGAAGCGCAAATTTTCCAGCACATTTTTGCCCTGCCAAATGGAGAGTGTGGAGTGTGGATGTGGACGAGAAGTCGACCCAGATTCGTGGGTGTTTTTCTTCGTGGCCCAAAAGATACTCGGGTACTCAAAGTGGATGAAGTCATTTTGGGGCGATGTCACACACCTTCTTTAAAACAAATTGCAAGTCCTCATTACGGAGCTCATTTGGATTACGTTGCCACACATTCTAGCATTTGCACTTTTCCGGCTAATGGAGTTAATTAATTTCTCCTTTTTATTCGCAGAGATGGCTTTACTCACGCACTAAGGCAACGTGACAAATGAATTGGCGTTTTTATTCCTCATTTTATTTCACGCTGTCATCGCCCCACATATGGAGTGCTAGTGCTCGAGTGCTCCACTGCGTGAAGTACTCGACTTGAATTTAATTAAAATTGCATATTAATGACGCCGCTCTGGCCATAAAAATGCGGCGGAAGTTGGGCTCGAAGTCGAGGTCTCCGGTTTGGGCCATTCGAAAGGTCAAACTGGCTTTTGGCCAACTGGGCGTACATCGGAGTCATGTGCTTGATTAATTGGCTTTTAAGTTGCAAAGAGGTGTTGCAAACACGCCTCTTAGTCAAGTCCCAAAAAAAAAAAAAAAAAAAAAAAACGCCAACTTGGAGTTGAAAAGTTAAAAATGTTAATTAGCCAGGCGTTACATCATACAAGTATTCTTTATAATGGTCATAATGGTCCTGGAGATGTCGTGCAACATAAGAATTACTTGGCCTTTTCTGACAGTTAGATAAGTTGGAAATTGTAAATGCAATAAACATTTTTTCTCTCGGCCAGAAGCCGTGTTTTTAATTAAATTAGTCAGTGTATGTGAAGTTATCCGAGTTGGTCACGGAGTGACATTTGCGTTGAAAAAAAAGAGTAATTATCCAGATGAGGTAATGATATGGTTTTTAAAAAGGTGCGCTTTTTATAATGACACGAAACTGATGTCGTAATATTTAATTTGCACAAAAAACACAAAATGATGCCATCATGTGCATGCTGCCAACATTTGTTTTAAAAACAATCTCAGATTGAGTAATTAATATAAATATTTTTGAACAAAAACAGAGGCCATTATTTTTTATATCAGATTTGAAATTTACATACGCTCTCGAAGTCAGTAGCAATTTGAAAGATTATTTCCAATGAACAAAATGAGCATTTCTAATTAGTACACCTATAAAAACAAGTTCTTCAAAAACTAATCCTTCTGCTCATATAAATACCTATCGTGTTTTCATGGTTCCCTTGTCTTTTGCAGCTTGTTCATGTTTTATTACATTCATGTGCAAATTTACCTTTAACATTTCACTACGCCCTCTTTAACTCAAGCAAACAATCGTCCACTTGAGGGGAATTTTCTTGGAGGGTAAGAAAATTGAACTTTCTGTGTTTGTTTTGGTAATTCAATTCGCCATGTCTGCACTGGTTTGGCAACAATTATTTTGTAATTAGGTCAAGGATTTTTATCGCCGCAAGCCCCGAACTAAAGTACATTGCGTATACGTAAGGACATGTGAATGCTCAGCCAAAAAAACCGACTTCAAGTGAAATCTTGCTAAGTAATTGTGGCATGCAAAGAAAGCTGGCCAACGGAATTCAACCAATTGCTAGCAACTTGGCCTAATGAACAACACTCACTTCGGTTTTGGCATTCAAAAAAAAATTAGCAATAATCACGATGGTTAATTGCAAATGAAATCAGGATAAACATCAACGATGACCTTTCATCTCAATTTGTTAGCCCTTTTAAGAGGTTAATTTGAAAGAGATAACAAGTTTATTGATTAAAATATAAGCTTACTTAAACCTAAATAAATACGTGTTTTAAAGCAAGAGAAAGAAACTTAAACTTTAAATCATAATTTACGATTTAATAGTTCTTTAAATTTATTTTGGGCAATTAGAATGTTAAGTCTTCAACTCAAGGTCCCAGATTAAAACTTAAAACTTGAATGACTTTTAATTCACCCCTTATCGTTTTTTTATTGTATTTAAATTGCTACCAACAAAACGGTAATAAAGTCAAAATAAACCAAAGATTTGGTTTTTTTCTTTAAAGGCCCCTCAGGAAATTCGCATTCGTGCTGAAAAACTCAACACAACTGGAGTCGCATTAAGTAAAGAAAACTCCCAGTGAGTCGTCCATTGGCCAAGCTCGGTTAAGTTGACCCATTGAGGTATGGCGGCATTGCCGAATTGAAGTATTGAAGGGGGTGGAGTGGTGCGTGAGAATCGTGCGTAGAAGTGGGTGCACGGGTTCACCCACCGACACCCTCGTTCGAGATTTAATTATGCGGTTTTTATTGATTTGACACATTTTTAGCGGCTTTTGTTGCCGCTGTTGGCTTAAACAGCTGGACTGCCTCTATATTTGGATCCACCACAACGGGCAGTTGGCTGAGGAGCTTTAAATTATTCCTAGTCCTATGTGGTATGTAGTATATATTCCCGGTCAAGACTCACATTATTGCGGGCTCCCACATCGGCGCCCAACTCAATCATGCGATCCATTATGGCCGTCTTATTGTCCTTGGTGGCGTACATCAGCGGCGTCATGCCGGTATTCTGCAATGGAAATTTATGGGATTTTAATTAGCAAATATTATTTAAATACTTTTTAAACAAATTATATTTTATATTTAACAATTATATGTTACATAAACTTCTAAGCTGTGAAATAATCTTCATAACTTAAACTAAACAACATTGCAATAATCTTGAAGAAACTGGTTATAGTCACAAATGTCCAAGTTTGCCTATTAAATTGCCATTAATTTTATTCGTGACTTCCCTGTCAAATTGCATTGATAAGAGATTCGTTTTAAATGAAATAGTCATCTGTGAAATCGGTTTTGTAATTAAAAGTTGCTGCGTTGTGGGTCAGCTGATAAGAAATTAAAATAATAAGTTAGACCCATTTAAACGATTTAAAAGTGAATTCAAATACATCATGGCAGTCATTGTTGCCTTCAAAATCAATAAAAAGTAATGAAAATATAATTAAATTACATGAAATAATATTTAAACATTATTTTAACATTTTATAGACGAAAGCATTATTTACATACATTTATTGTAAAGACTACTTCATATAAAACTTCAAAGGTTTGTCTTTAATAAGTTTGAATAAGTTTAATTCATAGTTATAGAACTCTTCAGCTGATAAGCTGCGTTCCATATTATAAGCTCATTCTCTCGTAATTAAAACGAAATCAAGAGCAAAGCCATCAAGTCAAGAACCGAATAAAAACCAAAGAAAGGAAGCCCCGAAAAAACGGAAATAATCAAGACAGAAATAGCTCAAACCCTAGCTATATATTTATGCAAATATGGTCTAGGGCTCAGTCTAGTCTGGCAGACAACCAAAACTAGAGGTTGAGATAGAAAGTAACTCCCCAAAAAGCCTGCAGGAAATTCCAATCCTTTTAACCGCACACCACCTCCCGCATTTCATTAGCGGTCGGTGCAACGTAATTTTATGTCAACGACTTCTCCGTTTCATACCGTTTATGGTAAATTGAAATCGAAGCGCTTCAATATCCTTCGATGTTTTATGAGTTTATCGGTCGGGTAGTCAGCGCAACTTGTGGCAGGACTAAACTCCAAAACTCCAGAGCTCAAAG
Source organism: Drosophila gunungcola (assembly GCF_025200985.1). Lineage (NCBI taxonomy): Eukaryota > Metazoa > Arthropoda > Insecta > Diptera > Drosophilidae > Drosophila > Drosophila gunungcola. Next base: position 16,895,219 of record NW_026453197.1, read on the forward strand.
CCACCAAAGCCATCGCCTTGGCAGCGAAAACATTTGGGACGCGCTATCAAATAACATTCGCTGTTTTCCGTTTTCCGTTCTCTGTTTTTTGGTTTTTGCTATTCGGCTTCTGCTTTCTGGTTTCTGGCTTTTGTTTTCTGGCCTTTGGTTCCCGGGCTCTGTGTGTCGTTATTTTGGCTGGTAAACAACCAGAAATGGGAAAATGCCGCCGACGTTGATAAGGGCGACGTTTGTACATCGCATACACTTGTGTAAACGTTGCTCATAATATGGGTTATTACAAAAAAAATATATATAAAAAAAAACCATAGCGTATCTTCCAAAATAAAAAAGAAACTTATAAAATTATTTCCAGATCTTTTTTAAACAACGGTTTTCACCTTTGTTTGTTTAAAGTTCATTTGCTACAAAGAAAACAAAAAAAACCTGAACTTTATTTATATGCTTGTTTACTTTATAACTTTTTCAAATTATTATTTATTTAATCTAAAAATCATGGATACATTGAAGACTAAACAGCATATGATTTCAATATTATAGCTTACTTTTCCAACAAAAAAACAAGATTTTAACTTTATATTGCACTTAGAAAAGAAATACAAGAAAATTGTTTGAAAATTTTTTTGTTTCGATAAAATAACCTAAATTATTTCCAAACACAACAATTCAAAAATGTCCATGTAGACCCAAAAATATCTAAATACAAATTGTTCATTGGTAATCGTAAGACTCAGTAGAAAATATGTTAAATTGTTTATTCACTTGCAAATTAAGTATTTTTTATTATTGAGCATTTTTACTTTCGATATTTCAGATAAAAATATATTTGATCTGTTGCCTTTTTATTAAATTCCTTTTTATTACGTGAATCAGATTGGTTTTTCTGAGTGTAAGACCTGTTCCTGTACTTATTTCGCTTCCTATTCCCGCTCTGGCTCGCAATTGATTTTACAAATTCAGCCAAGGGGTTCCTGGGATCCACATCACTTCTCTGCACTCCTATGCACTTCACTGTACAGTACTCACCATGTCGTGAACGCCGGCCAGCGGAATGTGATTGCCGTCCTCGCCCACATTGGCCACGTACTTCTCCAGCTTCTTGAGCTCCGCCTCGATGGGCGTCCACTCGCTCTTCATGGCCAGTCCGAGGACCTTGTTGGCCGTGTCCCGGATGGAGGCGCCGGCACTCGGAGGCTTGGGGGCGGGAAAGAGGTCCATGTCCTTCTTGTCCCCGTTGCTCGAACTGTCGTCCTTGGGATCCGAGTCGGCCTTGCTGGCAGGCGTTGCCCGCTCGCTGGGCGTGGCCGAGTCATCCGGCGGACCGGTCAACGAGGAGGGGGTTTTGCGGCCAACGCCAGCGCCCCCAGCACCGCCGCCACGCCCACCGCCACGCCCTCCGCGAGGCTGCGACATCCTTAGGTCTTTGATTCGACGAGTTCCACACTCAGTTATCAGTTGCCATTACAATGGGGGGGCATATATATTTTATAGAGAGGAGGGTGTGTGGGTGGTTCGTTGGTTAAATAGGAAACACTGGATGGACTGGATGCTAACGATGTTTATGCTGCCATTATCCGTGTAATATCGCTTCGGTTATTGTATTATTATTGATTCGATTCGGGGTTTGACGGCGGGTTTTTAGCTGCATAGTTTTGGGCTCCTTTGCTTCGCACTCGCATTGCACAAATTCCTACGGCCTCCGCATTTTACCAATATTTGTTACCAACAATTTGCATTTTCATTGGCAACAGCAACAGACACACTCACACACATACACACACACACACACAAACACAAACCGAAAAAGGCTCCAACACATCCGCTCGCTATTATTCCACTTTGATTCTTTCGCTTTCTTCACTTTTACTACACAAATTTATATGTTTAGCCCCTTTATGGCTTCGGTTGCGTGTGCGTTAACGGCAGTGCCCCCTTTATTATATATTTTTTCTTTGGTTTTTTGGCCAAAAGAGTCCCCAACTTTGACTGGAATTTCTGGCTTCTTTTGGGAGCCACGAAAAATGTGAACCGTTTGCCACGAGCGTCTGCGAGTTTCTGATTTGCCAGTCGAGTTTTCCCAAGGCGCTCGAGCGGAAAAACTCGGCCCTTTCACTCGTTTGGTAGCTTTGGCAACACGACGAAGCTCCAAACTCGAAGGACGCAAGACGCTCCAAGGAAGTGCCAAACAACATCCGCGCAAGCGTTTGTTTACAATTGTTGAATCCGGTTAAATGCCGCCTCTTTTGGCGCCAAAATCACGGCGCAGCTCTTAAGTTTCGTTGGGATTTCCACAGGCGTTAAATGCCGGTGGGAAATCCAAATGGGCCAACAGGCTAGACTGAGATTTGAACATCCTGTCGGACTGGTAGTGGAAATCCCAAATGGCCAGGAATGGCCTTGTATTTAATTATGGAGGTCAAAAGTAGTAACTCTTTATATATGTAAAGTAGTTAATGCATTTCTATACTTCACAATATTATACATTTTATTGAATTAAATAAAAGCTGAATAAACAACTCACCATGATTTCCGCAAAACACTCCTCTTTTCTTTTTTAATTTTCCAATTTATATGTTTGCTGATTTGATCAAGACAACTAAATACAAAGCAATTCTATATTCTGTTTGTAAGGGTGTGATAAAAGCGATAAGTTAAAGGAAAACATCAGACTCAAGCGAATTATGTCGGCTAACTTATCAGGGATTCCGCAATAAATGATTTAAGAACCCGGTACTTAAACTTATCTTATCTAATCAGTTAAGTTTATAACTTTTTGTGGGAATAAAAATTACTTTACAACTACGTATGTAGTTCTGAAATTTCAAAGTCATAGCAAAAACTACACGCTATGAATACTTTAATCTCCCCGCCTCTCGCTTATTATTTAATATCGATTTAACAGGTGTTAGTAATTGAAAATGACTGTCAGTTTTTAATAACACAGATGCTCGCCAGTGAATTCTCGTACACTACTATTAATCTCTCTGAGAAAACCACTTTGTTTTAGATTTCGAGTTTACCCATAACAGATGGGGCAAATAATTGAGAGAGCTAACAATTCTAACAGATCAAAAAGCTGCGAGTCACACCACAAAGAAAAAGCTTCAAACTGGGACGTAGTTAAAAATTTGTAGGAGAGGGATTGAGGAAAAAAAAAATTTAATTTTTCATCCAAAAAAAAATAATTTTGTTAAAACTCATAAATTTAAATTATAATTATACATATGTTATTCATTTTATAATCACTATAAGTATTTATGTAATATATTTTCTTTTAATAATGTATTTATTTCAATCCCCTTTTTCTACGACCCTGACCACTGAAAGTTACTTTCGGAATCAACTAGTAGAACAAACATAGTAAAATAAAACACACACTGTGACAACTCAAAGCCTCACGTGCTGCCAAAAGCAAACAAAAATGCAAGCAAAATAGTAGCGTAAAAACGCAAAGCAAAACAAAGGCCGGCAATGATCTTGTCAAGCTATAAAGAAAATAATAAAACATTTCAAAAAGTGCTGGCAGAGGTAGCGCAAATGGCAGAACGTATGGCGATAAGATGAACTCCGCTCAGTTTGTTTCAGAACTTGGTGGACTACGGACGTACCTAGACTCCTATAAAATTCCATTAGCAATATAATACACATTTCATAAAACAATTGTTTTAAGTGAAGGTGAACTTGTGCATACTATGAAACATTAATATATAATCATTAATTTAAAACAAGCAACTGTGATATTCGACAAGATGAATAGGAAACTGCGGATCCTATCCAGGCAAATGCTGAGGCAAAGATGTGCTTTCAACTCGATACGCAGGTAGGCAGGACCTTTAAGGATACTTATCCTTAAAGAGATGGTCATGGTCACTTCCATTTATATCTAATACGCCCAAAGGGGTATCAGGGTAGAAACTTTCCATCATCTAAATGCGCAGTTCTGGTTAAGGCAATCTATTATAATCCCCATTTTACTCCCTCTGCCACATTGCGTAATGGTACAGTTGCTAAAACAGTCTGCACTAGAACACTTAATTTAGCTTAAATTAGCTTAAGTAGGTCTTTATCTAAAGTCCGTTACTTAAAAGGGGCGTGAAAATTAAAAACAGACCACAACCTGGTCGCTTTAATTATCGAGTGTTAATTTAGATGAATTTCAATAGATAAGCAAATCGTCAACAGAACTTTCCACTCGCTTCATAATATATTGTGGCCACGAAGCTCAAGTGCTGAGCTAAGATCTGTCAACAAGCGTCAAAACAATTACAATTACAATGGTTTTGTACAAGTGTATTTAACACAGGGTATAAATAATAACCGATTAATTCTCACCCCTAGTTAAATATTAATATATTATAATATTTAAACGGCTCTCGGCACGCGTACCAATTCTCGGCTTGGTAATTATATTAAATCACACTTATAAATCGGAAGCAGAATCTGTCAGCAAAAACTATTAAGTGATAATAATAATACATATGTATGTATGTACAAACGTGGGCTTACACACTATTTAAATGATAAGCTTTTTCACTTTCTAAAAGCTTTTACACTCAGCAAAAATGTAAACCCACACAGCAAAAGCACGAACCGCTAATGGTGATATTTTGATTTTGACACGAAGACAGTTCAAATAAACACTTATTTAATATTACACTTTTCTAATTTATATGCTAATTTTAATTTATTTTCTCCTTACCAGTGTTTCCACCACGTTGCCCATCCTGATCAGCCATAAGCACCATGTGAGTCCACATCCCCTGGTGTATCGCACCATTGGCCAGGAACTGGAGTTGTCAGTGGCGAAATATGGAGACGTGGAGGCCATTGTATCCTGTCACGAGCGAAAGCGGTACACCTTCAAGGAGCTGCTACGTGAAGCGGATGCCTTGGCGGCGGGATTCCGGAAATTGGGACTGCAGCGTGGTGATGCCATTGGCTTGTGGGCACCCAACTTTATGCACTGGTACCTCGGAATGATGGGCGCAGCGCGAGCGGGCCTCACCTCGGTGGGCCTGAATCCCGCCTACCAAGGACCCGAGATGGCCTACTGCCTTAACAAAGTGGATATTAAGGCCATCATTGCACCGGAGAGTTTCAAGAGCCAGAATTACTATGAGATTTTGAAGGATATCTGCCCGGAAATTGCGGAATGCGCAGCCTGGCAAAATTCGGAGTGAGAAATTCCCGCATTTGAAATCCGTGATCATCGAGAGTAGAGATGCCCTCAAGGGTGCCCTGCGCTTCGATGAGTTCCAAAATCTGGCCAATCAAACGGAACGCGAGGAGGTGGCCAAAATCCAGAAGGACATACTGCCAGAGTCCGCCTGCAATATTCAGTTTACCTCGGGAACCACTGGCAATCCCAAGGCGGCAGTACTTTCGCACTACAGCTTCGTCAACAATGGCATCCATGTGGCCAATCGTAATCAACTGGAGGGCGAGCGGATTTGTGTTCAGGTGCCGCTGTTCCATGCCTTCGGAGTGTGCATCACCATCATGGCTGGGCTGTCAAAAGGAGCCACGATGGTCATGCCAGCCGCTGGCTTCAGTCCCAACGACTCGCTGCAGGCGATTGTCAACGAAAAATGTACGGTGATCCATGGCACACCCACCATGTATGTGGATTTGGTGAGCACGCAGAAGAAACTGCAGATGCCGCTGGGCAGGATCAAGAAGGCCGTCACGGGGGGTGCCATTGTGTCGCCGCAGCTCATCAAGGATGTGCGAAATGTCCTCGGAGTGGAAGCGGTGCACAGTGTCTATGGCCTGACCGAGTCAACGGCGGTGATCTTTCAATCCCTTCCCGGCGATGACAGTGAGATCGTCCTAAATTCGGTGGGTCATCTCCAAGATCACATCGAAGCCAAGGTGGTGGATGCACAGGGCAGGTGTGTGCCCTTCGGACAGCCCGGTGAGCTGTGTGTCCGTGGCTACACCACCATGATTGGCTACCATGGGGATGAGGCCAAGACGAAGGAAACCATCAAGAACATGTGGCTGCACACAGGGGATCAGTTCATCCTCGAGGAGAATGGCTATGGCCGGATCGTGGGTCGACTCAAGGAGATGCTCATCCGCGGCGGCGAAAACATTTTCCCCAAAGAGATTGAAGACTTTCTGAATACCCACCCGCAGATCATCGAAGCTCATGTGAGTCGATATATATACTGGTAGTAAACAAAAGCATAGTAAATCCAAATATTAACTTAAATAAAATGCATTCAAACCACGTATGAACTAGTTTAAACCAAATATTTCCACATTAATTAAAATATTTTAATATTAAATCATGAAATTTATTACGAATTGTATTTAAGATTATGGTTTAATGTTTAATTTAAATACTAAATAATAGTTCACATATTATCATTTTGTACAATTTCACTTTTGGTATTGATTTAAATATCTAAAAATTTAATTTAAATTGAAAACCATACGTAACTCAAATAAAATGCATACAAATTATGTTGGGACTAGTCAAAATTTAGCATTTCCACATAAATTAAAATATTTTAATATTAAATCCATGCTATGAATTATTATAATTATAATTAAAATAAATGGTATTTAATATTATTTTAAATTCAAGAGTAAGATATTTCTTTGTACTATTACATTTTTTTATCAGTTCAACTTAAATTGTAATTTTCGTTATTTATTAGATAATAATTAATTATTTTCCATTCCTCAGGTGATTGGTGTTCCCGACGAGCGACTGGGCGAGGAGGTCTGTGCCTACGTTCGCCTCGAGGAGGGCGTGGACCCCGCCTCCTTCACCGAGGAGACCTTGAAGGAATACAGCAAGGGCAAGCTGGCCCACTTCAAGGTGCCCAGATATGTGATCCCCATAGATGCATTCCCAAAAACCACCTCCGGCAAAGTCCAGAAATTCAAACTGGTGGAGGCCTTCAAAGAAAAGGAGACTACAGAACTTAAGGCCGTTAGTGCTTAGTCGCACACTGGTTATATAGTTTTTAATAGAACAATAAATTAAGCTTTTATATGAAGTATACATAAACAGTAGACTAACAACAGACATTAATTAAAGGGAAAAGGTCATACTTAAAACTGCAAGTATATAGCATTAAAATGTCTACAAAAATAGCAAAGAACATTGTTCTCTTGGAAATGGTTTAAAATTATTAAGTTTTCAAAAGCCTACTTTTAGGTTTGTGAAGTAAAATGGCTACCAAAAATGCTTATATGTAGCACACCTATGGCTGTCAAAGTAAAATAACTTGTGGTATTGTTAGACTTATCTTTACTTGTTGTTTTTATTGTTCCTCGCTTCAATTTATTTTCAAATAAATATTTTAAATAAATATTCAACGCTGTTTTGGTTGTTGTTGCTCTTAATTTGTTGTAAAGATTTTTAATCTTCTTATTGCGCTAGAAACGGTATTTAACGTAGATTAAAATATTCCTCAGTTTGTGTTCAGAAAATATTTGTTGTGTGCATATTTGCTGAAAATTTGAGCAACAAGAGATCTTTGAAGCTCAATAACCTTTAATCAGTTTGTCCAAATTAAATGAGCATTAAAATACCTTATCAGCTGAATTGTAAGACCAGTTGGTCAAATAATAAATATTTATGACATTTTTCGTATTCTCCTCTTTTAATTTACAAACCCAATTTTATGCGCAATTTGTTTTGTAAATCATTTAGATTGATTTCAATTTAACCTAGATTTTCTTTTCAATAAAATGAAATGAGGTCCAAATTGTTGGGAAAAAGCCAAAGCTGGTTCTAAAAATACACTTATGTTCCTAATGTTTCCTAATCTAAGTTTTAATTTTAATCAGCTAAACAGCAAAAGAAACGTGTTGTTCGAAGCCCGAGCGATTTGCGTGCGATTTAAACCGCGCGAAAAGGCGAACCCCTTCGGGTCTTTAGCATCGAAACCGATAGGCATTGCTCGATCTTTATGACCCGGCAACTGATTGGACGGGTCTTTCGGTCTTAATGCCTGTGTTTTCGCAACGCTCTGATAGCAACAGCTTTTGTCATCTGACGTTATGGCTCCTCAGAACGGGAATTCGGAACGAATCTACGATTATTGCGGAAAAATACACATGAGAATCCAGTTGGGGCCGGGACATTTACATTAATTTCTAATCGCCGCCGAAGTGGAATAGGCCAGTCAAACAGCTTAAAGGGAGTGGAATGGACCCATATGTGTACACATACACCTTCCTTTCGGTTCGGTCTTATCATTTCGGTGGCGATAACAAGTCGCCTCCGATTTGGGCGTTCGAAGGGTTCAAATATTTGGCAACGCTTTCAGTTGGTGATCATCGCGCGCTCAAATCGGTGGAGACGTATGCAAATATTTGATAAAGCTTGGGCTAATTAATAAAATTAATAAATAATCCAGCACACTGAAAAGCATCGGTGACACGGTGATTTTTGATATGATTTGCATAGGTCTGACCGAAAAACTCGGATTTGTTGGCATTGGAATATCTCAGCGATCTCCAAAACAGATCTCAAGTTGAATCTGGTTTATTTTGTCGTAGGTTAGTAATGTTGTGACCGGCTTTAAATACGTATCAGTGCGCTCCAAAAGTGTCTAAATTGTTTTTTTTCATATTTTATCTTATCTGGAAATTGGTAAGATTATGGTGAATTTGGGCAATTATAAGAAATGTAAGAAAAGGCTATCATAAAAACCGTTGTAATAAATAACTCATTTTTCTATTTATATAATTTACAAGAACCTCGAGTTAAAAACATGAATAATATTTAAAAACATCTTATTACACTATTGTTTTTGTGATAGAATCGTTCGATAAGTAGCCTTATTTGGGTTTCAAATTTTACCTCCTTCAAGCTTTTGTGTTGATAAAGACAGAGATAGAGAACCAGACGAGTACTTGAGTTTATTTTGGCAAAACAATCTAAGTCAACCGATTTCAAGGTTAACCAATAAATAAGCATAAACGTTTTTTCCAATGCTCTATTAAATTACCCATTATCTTTTAATATCTGTGACTCGTGCTATTTATAAGACAAAGAAAATCACGACCGACGGTTATGAGTGTAAAAACGGTAATCTAATAAAAAATACCAGTCATGTGTTGCATTAGTTAAATTTATGGATGGGAAACTCATTTCAATTGCAATATAAATCTTCATCTGTCAAACAGTAGCTAATTGAATTTATTTATTTGCACAATCACAGTAATTAATTTTGTTATCTAAAATTATTCACGCATAAATTAAATCATTCCGATTCGAAGGGAAAGTATAACTGCGTTTTGATACTGCCACGTTTTCCAGTTCCCAGGCGTAATTAAATATTTATAGATTTGCACTCGATGCACTTGCATCGTTTTTATGAGTTTATTAAGTGCGAATTATTTCAAAATTTCTGTTACGCGACGTCTGGTAATAATTATTAACCAATCAAAAAAATTCCTAGTTATCAAGCTTTGGGGCATTTTCGTGAGATTTCTTCAATATTAATGCGCAAATTACATTTTCCAAGCCTTTCAACACTCTAAACTAATTCTCACACTGAATTATTTAAGTCAATTCCATGCTAATTTGTGACATATTACTGCCAACCTGTAATGATTTGCATTTCTAACATTGTTGATCTTTCGATAATAGTTTATTAATATCCATATCATTGATTAACTGATTCATAATTAATCAACCACAACCTGCTTCTGAACAAGGACAAAACATGAAAACACTTAACTAATTTTCTTCAATTATATCACTTTTTATAGTGCTCTATTTTTTTATAATTTTTTTTAATTGAAAAACAATGAACGATATACAACGTTTAAGATACTCTTTTAAAAACTATTTATTTGATAATTTGGTAATAAACTAAAATTACAATTTCCTTCAGATCCAATATAAATTTTCTTTACTGTAGCTGCTTAGAAGTGATCATAATACTAAAAAATAGTGCAGCCACATACTGAAAAGAAAGCTTATAGCTGAGGAAAAGCTCTTGGGTGCCAATTTCAAACATTTCCAAACACATGTATTAATAGAAGACATTTTTGTAACGGTTTCGCAAGTGTCGAAAAATTTCAAAACAGATATGGAATTTTTCTAGAAAAAATACATAAAATACTTAAACTAATGGTGGCAAAATCAGAACTCGCTATCGGTGAAAATGCTCAAGCTCGGATTTGGACTCGATAAAGGGGGACTGGATGCAAAGCTGTGGCGATTTTTACGCGCTGGGGGCTTTTGGGGCACTCAGTCCGCGACGGAGACCCAAATCAGACGCAGTTTCGGTTGCGGATCCCCTGGATAACCACAGTTGTCCAGTTTAGTAGCTGCGGCCACCGGCGACTGACGAGCGATCAGAACGATCAGATCGCTTTGCCGAGTTCAAACAACCGTGTACAAATATAAACTAGATTGCAAATGCGCCAGTATTTGTGTGTGTTTTTTCGTGTATTTGTACGCCCGAGCTTAGCCAATTCCTACGAGTATAGGCATATATATAGTAGCGCCAGAAGTCGCGAACGCGCATTCGAGCATCAAACAGCTACGGCCAACGTCTAACGGTGTAACGGTCTATCGAACGAAATCGAAATTAAATCGAAGCCGAAAACGACCAAGTAATCGAAGCAATTCGATAAAACCCGATCATTTCCGGTGTGTGTGTGTGTGTGTGTGTGCTGTAAAAGTAAAACAAAATCAAACCCCTGGAATAACTGCTGCAGCCGTCTCTTTCGCACTTGCGACTCACGCACCACGCAGCAAAAAACAAACAAAAAATATACAACAAAATCAGCAACAGCAAGCTCTGCTAATTTTAAACGGTAATCCCATGTTTTTGTTTTTGCATAAATTTATTACAGTCCATCGTTGCTTTGAGTGTGTGAGTGTGATTTCTGCAGTATGTGCGTGTGTGTGTGTGTGTGTGTGTAGTGTGGTCGCGGTCTTACTGTTTGTTTATCGCTGCCCACGCATTTTCCGCTCCCTTAAAATGTATTATTTTGTAATATTTGTAAATCTATAACTGATAAGGGATAACAATTTACAAGTTAGTCGATTGGATTTGATTGTACAATCTAATCGCAGCAATTTCTAAATATGGCACTTGTTTCGCAAAACGTTAGAGTTTCTAATTAGATAAAACTAAATGTTTAACAACTCCCATGTTTTTCCTAAAATAGCTTATCAAAATAAAACTTTATTGTTGCAGCTTATAGTAAATTTTATTTATTTATTCACCTACTTATCATTTAATAAATAATTTAACAATATGTACAATCGATAACGAAAAACAATTTGCAAATTGAGTCTTATCTCAATAATTGGGAAATTTTGTTTTTGTTTTGGGTGGCATAGATTTTAATCTAAGCGTTTTTGTGTTAACACGAAATAAGAAATTCATTTAGTTTTCTTAACATACAAAAAATGATTACTCATACGCAGTGTTGTCTTTAATTTCATTTGATTTTACTTAAATTTAATTATTTTCCGAAAAAAGTCATTCTTTTTAATATAAAAGCGTTTTAAATGACATGAGAAAAATCATTTAAATTAGATGCTGGACACACAGGTAGATGGGAGTGACCAATTATGCTAAGTTGATTGTCTGTATATTATATATAATTTAAAAAACACGCTGATCAAAGTTAACGCCTACAGTTTACAGAGGAAATAAAAATCTGCCATTTACATATGAAGTGTTACACTTAAATGGCGCTAGACGATCAATGCGGAAAATGTTTTCCCATCTTGCTAGTGAATAAGTGCCCCTTGAAATTGTGTATTAGGCGCGCTCAGTTGCGATTATTCAACCTGAGAATAATGCCAGCAAAAAGAGCACTTATGAGCTGATAATCACACGGGCAAATATTGAACAAAAGGCGAGCTGTTAGGAGATGTACTCTGGCCATTATCGCACCTGAAACCGCTTTCGAATAAGTCAGAGGCCAATTAGGATCGTAAACATTTAACAATATCCAAATAAAAGTCCGCATTTTGTGGGATTTTAGTGTTTGGCGGGCTCGGCCTTATCCATCTATCTATATACCTGTATATCTTTGCCCAGAAATAAATATAGTACGGGGTAATATTTGCAGCCCGTTTGTGTTGGCAAACCTAATTAGCTGGCAGTCAAGTCGCAACTCGGGGGCTGGGACTTATCAAGAACCTTGCGAAAATTGAGAATCAGTCGCAGCGCGTCCAATTTGGCATTTGAATTGTCACCCGTTCTTTGTCAATTAGCCGACATAATTGGAGTACAATGTGCATTTACATCGCATTGGCCCACTTGGGGAGTTTGAACTTGAAAAAACCCCCCTCCTCGATGCCGCCCTGTTCTCAATTTAGCATCATCCCTCCAACATCCATCTCTGAACATCTGAATACCCCCGAAACGAGGAAGTCTTGCTGGGCGCAATGAGCCGCTCAGTGGGTCGTCTATTTAGCCAGCCGATTTAAATGCGAATGCGCTTGACCCAAACAGCAAGTAGTAGCCGTCCACTGTGGATCCAAACGAAATCCGAAATCTGAAATCCAAAATCCCATATCCCCGCTTTGGACCTTCGACGGCGGTCCCATGCAAGTCGTGTGTTTAATTATCGCGCATACGCCGCGTTGCCGCCGCAGACGGCCAGCAAGCAAAACACGAAAATCACAAACATCCTGCACTAATTCCGAAGGGGCAGTGAGCGGGGCTTCGACTAATTAGTCACTGCCAGTGCATAATTGTCGGAGACGTAAAAGACTATAAATGGAATTGGCGCACAATCCATTATACAAGATTTAAATTTAGAAAAAAGTACAAATAAGAACTACACACTCGCCTTAAATGATCACTGTCTTCCTTGATTTACTTTACAAATGACTGAGATTTCATAATTTATTTTAACAGTTTTTTTAAGTATCTTTAGGTATTCTTTAGATGGAATCATGCATCAAAATTTATTGAATGCAAACTAGCTTAGTTTTACTAAAAAGAACCTAACTTAGCTTTTAAAATAGGAAAAGTGATTACCAAATATTTTATTGTTATAAGTCGGCTTAAATGCTGTTCCTGTGCAGAAGTGTATGCAACAAACTTGCGAATTTCTTTAACCTTACGGATTATATTGTCTCCCCAAAGTTTTATTTTCTGCTTAAAAAAATGATCGAAAAATTTGTATGTTAATCTTTACTTATATAGTGGAAACCTTTTTGTTCTGCAAATGTGGAAATCACTTGTGTTTGTCGATTATTTTTAGCTTATAGCCAGATCTCCCCGACCAAGAATTGCATCATTTAAAGAATCCCTTTCTGATTGCCCCTGAACTGGCCACTCAAGTGGCAAGTTCAAGTGGCACAGGTTTAAGACTCCCATGCCCATGCCCATGCCCTGGCGTGTGGAACGGATCACTTTCGCTTTTTGTTTCGCTGTCGCTTGACTTTCTACTTTTAATCAAAGCCCCTAAATTGGATCCATTAAGTCACTTGAGATAAGTCCGAGGGGGCGACTTAAGTGCCGCGTGGAGAGGCCACTCAACGCACAAATTGTCACGTTGACGTTGAGCTATCAGTAAAAGAGCTTGGGCTCTGCTCAGGCTCTCCTCTCAGGTGATATCCATAAAATCTGGGACATCTGACTTTGGCAAACAAACGAGTGTGCTGGCTTTTCATATCTTGTTGTGGTCGTTCTCGTTTTAAGCCCCCTAATAACATTAAAACCATTGGGCGGCTATAAAGGATTCCCTTGATGACTTTAATCCAAACAATGATTTAAATATGGTTTTAATGAGTCATAGATATGGGAACTTTTTTTCTATTTTTATAATAAAGATTATAAAAATATTAGTTCCACTGGTATTATGTGAAACTAATTGGTTAAGTTACTTTTTTAATAAATATTAGTCCGAGATTCTGACTCACAATGTTTTTATATTTGTTGTTTAACTTTTTAAAAGCATCATGGTATTATTTAAAAATAGTTAAACAATCATAGAACGCATGTAAATTTACTGAAATTTAAGTTGCAGATTTATTTTGAAGTTATTTTCTTTGTTGTCAAAAACACTATTACGAAAAGCTTTACTTTGCTTTCTTTTTGAATTACTAAGTAAAATGTTATCCACGAAATAGCTAATATTATAAAATATCGTAATATATTTTTAGTTTTGCTTACTTAGTTACTTTACAGAAATAAATAATTAATATAATTTCTTTCGTTAATCAAGATCAGCAAGATTTTATTAGTTTTGCGAAGCTTTTTAGTGTTGGAGTGTGTTGTCTCCTAATTTTTATGGTAAACCTGTCACTTGTTTGAATTATACTAAAATAATAATAATAAAACAACAGTATGTATGATAGATACAACAACTATGTTTGAACTTTCTTTAAATTGAGTCCTGAGAAATAGCAACTATTATATAAAATCTTTAGTTTCATGTATACTTTATGGTTAATAAATAAGTAAGATTCAATTAATCTGTGAAGCTTCCTGGTGCTTGGAAATGTTATCTCTTCAATTTTATAGTAAACCTGCCTTAATATTAACACTTGTTGCACGAGTACAGAGCCCAAGGTCCGCATTCAAATGTCGGTGAATACTGGAAAAAGTCGGAGTGAGATAAGCCCGCATCTGATAGGTCTATAAACTATATAACTATAAAATACTTATCAGGACTTATTTTTTTTTGTCTTGGAGCTGGTGATAAGAATCCCGGCTCATTTAATAATTATACTATAATTATTTCTTTTTCTCCCCCTATCGCTGTCCAGACGGCAAATGGCAACCTCGACGTGGATGTGACAGTGGATGTGGATGTGGATGCGAATTCTAGAGCGGATTATGCAACTGCGGCCAGACTTTGGAGAGAACGCAAGGGGCCCGCAGATAGACGGTTTAATTATCAGTGCCAGATTATTATCACAGCAGCGGCGATGCAGCGGCGGTGACGCTTGCGGAGATTACCGGTTGCGGAATGCATTTAGTTACCTGACTCTTTCAAAAACATCCCAGCCGCCGACGAGCAGCGATCAGGAGCGCTCCCAGCCGAAAAATAAGTGATAATTGCTTTTAATTAAGGCCGAATTAGGAGATTCCCCAGCGACAACAACAGTGAGAAAAGAACAAAACCCAACGAGATGTTGACCACGGACAAGGGCAGTTCCCATTGCCATGGAGCATCGGTGACGGATCAGCAGCTCCTGCAGCACCTCCATCCACAAGCCCAATCACATCCACATCCGGTGCGTCTGCAAATGCATTCTACACCGACAATCACAGCCACAGCCACACCCAAACCCACACCCACCATCCACATGAGCACACACTCACCTGCCTGCGAGAAGCGTTTGGAGGCGGAAACCCCGCGAAGGGATCTCCATGAGCTGCTGCTGGAGCTGCTGGACATGCTGCTATCCTGCCTGGTGGTGGCTCCCTGTGTGATTGCCTATTGGCGCGGCACCTGGGAGCTGATGGGTGTCTACCTGTTCCCTCGCAGTTTGCCGCTTTCGGCCATGGCCAGCTTTCTGATAGGCGGACTGGGCCACTTTCTCTTCACCGTCACGCAGAACTTCTTCAAGGAGCATGTGCATCCGGACAGGAGGCGACTCACCTACTACACCGTATCGCGACTCTATACGGCCGTGTTTGGGATCGTCTGCGTTAATATGTGGCGCGGTGCCTGGCTGCTCTGCGACTGGCTGACCAGCATCGACTCTTTGATGATCGTCTCCGTGGTCACGGCCATCGCACTGGTCTTCCTGGTGGCCACCAGGACGCTGAGGAACCTGGGCGCAGCCCCCTACACGGTGACCATGGACCACAAGAGCGACTACTTCGAGGTGGACACCATGTTCAAAATACCAGTGAGTGAAATGGGAAATATTGCAAATATTATGTTCCTTCAGTAAATATAAAAAAAAAAAACACATTTGGTAAAATTATAGCCAAGGTAGTGTAGTTGTCATTAATTTTAACAGAAGAAAATTAACCAAAATGTTAATGAAATGGAGTTTAAAGAAAATCAATTATATTTTGCAACAGAACATATAAAGAGTTCAGAGTGAATAAGTAGAATGAAACATTAATCTTTAAAACTTGGAAAAAAATTTAGTCTTGGAATTTAATAGGCAGTTAATTCTATTTTTAAAAGCTGGACTTCTTTTCAGTTTCATAAATAAATCTATGCATTTCCGTGGCAATATACGGTATCTAAAATATTTGTTTGCATTATACTGTTTGTAACTTTACAGAAAGAGTTAATTCATTTAGTTCCTATCTTTAATAAAAACAGTAAGGTTCAATTAATTTGTAAGGTACTACAGTCTTTGCAGCTGTACATTATTGTTAAGCATTTGTTTTATTGTTTGATTTTTGTTCCCTAGGGCTTTCATCAACCTGGCCTGTATGTGTTGGATACCCTGTTCTCGGTCTTTGTCATTGGCAGTTTGGTGGTCATCGCCTGGCGCGGAGTTTGGGGAATCTTTGACTTGCTGCTCTTTCCGGCGGATCGGGCCAAGTCAGCCTGGGGATCGCTGGTAAGGATCGCTAGAATTCCCATGATATCGGTAGTATTAATTAAATGTTCCATTCCTCTTAAGCTCATTGGGTATCTCACAGTGTTCGTGACCTTCCTCATCCACCCACTGATGCGGTATGTGTGCCGTCGTATAAGCGGAATCCCCAAGCTGATCATATGCGACATTTACTATCTGATGACTTTCTTTGGGGCTGTGAATGCCTGGCGCGGCATTTGGAATCTACTGGATGTGTACTTGTATCCAGGTAAGGAATTTGTTACAAAATACATTTTTTAAATACCTCATTAACGATTAGCTTATTTTGGTTTAAATTTCAATTCTATGCAGTGTAATCTAACATATCTATTGTTTAGATAAGTTTCTTTAAATAAGTAATACAAGTTGATAACAAGAGGACTTCTATGTTATTTATATATACATTTTTTCTATTACCACTTATATATTTTCTTTGTTTAAATATATTATCTCTTTAGTTATCTTTTAAAAATCATTTAATTTGGATAATTTAATTGCGAGTTATTTTACAATCCAGAAAATCTCAATTAATTATTAAAGTAATTTAACACATTTAAAAATGATTTTTATCTATTTTTTCGCTACAGATAACAGGCTGCTGAGCTTCTGGCTGACGCACCTAGTGCCATTCCTGCTCCTCGCTGCCCTTAAGTGCTCCAATTCTATCCTGGTGCGCGGGGTTTTCATCGATGCCGAGGGCGTGGGCGCCGATAGTGTCGATATACCCATCAACTATGTGCGGCTGCACTTCCTCCGCGAACGCCGAAAGAAGTGTGCCAATCAGACGACATCATCCTCACCGCCGCATTACTATTTAAAACCGGAGCACGCCTCAATCGGCCGGAATGCGGAAAAGGACAAGGAGGCGCAGAGCAGTCTCATCGAGAAGCCCCATCCCGCCGTGCAGATAGTTTAGGGATCCGGCTCGTCGGACCATTCCTGGCCCACTTGTTGTCGTTAATATCGTTTCTATGTCTAGATGTTAAACTAGTTTTAATCGCCTAAGCTTAATCCTACCGAGCTTACTTAAGAGTCAGATGTTTAGCATTAACCCAATAGATGTAGTCCCGATCCCAAATCCCAAGCTGTACAGAAAATTTAAGGATCGACGTATTTAGATTGTAAGTATATTTGCATTTTCCACTACAGGTCTGTGTTTAAAAATGTAGCCTGGTAACGAAAAAACCCTCACCCACTCACACTAGCTAAGTGATAACGATTCAACTAAGCGTATAAACATTGTACATTGGTATTTTCATATATCGCAATAAACAAATAAATAAATTTGTAAATACTATATAACCAATATCGAAATGCAATTTTTGAATTTTTTGGAGGATGAAAAAAAAATACATCGAGTGACAAACTAAAGGAGAGAGACCCCTATTTATTCAATTCAAATTTTATACTTATTCATTAAAAATATTGAAATTCTTCCTTATACAACCTATTTTATAGATATTTTTTAGCCAAATGGTTATCAATGAAGTAACTTTTTTAATTTTATTATTTAATTAAATAATTTATCTACATATTCAATTCAATGGATTATACCTATATAGACAATATAGTGTTATTTTTATTTTCTGGGTTTCCGCTTTGTGTCGAGGACAAATACCTACACAAGGATAACACTTTTTCACACAGTGTGTAGACATTTTTGCATTGAAAAATTAAATTTCCCTTTCATCGAAGAAAAACACAAATAAGATGCACTTATCGTCTGGTCTTATAAAAGTCTCATGGCCCATCTTTTGCGCCTGCTATGAACTTGTCATTCCTCACATTGCTGAAAGGCGGATTATATAGAAAGCGAAATCGAAGGGGTCCCAGAAACAATGTCTATGCATTGTTTTGGTTCAATGCATTTTCTTGAGGCGAAGAAAATTCTACATTTTATTGCTAAATTGAGCAATGTGCAGCCACAGATAGAATAAATACCCTAATCGTATGATTTTGATAATGGTACCTATGAGGTATATATAACTGCCAACTTGGTTTGCCCTTAAAGACTTTTGGTCTTGCAAATATATATATATTTCTTTTAAATACTCAAAACTTGGGAACAATTAAATACATCATGGAAAATATCTGAAATAAAATATGATTAATGGTGATACATAAGTGAAACCTGTTTAAGGGTGATTACTTATAAACTGGTTAGATTTAGACACCTTAATGAATGTTCACAAATTTTAAATTTCAATGTAGGGCACCCAAAAACCAAATACTAAGCACAAAACTCAGCTGCCTGTGACAGCCCCAAAGATTCCCATATAATTTGTATTTTCTTTTCTCTAAAAAAATAACAAAAAGACATTTAGAAAGAGGCAGAATGCAACTTGCGGCTAAAATAAATACGCAAATACAAATCGAAAACGCAAAATAGAAAGCAATTGATATGCTACTTGGCATTTTAGTTTTAAATTTGCGACGGTTAGTTGAAAATCGAACGATCGCGGCGAAAAAAAATCGCAAATTAATAGAAATAATAATTTTAAAAAATATAAAATAAAGGATTCCAGTTTATCGAGAGTTTTAAAGGCTCATTTGTGATAATTTTAAGGTGATACAAAAAGGAAAAAAGGAAAGGAAAAATTTACATAACCAAAAGTGCGAATTTGGTAAAGTTTTGAAGTCAATCGAAATGGGCATTCCGGACATCCGGCAGTTGGTGACGTTGGACTTTGAGGTCTATGGACATGTGCAAGGTGCGTTTCAGGGGAGGATTGGGATTAGGATCAGGAATCGGGGGCTAGAAACCAAGGTGCTCTTTCTGGTGGATGGCTAAAAATAAACCCGCAGTAGCTGGTTACTTTGGGGCCCCCACACTTGTCCTTGGCTTTGTTTCACACCCCATTCCACATTCACTAGACCATATAGAAATATATATCTCTGATATCTTGACCAACAGGCCTGAATCTCACGAAAGACACCCGCGATCGCTGCGTTAAGGCGGGAATCATGGGCTGGGTTAAGAACAGCAAACAGGGCACCATTGTGGGCAAAATGCAGGGTCCCAAGGAGGAGGTGGACAAGGTGTATGTAATTTGGAATAGATTACGCTTACCAAGAGTTATCCTTGATGATTTTCCACTCACAGGATCACCTGGCTGTCCAGCGAAGGATCACCCGGCTGCCAAATCGATCGCTGTGAGCTGCGGAACCAGGGAAATCTCAGCCGACTGGACTACAAGGACTTCGCTATTAGGTTTTAGATGTCTTTCCGCCCGACACATCGAGTGCGGCATTATGGTTTTGTGTGTTTGTTATGTGCATTACTTCAATAAGTTTGTAAATACGATTATTTAATAAAGAAAGTAATAATAATTGGATTTGAAAATTGGTTTGATTTGGTTTTTGTAAAACTTGTTAAGGGAAAAACATTTACCTATGCTCCAAAATGCAATACAAGAACTAGTTATTTAACTTCGTTAAATATAAAGCACTGATTTCTAAGAACCCCAAACACACATTTTCTTATCCCACTTCAAGAGTTTTATAAACCCTTTTATAATCTAGTTATACATTTCTCTTGCTTCTCAGAAACCAATTCTAATATTATTTATTTGAAAAAACATTGATTTATAGAAAAATTATATAGAATTAATATATATAGGAATAAATCCTAACAATTGAGTTATTAATCATTTTGCTTTTTCGTTTTTTGGAAGCAGGAAATCATAGGGGCAACTTATAAAACCAGGAGTAGATAGTCGTGATCGCTTTTAAAACTAGTAGGTTGTAGGTTGACTATGAAAACCATAGCCTATAGATCCAAATTAAAACAGCTTCGCGCACATAGGTAGACTGAAATCTATTTAGTTTTCAATACAGAAGCGTAACACTTGCTCTTTAACATCTTTTTGACTTAGACTACATGTGTTTTGTGGGGATTGCCTAGTTTAACAGGACTGGAAACGACCGGCGGCCTTCATGCGCTCGAAGGACTTGTTGGCATCGTACTTCCTGCAAGGATTAGGGTTAAACCGATCAGTTCGTGATCCATAGAGTACATGGAAGTAATATTTACGAGTAGAAGTCGGCGTAGGCGGCCTTCTTGGGATCGTTGATCATCAGTTTGTAGGCGACGGTGATAATGGCGGTCAATCCCAGAGAAATAGCCAGGTTCTTCTTAATGGTGGCATTGTGGAGGCCACGGAGCACGGGTCCTGCCACACTGGAGGTTGCTGGAGCGTTGGTCATCTTGCTGCTAAGGAAAAACCACACAAATCGATTATATTGTTCTGTAGTTACGTAAGGGGTTTAAAGGCAGTTGGCAGAAAACGTATAAAAACTGTTACGTTGCTTCTGCCAACTTTTTAACGATGTATGGGCTCGAAGAAAGGCGAAAAATCACTCTACTTTTAATCCAAAAACCCTTAAGAAATTGTTTTAAAACGAAAAACCTTGTTATGTACTCACATTTGCAGAATTTGTCAGAGATAGAGGTGCAGAAACAGCGATATTTATATTAGTGTCATCGATGTTTTTACAGCATAGGTGAACATCGATATCTGGCAGCTATAATCTAACTTCTTCCATCTATAATAATTAAAGTACTTTGAAAATGGTCACACCAAAAAATTATACTGATATAAATTAAAAATAAAGACATTTTATTTATACAATAATGTATCACTGTCAAAGGGCTGAACTAAAAATCAGCGTTTATTATATTCAAAATATACTATACTGAATTCGAAAGATATAATATACAAATAAAACATTTCTATAATATTTACATGCACAGTTGAACTTCGCTTAAATTGTATTAAGTTGAAAACTTAGAAACCCTTAATAATTAAAAAGAAATTGTACGATATACCAGCATAACCTGACAGCCCTACTCCAGCATAATTTCCAATGCTGGTCATTATGCATCCCTGGAAACTTAAAAGGCCGGCAAATTTAGGTAATTTCACCGCTCAACCGACTGGCAACACCGGCTGGAAAATAAAAATGGCTACCACTGTGTGCTTGTTATTGTTCGTGGAATTTTAATAATTACGAAGTTTTTTGTACAAAATAAACAGCAGAAACGTACCGCTGCAGCGTTAATTAATCGTTGAAAAGCAAGCGCGAATCTTTCTCAACAATCGAGTGCGCTTATCGGTGGCCCGCACGCAAGCGAACCGTGTGTAATTAAGCCCCCGAAAATCGGCTGCTCCGAATGCGTGAAAATTTTCGAGACCCGCTAAAAAGGCATTTAATATTGCACTGCCAAATGTGAAATGGAGAACAGTGGGGGCTATTATATCTACGAATTGCCCTGAACATTAATCTGCAGGCGGGCAGGCGAGATTTTCAGCAGGAAAAGCGCTTGAAAAGTGACGCAGGAAAATCCCTATCCGCGCCCCGCACGTGTGTGTGTGTGTGTTGCAGTGCGTGTGTGTTGGTGAGGCTACTACTAAAAAAAGTAAAGAGAAAAAAAATAGTGGAAAATGCCCAAAAACAAAAGTCGCAGAGGTTAAAAAAACTAGTGGGGGGACATCAACGAAAGACAATAAATCAAAACCCATCGAGTGTTATGCCTAAAATGCAATATTTCCAATTTCCAAAAGGACGCCACGGCGGTCAATCGAAAGCTAAATGCGAGAATTGAGCAGCGTTCTAACAATTAAATATACGACGCGTGCGATTGTCGTGTGATGATATGCCACTTAAACAGGTGAGTTGATTTTCCGTCTTTTCGGTTTTTAAGCGCAACAGAACAGCTGATATTGCGATTATTGCACTTATTTTTGTTTTTGCCCATTGTACACTTGCGTCACCCACGCACCAAACGGGGGATAAAAACAAAAACAATAAGAGGGGTAACTAATTTCTTGCTTTTGAGTGTTTCCAATTTCTTATTTCCCTTTTTTTCCCAATTCCCCTTTTTTATACTTTATTAATCAGCCCGCCCCCTTTTTACCCCCCGCCTTAATTCCAAGCAAGTATTTTGGTTACCTTTTCCCTCTGCTACACACACTTGTACACCCACCACACACACACCCTTCCAAGAGGCCAAGAAGAAAAATGGCGACGACGTCGGGGTATCGATAACATCCCGCTGAGCGAGAAAGAGAGGAAGAAAAAGAGACGTTGCAGGGAAAACGCACGCACGCATGTAAAAATGCAACCTGTGGGCAGCAGATGCCCCGTCCCCTGTCCCCCACCACCCCGCGTGGAAAATGCAGTCAGCTGAAAAGCCATTTAGGTTACTTAATCCAAGCGCTTAAATCTTAATTCCTGTTGTCGAAACAAATTGTTGTTGGAATTTCCAACGAGAGTGTCCTATAGCCATCCCACTCTAACAGTAGAGACGGCAGGGCCAAAAACAAATGGACAACTGGCAATAACTATCCTTTAAAATAATTAAATTTGAAATAAATAAGAGATTAGAAAGTTGTTGATTTTATTAACTAGCAATGTTTAAGTTTGGAAATGTGTTTTCCCCATAAATTATTGAGCTTGTGTGTGTGTGTGTGTGTGTGTGGTGTGCCAGGGCTACATGCCTTTAACCGATATTTGTTATCGATACAACTCACATCGCCAGCAATTTCACTTGGACCTCTTCTTCTTGCTCTTCCTATAAGGCTCTCCTTAAATGTTAATTAAATGCTGTGAATTAGCAAAATGTCTCACATTTGTGACCCTTTGCAGCAGCTTGAACCGTCACTGGTGCGGATATTGGTCTCGCTACCCTGGGATGCAGCACAACGGCTGCGTCAGCTGGCCAACGATGGAAATCCCGAGCTGCGCGCCCTCAACATTCAGACCGTGCAATTCGAGGGCGATTCTGTGATAAATTTGAAAGTTGGTGGACAAGATATTAAGATAACCAAGGGTGAGTAGCAACAAGTCATACCCAACAAGAATCCAGAGTGATACTAGTAATCCCTACCCCCAGATAATGTAAACGAGACACTCGAGGCGGCTGGCTCGCTTTCCGGCAACAAAAGTGGTCTGCTGGCCACGGGATTCGATGGTCCCAGTACCAGCAAGGCGGCCTCCGCCTTCATGCAACAGCAGCAGCAGAGGATTCTGCAGCTGCCCCAGAACGATGCAATCTCACTCCAGCAAAGAAGAGCGGCGGGCCTTCAGAAGATTCCCCTCCAGCAGCAACAGCAGCAACAACAACTGCAGCAGCAGCAGCAGGTGGCTCCCGTGACTCCCGCTGTCTTCAAATCCCCCAATACCGTGTGCCCCATGGAGGGCAAGGTTCCTCTCCTGTTGCCCTCGCCCTCCGCCACACAGAGGGACTTCCCCTTCGAGAGCATGCGGCAGGCGAGAGTGCTGCAAGGTCGCGAGGCAGGTGGTCTGGGTCCGCCCTTGCCACCGCCGCCGCCGCCACCCAACGTGACCCTCAAGGTGCTGAAGACACAACCGCAGGCACCTCAGAATGGCGAGCTTACACCCACGACGCCAACTTCGGCCACACCAACGCCGCCGGGTAGCAAAGCTCAATTCATCCAGCCACCACCGCCGCCATATCCGGGTTTGGGAGCTGCCGGCACGGCCAGCAGTGTCAGTTCACCCATTGCCATAGCGGGCGTCAGTGCCAAGCCAGCCATTGTGACGGCACCCAGCCAGCTGAACCATCCGCTGGGGCATCCGCCGCTGCCTACGGCGACGTCGACGGGCAGCAATAACATTGCCATATCGTCACCGCTGCTGGTCAATCTGCTGCAGAACGACGGCAATGCCATGTCGAATCCGAACCAGCTTAAGTCACCGCAACAGCAGCAGCAGCAGCAATCGCCGCTGATTGGCTTGAGTCCCAGTGGAGCGCAGATGATGAACTCCCCCATGCGGTCCTCCGGTCCGGCGACGCCCAGTGATTTCCTCATGGGCGATGTGCTGAGTCCGGTGGTGCCTTCCTCACCCACAACGCCCCAGGCGGCGGCTCCTCCTTGTCCGCCGCCCGTGGTCATGAGGAGTCTGCAGCAGCAGCAGCAGCAGGCCATGCTCAGTCCCAGCGGAAATGGCAATCACTTGTATACTCAACAGCAACAGCAGGCTCAGCAGCAGCAGCAGCAACAACAGCAGCCGCAAGGACCACCACCGCATCGCTTTCAGCAGCAACATCAGCAAATGTCGCCGCAGGCTGTGGCCATGCGACAGCAGCAACTTCAGCGCCAACAGCAGCTCCGATTCATGCAACCGCAGCAGCAATTGCAAGGCCAGCAGCAACAACAGCAACAATTTCAGCCTGCGCCTGGTAAGCCTACTCTATTTAGCCTTAAGACCTGATGAAATAGTTTGATTTATAAGTAATGGCATCAGCTTCTTAAAGACCCATGTAAACCCACGTAGAATATGCACTAAACTCTTTCTTCTTTCCCCAAACAGATTGCTTCAACAACATGGGCATGAGTCCAATGCAACAGCAACAGATAAGACATCAATTGAGACCTGGCGGACTGCCGCTGGCTCCTCCGCCACCTCATCCGCAGCAGCAACAGCAGCAGCAGCAGCGACTCATGAGCTTGTCCATGCCACAGGCATCACCCCAGCAGCAATTCATGAGCGGAGCCTCGCCCCTTGGACCCGCCCTCTCGCCCGCCTCCAGTCATCACTCGATGCACAGTCCGCTAATGGCCAATCATCCGGCGCAACAACAGCAGCAACCGCAGATGGTGTCGCCTGCCCCGGCGCCTGGATCCTCGGCTCCTAGTGAACTGGCGGGGCCGATTATGCCAGCCACTCACCATGTACCTGCAGCGCCGCCACCGGATTACAATCAGGCGGCAGCCAACTCTCGCTGGCCGTTGGCCGGAATCAATAAGCCGATGGACTCGGCCACCAAGAGCAGTTTCCAGGAGTTTACGCGCTACCAGATGCAGTACAATCTTCAGCAGCAGCAGCAACAGGTCAATTTGCCAGGACAGCCGCAACAGCAGCAGCAGGGACAACAGCAACAACAGTTGCCGCCTCCCGCGCTGCCGACACAGCAGCAGCAGCAGCAACAACAGCAACAGCAGGTTCAAGGTCAACAGCCACAGGTTGCGGGTCAGGCTCAAGGTCAAGTGGATTCGCTGATGTCGCTTTCCGTGCTGGATGCCTTAACCACAAACGACTTGGACGCACTGCTGCCCACTTTGAACTGTGATCTGGACTCGACGCTCAGTCTGGAAGATAAAAACGAGCTCGAATCGCTGCTGCAGGATGCCAAGGATCTGGATTTGGATCTGATCGAGGACAATCTATCGGCAGTGGATATGGATGTGAGGGATGCGTTGAATACGCTGCAAGAGGCGCCACTGGAACAGCAGCAACCACAGGCGGTGGTTATGCAGCAGGCACCACAAATTTTGCAAATGCCCTACCAACAGCAGCAGCAACAACAGCAACATCAGCTGCAGCAGCAACTAATGCTGCAGCAACAGCAAAGGCAGCAGCAACAATTGCCGCAGTTGCAACAGCGCCAGCAGCAGCAACAGGTGCAGCGACAAATGCAACTGCAACAGCAGCAGCAACAACAACAGTTGCAGTTGGTACAACGCCAGCAACAGCAGCAGCAACAGGCACAATTGCAAGTGCAGCATCCGCAGCAGCAACAGAGACCGCCCCAGAAGCAATTTATCATTAATCCACACACTGGGGACATGGAACCAATGGCCAGCGACGATAGCGAAACGGAGGCGGAGGAGGAAACGGCACAGCCGCAATTCCGCAACAGCAACATGTCCAGTGGTTTGAGCAGCTTCAATTTCAATCCCGCCAACGATATGCTTCTGCCAAACAATATCTTCTCTGAGGAGGACTCGAATTCGGCGCAGCAGCATCCGATGGCGATAAGCAGTGATCAGGAAAGGTCTCGTGATTCCCTGGCATCCAACAAATCGGCCTCAAGCAGAGCCAGGAAAACTCCAGTCTCGAAAGCGAATCACAGCAATTTGAATGCGGGTGACAATTCGCCTCGTTCCAGCAACAGTTCGCCTTTGATTGGCCTAAACTCGCCCCAATCCGTGACAGCCAGTGGAGCGCCCAGCAAGAAGGCAAAGCCGAATCTGCTGCGCGGAAAGCTGCAGCAGGGCGTAAAGGAGCGCAAGGCCAAGGATCCCGCGGCCACGCCGAAACCGAAGCGAGAGCGGGCGAAGGGCAATGCCGAAGACGAAGGCGGCCGAGGAGAAGATTAAGCTGCGTCTCAAACTGGACAAGGTGGAAACGTTGCCGGCAGCGGGAGCTGGCTATGAGGGGCAGATAGTTGTCAATCAACAGCAGCAACAGACCATAGTGGTCAATAATCACATGCAACAGTTGCCCATGCAAACACAATTGTTGACGTTGCCCACACAACAGCAGCAGCAGCAACAGCAGCCGGCTCAGTTGCAGCAACCTCAAATGCAGTTAACCCAACAACAACAACAACATCTGCCACAGCAACAACCATCTCAGCTTCAGCCACAACAACAACAGCAGCAGCAGCAACCGCTTCAACAGCAACAACACCATCCAGTCTACAGCAACTTTCAGCAACAGCAGCAGCAACAACAGGCTGTCCCTGGTCTCAATGAGCCGCGTGTGCCTCCCCTGCAAATCCGTTTGCGCGGCAAGAACCATGTGGTGGTCAAGAACACGCGAAAGGATCGAAAGAAGGGACAGAATCAGGAGGCAACCATTGATGAGCGGCAGCTGAAGCGCAGCTTTAGTGATCAGCCGCCGCAGCAGTTGCTCATGGATGCGGTGACGGACAACAAGCAGGTCAAGCTGACGCCACCTCCCCACGTCAATGGATTGCCCATACTGATACAGAAGACGACGCCATCGCAAATGTCGCAGCACCTGCAGAGCGGAGGAGCCACGACCACCACCATTGTGGCGGGCAAGAATGGACTGACGATTAGTGCCATTGTGGAGGCGCACAAGGCTCAGGCCCAAGCACAGGCCCAATCCCTGGGTGAGCCTCAGCTGATTGTGGGATCCACGAACACGGGCACAACGCCCACGTCCACCACACTGCAGCAGCAGCAACTCAGCAAGATAGCAACCTCGTTGCCCAGCAGCATTACCCTGAGTGCCATCAACAGCAACAACAACAACAACAATGTGAACAGCGGGAATAACAACAACCGGCTGTTGACGATGAAGAATCCGATTAAGACTGCCGCCACCATCACACCCATTGTGGGTGGCAAGCCGATGACAAAAAACCATAAGCCGCCGCCATACATCACAGCCGTGCAACAGCTGCAGCTGCAGAAGCAACAACAGCAGCAGCAACAACAGCAGCAGCAACAGCAGCAGCAACAACAGCAGCAGCAACAGCAGCGACAACTGGCGGCGGCCGTAACCATGTTGCCCAGTGCGACGACCCTGAAGCGTGTGGAGATCACAAAGGTCCCGCCGCAGGTCACGGCAGAGCAGGCTCCTAGCATAACCCAATCCCCAGTAGTAGTAGCAGCAACAACAGCGGCAGTAGCAGCAGCAGCAGCATCAACTCTAGCAACATCGTCGACGCCCACTACGCAAACAACTCAGCTGATCTGTGATAGAAAGTTGCCAGTGGCCATGCCACCCATGACCACAGTCAACGTCAACAATGTGAATGTCAATGTGGTGGCCACCAGTGTGGTGAACACCTCGTCCGCCTCCCTGCAGACCTTATCCTCGGTGTCCACGGCCTCCTCCTCCTCATCCTCCTCCGCATCCATAATCACCACCTCTACCTCATCGCCGGCTGCGTTGCCCAGCACCTTGCGCAACTCACCCGCCAGCAATGGGAGTGGCACACCGGGTCACGGCAACAATGGCGGTGGCGAGGACAGCGGCATTGAGTCCATGGATGCGCTCTCCGAGAAGAGTCCCCATCAGCTCTCCTCCAGCAGTCCCATTCAGGTGACCAAGGCGGCGGCGGTGACGATGGTGTCGCAGCAGCAGCAGCAACAGCAGCAGACGAGCACCATGGCCACAACAACTGCCACGACGGTGATGCCACCTGTGATTGCACCCAGCTCAACGCCAGTGGGAGTCACTGCAGCTGGAGCACCACCTCCAACCGGAGCCAGTTCCCTGCAACAACAGCAAAAACAGCAGGCGGATGACGAGATTGAGAAAGCGCTGGCCAAGATGGAGGGTGAGGATCTGGAGGACATTGTCTCGTCGATGATAAAAGAGACTAGTGAATGTGCCAGTGCTGCAGATAGTGGTGGTGGTTACCTAAACAGCCTGGAGAACTCGCTGCCAGCGGCAACTGTTGCGACAGCAACTGCAACCACGAACACAAGTAGCTTAGGAAGCGTCAAGTTGAATGGCGAACACCATATACTCGAACACGATGATCTCATCAAGAAACTCACAGAGAGCAAACCACCGGCGATCAAGGTGAAGCTGGAGGAGATGCCCCCGCTGCTCACTATCAAAAAGGAGCCGGCGATTAAGGCGGTAGTAAGTGCGCTTAAAGTGGAAGCCAAGGTGGAGGTCAAAGCTGAACCGAAGGCAGAGCCCAAGCTGGAGGAGAAGATGCAGGAGAAGCCTCCGGGCGAGTCCAATTCAGCCTCCCTGCAGCCCATTTCCATCGAAATACCTGCCCAGGTGGATGGTGAAACGCCGCGGATTCGGACGCGGGCCAGCAGTCGCCTGGAGAGTCCGCTGGATGCACCGAAAGCGAGTCCCGATCCCACAGTGCTCACTGGAGCCACGGCTCCGACGGCAACGGCAACTGCAAATACGCCCAGCACCGCCAAGAGTCTATCCCGCGCCTCCTCCACCGCCAGTCCGCGTGTGGTCACACCCACACCCAATCACAACAACAACAACAACAACAGCAAGCGACGGCGACAGGAATCCGAGTGCGGCAGCAGCAATGATGGCGCCGATTTGGCCGAGAACAGCATCAAGCGTCCACGTGTGAGCAGCGGTAATGGTAGCACTCAATCCACCACCACCAGCAACAATGCAACAGAAGCTGTCGTCGACCACAACTCCAGTGCAGGATTGCCCAAAAAGATCGAGATCGAGTCATCCGATTCGGATGAGCCGCTGATCGAGGTGGCGGGCAAGGTGCGCAACTCTAAGCAGGCGCAAGTGGATGCAGCAGCCGATGCGGCAGCAGCAGCAGTTGCGGCAGTGGAGAAGCACGTGACGCGGAGGAATGCACAGCAGATACAACCGCCACAGAACAGTAAGTGGACTTTGATCCGGGGGAGCAACCATTAAACATGACTAGGCAAAAGGTTAGGTTATTGATTAGCATATTGCAATTCGAAGGGGGCTCTAAATTTGATTATTTTTAAGCTCTTCAAAACACTTGATTTTTATAATGCAAACTTATAAATAACACTGTGTTTTGTGGTGCAGGCTTATGGGCACTAAATTTTTTATATGTAAGGTTTTTATAAAATTTGATTTTAATGTGACGGATAATATAGCTTAGATGCCATTCTTTAGATTTGCATTAAGATTTCCATCATATTTAAAGTATAACTAAATACTTTTGATGTGATAGGCAGGCCTTTAAAAAAGCAATTAAATATATGTGCATTTAAATACCTTGCATGCGTGTAAAAGCGCTTAGTTGCTATCGTTTAAGATAAGAGAGTGAAGTTTGGGAATTTGTAGAACAAACAATATTATTTTGACTTAGCGAACGGTTAGGTTAAGTTAGGTTAGCATATTGTTATTTAAAAGGGCGACAATTAGTTTTAAGCTCAGAAATAGAGTATATTTATATATACAAATATATATAACTTATAACATATAACAAACTTATTAATAATCAATGTCCCTATTCTCTCCATTAGAAACGGCCAGCAATCACGCTCTGTCTGCCACTCCACCACTTGGAACACCGAGGACGGGCAAGGCTCAAGCGCCAATTGGAAATGCCTCAGCCGTCGCCAGCAGCAATCACAGCAGCGGCACTTCCAACAATGCCAGTGTTGTGTCCAGCACCTCAGCGACCACCACAACAATGCCGGGCGGAGCTTTGGTGACCACCAGCCAAACCAACAGCGGCACGAGTGTGGTGCATGCCACACGAGGAGCCACCGCAGCGGCGGCCAGCACAACCAACAACAATGCCACCTCAGCCAGTTCGCCCACGGACGAGAAGATCGGCACTCGGCGGAGCGTGCGAGCCAGTGCGGCTGCCAACAAGATCATCTACAGCCGCAGCAATGCAGCCGCCGCTGCTGCAGCAGCCGCCGCCGCGGCAGAGCCGAAGGGAACACCTGGCAAGGCGGCAGCAGCAGTTGGTGGCAACAGCGCCGGCAGTGTGGAAAGCGTCGCGGAAGCAAGGCGAAAGACGCGCAGTGCAGGTGAGTTGTCCACTAAATTTAAATAACGAACTAAATTGGTTAGGAACCATTGAAGAAAAATTATACTTACGAAATAGCAAGAATTAAATGGTTATGTTTCTGATCTTTATTGTTTACCGACTTTGATTAGAAAGTAGTTTGCAGTTGCCGTAAAAAGTCTTGATATTCCCATTTTATTAATAGATAAAAAAAAAAAACTAAATCAATAGGCAGACCAAAGAAACAATTAAATTTATTTATTTGGTTAAAAACAATTCAAAGGAAAACATACTTAAAAATATAAAGACTCAAAAAGTTATTGTTTCTAACCTTTATTGCTTGCCTACTTTTATAGGAAAGTAGTTTAAGTCCTCATAAAAATTCTTGATAGGTCTATTTCATTATTAGATTACAAAAAAAGTTAAATAAAGAAGAGAGATCAATGATGTAATGAGTTAACTAAATTAGTTAAAAACCATTCAAGGTAAAATGTACAGTACGAATCGAAAAGTTCTGGATATTGACCTTTATTAGAAAGTAGTTTAGCTTGCAGCTATCCTCTTAAAAAGTCTTGAAAAGTCCATTTTAATTTTAGATTGCAAACAAAGTTAAGTCAAATGTAAACTATACACAATTCAATGAAAAATTATCTGTAAATATACAGCAAGAATCGAATGGTTCTGGTTACTAGCCTTAGTTGCTAATCTACTTTGATTATAAAGTACATAAGATTGCAGTGCGCTTCAATTCTTTAAATTCTTTTTTTAAGAACAAAGATTAGTTGTCTCTAATGACATTCCTCCTCCGTTTTTGCAGTCATTGGCGAGTCCATGTTGACCGAGGGACGCCGGAGAAGAACGTCGCGTGACTACAAGTGACCAGAGTTTTGCGCCTTGGCTAAAGGCTTGAACCATCCGATCGATGCGCACGAAGACGATCTGCTGGAGCTATTCGAAGACTTTGAGCAGCAACAGCAGCAGTCGCATCAGCCGCAGCAGCAGCAGCAGCAACAACAACAACAACAGCAGCAGCTGGAGATCAACAATAGCAGCAGCAGCTTTCCTTTAGCCCAGGCGCAGGACGGTGACGGTGACGATGACGGTGACGGTGATGGTGATGGTGATGAGACCGCCGAGTATGAGCATATGACGCGAGCAGCCGGCGGCTACATGGAGGAGGCCGATCACCTGCTGTCCTACCACAGCAGCAGCAGTGCCGCGGACGTGGATGTGGACGAGGTGCTGATGCCGGAGTTGGCCAATGCCACGGCCCTGGACTGCGGCAACTTTGTCGACTACGATGAGTTCAACTTGTGCCTGAACAACATCCTCAGCGAGGAGGACGACAGTGGCAGTGGAGGAGGTGGTGGAGGCAGCGGCGGCGGCGGCGGGATGGCCAGCAAACATCAGCCAACATGGCGCGATGCCAGCGACGTACTCAACATCGTGCAGCTAAACAACGATTTGGGATTGAGTTTCCAGGAGTTCGCCAGCGAGACGACGACGGCGGATGAACAGCGCTCCGCCAGCAGCAGTTCGCCGCAGCTGGCGTAGTGAAGTCGGATCACGGACGGCTACTTGTATATAACACACGCACTGATACCGAACGCTTTCGTTTGTAGTTCTTAGGCCTAGTTTCCGTTGAGGATTTTTGTATAGTTAGTGGTAGCCACAAGTTGCAATAATGTTGCGTCTCAAAGCGAGCAACATCACACCCAGACACACACACACCCAGACACGCACCCCAAACCCACACACACACACACACACACACCGCAGACAGGACGGTTGCAAGCGCCGATTTACTTCGTTTACACTTTGTTTTCTGCCCCCAAGTCCGAGTTTATCCGCCTATATGCCACCGTTCTCATCTGGCACTACTGCTAACTGCTGCTCCCCAAGTATCCACCCATTGGAAATGATTTGCTAGTCAAGTGAAACAGGCAATTTAATGTATAGCTCACAAGATGAAATTTTGAACAAATTAGTTGAGTACGTATTTGAGAAGCTCCCATTAACACTAACGTAGAATAGTTGGCTGAAACTGAAACTGAAACAAAACAAAAAACATCTCCCCACGCGAAAACTCTCTCACGCATGCATAGTTTAATTTGAAAAATCTTATTTCCATGGACCGCTTTGTAAATATTTAGATTCTTTACGATGCAACATGAACACACACATTTCTAGCTTTAGGTTTTCTTACTTTTACGCGCTGCGCACAGTCGAAAGTCTATAAGAAGCTGATCCATTGGATCGAGCAGATCAGATCAGATCAGAGCAGACCGCACGTTAACTTTAGTTTTTATATATTTTTTGTAATCTTCATACTTATGAATACAGTACATACAGATATAGCGTATTAGTTTCCGTAAGCTTGCGTTGTTTCGAAAATTTGTTTTTTAGTTTTAAATGCTCTAGCCTAAGGACAGTAATCTTAACGAGAATTCTTTACCACAATATATGCACATGGAAACCTATGCAATAAGTTAGTCAAAAATGTAAAAAGGCCAAGCACCACAAAAAATTATAAACACAAAAACCTACAAAAAAAAAAAATACAAAAAAAAAAACAGATCGAAAAAACATATAAGGAGAAGAGAATGGAGAATATTGAGAATCAGTCGCCTAGTATTTGTCGTTTTGCAAAGTGAGAAAGAACTATATAATGTTATATATTTTGCATATGCAAAACACACAAGAAAAAGGGATATCGTAATAACAAAAACAAACCACACAAACAAAAAAGTTGTATTGTATATAAGGCAGGCTCTATTTTTGCTAAATGTTATTTGAACAAATAGGGGAAAACAAAGAGTAAAGTAATTGAAGCAAAGGAAAGCAAAGGCAAAGTGCTAGACAAAAACACAAAACAACATTATATATTGTTCAATATTATTATTACCTTATATATATTGTATGATTGCTACATAAATAATTCTTTTGATACTTTGTACATGTTTACTTTAAAGCAAGGCAAAACAAAACATAAGCGTATGTAAAACCCAACCCCTAGCATAACTTGCATATATTCATCTAGAACCGCTAAACTAAACGTATATAGAACCCGGATCCATAAGTGCATACTACAAACACCAGCCAGCCACGGCCCCGTAAGAAACGAAAAAGGCAAATGCAGCGTCGAAAATTGAAGCATGTTTAGTGAACCTTGTTTTTTTCAACACTTCGGACAGCCACAACAAAACAAACCAACAACAACATCAATTGCAATAAGCCAGCCCGATAAGCACAGCAAACAGAAAACACGTTAATGGAAATGTTGTATAAAACGTATAAATAATTTATATACTGCTTCGTAAACAAACGGCAACCAACAACACACACGTAAACAAA
Organism: Drosophila gunungcola; assembly: GCF_025200985.1. NCBI lineage: Eukaryota > Metazoa > Arthropoda > Insecta > Diptera > Drosophilidae > Drosophila > Drosophila gunungcola. Next base: position 16,929,298 of record NW_026453197.1, read on the forward strand.
TAAATGATATATTTAAATATTTAAAACAAACCACACAAGATGAACAACAACAACAAAAAACGAAAGTGTCTTAAAACGTAGTATTAGAAGTTTATTATTAATTTGTTTGTACTTTAAAGTAAAATATTTATAGAAAAAGAAAAAATACAAAGATTTAATATACACAGAAAATAAAAAAAAACCTCTGAATTTTAATAATTGGGGATTAAAGTTACAATAGACAACACTTTTATTTTTTAACTATTTCATCCAATTATTGTTTAGTATATGATAGTATTCAGTTTTTACAATTCAGTTTTATACAATTACATTGTCGTTCTTATCATAATTTATGTTATTATAAAACTTTTGGTTGATGATCACATAGCGACCCCTTCGAAGGTCCTGTGATTTTTCCCGGCGGCCAGCAATCAACATTCCCACGGTCCGCGACTCTCTCCCAGTGCTTTCGGTGCTACCAGTGCTCCCAGTCGTGGTCGTAGTTGTGCTCTCCCTGCGCCGGCGCCTGGAGAGGATTGTCGGCTTGCCGAGGAGCTGTGTCGGAACAGCAGGGACCAGCAGCTGCGGCCGTCCGCCGACTTTCAGTTGAGAGCGAGTGGCCGCCGTGAGCAGGACGGCAGAAGCGGAGCAGGCATCAGGATTTCCCGGAGCCAGCGCGAGCAACACGTAACAGAGCGGTCCCAGGTGGAGGAGGGGCAGGAGGAGGAGCAGGAGCAGCAGAGGCAGGCGGGCAGCCGTAGGCTTTCAGTATACACAGGGAGCTCCCCCGACGAAAAGATATATTCGCAAAGGTCCGCCGCTTTGGGTAAGTTTAGCCATATCCTCTATGGGGATTACATATGGTATTAAGCAATAAAGATCCATAAATACGCGGACATATGTGTTAACTGCCAGAAAGTGGTATTTATTGGCCAACTTAAACTGCTTTCAAGTGGTCTCCACGGTGTGATGAACACTTTACAGCCTTCGTGCCACATATCAGCGGCCAATTCCCAGTCCTGGCCAGAAATGACCCCTTGGCAACATTACCATTACCATTGCAACAGCAAAAGCAACAGCAACAGAGTAACTTCAGCAACAACAGCAATTGCATTTGGCCATGTTGACGCTTAAGGATGACGTCCTACTTTTCGAGTGTTTTTTTTTTTTTTTTTCATTCGCCACAATGTGTGTCTGTGTGTGTCGGGCTATGACGTAGTTTGCCAAGTCGGAATGCGAATGTGTCTGTGTGTTGGCCTGTTTTTTGGTGCTGACTGTTTGTAGGTTTGTGTGTGGACGAGGGTGTCTTTGGTGTGTACACACCAACAAGTGTCGCCTGGCCAAAAGCGCCAAATACGGAGGGGTGCTGAAAAATTAATGCGAGTTACTTGGGCAAAACAAAATCCAAAACAGAATTTGTGAGTTGTTGATTACATACGTGATAGCTTGCTGTGTTTTTTCATTATTATTATTGTTATTACTATTATATAAACCTTTTTTTATTTTAAAAACAATTGTTATTGTTATTGTTATTAGAGTAATAAATACAGCGTTCTTCAACGTAATTTTTAAAAATTAATATCAATGGTGTACCTAGTTTTTTGTTTAAATCAAGTATTTATATTATGAAGCGATTAAAGCTTAAATTGTTAAACCAATTCCAATCCCTCTAGGAAACCACCGCCAATCCATGGAACATGCAGCGTGATCGCTGCAGGACTGACCGGTAGATTCGCAAGATGCTCATCCGCCTGCGCTATGGAAGACGCCTGCAGACCTATCTGAAGATAGGTGCCTGTGTGCTGGTGGGCCTGTGCTACTTCGCCTTCCTCTTCCGGGAGTCCCTCAATGCCTACGAGCACCGGGAGCGGGCGACGGCCGCCGAACTGGAGGCGGAGTCGGAGCCGTCGAAGCAGCAGCTCAAACTCAAGCGGCAGCAGCTGGCACGCCAGCGGATCTTGGCCAAGAAGGAGCAGGAGAAGGCCACCACTGGGGGCAATGCCAGTGCCGGAAGCTCATCGCCAATGGCTGCAGTTCCTCCGCCTCCGCCGGCCAGCACCCTCAATCCCGTCTACGAATACTCCGAGGAGCTGCACAGCCGCACGGAGCGGGAACTGCAAAGGAGGAGCGAACACCTGGCCGCCGTCTGCGATCGCTACAATCTGCAGGAGAAGTATCCACCGAATCCCTGGGAGTTCTTCGTCTCGCCCGGTCACAATAATCTCGTCTGGTTAGTGGAATTCTATCTAAAACTGACCTATCTTTCCTAGCATTTGTTTTTGAATTACTCTCAGGTGCAATGTCTTCAAGGCGGCTTCAAGTACGTGGATGTATTACTTTAATATACTTGGTGAGTAATGGATTATAATAGATATAAATAGGGTATCTTTATTTTAAAGTTAGATTAATCTTTACTGATTTAACATCATACAAAAAATATTAGCGATCCCGAATTGCTTTAATTTTCTCTGATACTATCAGATTTTTTTAGTTTAATTATTATTTAAAATAGACATGTTTATTTAAATTTAAGGAATTTGTTTAATTTAATAATTATCTTAAATAGCCATCATTTAATTTATAATAATTTTTTAAATAGTTATGTGCCAAATATATAGGCAAGACATTTATGAAAAATTAAAACCTTTAACTATTTGGTAAATATGATTTTCAATTTATTAATTGTCAAAAATAAATGCCCCTTGATTGAGCTTGATTTTATAATAACTTTGCATTAATTAAGGAATCTTTATTTCATGAAGCTTAGATAAACAACATAAAAAGATATATTAGACTAATTTTATGAGTCAATTTAAAGAAACATTGAGCTAAGATAAATATTTTTAAAGCCATTCATTATATATTTTAATTTATTTTTCAGCCGGCTACGATGTGAGGTTCCTGCAGCGAACGGAGACGCAGCCATTGGAGCTGGCCAGGAAGCGCTATCCGCGGCCGGAACTGGGCGAACTGATGGAGCTGCTGCCCAGTGCGCTGTCCTTCCTCTTCGTGCGCGATCCCTTCGAGCGGATATTGAGTGCGTACCGCAACAAGCTGGAGGGCAACAAGAACACCTTCTACAAGGCGCTGGGCACCAAGATAGTGCATCGCTATCGGAAGCGGAACTTGGGCGGACCCTGGCCTCGGTGTGGACCCACCTTCGAGGAGTTTGTGCGATTCCTGATCGCCGAACAGGCGGCGGGCAAGCGATTCGACGAGCACTGGGCACCGGTGTACAGCTTCTGCACGCCCTGCAGCGTTAACTTCACCATCATTGGCAAAACGGAGACATTCCAGCGCGACTCGGAGTTCATCATCCGACAGGCGGGACTGGAATCGCTGCTCTTGGGATTGGGCCAGCTGCCGCAGCGGAAGCAGCGCAAGATTGGCAACCAGGCCCGAAGTGGCGTCAAATCGGAGGCCCTGGTCGAGCGTTACTTTGCCGATCTCGACCGCTCAACGTTGGACCAATTGCTCAAGATATATCGCATCGATTTCGAGCTGTTTGACTACGACTACCGCAAGTACTACGACATGGTGCATCCGTGGAGTCTGGAGCAGAGCACATCCGCAACTGGAGCTCTGGCTTCAGCTCCAGCCGGATCCACCAGCACCACCCCCTCTATAGCTTTGGGTGGACAGTCCCACCCAAGGTCACAGCACGTAGGGTCAAACCAGTTCGCCATCGATGAGTCGTAAAACAATCTTATCATGTACCTTTTTACACGAAAACGTAAACGAAAACGAAAACGAAACTCAAAACCAACCAACCAACCCACAAACAAACAAAACACACACACGATATAAACAGAACCCAACCGAAGCTAACAAATCTACCAAAAAAAAAATGTTTAAGGCCAAATCAACGTTTTCCAAAAACGCAAAAACCAAAGTAATACACTCTTGACCTCTCTTAGATAATGCCAAAAAAAATACGAAAAGAAAGGAATGGAACGACCCAAAAGGAAACTTAGTTAGAAAATGTAGCATTTTGATGGATTTTTTCAGCCAGCAAAATTCTGAGACGGAGAACCCCTACAATTTTACATGGCGTGGCATGTGTTGTGTTGTAGTTAGTTAATAAGTACCTACAATTTACAGTTGCACTCTCAAAACCCACACAAGAACATACAAAACAAAAAAAAAAAAAGATATACTATATAGATAAACGATATATACAGACCTCTATACCAATATCGCGAACGCTATTCTTCAAGGCAAGGCTGGAGAGTTATATACAACCAGAAAGTGAGAAATCGTCTTAAACCAAAGAAAATTCTGTATTTACACATATTTACAACCAAAATCCCCGAAATACCAAATACCAAACCCCCTCAACAACCACAACATATGGTACTTACTATTATTAAGTTATTATATATACATATATAACTATATATTAACGAAATTTATAAACAGGTCTTGATCTAAGTCTATAACTTTTGTGGACTAGATACGTTTTTCCTAGGCTATAACGAAACAGGCGGAAAATATGCAAGTTTTCGAGATATGAAAATGATACCAAAGAACGGATAGAAAGTATTCAAAACTTATAAAAAAGAAAGAAAGAAACCCAACAACAAGAAAAACTTTTCATGTGATGTTTAAGGATTTATTATAAAAAAAAAGACAGAGAATATTTAATTATTATTATACTTATACTGTATTTCGAATAATGATAAAACCAAAACCAAAACGAAAAACAAATTAGTGACATACACACGATATTATTCTAAATAAATTTAAATTTTCCAAAACTTTTTTCGTTGTACAAATAAAAGGCAACAAATTCATTAAGAATAAATAATCTCTTTACCACTCGAATGGGAAGTTTTTGATTTTATTTTGGGGAGGTCTTAAATGAAAGTGTAAATATTACTGGTACTTAAATACTTCTAATACAACCCTCGCACATGCTGTAATATAATCGTGAAAGGGTGATGCAATCTTTAATAAAAACCCTGTAATAGATTAACTCACTAGTACAGCTGCAATTCTAATTTGTTTAGCTGATTTCCTTCGATAGTACTATGAATCATCTCCAAACTAAACGTTGAAAGCGGAAACTTTTTATGGGCGTCTGGCAACAGGTGAAGTGCAAATTGTTGCCCTTAAAACAATGCAGTAAAAGACCTTTGTAAGTTTTTCTTTCATCAATATAAATAGTTTTATTTTCATTGATCAACACAAACGAGTTATTTAAATATTCATATAGATAGGGGGCTGCGTACGCAATAGTTATAGTAATAATCATATGTATTTTTCTTGTGTGCTTCACTGCGTTTAAGTGTAAAGTGTAATGTGGATACAGTGATTGGCATAAAATTAATACAACTTTAAAAGTGAATGCTCGGCTCGCACATGGACTACGATTTACGACACCAATACGACTCGTCTCGAATCGATCGATCTACCAGCTATATGGTCTACGAATATCTATATTTATATATGTATTTTGTGTGATTCTGTTCTTCTGTTTTTTTTCTCTTTAGTTTTCGTTTTTCAAGTTTCTTAAACTTTGATAACATTTAGTTAAAGCGCTGTGACCCACACGGGCAACCAAAGCAGCAAACAATAAATAAATTGAGAACGACAAACATTAAGGTAAGATATTTAAAATGATTTATTGCAGAATATATTCATTAATTCTTTTCAGATTTCTTTCGTCTCTCACGTTTGAATGTGCTTCACGCGTCGCTTAAGTGTAATGTATATGTTTACTTCACTACATAATAATAATAATAATAATAATAATATAATATAAAATAAAATAAAAATAAGCTTAGCTTGCAACTAAAATTATGTACACGATAGGAATAAAGATGTATATGGTAAATATATATAATTAATTGTGTAATATGTACAACAGCAAATACTTGGTAACGTTTGCCTACAAATATAATATATCTTTTATTTTTCTCTCCACTTTCGCTGTGCATAAGGAAACTTGGGATGCATAAGAGGATAATAACTTTGCTGGTGACCCCGATCACCGAAACGGGGTCACCAGTTAGCTATGCAAACAAATAGCGTGCGTGTGCTAGGTTAAATAAGAAACTCTTTTGGCCCGACGACCCTAAGGATTTGTTTAGCTCCGAGTTTTGACGAGATCTATATATAGTTAAACATTCACGATTACAAGACTTCAATACAGTGGATAGATAAGCATATGCACACAGATACATGGGTAATGGCCGGGTTTGGACCACAAAGTCTAGGAGTCGTTTATGGTCCAGGCCCGGCTTTAGAGTTATACATTTGCAGATGCCTCGTGTATGTAATAGTTAACACTCGGTTTTAAAACTTCATCTTCTACTACTACTACTACTACTACTACTACTACTGGCGCCATGGAACTCTCCGCTCTGCCATCTACTGCTCTGCATCCTCGATCCCCTGATCCCCTTCAGAGTCTCTGTCTCTTCGCTCTCTCTCCTGATCCTGATCCTGAACCAGATCTAGATATAGATCTAGATCCGGGCTACTCGGCCAGGATCATCTTAATGCTGGCCACCTCGGACTCCAGGCGCTCCAGCTGCGACTTGAGCATCTGATCCCGTTCCACATTGACCTCCTTGGGCGTTAGAAGCTTCCTTTGCAGCTGCGCCGTCCACTCGGCACTGGCAATCGAGATTCCCGAGTCCCTTTCGTCGCTGGAGTTGTCGCCACCATCGTTCCAGGCTGGCGGCGATGCCCGGCTGCAGTTGGGCTCCTGCTTGATGTGCTGCAGCGAGAGCAATGCCGTGGCCGCCGCATCCTTGTCGCCCAAATGCGATTTGTGGCGCAGCTTGAGGGGCAGACAGTTGTTGGCATCGCTGCTGCCGCTGCTGCTGCTGCTGCTGCCCTGTTGCTGCGAACTGCTCCGCTGGAGCTGCAGCGGCAGAGCCATGTGCGCCGGTTCGTGCTCCTGCTCGTCATCGCCGGAAACGGCGCCGGACGACGAGGCGGAGGAGAGAGTGGACGAGGAGGTGGTGGAGGAGAGCATGTGCTCGTAGCTGGGCGAGCAGGCGCGACGCGAAAGATTGAGCACACTGGCCGCACTGGCGGACACCGATGAGCTGCTGACCGCATCCACGGCACTGCTGCTCACGGCCGCCTCGACATTGTGACTCCAGGCGGCGGCCGCCTCCAGGTGATCCTTGTAGGCGCTGGGCGTGGGCACGTACAGGCCAGTGGGTGGCGGCGGCGGTGGTGCCACACCACCCACCACAGCGGCCGCATTGTACAGGGCTCCGGCGGCCACCGCCTTGCGCAAACTATCCAGATCCTCGGGCCGAACATTGCGATTCAAGGCCTGCTGCAGTTGCACCTGGAGACTGGCAATGGTGCTGCTGCTGGGCGGGCGATTGTTGTGCGGATCGGAGATGGCTGAGGGTGAACTGCAACGTGGAGCACTGGGACTTGGCTCCTGCTGATGTGTTGGCTGCTGCTGCTGCTGCTGCGTAATCTGCTGCTGTTGCTGCTGATGCGGCTGCTGATGCTGCTGCTGCTGCTGCTGTGTTAGTTGTGGCTGGTAGAGATGCTGCGGCTGCGCCTGTGGCACAATCAACTGTTGCAGGTGCGTGGGCGGCGGCGGCGGTGGAACACCTGCATGCTGCACATGGTGGACACTCTTGACAGTGGCCACCTCTGATCGGGCACTGCCGTTGGGTGCGTAGATGAGCGGAGATAGTGGCGGACCCACCGGATAGACATTGTGGCCATTCTGCGGAGAACCCTCACCCGAGCCACTGCCCGAGGGCGAGGATCCGGAGGAGGAGCCACCGCCGCTCATCTTGGCCCGCTTCGTGTTGCTCAGCACCTGTTCGCTGGTGGGCAGCGATGCCAGAATCTTCTCCACACTGACCAGATTCTCTCCGGAGATGTTGAACTTGTCGCGTATGGCGTCCAGTTGGGCCTTCAGCACATGATTCTCCTTGGTCAGCTCGATGACGCGCTGCTCCAGAACCATGTCGTTGTAGCGCCTCTTCTCGCGACTCCTCTTGGCCGCCTCATTGTTCCGTCTCCGGCGGTCCCAGTAGCTCTCGTCCTTCTTGTTGTCCGGCGTGAATTCGCGCTGCTTGCGCTGCGAGAAGAGCTCCTTTTGGGCGGCGGTCAACGCCGATTGGGGTCCATTGCCGCCCTGCGAGGGCGACTGGCCCATCATGCCATCGCCATAGCCGCTTCCTGGTGCAAACTTGCCCAGACTGTCGGACATGCCGCTGTCATTCGACTGCGGACTGATGGATCCGCCGTACATGGACAGGGGATGCACTGTAAGAAAATGGGAGAAAACTAAATTAGATTTAAAGTTCTTTAAAACAAAAGTAGTTTAGTTATGCGTAAAGAACATTTTAAAATCTGGTTGTAAACGATGCAGCGGCTGCAAGAGCAGCAATTAGATTGTCTAGTAGCTGCATCGTTTACAACCAGTCGAAAGAGAGGAGCTCAGGGCCACTTACAATTGGATGCCTCGTTGGAGCTGCCGTTCATTGACAAAGTCGGCGATATATTCGACAGACGCACGTTGTTCATCATGGCGATGTTGGCTTTATTGTGGATATTTGTGGGCGTACCGCTGAGGACCTCGGGCATCGCTGTTGGATAGAGTGTGTCCGGTGGCGCTAATAGGAGCAGCGGCTCCTCCTTGCCTCCGGTGGGTGGGCGTGGCCCGTAGGGAAAGTGCTTCAGCTTAGCGAGCTTCTGCTGCAGTTGGTGCTGATGTTGCAATTGGCTAGCGTTGCTCTGTTGCTGGATGCGGTGAACTGCAATGGAGAGATTAAATATATTGATTAGCACTGCATTTTTAACAACAAACTATTGAAATGCTGATTTTACTTAATCAAGTCGTTGTCTTTATGTACTTGTTTTTAAAGTCACTTAAAGGGAGGGTCAAAAAATGTCATATTTAAAATTGTATTATGAAAAAAATACATTCTTAAGTGTTACATGGCATATTTGATTTTTTTCTGGGTTACTATTTTAATTAGATTATATTATTTGCATAAAAAGGTTGTTTCTTGTTAGAGTTTAAATTTTTGAAATACTTTTAAAAATTTTACCGTAAAACAATATAATTTCCATAATGGTAACTTTGAAATATGTTTTATTGTAAAGACTTCCTTCGCCCAGAAACAGGCAACGTATATTTTTGAGAAACCCCAAAAAATAATAAACAAACAAGACCTTGGTCCCAATCGAAATCTAAGATTGCGCTGAATATCTCTTTCCTGCTACCATAACAATTTCACTTATCACCGATTTATGGCATTTCTTTCAAATATTCTTATCTGGCCATGTCATATATAGAATATATATAGTAACATTGTAATCAAGTTGAGGAGCTGATAAGATGACCAGCGGTATGCCACTCAATGCAAAATCGGTTGGGTTTCCAAAACAGTCTAACGCGATCTTGTCTGGCCCACAACACAGACACACAAGCATAGGACTTTCTTTGTTCAATGGTCCTTGCCCTTGCTTTTTTTTGCCCTCCACTATAGCTTTACCGTTTGCTTTCGTTTTTAGCACAGGCATTTCATTTACACAATGATTACTGCCAATGATGCAAGAATCAGAGAATTAGACGACAAAGGCGAACAACCAACACCAACACCAGCACACAGGGCTAAAACGTAAACAAGAAATCGCACATTGCACGTCTGTGTGAGTGCTGCCGCCCCACTCCCCCACTCTTATTCTCCTTTTCTTTCTCCTTTTCTCACCCTCACCATGACCATCGAATTGGCATTTACAGTTCAATGTGCTCGCACACACACACACACACCCATTAACATGTGCATGTGCCAGACTCTGTCGACGTCGACGTCGCCGCTGGCTGCTCAGCTGCCGGCAACCCCTAAGCGCGAGAGCAAGAGAGAGGGCGAATGAGAGAGCAGCGCTGCAGTCGGCGTCTTGACAAAATTCACAATAACAAAATGACTAAGCCTCCGTCAGCCACCTCTCTCTCCACCGCCCCCCTCTCCCACACTTTTTCGGGAATTTTTGTTTTGCGTTTCAATCACTCCTGTGTTATTGTCTTTAACCGACTAAATTTAGTAAATATTCTAGAACTGATTAACTCTTGTTATTTTACTACGCAGAAAAAAAACAGTTTGACACTAAATCAAATAGATATTTACATATCACTTGGAAATGTGCTTGTGAAATACATTTTGATTTATACTCTAAATTTGAATAATTTAATTCAATTTTGTTAAAATAAATTATTTAGGTTCATCCAAAACTAATTTACAGTTGTGATTTTATCTTTATACATAAATTTGATTTTAACTTAAGTTGTCTGGTGAATGTATATTTATATATTTTTATTTGTATGTTAAATTTTTTTATTTTTTTAAGATTTCTGTATTTTTGAGATATAAATCAAAAATGTTTGTATATTTCCAGAATGACATTTTAAATTATAGAATTAATCAGAACAAAAATATTTATTTCTGTTCAGCACCGTTCATTCTTTTAATGCTTTATTTTGCACTTGACACCTACACTTGTTGTTGCTGGGGTTATCCTGCTTGTAGTTGTTGCTGTAATTGGTATCCGTATTATTTTTGAGTATCAGGAGATTTTTGGTCGTTGCAGCCGCTTTAAAAAAGTTCACTTTCTGTTCTAGCGTGCAGACAATCGACATAATGTTTTTGGGCTCAAAACACTTTTGGCATTGTTTTTATATTTTGCTTAGAATGATGATTTAATTATTCTTTGAAAATTGTTTTTCAAACACTTTGTTTTATTTGGGTACTGTGATTTAGTTGGCTAACGCGACGTTTCTGCGGTTGCTGCACTTGGCCGAAATGCTTTTAACGGCTCGACGGCTCTCACTTATCGCGGATCGAATGGGCTGTGTGTGTGGATCGACTATATATTTATAATAAAATATATGTATGGGAGACTTATCGCGAGCGCCTGAACCGCTTCGAAAGAAGGCTGAATCGCAATTGAATTTGTAAAAGCATTTCTCCGCTGAGCTGCTCGACGGTCACGTTGTGGCTACACGCATCCGATACACGCGACCGAACTTGTTGCCTCGAACACGTTCGATGGGGCCGCCAGTAGTAAAAGTGAAATTTCTCTCGCCGCAACTTCGAACCTTCCAACGTTCTAGTTGCAAGCGATCACATTGCCGTTGTTGAGTAATCAGCGGGCAATCTAAAAAAAAATCGTTTGAGCTGCACATTTGAAACTAGAACGTGATTGCCTGTTGCGTGGTGGTAGGAGGGTGGTGGGGTCTCAGGCGGGGGGCGTCGCTCTTGACGCTCAAACACTCGCACACACACACAAACACACACACACACACACACGTAAGGTGACTGAGGTGCTTTGGCCGCGTGAGTCTGATTTCGATTCCGATTCTTATTCCCATTCTGATTGCGATTCTCCGTACCAGTTGGCTTGATGACGCAAGCGTCTTACACAAAATATTCAGAGAAACCAAACCAGCACATTATTAATAATCGAGAATGCATTTACATACACACATGCAAATTGCTGGGGAGTTGGGGAGATTGATGTTAAAAATGCTTATGCAAGACTTTTTTTTATTATGGGTCTTAAAAGATTTATGTCGGTAATTAAAATTGTATTTATTACTAGGCATATTTGTAAAATGAATTAAATAAAAAATAAAGCAATAATATGTAATATGCAATATGTAAGAAAAGACTATTGACAAACTCATTTCAAATTTTTTTTTATATTACAAGCAGATACTTACTATAAGCAAATATTAAAAAATATAAACTTTGGTATTTATTAATTTTAAATAGCAACAATATTTTAATTGTTTAATATATTTTAATTTGTGTAATGAAGACTTGCATTTATATTTTATATTTTAAAAGTTTAAGTTCAGATAAGCCGCAAAGAGAAAAAATTATTAAAAGTCTAAGACTTTATCACTTTACCTCCAAACCCCAAAAAAATTTGTGTTTTTCCCCTGCTTTGTTTGCGCGCAATTTCAGATATGGTAAGTTCTCAGAACAGACGAAACACCTTTTGTTCGGTTAAATATATTATGTATGTACAATGTACATTATACCAAGTAGTAACTATTGAACTTCGATAACTCTGCATATAATTAAAAAATCCTATTAAAAACCCAACAGGCGGATTGATAGATCACGTGGTTATGAAACTTTAAATGCCTCGACTAAATAAATACATGGCCAGTTCGATATCTTTGCAGCCACCAAACTGTCTGGTGAGCCATTACAAAACGACTTCACTGCTTATATAAGTCATCATTAAGCACTTAACGCTGCGATACGGTTATCAAAATGGAAGGGGGCAATCCACGGACACTATCAACTTAGTTGCAGTTAAAAAAAAAACAAAGAAACAATAACAACAGAACAGTTCTACACGTAAACACCGGCGAACAAGTGGGGGTAAAAAGTAAGGTCGGGAGATATCGTATTATGCAAGTTTCTAGTCACCGGGCACTAAAACACCAATGCGGAACAAACAATGAATCGAATTGAAACAATAAATTCTATTGAATTCGCATTGTGAAGTTCTGAAAAGTGATTACAAAATCCTATTAGACCATTTACATTGCACCCCTTGTAATATGGGTGCTTTAGAAAACTGGAAAGCAAAAGAAATTAAAAGAACTAAATGCTGATAAAGAGCGACACATAAACTGCCCTTTATCTTTTCAAGATTTTCTAGGCTATTATTAAAGAGGGAAACATTTTATCGCTGCATTTTGTATTCAATTTGTAATGCTCTGTAGTTTTATGCTGAACTGTCAGTAATATTGCTTAAGTGTTACATTCATTGGAACTGTTAAGATTAGAAAAAATATACAAATTGTGGTAAAATCAGTTCACAAAAAATTGTTACACATTACTTAAATAGATAACGAATTTAGTAATATAGAATAGTATGTAGTAGTATGGTATTTTGAACCATATTATTACTATTTTGCTCCATGCCATAAATCAAAAAAAAAAGTTTTTAAAAAATGAAGCTCGTATATATTTTATTAGTTTTATCAAAAACGCATATTTTATCTTTTGGTTGGCATACTTTTTATACTGGCACTTATTTAACAAAAAATATATAGTTTCGTTTACAAAGTAAATGATAAAAAATAATAATTAGAGACTTGAACTTACTAAGGCCTTAATATATATCTGATAAATCAACTTTATTGCATAAAGTATTACTTTATTTTAGCTTGAAGCAATCACTAAGTAATCAAAATTTCTTAATTAACGACTGACACCAGGGTCCTATTGAACTGGTGCATTCTGGTTATTCAGTCCGCAATCTGCGATCCTCTGCCCAGCTTCCATTCCAGTTCACAGTTTACAGCTCCCTGATTGCTGTTGATCATGAGCAAATCCCAATTACGCGATCACTACGCGATATCCACGTGAGCCGCCCGATTCACGTGTAGCAGCCAATCGTAGTCACATCCGCCGCTAAGGGCTCAGACCCCCGACCAACCCCTCTGAGATACCCCACACCATACTCATACCCCATACTCTATAATCTCCATTATCAGTATGCAAATAGGGCCTTATCAAAGTCTGTATACTGAGTTTTTGCCCCAGGCAATCGGAACACTCATCTATGGTTTGTTCGGACATACATTGAGGGTTCCTTAGCGGTAATCAGTTGGGGAGTGAAAAGTGCAACAGAAAACCACAAACGGTTACGAAACACTTGGTCTACCAACCCCAGCTCCAGCCCCCCGACAAATGGCCATCCCCTAGAAAACCCCACCTTACTGCATCAGCAGTCAAGTTATAGCAACGCTATTTTTATATTTTTTCATAGCCCCAGAGGCGTGGCGTGCGCGCTGCTGACTCGACGCTCAACGCTCGCTTCTCGCCGCTGGACGCTCAACAATCGACGACGTTCGACGTTCGAGAATCGAGTCGGCGGAGCGGTCACGTGTCGCGGAATGTGAGGCAGCTGGTGGCTAGTGCAACGCTCCCGAACAGCCGGCCTGCGGCGGCTCACATGTTGGCGACTTGAGTCGGCTACGCAAACCAAATGGAAATTAACGTGTTTTCCACTTATTGCGTTTGTTTCTAGCATTGCCAAGATGCTACAGTGGGCCCTCGCCAATTTGTTCTATCACATAAGTCATAAAATAGGCTATGAATAAGGATACAATTTAAAAGATATTTCCAAATGGTTTATGTTATCATCAGCTGGCTCTTTACACATATTTACTTTAAAGAACAAATACAAAATAAAAAAATTTAAAAACAAATACTTTTTATATTTTCTAAAATAAAATTACTCTTAATGACCACAACGAAATCGAACAAAAATATATTATCCATTCTTACGCTTAAAAACATAGATGCGTATGCGTAATATTGTGTACAAGGAATATTAAGTATACGTAACATCACGAATATGTAATACATATTGCAGCCGAAAAAACCTTCGTTGTGGACTTTTTTGGTATTTCAAGGTATGTTCCAGTTAATTTTAAAGAAGTACCACTGTAATGCTCCCTGGTCTAGCTCCCTTGCAATCAAAATATTATTTTTTTCCATAATACCATCTATGTGTGTGGCTTGCGGGGGGTGAAATCCCAATAGAAAAATATGCAAATCTTCGCAAGTATTTTGTTTGCACATTGCATTGATTACAATTCGCCAAAGGTTTTTGTTGTTACTTGGCAACGTGCTCGCGGCATTTGTGCCGCTGCTGTAATTGTAGTTGTAATTGTCACAGTATGTAATTCTTACCCATTAGAATGGGAATTAGTTGACTTGGGTGATATTCTGTAATAACGAAAGAGTATTTAAAGAACAGATAAGAAAGGTAAGCAATTTACATTGGAGACGATCATATGTTAATACATTTTAAAGACTTGTTACTTTTTTAAATTTTCAGAGTCATCAAAAAACTTCATTAAATATGGGGCTCTTTAACGAATTTTGATAGACCCTATTATATATACCTTATTATAATCGTTAACTTCTCAAATATTAAAAACAATATCCACAGAATAGAGAGTATAAATTGACCGGTAAACCACATTCTATAGTCTGTTTTTGTTGACTATTGTTTCTAATCTTGGTATAGGTCATTTGGGAAAAAAAAATTCTAGGAAATGCACTCGAAGCCGAAGATAAACGGGTCTGTTCAGACGATTAAAGTCCACGCTATTAAATTAAGTAAGTCCATTTATTGTCTAGGGTCATAAAAAATTTTAACAAATTATAATTTTAAATTGTATTTAAAATATTTATTCAATTTTAACTATGCCTTAAAATGTGTATACAAAGATACTGCTTATAGAGAAAAAATGTTTAACATAAAGTTTTATTCGAGTATACCCTCCGATTAAAAGGCAAACATTCACATTCTTATATAATAAATGCGAATGTATGCATGATGAAATCTGCATTAAAATAATATATTTTTAATTTATTATTGAATGTTGACTTACATTCTGATTCGTTCTTTGTTCTGTTCTGGACTGTCTCAAGTCGTGCTGATTATGTAATTATCGCAATGCGATTTCGCTGCTTTTGGTTTGATTACAGAGAGTAAATATATACTT
Source organism: Drosophila gunungcola (assembly GCF_025200985.1). Classification (NCBI taxonomy): domain Eukaryota; kingdom Metazoa; phylum Arthropoda; class Insecta; order Diptera; family Drosophilidae; genus Drosophila; species Drosophila gunungcola. The sequence goes on from NW_026453197.1 coordinate 16,944,812, forward strand.
GTCAAGTGCAAAAGTTTATTTTGTTTTAGCGACTTATGAAGTACGATTTGCTGGACAATAGACAAATATATTTGCTTTAATATTTGTGCGCAATTCTAGCTATGCATTAACCAATCTGGCATTGTAATAGCCATTTTTAAACTGGTACTGAAATAGATTAGCTGAGGTGGCAAAGGATTCAAAGAATTTAGTTTTTTTAAAATACTATAAAATAATTTTGGAAACCTTTCAATAAACTGATAATTTTATAGTTAAATATAACATGGAACGATTCACAATTTGCGATTTTCTTCTTTTGCTTTACATACAAGTGAAGTGAAGTTTCCAATTGTTTTTCAAATAACCAAAAATCAAAATTCAAAAGATTTTATATTCTAAGTCTTTTCGTTTTAATTTTTTTTTAAATGTATTAAATTTTATCAATTTTTTGTGATACATTTTTATAAGATTTAATTCAAAATATCATTGATCATCCAAATACTTCTAGAAATTTTCCGAGCTTCCGAGCAAATCTCAGCTAGCTCTGGGGTAAATTTTCCATGACGCTTTGGCCAACTTGACCTCGAAAAGCGCGTCAACGGATTATATGGATATGGACACCCACTTTTCCCGCCAGCAATGGATGGGCTTATGTTTATATTTCTGTTTCTGTTTCTCTGTATCTGTTTCTTTTTTTGTTTAGTGCCGCTGTTGGTTTTTCCTTCTGGCCAGGCCGAGTTGCAACGTGAGTAAACAGGCCACATTACCACAGCAACGGTGGACGTCACCAGAGTTGAGAGAGCCCGCCAATCAGGTCGTGAATGCCCACCACCCCCCCAAAAACAACCATCCCCCCACCAACGACCAGGTAAACCCCATTTCCCAAGTGTTACGCTGGCACACAGACCCCGATGCAACATGCAACCTGTTTGAAGCAGCGCTGCTGGGAAAACGTGAGCGGCAAACGTGACAGCGGGTTCGAAGCGATTTTGCGGCTGGCCTACTGAGCGTTTGACGGCCCACCTGCGGGGGGTGGTGGTGGATGGTGGATGGTGGATGGTGGTTGGGCGGTTTGGGTGTTGTTTTGGTGGGTCGGTGGGTTGGTGGGTCGGTGGGTTGGTGGGTTCGCTGCTTACACCATTCGAACGATAAACATTGAATGGCCCCAGGCACGTTGCCTCGGCTGGAAACGATGGCAAAAGGGGGAGCTCTGGGCACTCGAAAGTCACATTACCGCTGTGCCTATTACATGACACACAAACGAATAACGAACGCCAGACGACGGGGAGCAACAATTGTTTGGAATTAGCCGTGGCAATCAATCCCGGACACCTGTAAGCGGCAACGTGATGAAAAGCGTGCCGGCCAATCGTCATCTTTGGGGTGGAAGAAGGGGGTCGGGGTCAGGGGTCAAGGGTCAAGGGTTCGGGCCAAGCCGGATTTAATTGACGTGTAAATAGGCAACCACAATATTTTCTAGTAGAACAACAACTAATATATCCCTTATTTTAATAGATACATTGACTTTTTCAACTGAAATGACTTAAGTAACAACTTTTCCATTAAAGCTTCAATTTTATTGGTAATATATTTAAGTTCACATTTTAAGTCCTGAGATTTTTATTAAAAAAAACAAAGTAAGAGCGGTTGTATAATTTAACTTAAAACTTTAAAAAGGTTATTTTTACATAATAGCTTATTTATTTTTATTTTACAGCTGTTGTAAAGTCACAAAATTTTATACCACTTACAACTAAAGGTTAGGTAATTGGTGTTTTGCTTAATATATGTAAGTTCTAAATAATATTGGCTGAACTTAACCTTCACAATAAGTTAAAGCATTTAATGCCTTACTGTTAAAAGTATTTGTTAAAAAATTCGTTTTGTGTTTAAAATGGTTTCTAAAATGAAATTTACTATTAGTTTTACAGAGTTTCCATTTTACACATATAGTCACTTAGTTAATAAGATCATGTCAACTAGGTCAATTAAAATTGTAAAATTTCCTATGATTACAAATTGAACATATTTCGCCAAGATCCCCCGGCAGATGGCGCCTACACTTTGGGGCAGCGTAAATTTCTAGATTTCGTGCGGGGGCAGCAAAGCCAAACAGCGACGTCAAAATCGACGTTGGCCGCGTAATGAGTGCAAATGTGAATGAACTTCCCGCAGACGCACACGCAGCTCTATTGCCCACTCGCTCCCACATTCGCGCTCTTCCTCTGGCCGAAAAATCTCGGAAACAGCAGCAACAACAACAACAACAGCAACAATGGGGCAGAAGAAACAGAAACAGTGGCCACAAACAATACTATATGTTGGCTCTCGTCTGGCGGAGCTTACAACTTTCACACCGCGCCACATCGAAACGTCTCGCAAACAACACATGTGAAAGGCCCCTGAGACCAAGTCCACGATATGCCCCCTTCTCCCCCCTTTTTCGCGGGGTAATCCCAAGCCCCTCCCCCCCCCAACAAAAAAAAATAAAACTTTTGATATCACTCCGTTCTAAGAGGCAAACGAAACCGAAATTTGTACAAATGAAAAGTATACCGATAACGGTAGCCCATTAAGTATGCAGAACCCGAATCCGGCGCTTTCTTTCGACCTCCCCAATTTAACCGTTATACCGACCCAATAATTATATCGATATAATGCAGGGATCTTCAATTTGGTAACTATTAGTGCTGGGTACTGGGTAAAGTTAGTTGAAAGGTATTTAAAAATAGTTTTCATTATTTTTACAACTATAGCAAAAACCAAACTATTTATCAAAACATAATTTACTGATATCTACAACAATGCCCATTGATTATATTATATTTTTTTAAAAATCCTAAAACAAATCAATTTAAGGTGATTTACAATTTACAATTACAATTAAATGCCAATTTAAAATATTTGGCAAAAACGTTCGATTCAACACAGCAAATATTTTACAATGGCCTAATCACAAATCAGTTTTATATTTATGAAAAATAACCCTAACCTACATACAGGTTCTTAAAAAATTCCACAATCTTATGACCTATTCACAAAATTATAGAAAAACGGTTTAAAGCTAACATGTCTTTTCCCCCATAAAACAATCAAAATTAATTAGTATTTCCACAAAAAAACGCAATTGAAATATTTTAAATTTAAACATTTTTCTGATGAATTGCAATCACAGGTTTTATTTGAAGGCCAAAAGTCAGAACAATGAACTTTCATTGAAATTTTAAAGAATTCCGAGTAAAACGTAAGTAAAATAGATTAAATACTTTGTCAATAGTTAAGTATCGTATGCCGCCACGTATCATAAACGATTAGCAAATACTTTGTTATGAAGTCCAGTTAGTTTACCCCATTTCCAATGATTCACAGATAACTTTATGATTTGATATAACAAATTTATTTGATTTTGGGCTCTATTGCGTTTATGACACATAAAAGTACACACAAGTGTTTATATGTGTGTAGCTGTATTTATGACTCTTATCAGAATGGCTGAGAAATCCATTTGGCTTTGTGTTTTCATCGTTGGCCACAAGACAACGCACTTGAGAAATCACTTAACATAAGCGGTAATAGCCAACAAACAAGTCAAGAAAGAAAGAAAGAAAGCCAACGCAGAGTGGGAGCCAAAATGAAGCTGATAAGCCACATATGAGTGATACAGATGCGGGTAAAATATTAAGAATTTCAAAATATAATTAACACCACCCAAATGCCAAAATATACAAACTCGTATTGTGAAAATAATATTATACATTTTATAGTAAAAAACAAAAAACAAAATAATTGTTTTCAATATTTCAATTCGAAATTAAACTAATTTATTTTCAAGTTGAAACATCAAAAAATAAAATTTTGTTTTGCTGTTGGTCTTGAACTCTGCCCTTTTGGTCCTAATATTTTGACCGCACTTGTATCCGGTGTCGTATTTGTGTGCACTGCACAGAGGCAACAAAGTTGTGAAGAAATTTGGGTCTTGCTCTAGTTTTCACAACCAAAGTTCAATGATCGATTGCAAAGCCAAAAAAAAGCTGCTTGTGTGTGCGAGAGAGTGAGCCCCCCAAGAAAAAAGAGACAGCGCGAGAAAGAGAGGGGTGGAGATCGCCAGAGTGAGAGGGCACGACTTTTGTTGTGCGCTGTATTTTGCAGAACTCACGCGTCACATGTAGAAATGTCTGCTGCGAACGCTTTCTGCTTTCTTTTTATCGTGCAACTTTTGCGATGTGGTTAAGTATCCGAAAGAAATTCGTCATATAATAAAATTTTATAATTTTTGTTATACGCCTGCGTGTGTGTGTGAGCATTCAACTTGATTTCATTTATGAGTTTGTTTTCATCATTTACTCCGAGTGTCGTTGATAAACAATTTCTGGCTGTATTATTTTCATCTTTTTTGGCTAACGAAATTAGAATAATGAAAGCACATACACGCGTACACATCCGAAATTTCGGAGCCCAAGAATGGAAAGTCAATGCACGCGGCTACGTCGACGTCGGCAGCGCTGCAGCTGCGCCAACAACAATTGCCTGGCTTTCTTTTTTTTTTTTTGTAACAAAATTATTAGAATTTCACATAATGCCATTTGATGTTGTCGCGGTAAAAGTCTTTCTAATTGGGAAAAAGCCTTTCCGTCGAGCTTAGCTTTTGTCAACCTGTCGATCGCATTGCGAGTTATAGAAATTTAACCCTTTTTTCTGAGCAATTAGTTCATTGCAGAGAAATGTGGAGAATCTTCTGGTAAACGAATACCAGTATGCCAAGAAAGTTAATTGTAGGCGAGAAAGTCAAGCTTTGATGGAGACAAGAGAAGCTCGGGAGCAAAGACCTTTGGCTGATCACTTGCTAAGCTTAGGTTATCCTATTAATATATGTATTGGTTAATGTTAATTAAAAATAAAACATCCTAGACATTTGAAACTCAAAAGCTCTTGTACTTGATAATTATTTTGTGGTTTGTAACAAATTTATGTCGTCCTTTAAATTTATTTACTTGTTTAAAGTTTCTTAAAAATTTAAATTTTATGAAACTTTTAAAAGAATTCTATCCCTTTTTTTTGTACAAACTTATGATATAAATCATATGTTTTTGAAAAAGAAGCTACAATTAAATGAACAACTACCATTCTATAAAAACTTTAACATTCTTCTGAGGCCAAACTAAATGTATTAACACTAATTCCTCATGCACAATCTCTCATAATATCTCTACAGTTCTTAACTGTTCTTAAGTAGACCATCTTAATACATAACCCAACATTTATCCCAAATCTACAAACCGTAAAAGTTAACCCAAAAAAAAGCAGCGGGCCCCAAAAACAGCCGACGAGCAATTATGTAATGCCACCTACCCAAAATTTCCAGGCTGCGAAGAAACCGATAAAAAGACAGTGAAAATGGTGCACAACGCACAGACGGTGATAAACGCAACAAGGGAAAGGAGAGGAGGAGGAAGGGGAGAGGAGAGGAGAGAAGAGTGGGGGACCCAGAAGAATGCTTGAAAGAACGCTAACTAAACAAGTTTTCGGAATTGGGTAAACGACATTATTCGAGGCACAAGCGAGTGTGTTACAATATTAGGCCACAATACCGTTAGGCCCACAGAAAACAGATTGAGAACTTCCAAAAAAAAAAAAAAACAACATCCAAATTCGAGAGATGAAGAACCCCAAAAAATAAAAACCGTAAGAGCGAAAAGCGTTCAAACGATTCATCACCGTGTACTGTTCTCTTTCTGGCCCCCATTGTCTTATGTAATCAATTACAGGAGGACCGATAACGAAGAAAGCACGGAGCGGTGTTCTTACTTTCTCCGGAGAAGTGGGCCAAGCAGCGACGCTGGCAGCGCGATTAACCAACCGAATGGAAAAGAAGGGAACCGATACTGTCATGTAATTATGAAACTTTCACGCAAGACCCACAAACACTCGGGCATACGAAACCAATACAAGCTCACAAGAGTTGTTCTCGCTGCAACTTCTTTTGGGGCTCAATGCACTGTGAAAAATTAAGATCACTCGGGTATTGAATAAAATAATAAGACTGGCAGAAACCCTGGCATAATATATACTACCTTTAATAATTTTATTTTTCCTAACACTTGTATTTTTTTGATTGATTCCTTTTATATGCTGGTCTTTTAAAACTGATTAATGACTTTCTTTTTGCTGGTCTTTGGTGAAGCTGATCTTATGTAGCTTCTTAAAATATAGTATCGTTATACCATAAAAACCCACTATTACTAAGAATACCTACAATATAATTTATACTATTTTTAATTATATTTTTAGAAGCCAGTGAATATGGTTAACATATTTAACCAGATCGCAGTTTCTTACTTTGAAATCAATAATAATTTAATTTTTAACCCACAGTAATTTCTGTAGTCATTAAAAGAGATTAGATTATAACTGGTTTTAAAATGTAAAAACATAATTAGTTTCAAAAGTCCCACTAATATCCGGTTCAATCTAAAAAAAAAATATGAATATTTTTACTGTGTGATTTTTCGTTCGTTTCCAGTTTAGAATTGGGTCAAATAACGGATTTGTTAGTCGCTCTCTTGCTGTTACTCTCTTTGTTTGGGGCAAGATCGGCAAAAGAACGTAACAGGCTGCGTCATCGCTTACTCCACTCCCCCCTCCCACCGAACACTCCCCCACGACGCAGCGCCCCCCTTTTCGAACTTCACTCGCAACACACAAACCGAATTTCAAACCAGAAAACCGGTTACAACATTGGAGCCTCTCTCAGTTTCTCAGCTTTGATCAGTTGCTCTGCTCACCTAGTGGCCGGCTTTCATGCAGGTTCGTCTCGAACATGCTGCACCGCTCTCTTCGCTGTTCTACATTTCTTCAACTCCAAATGGGTGAAAACTTCAGAGGTACACTCAACGAAAATTGTTGAACATAAATCGGTTTGAAAATCGTTAGTGACACGTTGGCTACTCTACTATTTTTAGAGTATTTTTTTAACTTCTAACTATGTTACGTCTATGAAAAGTTTTCTTTCATTGAAAATCACTTTAATAAAGATAGATATCATACATTTTTTTTATTCATTATAAGGAAATCAATTTTTCAATACCTTTTTTTTAAGTCTCAAAAATTATTTCTTAGATTTCTCGTTGCACAATTGTATGTTCCATATAAAAATAAAAATAATTTGTATTGTGAATCTATTTTTATGTCAGTGTATCTTGCGCTGGCAGCTTCTTTTTGGCCCGGCTTGAACACCGGTTTAGAACGTTCACTCACGGCTTTTTAAAGACGGGCAAACGAGCGAGCCACATAAAAATCTTTTACTATTTTTATTTTTATTGTTCAAGAAGAGAAAGTGTTACGCCAATTGATTGTTTAATTAATTTTCTTTCTACCGCTCTGCTTCTTCTTGCCAGCTGGCGAGCTTCTTCTGGCAGAAGCAACCTCGCATTTGTGCCCCATGCTCATGTTTAAGTCCATGTCCAGAGCAATGTCAATGACCATGGGCCAAGGCAAACGCCAGCAAAAAGTATCGAGAAGGGAAATTCACACATGGCAAACGGAAGAAAATAATACCCTTGGGATCTAATGAATCGTAGGCAGATAATATAACTTTAAGCTACAATCTTTCTGAGTTAAAATAGTAAGATTATTGTATAGAACAAACTCTTTAAATATAATAAAAAGAATAATGGTTTTATAATAAAATCACTTTATTTTGGAATTTATCATTACTAATATGCTAAGTAATAAGCTTGAAAACTGTATTAAACTATAAGGTTTTCAATACTTCTGCCCATTTAGCATTTTAAATATATATTTATTCATTAACATTAACATAGATTACATTTGCTTACATTTTTGTACTTATTGATATTTAGATTTTATCACGGTGAAATTTGAGAATTATTCTGTCCTAGCCAATTTTAAAGTTATTATCTCAAGATTATACTATTAATTCTTTTAAATACCCCATGCAAGGGTATGGCTAAAATCCAAAACAAATATGAGTGGGGCCGCTGACAGAGTAAAAGTTTTGCACAATGCGCTTCATTTGTTGGCCATTTGACGACTTCTTCTGCTGCTGTTGCCGCTGCTGCTGCTGCTGCTTTCATATACCTATATGTACTTTCTGGCCGCTCTTCGTTCATTCTTTGGCCAAGCATTTGCAATTGTGACGGCTTTGTCTAGTTTGGCTAATGTGTCAACTGTACCCGCGACGGCGTGGTGTCGAACCCAATGAATTATGCATTCGGGCAAGTTACAACTTTCCAAATTGCTTTCCTCTGGCCATGTAGTTGTTGTTGTTGTCGCTAGTACCGCCACAGTTACCTCTGCTATTTTGCTTTTTTGTTGCTGCCATTGTTGTTGCCAAATAGAAAACTCTAACCGCTTATTTGCACTTAGACTTTCGCGCGATCTTCAATTAAGATAAATGTTTTGCTTGCCCTGGTTGCAAATTGCCGGAAAACTACGTAGGACTTTGGGGGTATGGCCAGCAATTCATTTCAGAACTATCTTTATTGGTAATAACTTGTAAATAACTTTGACTTACCTAATAGATATTTTTAAGCGATTATGTCGATGTTACAATACATTTAAAACAAGGAATGTAAAATATAGTTTTATGTTCTTATTTTAAAGTTATTTAGATGTATTATATAAGTGCTTAATTATCTTTTTCCTACGAAACTTGTTAACTTTCTAAGTTTTTAGAATATTGAAAAGTAAGACATTCCTTAGAATTCCTTTTATTTTAATTAAATAGCATTCAGAAGACTTTTAATACTAAAGAAATAAATCCACTTTGCAGGAATTTATTTGTGTTATGAATGAATGGATTTTTCAGGAAATATCTTAATCCTGTACCAAATTTATCAAAAGATTCACTAATAAAACCAATTAAATACAGCGTATACCAGCGTATACGTAATCTGTGTTATAACAAAGTAAATAAAGCATACGCCCCATGGTTATATAAAAGTGCCACTGTAAATTACAATTATATAATGCAACAGTGATAAAACCCACACAAAGAAGAAAATCAGAACGACAGACAAAGAAGAGAGCGATCGTTCTGCCAACAAAGAGAAAAAGAAGGAACCTTGGATGAGGATGGGGGGCAGAAGGAATCGGAATCAAGGGAATGGCGATGTCGAAGACCCTACCCAAGACGTCGCAAGTCGCAAGTCCCAATCCCGATCCGATTCCGATGCCGATGCCAGCGGATGTTGCGATTATTACGAAATAAACGAAGAACAACCAGAATGAATAAGAATGAAAACGAAATGACAGCGACCGAGAGGGAGAGGGAGGGGGAGAGGGAGAGGGAGGTAGATATATGCATATAAAGAGAGGATCCATACATCCACATTCACATCCAGTAGGCAGTATATTTTGTATTATCCCTTTTATAGCAGAAAATGCCAACGGCGCAGCTCGCGAACAAGAAATTCTTAAGAAAGGCTAAATTTAGAGCGCCAAGAGCAGCCCCCAAGCCCCCCTAAGTAGGTTGATTGGTCATATCTCTCTGGTTGTTATTTTTTTTGTTTTATATTTTGTTGTATTTTTTCTTGCAGACCCGGTATTCCATTCGCATTCGCCCTCTCACAGTTAAGCAATTTGCGCAGTTGCAGACAGGAACATAAAAAACTCTGACGAAAGAAACTTGAACTTTGGTTGCAACAACGGTTGAACTTTTATCGCAATCCTAACTCCCAGTCTCTTTGTCTCTTCGTTTACATTTTCATTTCCACCATTAAGTGTTCAAATTTGAACGATTATGCAAAAGTTCTTCCGAGAATATTTACTCATTCGCTTAATTGGACGTTTTTTTTTTGTTTTTTCGTTTTTTGCTGACTAATGGGAAATGCATGTGATGTCATTCCGCTAAAAAGATCTTTTACGACAGGCGGGGAAATGAGGAAATCGGGTGTGAGGAAAACGGAAATCGCTTTTATGGCAACTTTTTGCAGTTGATTGCCGAAGACTTAAAATCGTTAGGTTCATTTATATGATTCTAGTTAACCAATTTGCATATGGTAAGGAATTGTTCCTAAACTTCGCTGTTAATTTATTTTTAAATTATATATTTAGTTAACAATTAAAAAGGCTAAAAAATGCATTATGTAATAGTAATTACCTGACGAACGATTCCTCAAAAACCTGAAATTTGCTTACGTAACTAAATATGACGTAAATCTCGATTGTTTATTAGCAAGGTTAAATAAAACAAACACATATAGTATTTAAATAAAAAGTTTTACACACATATGTATGTATTTCTGACGTAAAGCTGGATTGCTAATTAAAAGCTTATTTTTAGTGGATGAAAGTATTTTAAGTGTGAAGTGGGATAAGAATTTTAGCTAAATTGGTTGAACGTTTTAAAAAAATATATTTAATTAAATTATTTAAAGGAAAATTATTTGATTAATATATCGCATAAGATTGCTTTGTAGGATTACGGAATTAATATACGATGCGAAGTGTTTTATAGCCTTGTTATCTAGAAAGACCATCTTAATCCGAATGCATGGATGTCATATTAAAAGAACTTATTCCTTTTGTAAGCCTGTTTACGCCACAAATACTGAGCAAAAGGGAGGGAAAATAGGAGAAAAAAAATGGGAAAAGAGGGCGATGGAGGAACAGTCACTGGCATGTGTATACATATCAATTTAATCGCAAGTATGCATAAATATTTCAACTGTATTACTACCGCCATACTTTATGGGCCTACAAATACACAGGCACATTTATTACATTACTCTGCATATTTTACATAGACCAAGAACAAGGGGAAGAAGAAGACAGAGGGAAAAGAGGCTGATATTGCGACTACCCCACGATGCCAGCTGCGCATTTTTTTATAATGCACACAGACTGGGTGCTGTGCTAATTTATACAACAATAATGCGAGTATAATTTTTGTTTTTACTTTTCTGCCCCGCCGCCAAAATGATCTTATTGGAATACCCACACACCCATGCCTACAGTTTAGGTGGTAAGAATAGTACTCAGACTAAAATAATGTTTTTATCATAAGCTTACTGTATTTTAATATCAGGAGATCGTTTTAAATTAAGTCATAATATTTTAAGTCTTTGCCCAGATATTTTTTTTTGGTCTGTTGATTACATATATTTATGTTAAATAAATGGTATAAATTTTGGGACCTATAAATTCGAGCCTAGCTGTGTTATATAGGGGCTGCAGCTGAATGAGCGAGCGAGGCGAGAGAAGCCAACGACTGATTTGTTCAGCCTTGAACTTCTGTGCGAGTGCATTAACTCTGCCCGCTCTCGCAGAACGTCTGTTCTTGTCTCGCTCGCACCCGCAGCTCCACCGCCAAAATGGCATACGCAATGTGCTGCTTTGTGTGTATGTGTGTGGCCAGTGACCGCAGGATGATGAGTGGGGGGGAGAGCCGAGGGGACCAGGGGGAGTTTTGCGTTCTGGGCTGCACGTTCTCCGCGCCTCAGATCTCCGATCTTGCTCTTTATGTAATCTAGAATACTGTCTTGTCATACGCCTACAGTACAGTACAGTCGAACCCTCATAAGTTGAATTTTAGCATAGTTGTTTGGTTACTTGCAAATCCCTTACAAAAATTAATAACATAAATGCTCCAAAAAGTAGGCAATAATATATTTATTAAACTTTTTGGGAAGATATTTTTTAATTCAAATTTTTTAGGCAATAAAAATTTAAAATCTTGTGTTTTTAAAATAGCATACAAATAAATAACAAAAATTTTATTTCAAGTATGACTTTAGTTTTAAAGGTAATACAGCGTTCTTTAACAGAATTTTTTTTTTAGTATTCAAAGTTTCTTGAAATGGTTTCCCCTCAACTAGGAGAAAGCCTTGTGCTGGTCCTTTTTAAGGAATCTAAACTGTATTTATGTGAAACTCCATTGTGGCTCCTGAGTCTGGTTCCTCTGGAACTGGCACCCCCATGAAGGATTGTATTACATAAGCGACAAGCGGCGGGCGATAAGTTTCGCTTTCTCATATATGCACATGTGGGCGTGGTACATATGTATGTATATTATGAATACAAATACAAATACAAAAAGCAGCACAAACAGGCGGCGAGCACTCCTTTTGTCTGGCGTGAGTGAGTGTTTTGAACCTTCGAGGCACTGGCCTTGAACCTACCGATCGCAGTTTGTTTGCAAAACAGATATGTACACCGATACACAGATACGCTGATACCCAGACACACAGGGAGTTATAAAAACAACTTCAATTTAGTTCTTTTTTTTTCTCGCTCAGCGTTCTTTGTTTTTGTTCTTACACTTTTATTTTTTCTGCCATTCACATTAATAAACACATAAGCATTGGCATTGGGCGTTGTGAGTGTTAGTATGCGTATTTGCCTGACCCCACACAACATTGCACTCACACACGCGCACTTGATTTCGTCCTTGAGATCGTTTCTTGCCGTTGGCGCTCAGCAGCCGTCTCTTTCGCACTCCTGTTACAGCACCAGCCTCACGCCCCCTTCCCTTCCAACCGGAAAATCAACTGTTTTTCATCAGACGTTTAGGTATTTCGTACTTAAGTAACTGAAATTTTTGAATTCTGGTTTACTTTTCACTTCTGCCAAGCCCCCCGTTTTCAATTATTAAGTTTAAAGCTGAAATTGTACTTTTGACTTTAAACATTCAAATTTAAATTTAGGTCTCAGAACAATCATAGGAATTATATTCCAAACAAATCTGGCATTAATCACTTCTCCAAACAAAAACGATGTATCTACACAAAATTAAATACAAAAATTCTTTCGAAATATATACGAAAAATGTAAAATTTTAGAAAAAAGTATTTAAGTAAATATGCGAAAATAATTTATAAATACATATACTATTTTTGGTTGTTTAATCTACATATATATTTTGAGATCGAAAAAAGTCTGCCATATAATTGGTTTGCCAGAGCACTGTTAATTCTTTTTTATTATTCGTTTAGACGGTTGTGTGATTTGACTTTGTGCGAGGGTTTTGTGCAGTCTTATCGCCCATGGCCACCAGTTGGTGGTTTCTCCCGCCTCCGGACTCCGTATTCCCGGCGTTTCGACTCCGTGTTTGTTGCCGTACAACGATTACAAATGCATTTCGCTTATCACGCCCGATAAGTGCCACCAATTTGTACATAAGTAAATATGCACACATGTAAACACACTTATATGAGGAGTGCGCATTGCAGCCGTCAGCTGCGGCCTTTGTTTCAATATTTATCGAGTCATTCTGGTCAAATATACAAATGTGTGCCCCGGTTGGTTGGTGAAAATATTTCTAGATGGGTTTTCAGTGACCGATAAGCGAACAAATTAAGATTTCATTTCACAACAACAAACGGTTTTGGGTTCAAGGATGGTCAATTGTGGAAAGCGAATACACATTGCATCATGTTGTTTCTCTTCGTGATTACATATTTCAATATGTGCACAGTATTCCTCTAATTGACGGTAATTAAGTAATCTATGAATAATCGTATGTGAGTCACACGCATCGGGTAATATTCATCACCCTAAATTTGCCGTAGAAAAGGCAGCGAAATCTAATGCCCATAATTTTCTATTAATCTTAAAATAATTCTAGCTTGAAATTGTAAGCATGGCAGTATATCATAATAAAAGAGTATTAAATGTATAACCTTTCAAAAAGTCAGCACATTATCGAATTTTAATTGGTTAAATCCATAATCATAGATTTCAACGATTTTTTTGCAGTTTAATGTTTAAAGTTATATTTATTTATTTCTAGTGTTCTCATTTTTCTTTAGTCTATTTTTTTCAAAGCCCTGTGTCTGTTTGATACAAGTTCACCAAAAAGTTGCAGTCTATATTTCCATTTACATGCTTCTCCTTCCAATTAAAATGACTCAAGAAAGCACATAAAGAACAATATTTAAATTTATATACAGGAAGGACAAAGTAAACGAAGTAACATGTTATTTTATTGGCTTTAATTTAAGCTCTTGCTTTCAGCAACCACAAGAAGATTATTGAGATTTATGCATTCAGTAACGGACGAAAATTCGGAGTCAAAAAATTTAAATTACCAACAACTTAATTTGCAAACCAGCATCCTTATTGAGTTTTTACTAGTGCACTAAGATGATTTTCCACATTCTTACTTCGCACTTAAAAGTGACTCAGCGCTTAAGAATTTTAGAACCGGAAATTTGTCATTAATATACATAGGTGTAAAATGCTTGATTAGCTTACAACTCAAGTCGCTTATTGCGGGGGATTAATTTAAATTTCGTAAAGATGGTTAGTTTATAAGACTGTGTATTATTTTTTAATGAATAAATAAAATATCCTTTATATAGGCTTACGTGTTATAATATCAAAACGCAAGGACATTTATTTTTCGTTTAAATAAAAAGGGGTTTGCATTAAAAATGAAAAATGATTCTGATACCACCACACTGGTGTGTAATATATACTTGTAGTTGAACACTTGCACTTGTTGTCTGTCAGTCAGTCTATCCCCCTCTCTTTCCCCATTTTCCCACTCACTTACACCTTGTTCCTGTCTGCTGTGAAATTGTGGGTGTGTGCGTGTTAATATCCGTTACATTTTTTGTTGTTCGTCTTGTTTTTACACTTTGAAAGGGTATTTTAATAATAGTAAAAACTGGAAAGAATTCTTGGTTTCAAAACTGTGTTAAATTATTGAGTTGGGTTTTAAAGTCAATATTGAAGTAAAATAATGACTGTTAAAAGTCATAACTATTTTAATTATTATCTTATATTATTTAAAAACTTTAAGTTCTGATAAAATATTTAAATATTGTTAAATTTTTATCTAACTGCAGTTAAGCTCTTAAGGGTATTTAAAACTTCGTTTGTCAACGCGGGGTGTAAATGATGATTGTACCAAGTGACGTATATACATAGATACATTTATATAGACACTCTTTATATGGATATATATATATATATATATATATATTTGTATACATATGTAAGTTTACTGTAAAACAAAGGAAACAACTTTTCTGTTGCACTGCGAATATGCGATGTGACCGCCAACGCAACTTCGTTGTTGTAATTGCAATTGCTGTGCTTGTTTCTCTTGTTGTTGCTGCTGTTGCTGTAAATATTATTAGTTGTTTGTGTTTTGTCAATTTCAAGTACGATGACTTCCGCGTTAAAAATCGCGCGCATTTCGCACGAATTCCCATCATACAAAGCGTTCTAATAACGCTCTATCTCTTTCTGCCGGCGGGACGCACCTGTATTTAGTTTGCGTTTTTTGTTTGTTCGGGGATTCGCTTTTATCTGAAGCACCGCGTAAACTTTAGGGTTTATGAATGAAGCGCAGTAAAACAGAGAAAGAAACAAAAACTACAAAACAATCGAGTGCCTATCAAAAGGCCTCGACGTGAGTCACATGTCGTGATCACGCTCCTGATCGTGAAAATCGGCCAGAAGGTGAAGAAAGGCCAAAAGAAAGAGAGAGAGCGAGCCAAAATTCACTGGCTCGTTTTGGATTACCTATACATTATGGGTATATCAGACCTACTATAATGTATTGTAATGCTAATTAATTTTTAAAGGGTTTAATCGGTTAACTTTGTAACTCTTTTTGGAGTTAGTATATTGATGTTTTAAAATGTTGATATAAAAAAGCGTTAATATAAACAATAGAGAAGAAAAAAAAGTAACATAATGGATTGTAGAAAGATCATAAAACTCTTATACAGTCCCAACTTTTTAATAAGCGTATTTGATGTAAACTAAACTTATTTAAACAAACCCTTAAACGATATTGCTTTTATATAATTAAAAATTATTGTTAGAATACATAAATTATACAATTCAAATAGTTACAGGGTATCAAAGAGTGTACTCTTAACACTTACCTATCTTTGTTGGCCGAATTTTTTGGCTTTTTGTTTTGATCGCGTCGTTTTAATGTGTTTTCGTATTTGTTCCGGCGGCTTGTTGTTGTTTATTGGGTTGTTTCGTACACCACAATATATACTGTGTGCTGGTTATTTGCGTCTCTTGAATTTTGCACCCAAACATACGGACTTATGTGAGCAATTGCATATTTCAATTTCGTTAATTGCGCCACAAATTACAAAAGAAATGGTTAAAATACGAAAGGCGCGGCCTGTTGGTCGTTATGAAATTCTCAGTCTTTTGCGTTTTTTGTTTTGGTTTTTGCTATTTTTTTTTATATTTTTTATTTTTGTTTTCTTGGCTACCAAACAGAAATTTCACTTTTCACCACTAACAGAACCTTCGAGCAATTTTTGTTGTTGACGTAAATGTGTTGTTGTTCTTTGTTGTTGCCACAGAGCCGAACGAATCGAAACTAAATTTGTTGTTGGCCTGCAATTGACCGGCTCAGTCGGCGTCGCAGTCAACAGAAATCGAGAAAAGTGTTTCTGAGAGACCCAAGAGAGCACGAGATCGAACAGAAGAGCACGAGATGAAAATATCAATTGTATCCTTTCTTTTTTCAAAGTCTTAAAAAAAGCGAAAACAAAATGAATGAAAAATTTAATCTTGTGTCTAGTTTGATTTTCAGAAAAATATCCTCTATAGAATTTAATTTTTCTTGCAATTTGAACTTTCTGTTTTTCTATGATTTATTTTTAATTTATTACTTTAAGAAAACAATTAAAAATATGAAAATTTTTTAAAATACCTCAAAATGCTTGTCTAAGACCATATAAAGATCAAATAAGTAGAGGCTCAAACTAGTTATTCAGATTTAATTGGTTAAATGCTGCTAAATGGAGTGTTGAAAAATTCAGTCGTAATTGCATTCACATTTTCAAAGTCTCAGTCAACGGCGAACGAACAAGTTCAATGCTAAGCGGCCGTTGCAGCATGTTGCATGTTGCCAGATGTTGCCATCGAACATGTTGCAGTTGGCCGCGCTCGTTTGCTCGCTCGACCCAGTTTCGTTCTTTTTCTTTTGCCCCGTTGGACTTCATTTTATGCTTATGTTCCCCATCTTACCGTTGTTTAGTGTTGCTTCGTGTTCTTTAACGGGGCCCGCTTTCTCTTTTTATTTTGGCCAAGTCAATTGATATGCTGCGCTATGTTTTGATATTTAGCCCCCCATTTTCCCCATTTCAGTCCCATTTCACCCAGCGATCGCCTGTCAAGTTCTCGATTCGTGATCTTTGTGCCATTCGGATGGCTTTTGGCCCGAAATCGAATGCCAATGCATGAGCGGCTTTATGGTCGAGAGAGCCCACCGTCACAGAATGCGGCATGAGTCAACGACTGTTTCTAAAAACAAGACAGCTTAATGGGCTCAGCAATATCTGCACAGTGGTCCTTCGAAAAATAGGTAGTATTAGCAAAAATAGTAAATATTCTTATTCAATTACAAATGTTTTTAATATTTAAATTTTGTCCAATTGGCTTAAAAGAACTTTTTAAAATCTTATTATAATAAAAACCAACATCAGTATAATTAAAAAGCTTTAATTTAGTTTCAATTTAGTATTTAATAGCATACTCTAAATTTGAATAAAATAACTGATTAACTGATTAAAGATTCATAAAGATAGAAAATTTAGAAAATAAACTTAGTAAAGGTAAGAACAGCTAAAATGTTATAAGAATAGCTGATCAGAAACTAAAGGACACCCTTGCCTTGAACCACTGTTGAGGCCTACATACATACATACATACTGAACACATACATACGTTCAAGAATACTTTTATGCCTCGCTATTTCCCCTCTTTATTTTATCCTCGTCCTTTATGGCGAAGTTAAACTTTTCAAGGTTAAGTCTTCGGCTGGCGTCGCCGGCGAGCAATGACATTTGGGCAGGGCAGAAGCAGAAGCAGAACGAGCGCCGGGGTGGGTGGGTTCAGGGAAGGGAAGGGGGATCCGGGGACCAGAAGCAGCACTCCAGCAACATCCAATTCCACGTCCACATCATCGCCATCGAACACCCTCTCGCACACACACACACACACACGCACGCTTACTTACGCATACACACGCAACAAGCAGTTCGTTCACTTGCCGGGAACTCTCTTTCCTTCTCCTCATCCTTCTTCTCATTTCCATCCTCACTCTCATCCGCCTCCTGATCCTATCCCCTACTCTATAGGGTACGTCTACCATATACCACGTACCGTCTGCCGTCTGCCGCAACTCCTGCGCGACCATCCGTGGCACAGTGGAAAAATAAACTATCACCAAACTTGGAAAATTTTACGATCTATTAAAATATCTGTATGTCGCCAAAAATGTAAAAGTAATTTACAATCTTCTTTAACAAAATTCAAAGCAGCAATAAAGATAACCTTATAACAAATCTATATTATTAATTTTATAGTTAAATGTAATTAAAATAAAAAGAACACAAGTAATTTTTATATTATAATTTGTAATAATGTTTTACTAGTCGTATACTTAATTTAATTACGTATACCATTCAGTTAAATACATTTACAAAGATTAAAGCTTTTTAAAGATTTTTATTTTAATTTTCGATCATATAAGTATCGAATAGATTTAAATTCTGTATGATAAAATAGTACATTAATCTAAGTTACGACACCTATTCAGTTATTACCAGCGATTATTGTACTTCGCTTATACTTAGCTTACTGTACTCCATTAAAGTGCTATAATTTAATCACAATCAAAAAAGCTATTTTAAGTTTAGCTCCATTTATGACCACTGTGCAAGTGTCACCCTTTAAATATCTGTTAACCCAGCTCTTCTCCCGATAATTGTCTGCCCGTCTGGATGTTATTGTTCACGTTCTCATTCTCTCAGGTGCACGCTACGCTTCAGCGGTGCAGTCATTTTGGCCCTTTGTACACTCTACTTTTTAGCCAGGATAGACAGTTGGCCATTGTACACTAAGAGAAATTCAGAGATCAACATAAAATCGATTATTTCTATGATAATTCATAATATTATGGGTGTCACATAAAACCATTTCGAAAATTTGGACTTTTTTGCAGAATTATTTAAAACAATAACATTTAAAAAAGTTATAGAAATTTATATGTTTCAAATGAATTACCAACAAAAGTCAAGTGGTGTTGCTACTGATAAGTTGCATTATATATTTAATAAATTAAGTTTCTGTAATCCTTTTTATTACTATAATAGAGCATTTTAAATAAATGAAATCAAAAAATGCAAATCATCATTGTTTTATATTATCATATATACATATTATCGAGTTGACAGCAGGAGGAGTCTGACGATTTCATTAGCCTGGCTCGAACTTACATAAGGCCGAAACAGGAGCGGCAGGAAGAAGATGTCTCGACCTCGATGGCGATGACTTTTACTGTCGTTCGAGGTTCATATATATATATGTTTATATATATACCATATTATATATATATAGATGTTTTTGTGTGTGGGCGTCGTCTGCTGGTTTTTCTGTTCGGTGAAAGGGAAAGGTTATTAGACTCGCCCCGTGCAGAATTTTAAATGGTGGGGGCCCAGACATGGGCTGCTCCTTATTGTTATAATAACCTTTCGGTTTTCTGTTTTCACTGTCGACGGAAGTGGGCGTCGGCGGCAGCAGGTGCCGGTGGGCGGGGCGGTGCAATGACAGCGGTCGACGTCGGTCCTCGGTCCTCGGTCCTTGTACCTCGGGCCGAGGGGATTACGAAAGGACTCCCTCTTTCTCACTTTTTTTGGCCGTACGACGAACTCTCGGCCCAGTCAGAGGCTCAGCTTTTTGCCAGGATTTCACGCTTTTTGCGGTAGATTTCGGGCATTGACTCGTCCTGCGAGCGTCGGCAAATGGCGGCCTCAGTTGAATGCACTCGACGAGGTCACAGGACATCGGCCAAACGGGCTCTCGGTCAAAGTCACATGGCCACTTGACCCCAGACCGATAATCGCAGTTAAATTACATTAAACCATTACAGTGACTGATGAAAATAGAATTTGACGGAGGCTTAGCAGGAAGGGGAGTGAGCCGAAGGACCTACGAATGTCAAGAGTCAAAGGTATTTTGGGGTCAATTGAATGACGGCTGATGAAATAAACGAGTGGATCTGGTTATCTTTGAATATCGTGTAACGGTTACATGCAATACTTGAGGTGCCAACTATTTTGATTTATATTAAGAATTTCCCTAAAAGAAAGCTGGTTATTTAATTGAAATAATAAACACATTTAAGCAAGCCATTAATTATTTTAAATGAGAATCTAAACAAAGAAAATATTTTAAATCCAAATGGAGAATGGGAGGATATCTATAAGTTTCAAACTTTCCTTTCGTGCATTTAATTAGGGGAGAGCCCGTTATGGAACTTATTTTTCCTATGACTCATATTAATAAAATCACGAACACATGACATAGTCACAAACAAATCCATTAAATTGATTTTGATCACATAGTTTCCACATATCAAATCAACTTATCTAATTCAATGCAGACACTAAAAAACTGGCTAATCAAATCAGTTATCAACTTGTTGTAGGTCAGTTACCAATTGGTTGCTATCGAATGCAAATAAAAAACTTGTATTATTAATTTAACCAAAACCACTCTCCAAACTGTTATTAAAATAAATTGTATCTTAACAATCAAATATATTTTGTCTAAACTCAACGCTTCATCAATCAAGTCCCCCATTGAAAAAGCCAGTAAATTAGTCAATTAAATGATAACATTATTTTGTAGGTCAGTTACCGGATGGCAGATATCGCTTTACGTTTAAGAATTTTCCTTTTCACATTTGGCGTCTCACAGTCGGACCACGCTTGCTAGCATTTTCCGCCAAAAGTTTCTCCATCCTACTCAGGTTTCCCTCGGCGAGATGCAAAATATTTTTTTAAGAAGAGAAAATGCCAGTGGAAAATTCGCCAAAGATTTTATGAGGTCAAAACTCATTACAAGTTGTGGCGGCGGGATGCCTGATGCTGATGTTGCATAGTGTACACTATACACATACACGTTAGCCCCAATTCAAGCGAGTGGGAAAAAGAAAAGCTGCAGCAAACAGCCCATGACAGTTGCAGTTGCAACTTTCTAATGCGGCAACAGCAACAGCAACGGCGCAACATAGCAACATCGCAACGCTGCAACGCTGCAACTGCAAACGGATGTGGATCGCGGCGAATGCAACGTGGCAGCATTATGTGTGCCAAGATGCACTGCAGCAACATTCAGAAAACAAGAAAATCGAATTTCTCCAACACTGCTGCTTTCCACTGCAAATTACTTAACTATTTTCCCAGTTTTCGCTTTGTCGTGCAATTTGCGAACAGTGGTTGCATGTTGTTGCATATTAGCGGCAGTGAAAAGTTGGTCATGACAATCAAATGGCCAACACCGCGTTGCAATCGAGGGGGAGAGTTTGGCGGTGCCTAAAGGGGGGAGGGGGGAGGAGAGGGTCTTAGCTGCTGGCTTTTCTTCTCTCCTGCCCATAAATACTTATATTTTTCAGCTGTGCCCACTGATGCATTCCGCCTGCAGCCAAACTGCAATTTGGGTGAGCCTCTAGGGTCCCAGTGCAAACCCCTTCCTAACCTTTGCAATCCTCCATTTTGCACGACTTTCTGGGAGAGAGTCCACTTAGTCACAGGGATGACTAACCGACTGGTAGTCGTGGTTCTACCCTAAATTCCCAGAGTGAGTCAGGTCGGTCCTTACCACAAACACATGCAAGTTCTTTACGTTCCTTTGGGCAAAGCCATCGGTCTCATTGAGCGATCTTCATTGGGGGAGAAGCAACACTTTTTTCTAAATTGCTGAACATTCGTATTACTTACATTCACAAATATTTGGGCACTGAAAGAACTTTGTATTATGTTTGTTAATAGTCATAGTAAATAAATAGGTTTTTATTTATTTTTTAATGTTGCAAAGATGATTTGAAAATGATTGCTGATGAGCAGCCCAAATATATTAATAATTTTTAAATCTGTTAAGTATTTTTATAAAATTATTGCAACCCGATCTCGAGCCGGCTAAAATATATACTGCATTGATCGCCTATAAAACCCCTAATTAAATTACTTATTTAATTTAAGGCCCTTATTTCATTTCAAATTATGATTTTTTTATTTTTTTTGGCTAAAGCTATGTTTAAATTGTTTGTTCACTAAGGCGTAGTTTTTTTTAAGTAAATTAATTTTATCTCAAATCATTCAACAAACAGCAAAAATATGTTAATGACAAAAAATGTGTTTAAAAAAATTTCTAGCACTAAAATAAAATTTGTATTTTTGTATAAATAAATAAAAATCTTACAAACAATAAACAGTGAAACCACCTGTGAAAATCTTGATTAAAAATCCTGTCAAATCCGCTTAAGCAGTTGACTAGCTGCTAAAAATAACGAGCAAGATGGCATTTAAACAACTTTAATTGTTAGGCGGGTACTTAATAAAAAAGCCCGCCACTTTTCTGGGATTAAGACTTTCCTTGAGTTGAGATTGAAGTACCGTTAGCCCTTAATTAGAAACCAGTTAACTGATCTATTAACGTTTTTCTTTCAACCCATTTCTATTTATCTATTTGTTTGTCAGCTTGGTTTTTTTTTTGTATGTCTTGTGGGTTGGGTGACGATGATGATGGTGATGGTGAATTTGAGATCTCAATCGAGATCACCGTGCCCCAGTGATCTAATAAACGCCGCATTGTCATTCGCTCCGCTTGGCAAACTTCGTTTGTCACTCAATGCCCAGAGCCCCGAAACTGGGGCACATTCATTAATTTATCGCATGCAAAATGCAAAACAATCCGCAAATATCTAATGCCGCTGGCAGCTGACGTTGCCGTTGCAGTCGGTCGACACACAAAAAAATAGAAAGTTTTTCGCCAAATCGCCTGCTGCAATTTTCTCTTTACAATTTGATTAAATAAAATATTGTGTAAAAGCGACGCCGGCAGAGCAACTTTCCAACTGCAAACTGCAAACTGCCAACTGCAAACTGCAGTTTCGAGCCACGACTTCTAAGTCGGTTACTAGATGCAATAATAATTGCATTTGTCCCACTTTACTTTCACTTGGCGAACGAGCAGCAAGCAACAGAGCAACAGGCAATAAGCAACAAGCCACTAGCAACTAGCAACAACCCACCAGCAACTAGCAACAAAAAGCCGCAGCGCAGGCGTCGACTTTGACTTTGTCTGCCTGTTGCAGCTTTTCCAACTATCCAAGTGTGTGTGTGTGTGTTTGTGTGTTGCATGAAAAGTTGCAACTTTTTCCAGTCGCTTGGTGGAAATTGTTTGCCGTTTGGTTGACTTGCAAAAAGGAAAAGTGGGTCAAGCGCACCATTGTTGTTGATGCTGCCGCTGCTGCTGCTGCTGCTGCTGTTACTTGTTGCATGCCCCCACTTAATTGACAATTGCCTGGCTGCAACACACATTATACGTTTGCCACTTTGGCATTTGATTTATGAAACTGGGTTACCGCTGCTGCTTTCCTTTTTCTCGGTTCAATTTTTATGGTTTTTGCGTTAACATTTCGTCAATTTATTCACTATTATTTAAAGATCTTTATATATTACTCAATAGTACAGCATGGTTTCATCTTAAACATATGTACGACGTTTCCTTTTTACATTGCCTTCAATATACTGTTGTTGTCTGGTTGCTGTACATTAAAAAATTACATTTTAAATCCACGGGGTTTTCGGGTGTTTTCTTTTTTCTTTCACAAACTCATTTAGCCAATTTTCGTTTTGATCGAGTCTGTGCCTAATATTTACATTGATTTTGAATTTCGTAGCGTACTAATGCTCTTGTTTTTCCTCCGCTTTCCTGTTTTTTTTTCTTTTTGGCATCGAAACAATAATTAAAGTATAGAAAGATTAAATATTTAAGTTAAGCAAGGAGGTGTGTGCTTTTTAGAGAACTAACCTAAACTAAAAAGTTTCGTTTTGGCCGAAATGGGGGAAACGAACTCAACCAAGTTGGAGGATTTGGTTTTTCTTTGCTTTAAAGAGTGTGGAAATGATAGTTGATTGAAATTTGGGTGACTTGGTCAACAACAGAGTTAAACATACAAATTTAAAAAAAGATTAATAGTAATAGGTTGGTTATCGTCGATGCAGGATGTTGGATAGGGCGCGTATCTGCTTCTGGAGCTCGGAGTCCATGCGGTACGCCTCCTCCTCGAATATCAGTCGCATCTCCTGCAGAGCGGGCAGTTTGTCCGCCTCCATGTTGAGCAGTTCGCCAAAGAACTTGGTCCACACATGCTTTTTGAGGTAGCGCGGCAGCTTCTGGCGGATGTCCCAGCTGGAGCCCTTCTTCTGCGGCTGCATGTAGTCGCCGAAGAGCATCACATGAACGGTGGCCGCAATGCAAAATAGATCCGTCTCGTAGGACCAACTGCGCCCCTCCTGCATCTCGATGCAGGTGAAGCCGTCCGTTTGCACCACCTTGCGGAACTTGGTGCGCTCCGCGTCCGGAAACAGGGTCATATCGATGGCGCACCCAAAGTCAATCAGTCGCAGCGACGGCAGCGAACTGTCCACATTGGGCACGCGCATCAGCAGGAAGTTGTCCGGCTTTATGTCCGCATGGATGATGTGCTGGCGGTGCAGGTGATCCACGATGTTGCAGATCTGCGCCGAGAAGTGCATCACCAGCGATTCGTGCATCACCTTGGTGGTGGCCTGCCGGATCTTGTTGTTGATGTCCAGCAGCGATCCGAACGGCGAGAACTCTGTGGCTATTAGGCTAGCATTGGGGGCGATGATCGCCGTGGAAATGTCCATCAGGCCGGGCAACACCTCCGGCTCCCTGATGCGTTTCAGCACCTAAAATATGGAAATTTGTATTAATTTTTATTGGCAGTTTGATTATTTATGTCTGCATGTAGCAGAAATAACATATTAGTAACAAGTAACTGTCTAGATATTCCAAATATTTAAATTATCTAGACAGTAGTAAGCATTGACACAATAATAATGAATATAATAAAACAGTCAGTTAATTTTAAGTGGCAAATATAATATGTTGATAAACAAATAAAATACTTTTTGAATAAATAATTATCAATTCATATTTAAGTCCAAACTGACTAGATTTCTTCAGGTAATCCCTAAATATTTGATATTTCTACAAATATAATTGTAGAATGTATAATATTTCTTATTGTCAACAACATTTAAATGTTTTTAATTTATGTCAGCAAAGTTAAAGAATGTACATTTTTTTCAAACAAAACGGCAGTTTTGACATCACTTGCAAAGTGCTCTTTTAATTAAAGTGGTATTCTAAGCAAAGTTAAAACTATGTTAACCGATCCTCACCTGATCACATATGTAAATCTCCCAGGTGTTTGGGGGCTTCTGATACTTGAGCGCCACCACATTGCCGGTGCGCGAATCGGTGGCTTTGTACACCGAGCCGTACGAGCCGCGACCCACCTCCTTGTCGATGTTGAAGGTGACGCCCTCGAGGACGTTCAGCGTGCGCGTGTTGGAGATTTTTGGCAGTGGCGTTTGCACAATCTTATAGCTGGCATGGGCATCGTGATCGCCCGGAAAGTCCAGCTTGGCGAGGAAGGCGCGGCACAGCTCGCTGTTGAACGGATCGATGGCCTCCTTGGCCAAATGGCGGGCAATCGTTTCCTTGGCCTTCGATAGCCGCCTTTCCTGAGCCTCCGTATCGTGCTGGGTGGCAAAGTACGAGTTCTCCTGGAACGTGGAGAAATCGGCCAGTGTGCTGGTGCCATTATTGTTGTTGCTGGTGTTATTGTTGTTGTTGTGCGTTTGTAGGGTCTTATTGACCGGATGGAGGATTTGCTGTTGCGATGAGTCGCGGAAGTTGAGCCTGTCCACGGCCAAAGCCAGAGAGCTATTTGAATTGTCCAAAGCGGTGGCGCTGGAGAACGAGAAGTTGGCATTGTCGTTGAACTGAGCACCCGGCGCCCCCGGAGCAGCCACACTACTCGAGCTGGCCGTGGCCACATCCGCCGCCGAGGAGGCCGAGTTGCTGTTGCTGCAGAGATCCGGCTGGAACTTGCTGCGCTTGACTTTGGTGCGTGCCCGGCGATAGCCATTCGCCTCGCTCTTGGGCGTCGAGGTCTGGCCCAGCATGTAGGGATGGAAGTGGTGGTGCTGGCCGCCACCGTTGCGCTGGCGCTGGATGGGAATGGGAGAAGCGGGCGCAGGTTCCGGCGGCTGAGGATGATGAACGGCTTGCGGCGGTACCTGCTGGATAACCTGATGGTGCTGCTGCTGCTGATGATGCTGCTGCTGCTGCTGATGATGATGATGCTGTTGCTGCTGGTAGACATTCTCAATGGTGTAGGCACTGTAGGTGCTGCTGGGCTCCTTCCTGAACTTGATCTTTATTGAGCGGTTCTCCTGCTCGAAAGTGGTTTGCGCACTGAATTGCACGCCATTGGTGTAGGGTTCGCTGTGCTCCTCCTCCTCCTCTTCGTCGTCCTCCTCCTCCTCCGCCTCATCGGAGTCCTCATCCTCATTACCCGCGGCGCCTTCTTCCTCCTCCTCCTCCTCACCTTCCTCCGCCTCGTTGTCCTCATCCTCCTCGCCCGTATTCTCCGGGCCACTGCTGTTGTTCTGCCGTAGAGAGCTCCATCTACGGCAGTCATGTAGTAGGATGTCTGCGACTCGTAGGAATCATATAGAGTTTGCTGTTGCTGTTCAGCTGGCTGTTCCGCTGGCTTGGCCTTCTGCTCCATCAGCTGCTTGAACTTGCGGGCTAGTATCTCCTCGGGACTGTACTCGATGCCTGCGCCCGGAGGATAGACCAACTGCTTGGCATAGTGGCACACCCGCGAAGGATCATCTGGCTCTTCGAGCGTCAAAGCTGGCTTCCAGGTCTCATGGTTGTTGCGCCCGTAAGCGTGGAAATTGCGCGGCAAACGCAGGCCAGCCACTTCGCTTGTCGCCGGAGGATTTGGCTGAGGCGCAGGATTGCCATTGCCATTGCCATTGTGTTGCAGCTGCTGGGGCTGGGGTTGCTGCTGTTGTGGATGTTGCTGCTGTGCTGTAGGCTGTTGTGGTGGCGGCAACTGTTGCTGCTGGGCAGGTGCATAGTGGGGCTAAAAGGAAAATAGTTGAGTAACAGCTTTGTAAATGTAGTTATAAGGCTTACCTCGGCCACTGGAGCATATTGCTGGACATGGACTGGCGGCTGAGGCGCCGGATGTGGCTCATAGCGCGGCTGCTCCTGGTAGTGTGCCTGCTGATAGGCCAGCGGCTGTTCTGCCGGCTGATGTTGCTGTGGCGCCGCCTGATGTGGCTGTGTGGCTGGATGTTGCTGCGCCTGCGGATGATATTGCTGATAGACATTCTGCTGATATGGCTGGGGACGGTGTTGTGTTGTTGTTGTGGTGGTGGTGGGTAGCTCTGCGGCAGCTGCTGTTGTGCATAGTTCGTTAGTTGCTGCAGTGCATCCGGCTGGGGATGCTGTTGCTGCTGAAGCTGCTGCTGTTGCTGTTGTTGTCGCTGGTGGAACAGCGACCTGGCATAGTTGAACTTTGTGTGGGCATGCTGCAGCTCGGAATTGCTCTGCGCCTTCTCCTGGAAGGCCAAGTTAAAGACCGCCTCCGCATCCTTGAACTCCTCGCGCGACTCATAGTAGGCGGCCCAGCCAATGTAGAAGGCAGCCACCTGGCGACCGGTTCCCCGCTGGAAGAGCACCTGGTAGAAGTGCAATGGATCCGTCTGCATGGCTATGTACTTCAGCCACAGCCGCACCAGACGGGCATCCTGCCGGTAGTAGTCGTTGTGCTCGTAGACCGTCAGACACCGTTCCAGAGTTTCGCGGTACTTGAGTTCCGGATCGCTGTGCGCATGATTCTCGTACCAGCAGATGTAGTTGTACCAGTGATCGAGGGGATCCGGACCCTGGTACAAGGAGATGGCGTGCTCCCACGCCTGCTTGTCCTTCAGGAAGCCGTGCATCTCGTCGGGACTGGCCAGCGGCGGTGCTCCAGCTGCTGCGACTCCTGCACCTGCTCCTCCGGATCCCGATCCCGATCCCTGGCGCATGTACGAGTGCATGGCCATATCTCAGCCGGACGGGGAATCCCCTGATCCCGCCGTGCCGTAATGCAAACAAACGGGAGGCGAGTCTCTCTACTGCGGTTTCTTTGGTCCACTCGGGAAGTCTCGAATTTCGATGAGTAGTGCGCTGCTATCCGTTCGGACTGGATTCGGGTGCACCCACTCAGTTAATCCCGGGCCTTCGTCCGCTGGCACCGGTGACACATGATTTTCCGTTCGGTTTTCCACTAGCTGGCTGCGATCAAAGATATTTTTATTTTTTCCTATTTTTTAGCTTGCAAATGGAATTTATTAGTGCTGCAAAATAATCGATAGCACTATCGGCTGCGCGCTGTTGGCGATGATTACATATGGCTGCTATCGATAGTGCGATAGAAACGTGTTGTTGTGTTTTTAAAACTACGCAATAAATAAAGAAAATTAATTGCTTAGTTATATTTAATTAGTTATAACTTAATTCCAGCTATAATATAGAATGGCTTTTATTATATATTTGAATAAATTGTATAGCTAAAAAGATGAGCAAATAACAAAAAAAACCTATGCAAGCAAAATTTTGTCTGAGCTAAGAAATCTGAAAAATATCTGTTCTTTTTGTAAATCATAGGGAATAAAATCTGAATTAAAAATAAAAACTAAATACTCACGCTTCCAACCCGATAATTGCTAACCGATATGTGCATTAGTCACGCTAGCGCCCGATAGTTCCATCCCTACCCGAAGTTCGCGTACTGGCCACCAGAAGGCGCCACCGTGGTATTACTGCATTATTGTTTTTTTTATCAACTCGCCAGAAATTACGCTATCCCCAAAAAACCGCAAAAGCGCGAGTGTTTATGTTTTTCGTTCCCAAGTGCATATCATAGATTAGTAGAATTAGTAATCCCGCAATTGTTCGGCAGTCCAAAATCACGCGTAATTCCCATTCCCCCCGCCCACGCACGTAGTTTTCGATTATTTTTTTTGTTTTCGACCCCTGACTGCGTCCGTGGATTTCCCCCCCCAAAAAAAAAAAGAAGAAAAAAGAAGAAATTTGTGAACCTCAATCGATTTCACCGGCCGCAAACTGAATCCCCCGGGATACGGATAATGGAGGTATCCGCCGATCCGTACGAGCAGAAGCTCTATCAAATGTTCCGCAGCTGTGAGACGCAATGTGGCCTGCTGGACGAGAAGTCCCTGCTGAAACTCTGCTCACTACTGGAACTGCGGGATCAAGGATCCGCTTTGATCGCCAGTCTGGGCGGCAGCCACCAACTGGGCGTGTCCTTCGCCCAGTTCAAGGAGGCGCTGCTCAACTTTCTCGGATCGGAGTTCGATGGCACGACGTCATCGGGATTTATGGGTGAGACAACATGGGGTCACCTAAACTGGGAATACCCTACGATATAGCTTATGAAGTGTAGTTAATAAGCTATACCCCAAAAGGTTCTCATAAAACAATAACATACGGCTATCTGTAATGGTGATTTAATTACCCTTCAAGCAACATCAGATAATAACAAATTACAGTTATTAAAGATAGTAATTCAATTTTGACAGCGAGTAGGAACCAGAAAATACCTCCCGCTTGGCCACCATTTTTCATCATCTAGTTTGTAGCATGCATACTGCATAGTATAGACCAAAAAAAAACAATTGAAATTCAATACAGGACCTTTATTTTTAAAAAATATGTATTCAATTTAACATAGTTAAAAAAATGATCCCCAAAATCATAGAAAACAGTTGAGTTACCCAGCTTTTAACATATTATTGGATACTTACTTAAGAAATGTATTAATATAAATTTTTTAGACACATTTTTCAATAATATTAACGAAAAAACTACAATTCTGATCCCTTGCAGGTCATATCTAGGATATTCTTATATGCCTTACCAAAGTATTGCGATTAAAATACAATACAAATTGCACTTTACCAGTAAAAATTCATTAAAACTAATAATTGTTTGGCTAGATTGTACCCTCGTGTGATTTATAAATTTGATATAAATTCCATAAAATCAAAAGAGATGTGGTGATCTAAACCAATATTCTTATAGTAGCTTTGCACATACATATGTATAGTATAATTTATTCTACCCGAAAATATGAAGCCAAATTTGCATAAGGAGGCACACTTATGCTGATCAAGGATAACAATATGTTCTTTTGGGCCGCTTCCTTATCTGCTTTAGAAATTTCTAGACAAAACAGGATGCCATAAGGGTACGAATATCATAATCAGTTCGCGGATTAGCGCGTCGACAGCTGACGGTCATAAATGCAAAGATGCAATTGCTAATTTTTTACGACCCACAACTGTTGCTTTTGGCTACCTGATCGTGATCCTGATCCTGTTGTTATCAGGTAGTCGGTGAGGTCCTGCATAAATAGACGACCCATTCATTTGGACAGTTTAGTCTCAATCGAAATGGGAACACGTTTGTATTACCGCCAATCTGGCGGACACACAACAGATCCAATTATTCTGAAGTTAGCCGCTCGCTTTGGTAGTCACCTGAGATCCATACAACTATTTCAATTCTCTACTAACCTATATTTGTTGAATCTTGCAGAGCGTTCGCTGGTGATCACGGATGAGCCCCTGGCCAGCACATACATTGAGAGTCCGCCGGAGTCCTCCGATCGCGAAGTGTCACCCAAACTCATTGTGGGATCCAAGAAATACGGACGTCGGTCCAGGCCGCATCACGGCATCTACGAGCTATCCGTCACGGATTCGGACAACACGGATGAGGATCAGCTGCAGCAGCAGCAGAAGCAGCGGAGTCTCAACGGCTGTGATGAGCTGGGAGTTCAGGTGAGTGGCGATCGTTATGTCACGTACAAAGTGGCCATACAACTTCTGGTTCTGTAAGCGAAAGCAGCAAAGTCAGCAGATTTTGCTTCTGAATCGTAATTACTTAATGCTAGTATAGTAGAAAGTGACTAAGTACGGTAATATTAGGAAAAGGGAATAATAATACATTTTAATGTTTGTTTGGGATTTGTAATTTTATGTTCCCTTTAAATTTGCCTAAATTTCAACATACTTTTATGTTTTAAACAAAAAAAATCTAAAGTTCTTTATAACTACTTAAATTTTATATTCGAGTTATTACTCAAAAGCGAACACTGACACATGGAAGTGTCTAAAATTATGTTAAGATATTTTGTTGTTATTTTTTTTTTACAAAAAACCTAAATAAAAATATTTATTTGTAGAGTCTATACAAAATTAAAAAAAAAAATCTTTTATAAGGCATAATATAAATAATTTGTTGGTTAAATGCCGAAAGAAAACATACATTTCTTTGTACAATCTTGTAATAAATATAAACAAATCGTTTTTAATCAAGAATCTGTATTAAAACTATCTCTTATTATTTATACACAGGTCCAACGTTCATCGTCCCAAAGTGATCTTCCTGGCAGTCGGACGCCTGCGATCCGTCCACACCAGTGGCAGCAAACTGAAGAGATGCGCTTCGCTGCCGGCACGCAGGATTCTTCACTCCAAGATGCACAACACCGCCACGGGAGTGACTTCCTCGCCGACGGCTGCCTCCAAGCTAAAGCAGCTGTCCATCCAGAGCCAGACGCAGCACAACAGCAGCGTGGAATCCCTGGGTAAGTTACCACTCGCGAACAACCACTCCGATTCCCAGTTTAGCCGACCCCATTTTGCCCCTGCCACCCACTGTTGTTGTTAGGCCAAAATGCCCCAATTACGTTTGAAGCAAGAGCAATTACCAATGTAAAACACTTGTTGTCGGTACACACCGTAGGCCATCACCTGGCCACCAATTCCGCACCGTCGTCCGAGCACCGGAGATGCTACCACGGCGGCCGTTGGTCACGTTGCAAAGGTTTGTGCGCTCCCTCGAGCAATTGTCAACATCCCCACACACCCCCACACACACCCACACCCACCGAATACCCCCCACCCCAAGTCATTCGGTATCTAATCGCACCCTATGTAGCCGCACATGTTGATTCGTTCCACTTATAATCACATATACCCCAAAATACCTACCCCTAATCAAACTGGAAATCGTTGATGAAATTAAAACTCAATCAATATATCAACAGTTGTTAGATCCACCATCTACTATACTTGTCTAAATGAATCTTAAATCAAGATTTACGAAACTGTTTTTGTTGTTTTCAAATTGATTGTTGTTTTAAATATATTTAATATATAATTGGTTCAATTATTAAGACAAGCTTTTTTCTCCAAGCAAATTTAGTTTTATCTACCGATTGGTAGGCAGGTTTCCAAAACTTATTTTTTTTTTTCTTTTTTACTTTATAAAATCATTTTTTCTATTTAAATCATGCTTTTGCTGTTCCATTTGGTTAATTTATCATTAGGCCACTAACTCCCTTTTTAAATTTATAAATCGATTAGTCCCAAGCTAGTAAGTAAACTAAGTTTTTAATTACAAAAGTTCTGATTGCTTAGGCTGAAAAAATAGGGAGACTTAAAGAAATCAATATTATTAATTATATTAATGGATAAACTTAAACCATTATATTAATGGATTAACTTAATTAAAAATAGTCAGAAATTTCTTAAATTCTTCTAAAATAAAAATGTAAGTTTTTTTTACATGAATACATTAATATTTTTCTTAAGATTTATGTTTAATACTCTATCCAATAGAGTCATTTATAATTAGGTTAATTAATAAAGGGAAACAGCGAACTTTCGATGCGTTCGCTTCCACCATTGACATCCACATCCACATCCACACCCATTCCCGTTCCCAATTCCAAATCCACACCCTTCTGGTATCTCGGGCTATATAATTTAAATGTGTATATAAACAGAATAGCGAACTTGATATTAACCGACCCACGCTAATTGCTGATTGCCATGACTTGCAGACACCGTGACGCCGCAGCAGCTGGAGACGATCAGTGTGGCCAGCATCATGGAGGCCTGGGAGCTGGCCAGCATTCCCAACAGTCGCACCCTGCTCCACATTCTCGGCTTCGACGAGGACGATGAGGTGAACCTGCAGCAGCTGACCAAGGCGCTGGAGGAGGAGCTGCGGGGACTGGAGGGCGACCAGGAGCAGTCGCACATGCTGCGTGCCTTGGCGGCGCTGCAGGCCACCGAACTGGGTAACTACCGGATGGCCTATCGCCAGCAGCACGAGGAGAACCTCAAGCTGAGGGCCGACAACAAGGCGGCCAACCAGAGGGTGGCTATGCTGGCCGTCGAAGTGGACGAGCGGCATGCCTCGCTGGAGGACAGTTCCAAGCAGCAGGTGCAGCTGCTGGAGCAACGACACGCCAGCATGGTGCGGGAGATGACGCTGCGGATGAGCAATGATCGCGATCACTGGACCAGCATGACGGGCAAGTGGAGGCGCAGCTCAAATCGCTGGAGCAGGAGGAGATCCGTCTGAAAACGGATCTTGAACTGGTGCGCGCGGAGAACTTAGAGCTGGAGACGGAGCAGCAGAAGGCGCACCTTCAACTCACCGAGCTGCTCGAGCAGAACATAAAGCTCAACCAGGAACTGGCCCAAAGGTCGAGCAGCAGCATCTCTGGCACGCCCGACCACAGTCCATTGCGTCCGCGCAGGCACAGCGAGGACAAGGAGGAGGAGATGCTGCAGCTGATGGAGAAGCTGGCCGCCCTGCAAATGGAGAATGCCCAGCTGCGCGACAAGACTGACGAACTGACCATCGAAATCGAGAGCCTGAATGTCGAGTTGATCCGCTCGAAGAGCAAGGGCAAGAAGCAGGAAAAGCTGGAAAAGCAGGAGGATCAGGAGGCGGCTGCCACGGCCACCAAAAGGCGTGGGGATTCGCCGAGCAAAACCCATCTCACCGAGGAGAGTCCGCGGCTGGGAAAACAGCGCAAGTGCACGGAGGGTGAGCAGAGTGATGCCAGCAATAGTGGCGATTGGTTGGCTCTGAATTCCGAGCTGCAGCGAAGTCAAAGCCAGGATGAGGAGCTGATCAAGCTCAAGGAGCGGGTAGCTGAACTGGAAACGGAACTGAAGGCCGCCAAGGAAGGCAGATCTCTCACGCCCGAAGGCCGTTCCAAGGAGCTGGAGGCCAGTCTGGAGCAAATGCAGCGCGCCTACGAAGACTGCGAGGACTACTGGCAGTCGAAGCTCAGCGACGAGCGGCAGATGTTCGAAAAGGAGCGCCAGATCTACGAGGATGAGCAGCACGAGAGCGACAAGAAGTTCACCGAGCTGATGGAGAAGGTGCGCGAGTACGAGGAGCAGTTCAGCAAGGATGGCCGCCTGTCGCCCATCGACGAGCGGGACATGCTGGAGCAGCAGTACACCGAACTGGAGGCAGAGGCGGCCCACTTGCGCTCCACATCCATGCAAATGCTCGAGGAGAAGGCCCAGGAGATCGGTTCGCTCCAGTCCGAGATCGAGGATCTGCGTCAGCGACTGGGTGAGAGTGTGGAGATTCTCACCGGTGCCAGCGAGCTCACCTCGGAATCGGTGGCTCAACTGAGTGCCGAGGCGGGAAAGAGTCCCGCCAGCTCGCCCATCAGCTACCTCTGGCTGCAGAGCACCATCCAGGAGCCAGCGAAGTCCTTCGCTGACGCCAGGGATGAGGCCACCGCCAGTGCCATCGAACTGCTGGGAGGCTCACCATCGCACAAGACAGCCAGCCGGTGAGTATCCATCTCTGTGTGTCCATGGTGTGTGCATCCCCGTGTGTCCTGCGTCCCCCACTAATTTTAATTTTACTTTCATTCAAGAAATCTTTATTAACTTCATTC
The DNA here is from genome assembly GCF_025200985.1 of Drosophila gunungcola. NCBI lineage: Eukaryota > Metazoa > Arthropoda > Insecta > Diptera > Drosophilidae > Drosophila > Drosophila gunungcola. The sequence goes on from NW_026453197.1 coordinate 16,979,487, forward strand.
ACCGCACTGTCTACCCTGTATATATGTTTTGCTTTTGTCCCTCACTTCTAACCTGTGCCTAATCTAATCTAAGCTTGTTTAGCCCTTAAGTGTATGTATGTGCTTGTTCAATAAATATAATTTATATTCATAAAGAAATGCCTCCAAATATCGAAATTTTAGAAATAAACAGGAAACTTATTTATCATCTCAATAAAGATCACCAAACAAATTTCTGGTTTTCAGAGTCGGAAATTTAGACTTATAGATTTCGTTTGACTTTTATTTGAAATGTGCTCTGCCAGATTTAGAACAATGCATTTTTTGTGTAAATGTTTTCTTATTTGCCGTATAGAATTGGAACCATAAAAATCGTTGGCTGATCTGATAAAAAAAAAGTTTCACCAAGGTTTTATGGTAAATTTCTTTTATGTCGATTAGTTTTTTTTTACAAATATTTCTCTGAATCGAAATATAAATATAGGAAAGCCTGGTTTAATTTAATTTTAATAAAGGTAGTGTAGAGACTTGAGAGTCTGGTTTTATTCAATCTTAATATTGTGTTTTTTTTTATTTTATATACACTTTTAAATTGACCACAAGAATAAATGATTAAATTGATCAGGAAATTGAATTTTTTGTTATACCAACTTTCCACCTTATGGAAATTATATTCCCCTATGACCTTTCCCTTGTATGATGGTTTTCCATTACTTTGTTTGAACAGCAATAACCTCACCACTTCGGAGACATCCATCTTCAGCACCACACCCTTCGACAGCTCTCCTTCGGGTCCTTCGCCCACCAACAGTGGCACCACGAATGCCGCTCCCTCTGGTCCTGCTCCCATCAGCAAACCGAAGCGGGCACAGAGTCCCCAGCAGATTCCGTCGGAGGGAGAGATCGCCGACTGCGAGACCTCGTCGACGGCATCGAACAAGAGCTTCGAGTCCACCAGTAAAGCGTCTTGCCTTAGCCACGACAAGTGCAGTAGTCCTTCGGCCCTGAAGGAGGAACTGAAGCGTCTCAAGTTCTTTGAGCTCTCCCTCAAGGAGCAGATCAAGGACTTGAGCCTGCAAAGAGATGGTTTGGTCATGGAACTGCATCAGTTGCAGGAGGCGAGACCCGTTCTCGAGAAGGCCTATGCGGTGAGCTGGGAATTAAAGATTTTTTAAGTAGTAATTTATAATTAATATGCCATATATTTACCCTCAGCGAACAACGCACCCAACGCTTCAGCAACGACTGAACCAATTGGAGCTGCGAAATCGCCATCTGCAGAACGTCATCAAGCAGCAGCAGCAGTACACCGAGTCCCTGATGCAGCGTGAGTATAAAACAAGAAAGGAACAACACTTTATATACCCTTAAAGCTATAAAAAAATTAAAATTTATTAAAAAATTACTATATTTTAATTTGTATGCTTATATGTTTACAAATTTTGCGCTGGATTTTTTAATCGTTTTTCTATAAAAGCTATATGATATCCATATCAGTTAACCACCAGATATAGTATCTCGTATATTTTTATAAATCTAAATGTAAGCAAAGCGTCCAAAACTCCTTAATTTTAAGGAAATATCTTATAGTTCCTAGTTTATGGGAAGGTTGCACAGTACAGAATTAAATTATCGATTAGTCCTTAGTTTAAAAAATTGCAAACACTTAAAAAATGTAGTGAACAAATTTAAAAAGAAACCTTATTTTTATAAAATAAACCTTGAATATAATAACAAAAAACTACAAAATTTAAAATTAAATTCTTGTAAAAAGTAAAAAAGTTTACCTATTAATGTAATGATGATCTTATTTACTTTAAGGGTTCGCAAACTTTTGAATGAAACTGTTATACCCCCAGCAAGGGTACAAAATTAAGATTTTGAAAAACGATTCTAAGCAATTTGTGTATTTTACTTTAGAATCCTGGCGCCAGCATCAAGTGGAGCTCAACGATCTGCATAGCCGCATCGAGACGCAGGGTGTTATGCTGGCCGACCAGACGCAGCGTCTGCAGAATGCCGACATCCTGGTGAAGGACCTGTACGTGGAGAACTCTCATCTGACCGCCACAGTGCAGCGGCTGGAGCAGCAGCGGGCGCGGGTGAATCTCATTCACCAGCAGCAGCAGCAGCAACAGCAACAGCAGCAACAGCAGCAGCAGCAGCGACTTGTGGCCGGCGGACTGCCTGGCATGCCTTAGTTTGCCCTTAACGGCAAACGGATATAGTTTATAGTTTCCAAATATACGAAAACAAAAGACAACCTGGGAAGAGGTGCTCAGCATCAGCATCAGCATCAGCAGACATCGAACGTGCACCAATATATAAATACATATATCGTTATGAATGTTTAGACCATGTACAACACCCGGTAGATTAAGTTTGCATACTCGTCGTTTTTGTGAATGAATGTGAACGCATGTTGTTCGACACGCGAATGCACCGCAGCAATAACTAATGTGACTTTGAGCCTAACGTTAACTCTAACTTAAACTCACCCACGCGCAAAAAAAGGAACAATCCACACTAGTGTACCGATTCGTAACACAATTAACTAGTAATCGACTAACTTATATGCGAACGGAGAAACTATTTACAAAAAGCAAGCAAAAAAGTCCCCATATACATATATACAGATAGGTTCGTTCATGTCTAACTGCAATGTTGTCCTTACTAATTGACTACTGAAATAGTTATCGTATATATTAATTATATTAGAAGAAACAGTATTTTAAATTTGTTATGCGTCTGAGTAGGCGAGCACGTTTATCAATGTTTATCACGTGCCCAATCAAATGCATCGGAATTGTTGTTAATTTTATTGGTAGAAGAAATTGAAATGAACGAAACAAATGATCTATGATATTGATATAATACGTAACGACAAAAGACCTGTAAAGCTGTAACCATACACACACGTAAATTTGTATTTAAATTGCGATTTAAGTTAGCCAATACTCTAATACTTTAATATTGCTTTTGTTAAACCCTTTTTCGTCCCAATAACTCGCTCGATTTATATGTAAAGAACCACCTTAATTAAGTTTACTTGCCACTCGGTTCACATTGCTATGTGGTCACCTGTGCTTCAATCAATACTTTCGATCAAAATAGAAGTTTACTTTTTAAAAGTATCAACAAACAATAATACAACAAAAAAAACCAAATATACAATTATTTAAAAAACCAACAGAAGACCAAAAATGGTTGTTTTTTTATTAGTGACTGGGAGCTGTGTTTTAAGAACAGCAATTTTTGAACTTTGGATCGGAACGAAAAGTCAAAATTTAAGTATCTTTATTTAAAATAATTTTTATGGAAAACTTTCGAATAATTTAAAATATTTGAATCTGCTCAAATATATAATGTATAATATAATAGCCTCATAAATAATAGAATTTTTTGACTCTTAGGTTTCCTTTTAAAGTAATTCGTTTGTAACATGAGTGCTGTTAATAATAAGTGTACTTTAGCAGAGAGGAACAATTTTAACAGAAGTTTTCAAGAAATGGAGTGGAACCAGGCTAATTGTGCAAGAACTTGAGTGGAAGTTAACAGTGTGAACGAGCTGGAGAGACTTAACATCGTTAGAGGTGGACACAAATCGATTTTTTGGGTAAATCGATGTAATCGACTGAGGTATCGAAGTTCTTCCACCTCTCATGTTATTTGTGGTGTTAACGAATTCGGAATAAAAAATGCTGTGTTTTTTGTTAGTTTTCGGGGTAAATGTGATCATTGTGCAGTTAAAGTTAACAACTGGTGAGTGGATGTTTTAGTGAAGGAAAAGGAACATGAAACAAATTAAGCTGAAGAGCCGGAAAATGGCAGGATAAAATGTTTTCCATGATGCGCGCCTTTGCATGTGTGTGTGTTTGGTGCACTGCCAGTGCATGTGACTGTGTTTGTATGTGTGCGTGCGGTTTGTTTTGTTATTCGATGCGCAAAATGGAAATATATAATTAAATTAAGCATTTGCCAGCCAAACCATGCTGTAATAAAGGCCCTTAACTGCCACCCCAAAATCGACTTAGAAAAATCATTATATTGCCACACAAGTCTAGTGTTTATACGAGCAAAAATGTTAAGGACACCTTCTGTTCTGTTCATTTGTTTTAACCATATTTTACCAATAATTACAGCGTTTGTTTGTTTAAATAATGAGACTGCACGTGTGGCGGTTTTTGTTTATTAACTTTTGTGTATGTCAAGTTCTAGAGAAATTCGGAAACCTTGCATTCTTATTTCATTAAAAGCAACAGGCTTTTACAGTGCACTTCTAATTGGATTTACTTACCTTTTCTTTGTCCAATTGGCATTCAACAGAAATGGAAGAAATGAATTTCTACAAGTGCATCTGATTTTGTGTTAGTTCTATAAATAATTATTGATAATTACATTGTTTACGGTAGAAACATGTTCGATAACAGCGACGGAACCTCAGTTTGTATTGCATTCTGTTAATGGCGAGGTTTTAAGAATACTTTTGTTTATAATGGACAGTCATTTATTAATTTAATTTGATTGTATATGCCTTAACAAAGATAAAATGGAAACAATGATTTATTATTCAAGGCACTTATATGTTGGTAAAAAAATTGTATATCTCCTAAAAAATTATGTCAGGTAGATAATCAAATAAATCCAATGATGGTTTATTTTACATACTTTTTACTGTATCACGTTCATTGAAAATAAAGAATTTAATGCATAACTACAAATTAGTTGCATACTTTTAGGCTGCTTGGATCCTATGTAAAAAATACAGGGCAGGAAACTTTAGGATTGGTAAACACCGGAAACTATTAGAACAGGTGTGATTGAAGCCCAGAAACCATTTGTTTTAAAACATATTATTATTTAAGTAAATCACCCTTCGATTCTCTTAGACAACATGACTTTAACATTCTGTTGGGTGCGTAGAACTAATCCGTTTTCAAAAGTTAAATCCTTCAACTGAGTGGCGGGCAGCAGTTTAAAATTCCTGATAACCGCTGCCAGGAGTACTTTCATCTCCAGAATGGCAAACTTCTGACCAATGCAATTTCTTTGACCAGCACTAAAAGGCACAAAGGCAAAGGGATGCCTGTTCACCGTGTTCTCCGAGAGGAATCTTTCTGGTTCGAACTGATTTGGGTTTGGGAAGTGACGAGGATCCCTCATTATGTCGTATAAGTGGATGCTGATCTGGGTGTCCTTTGGAAGGATTAAACCATTCACCACACTCTCCTCTACACATTCGCGTCCAATGAAGGGAACCGAGGGAAACATCCTCAGCGATTCCTTGATCACGCACTCCAAATAGACTAATTTGTTGAACTGGAACACAGTGATTTCATCGCTGTCCTCGGGAAGATTTTCCACCTCTTCAAAGCATCGCTTTTGCACATCCTCATGCAGGGCTAACATGAGTAGAGTGAAGATCAAACAGGTGGATGTGGTATCGTATCCCTCAAACATGAAAGTGTTGACCTCGTCGCAGATTCCCTGATGATCGATCTGACCCTCTGCTTCGGCTGCCAAAAGGGTATCCAACATGGCATATCGTTGCTTCTTTCCGAATTCATCCACTTCCCCAAGTTGCTTTTGCTGGAACTGCTGCCTTTTGCGTTCAATAATGCGACTTGAAAAGTCGTGGACAATCCGAAGTTTCTCCGCATGTTTGCGATAGTTTCCAAAAAGGAAAAAGTACCAGTCGTAATACATCAGCGGATTGCAAACGCGTTGTATCAGAACTTCTTCAAAGGCGTAGATGGCTTTTCTGTATTCATTGCCCTCCGACATGTCGTCTAGTTTTACACCCAGGGCGGTTTCTAAAGAAATAATATTTAAAAAATAAAAATATTTTTTAAAGTAGTATTAAAACTTACCGCATATATTATTTAAAGTAAACTGTGGAATAACCTGGTTAAGATCCAACTCGCCGTCTACATTTCTGTCAAGAACTTTGAGGAACTTGTTGCACTCTTCTCTGAAATAAAATTGTGAAATTGTTATAACAAAATCAATTTTTTACGCAGTCACTCACTTAAAAACACACAAAAAAGACTGCAAAATATTAAAGTGAAAAGCAGGCGTCAAAGTCTTCCGTCTAGAATGCCATTTTTGGTCTATAAAAATTAGAAAATGATTATTTAACTTAATGAAACCAGTTTACTTACCTGTGCTGATCAGGAGGCCGTCACCTAAAAACGGCCTGATCAGTTCATAAACCATATTCTTGGTTAATAGTTTGGTGCTCTGGAATATCTCTTCTGCTTCCTCGGCACGCACCACATTATACTCGGGGGCAAACAGAAAATACCACACATAATTCTGACCTTTGGCTTTGGCAGTAGATTCTCGCATGAAGCTAAAAACAGTTGCTGCATTAAGAAATAAGAATTAGTATTTATAGTTTTATATAATGTCACTACTTACCAGGCGTAAAGTTCAGAAGATCCAAGTTGTTGCCGAATCGCGTTTTCCCGGGAATTACAGCCACTTTGCTCTCCAATGGACTGCCATCTTCCGTTCGCACTCGTTTGCATAGTGAAAGAATAAAGTATGTTTTATTTAGTTGTTTTACCCACAACCAAAGGGCCACCAACAAAAATGGAGTTCCCAGCAGAGCGATCCACATTTTGTAGCTATTTTCGACGGGCCAACCGTTCTACATCGAATTTCACAGTCCACTGAGCTTTGGCATAAACTATATCAACAAATGCTGCAATAAAGAAATAGCTTTTGGTTATCAGAGAATGTTATGGTTTGTTTATTTGTTTAAGGTTGTATTGGAAAACAATAAATTAAAAATAAAAATATTAGTGATTAGGCTCTACTGTTTGTATTTGCAATTTACAATAAGCTTTTGTTATTTATCTTGTTCCCTTCGCATCAATTTAATCTTGACATTTTTTTGAGTTCGCAGCACTATTCCATTTTCAAAGGTAATATCCTTCACAAAAGTTATGGGTAATATTCTAAAATTCCTGATAATGGCCACCAAGAGAACTTTGATCTCCAGGATGGCGAACTTTTGTCCAATGCAATTTCTTTGACCTTCACTAAAGGGTACAAAGGCGAAGGGATGACGGTTTAGGGTAATCTCCGGCAGAAATCGATCTGGTTGAAAAGTATCCGGATTTGGAAAGTGCCGAGGATCCCTCATGATATCAAACATGTGTATGTTGATTTGGGTATCCTTGGGCATGACTAGACCATTCACCACACACTCCTCAACACATTTACGACCAATGGTGGGCACCGAGGGAAACAGCCTCAGCGATTCCTTGATCACACACTCCAAATAAAAGAGCTCGTTGAACTGGAACACAGTGATCTCATCGCTGTCCTCGGGAAGGTTTTCCACCTCTTCATAGCATCGCTGCTGAACATCCTCATGAAGGGCCAACATCAGCAGGGTAAAAATAAGACAGGTTGATGTGGTATCGTATCCCTCAAACATAAAAGTGTTGACCTCATCGCAGATTCCCTGATGATCGATCTGACCCTCGGCTTCGGCTGCCAAAAGGGTATCCAACATGGCATATCGCTGCTTTTTGCCAAAATCATCCTCTTGGCCAAGTTGCTTACTCCTGAAAAGACTTCTCCTCTTCTCGATGATGCGACTGGAGAAGTCGTGGGCTATCTTTAGGTTATCCACCTGCTTTCTATAGTCTCCGAAGAGATAGAAATACACTGTGTTATAGAAAAAGGGATTGCATAAGCGCTGCTGCATGACCTCTTCTATGGCATGAATCGACTGGCGATATCGAAAGCCCTCCGTTAAGTCATCTAATTTCACGCCGAGTGCAGTTTCTGAAATAGAATTTATTAACATGGTAATTTATTCCATTAAGTTGCTAAATGCTAAACGACGACATTGATTAGTGCTCGTGGGAATTGTGATTATATATTATATTATATTTGGGCCGAGATAGAGGGGCATTATTTTTATTGAAATATTCAGCTAGTCATGCTGATTTTGAATTATATAGGGTTCAAAGCTTGCGATTTCGTTTCGTTGCTTATAAATGAACTTACCGCAAACATTGTTCAAAGTAAACTGAGGAATGACCTGATTAAGGTCTAACTCGTTGTCCAAACTTTGATTAAGGATTTTTACCAGCTTATTGCACTCTTCCCTAAAAGTGTATTATTTTTTAAATTTCCACCATTTTCTTAATAAGAATACCCACTTGAATATGGTCAGAAACGACTGCAAAACATTAAAATGGAAAGCTGGAGTCAAAGCCTTTCGTCGGGAGTGCCATTTCTGATCTATATATTGGTTGAAATTGCTTTAAAAATATTATGAAAATTCTAAAATTTAACATACCTGTGCTGGTCAACAGCCCTTCTCCCAAAAACGGTTTCAAAAGATCGTAGATCATGTTTTTTGTGATCAACTTGGGACTCTGGAATACTTCCTCGGCTTCTTCGGCCCTGACAACATTGTACATTGGCGCTTTGAAGAAATACCACAGATAATTTCGACCTTTAGCTTCAGCACAAGCATCTCTCATAAAGTTAAATATACTTTCTATTTTTATATTTCAAAAATTAGATATAGATGATGTTAGATTTAAATCAAACCCACCAGATGTGAAGCTCAGTAGGTCAAAGTTGTTTCCAAACCGGGTTTTGGTTGGGGTTACGTAAATTCTGTTTTCCAGCGGGCTGCCATCCTCAGTGCGTAGTCGCTTGCAGAGACTTAGGATGAAGTAGTTCCGATTTATGTGGGTCCACAGCTTGCAAGTTAGAAAAACCAGCAATGGTACAGAAACCAGGAGCTCCAATATCATTTCTGTGCTAAACGTTTATTCCGCCCAGACCTTTTAATACCTCACAGATTAAGCTCTGATCTAATAATGGCAATTGTCGATTGGAAACTCAGTAATCGGAACAAAACGTTGTGGCCATATCATTAACTTGTATTTAGTATAAAACATGTTCACCAAGGGTAGGTAATGGATGGGCCTATTATTTTTCCTGTTCAAACCTGTTGTAAATATATTTTGTAAAACAAAATATTTTTTTTATTAGAATATTTGTAAACAATTTAAATATGCTAGGAATGTATCTAAATTAATATAAGCATCCCACAGATCATTGATTTTATCTTGAAAATCATTTTCTTATCAGTCAGTAATAACACCCTTTAAGTTTATATGAATTTTTTAAGTCTTGTAGTACATTTTATTTTTTTTCTTTTAAGATTTTACAAATTTAAACATCTTTGGTAAACATTTTTTTCTTATTTAATATATCACTATTTGACCCTTTTCGCCAATTTCACATTGATATTCTGCTGCGTGCGTAGTACGATTCCGTTTTCAAAAGTAAGATCCTCCAAATAAGTGGCGGGCAGCAGTTTAAAATTCCTGATAACCGCTGCCAGGAGTACTTTCATCTCCAGAATGGCAAACTTCTGACCAATGCAATTTCTTTGACCAGCACTAAAAGGCACAAAGGCAAAAGGATGCCTGTTCACTGTGTTCTCCGGCAGAAAGCGCTCCGGTTGAAACTGATTTGGCTTCGGGAAGTGACGAGGATCCCTCATTATGTCGTAGATGTGGATGCTGATCTGGGTGTCCTTAGGCATCACCATTCCATTCACCACACTCTCCTCCACACATTGGCGTCCAATGAAGGGAACCGAGGGAAACATCCTCAGCGATTCCTTGATCACGCACTCCAAATAGACTAATTCGTTGAATTGGAACACACTGATCTCATCACCGTCCTCAGGGAGGTTTTCGACCTCTTCATAGCAACGCTGCTGAACATCCTCATGCAGGGCCAACATGAGTAGAGTGAAGATCAAACATGTGGATGTGGTATCGTATCCCTCAAACATAAAAGTGTTGACCTCGTCGCAGATTCCCTGATGATCGATCTGACCCTCTGCTTCGGCTGCTAAGAGGGTATCTAACATGGCATATCGTTGCTTCTTGCCGAATTCATCCACTTCCCCAAGTTGCTTTTGCTGGAACTGCTGCCTTTTGCGTTCAATAATGCGACTTGAGAAGTCGTGGACAATCCGAAGTTTCTCCGCATGTTTGCGATAGTCTCCGTAAAGGAAGAAGTACCAGTTGTAATACATCAGCGGGTTGCAAACGCGTTGTATCAGAACCTCTTCGATAGCATGTATGGCCTTTCTGTATTCATTTCCCTCTGACATGTCATCCAGCTTTACACCCAAAGCGGTTTCTGAAAAATTATAATTGATTAGTTAAAATGAACATTAAAATTGTGGTTATACTTACCGCATATATTATTTAAAGTAAACTGTGGAATAACATGGTTCAGATTCAGCTCGCCGTCTACATTTTTGTCAAGAACTTTGATTAACTTGTTGCACTCCTCTCTGCAATAATATAAAATATTCTAGGAACTGTAAGTGCTATTTGTTTAATTATACTCACTTGAAAATAGCTAAGAAAGACTGTAGTACATTAAAATGAAAAGCCGGTGTCAAGGCTTTTCTTCTGGAGTGCCATTTATGGTCTAGATAACCAAAGACTAATTAGTAAAAGTAGTTGAACACTTTAAAAATCATGACTAACCGGTGCTAATCAAAAGGCCGTCACCTAGAAAAGGTCTAATCAGTTCGTAGACCACATTCTTGGTTATCAGCTTGGTGCTCTGGAATATCTCCTCAGCCTCCTCTGCCCGAACCACATTATACATGGGTGCGTATAGGAAATACCACAAATAATTTCGGCCTTTGGCCTTGGCAGTGGATTCTCGCATAAAGCTAAAAACAGTTGCTACATAAAAAGTAAGAATTAGTATTTATAGTTTTAAATAATGGTATTTCCTACCAGGCGTAAAGTTTAGAAGATCCAAATTGTTGCCAAATCGCGTTTTTTCCGGGAATTACGGCCACTTTGCTCTCCAATGGACTGCCATCCTCCGTTCGCACTCGTTTACTCAATGAAAGAATAAAGTATGTTTTATTTAGCTGTTTAAGCAGAAGCCAAAGGGCCACCAACAAAAGTGGTGTTCCCAGCACAGCGATCCACATTTTGTCGCTATTTAATTCCAACGATCCGTTCTACAAGGGACTTCCTCACCCACTGAGCTTTGGCATAACTTTTGCCTTATACTCATGGCGATAATCCTCATCATTTGAAAATACTATATACTACTGTTCCAAACAATAACAATCAAGAAAAAAGCTTTTTGTTATCAACAAATTTTATGGTTGAATGCTTTATAATTCGGTTTTAGAAGCTATCATTTTAGTTTTATTTTTGGATTGGTTATTTTGAGCTGTTTTAAAAGTAAACATTCAAAGGTTGAATAATATATATATGAATATTGGGTATTAAATAGTCGATCTTATTAATTATTATCTGTACAGTTCATTTAATCTGCACACTTGCGGTATTACACGCGATTATAAATACGTCAAAGGTCATATAGGCACGTAACAATAAAAATAAAGGCATTTGCTCAATGAGTAAAATAAAAATACAAATAAAAAATAAAATTCGTCTTAAAATTAAAATCGTTACTAATATTTTAAATCAACACGTTAAATTTTGTAAAGTAAACCTTTTAGACTGTCATAAATGGCATTAAATGACGGAGGTGGCACGTTAGTGCATATAAATATGATTGTCATGCTATGAAAATTAAAGCGCTTCGGTCGAATGGATACGTTTTTATTTTTGTTGACGATATCGACAACGAAAGCCATGTAGTTGTTGTATATATAATAAAATATTATTATTGTGATGAAGATTTAAAGCTGGAATATAATTAATTAGTGTCGAAGCATCCTGTTCAATAAATACTAGATAGAAAGGGGTTTAAGTTCTATTCCAGAATCAGTTAATGTGGAAATTATAGACTACTAAAAAAGAGGGGTATTATCCATTAGCCTGCCTACTATCAAAACCAATAATAAGTGATTGCAGCACTTAGCAGATATCGAAATTGTTAGAGAAGCATTTGAAATACTCCAGCCAGGTTTACGATCATTTAATATCCCCATATGACCATTCCAGATTAATAACAATTTCTTGGCCAGGTCCATACACAGATTTCCTCCCAGCGGCTAAGCGGCATATTTTCCCATCGATCCAACTATGGTACTATGGAACTGGCTGCAATGTTGAAAAAAAAGGAAACGAGCAATGTCGCATCAAAATGCCGCATTGATTAAAGTTTGATTAGCTGCAGCTTGGCCAGATCGCATTTGGGCTTGAAGAATTAATTTGAGCCAAGTTTGTAATGCGCGCTCAGAAATGGCAATGCCGGCCAAGAGCAGCAGCCGTTGCAATAGAAGTAAACGTTGCACAAAAAAATTAAGTCACAGTAATTACATTTTCCGTGGAAAAGGCAGGAGCCGGAGATGAACGCGCAAACATGTTGCACGACCAGTGCGTGGACGTGGATGACGAAAATAGTCAATGCAGCAGCAGCAGGCAGCAACATCAGCAGTCGCAGCAGCAACAACAGCAGCAACAGTCACAGCAGCAATCACAACTGCATTTGGGCATGAAAAGTGCTGTGCCGGCACAATTGGCTGGAAAAACTTGCCCTGTCTCTGTTTCTTGTTGTTATGAACAAATGTTATTGCAGCGGCAACATGCTGCATGTGTTGCTGGCACAGGAGCAACATCGGCTGCTGGCACAGCAGCAACTGTGCTCATTAAGATGCAAAAGACGTCGCTTGCCGCCTTTTTAGAATTACTAATTGAATCGACGCGATCAGTGGCAATTGCAGCGGCATTGGCCACAAAAACCAACAATGAACAACAACAACCATTGCGGTGGCGGCTTGAATGTTTGTTGTTTCAACCGCTGCCATTGCATGTTGTTGTTATTGTTGTTGTTGTTGTTGCTGTCCCGCCACTGTTGCAGCTTCCGCTGCGGCGTGAATATAGTATATACAAACATACGAGCGGTATACGCCTGCGTATTTATTTATTTATGTTCCTGATTCTCGGCGATGTTTGCGATTCTTTTAGGGCATGTCCCGATGCGAAAAACTGAGCCAAAGCAGAGCCATCCGTATATTGCCAATGCACATCCGCAATCCGCTGGGGGGAATTGCTAAAACAACAGAAGCTGTGCTACTTGGGAACCCAGGGTCCAAAGACTGCGGTATTAGAGTTACTTATAAGGCTTACTCAGTACCATTAAAAGTAAGAAGAGGAAAAGAAAAGTGAAATAATGTGTTTTCTTTGCATTGCCATCGAAATTATGATTGGAATAAAACTGCTTATCATAGTTTACAAGACATCAATTATGTAGAAAGTTAAATAACTATATTTTCTGGTCTACACTAAATATGAAAAATCGTCATGGGTAAATGATTTTAATGCTCACTTTTGGTATACTATTACCAAATCGTTTCAAATAATTTATATTTTAAACAAATTATTTCCAACTTATCCTTATTACAAAGCCTTTTAGTTACACCTTTCAAATATATTTAACACTCCTTTCTGCCACATTCCTTAAATTGAGGTACACCTATTTTCGATCATTTTCCACCATTTATTTTGCAGAAATACTCATGTTTTTAACGCTGACCTTACTTGTTGCATATTTGGCTAAAGCACAAAGTCATGTAGCAACATGTTGCTCGCGCACCGCAACATTTGCTGTGCGGCAACATGATTTTTCAATTATTGCAGCGGCATGTAAAATTTGTTGTAACCGCTTGCATATTTACTTTAACACCTCGTCCCCGTTGGTGTGGCTGTGGTTCCTTGTTCCCTGTTTTATGTTTTATTTCCTTTTTCTTGCGTGTATTGCTGACAGCAGACGATGGCGGCGACGAACAGGCGACGCTTGTTAGCCATGTTGCCTGGCCTGACACTTGTTGCACGGCATTCTGCCCCAGCAACCTTTTGCGGTCGCAGTGCCCCAAAGATCGCTTGTACCATGGGCCAAATCCAAACATTTCGGCACAAACTTAAATGGCAGTTGATTTTAAATGTTGATGTGTAAAGTCTTTTATTGTGTAAAAACAATTTAAAATTGTATTTTTTCTAATTCAAGGAAAATATTTTATCAACACATACCTTATTTCATTTAATCTATGTATGTGTAATTACAGCTCATTGTGGTCATTTTTTTACCACAATACTAAATATTTACCTACGTTTTTTAATAAAACATCTGCAGTTTTGTTAAATAACTCAAGTAAATAAACTTTAAAAAACGATTTTGCTATTGGTTTAACCTTATATTATAAAATATTTTATTATAAAGAAAATAAAGAAGCATCTTACTTTATGTTCAATCCAATTCTTTGCCCACAGTTCAGTGTTGTTCTTTGGCTGATTTTGGTGTTGATGTTGCTGCTGTGTCGCTGTCGTTGTCGTTGGCGTGTGTCTCTCGCTCCACTAAACTTTTAATTAAAATTTGGTCGTATCACAGTGGCTGCTGCTTCCTTTTGTGGCTTGTTAATGTCACCTGAAGGAGGCGGGGGTTACCACTGATTTTTATGCAAATTTGCCAGTCTCGTTTTTCGGTCACCAGGCAACTTGAGGGGTTTCCAGACGAGGGCTCGCTTTTGGGATCGCAAACGGATCGAATCGGATCGGATCGGGTTCCCATGCCGAGCTGCGTTCGTCATTAAGTTGTCATGACCATAATCATCTTTTGAGACGGCCATAGACCAACTTTAGATTCCACTTCTTATATAGTATGTCTCAGTAAAAAATGGATTGCATCAATAAGGCAATTGGCATTTCCCGTCGGTTAAAAAAAACTAATACTTTTAACTGGATATTTACTTGAAATTGCAGACGAGATGATTGTAGTGATTTGCCATTGATTTCTTTATTTATTATAAAGAATTTTAGAAAAAAAAATGTGAATTGCAACTTTTCATAATACTTTTTAAAATCAATTCCATTTTATTTGCTGTCCATCTAAGTAAAGGCAAAATGATAAGAAAATTGGACAAGGCCCAGTTTAAGTTTGCATTTTGGCGTGGGACAGGTGCATAGAGATATATAGACTCACGTTTGGATGTTGCATGATCCGGTGTGGCAATTGGCCAAGATTTATTGACATAATGAAGACTAATTCGCGCGTCTGTGGCCGAGCATTTTGACAATTATTTATGTTGTATTAAGTTGTTTGGCGGCAGCGCGTGTAACGATGTAATTAATTGCCATGGATTAGACATTGCCGATGGCCGATGGTAAAAAAATGAAAAAAAAAAATAGCTGGTCACGCAGCACCGGTAAAAAGGCGGTGATGCGGAGGCACAAAACCGGGGCAAAATCGAAGTTACTCAGCCAGGAAAGCCGGCAAAGCCGCTTAGACCCATAAACAACTGAGTTTATGCGCGACCATCTGCGACGATCCGCGTTGGAAGCGGAATGGAACCGTAGCAATTCAATTGGCCATTTGGCTTTGATGCGATTTTAAGGCGATTTAAATATGAATATCGAAAAAATTGCCGTCATCAATTGTTACACTTCAAAATGATAAGAAATTGGGGTCTTTTTGATCGATTTGGTTGGAATAATACGTGAAAAAATACAACTTATATTTTAACAATTACTTATCAGGAATAAAAAAGCTATAAACATGAAAATCTCTGATAAGGTTGCCTTATGAATTTGCACTTACGAAAACTACAGCAAATATATTTTTATTTCTAAGTTGTTAATACCCATAGTTATTATATTTATTGTCAAACAGTAAATTACTTCCTTTGATTACCTGTTCTTTTAATGCCCATTAATATAACTTATCATCAAAGAATAACAACCGATAACTTTTTTAAATAAAAAGCATTAATCTAAAGTTCAATGTGCTTCTAAGCCTTAACTCTGCTGATTGAATATATACTTAATCGCAAAAAAAGAAATAGAATAATTATTTCCCATCCAAATCTTTCTCTGAATTGAGAAAGCATGCAGTTATTTAATGGGCCACAAAACGCATTGCGTATTCCTTCCACTTTAAATTTAATTAAATTTTAGCTGCCTGAACTAATTAAAAAAACAAATTTCGTTTTTAACAACCGCCGCGGAATGGCTCTTGCCCATAAAGTGTACCCAGCCTTCGGTGGAATCGTCAAATTGAATTTGCTTTCACGGGTTGGAGATTTAATTCCAGCTTTATTCCAGTTGGGTTCGTATTTTGTTTTATAGAGCAGCTACCATTATGATGTTTATGGGTCTAAGCTCATCAAAGTTTAAGCAGGCACTTTATAGTCGACTTGTATATTAGTTTCCACCTATTGTTTCACCGCATTTAAGCAGCAAAGACAAAGCCGAGTGTTGACAGCCAGTAGGAGGAGCTCTTTTAAATGGCCCACAGTCGATGGGTGGTGGTGATCTCTGCTCTCTCGACCAGTCTAGTTAATTTGCCTCAACAAGGAAACCGCACGCAGGTCGTAAAGTTGCCAGTGGAAATCAAACAGATTTTGCCGCACCGAAAAAAAAAAACGCGCGCGACTCGCGTTGTTCGCTAATTGAGTGCGACAGGGCAGAGTGTCGGCCCTTTTTCGCCATACAAGTGTATCCTTGTGCACAAAAAAAAAAAATAAATAAATAAAATTTATTACGCCACGAAACACATGAAGGACAATGCCGCTGGAGGAGACCTCCTCCACTGCCACCTCCTCCTTATTTATTGCTTCCACGAATCGCGCGCGTTCTTTTCCGAGAAATGTCCGCGGCACAGGCGATCCCAACGAAAGCTGGTGGTGGCTATCTGTCTGGGCCCGCTGTGGCCAGGGCTTAACAAGTCGACACTTTTCTTCACACCTCGGCATAGTTGGCCAGGAATTTACTTGGCCATATTAAGCTTAATGGCCGCCCGTCGCGATCGGCCCAACTGACCGACCGGTGGCAATTTCGCTGCCTCGTTTCAGCCGCAATGCGGTTATTAAATGCAAAAATTAAGATAAGCCCTTGAGGGCATTTTGCCCAAGGGCTTATAATCCGGTTTTACACAAAAAAAAAAAAAAAATGGAGTGGGAGAAGTTGGCATCCTTTCTGCAATGTTATTTTTTTGTTAAATGTTTTATTTTTTGAAAGTTCAATTACTTTTCTTTTTAGCTATTATTAAAAATAAAATGTTTTGTATGAAAAATATGCCTTGAAAGTTTTAAAATAAAACTTAGGTGGTTTAAAAATAGGGCCTTAGACTGCAGTTTTAGAATCTGCGGTATATAAATGAAACAAAAATAGTATTGAATTAATACTAATATTTTAATGCCGACTGCGGCTTGTTTTCAGAACGCATTTTTAATAAACTATCATTTTTTTAGTGTATCATTAACCATGCTTTTCGAATAGTTCATATCCTCAAACTACGCAGTGTCATGGCTAATTAGCAATAGAAAACCAGCGGGGTTTTCTCATCTCTCTCTCTCTGGAGTGAAATATATTTATTTTGCGCATATTTTCCGCCAGTTCGAACACGTGAACATAAATCGCCTCATTTTATCCCATTGAGCCCAGCTGAATGGGTCTTGGGTGCTCCCTTGGCAGCTGTGACCGTAACTGTGGCCATAGAGTGAGCTTTTTATAAGACCAGCGATCGTAAAAATACAAAATTTATATGCACTTAATTGCGGTCTCCTTTGGGTTTTCGGTGACCAAGGAAAGGCCACATTGGTGGTTCCACAAAGTCAGTGACATTGTCCCCGCTTCGCTTATGATGCACTGAATCAACTCGGAATTGCCTCAAGCAGGGCGTTCACAATGGGGCAACTTATAAGGAAAACTATACTTTATTTAACTAAAATTCCATTTTTATTGATTCATTGAGGAAGGAATTCAAAAGATGAAATTATTATGGCCACATTTTCTACTTAAATAATAAAGACTTGGATTGGAGATCTTGCTTTGCTTTGCCAGCAATAACATAGGAAATCTTATTTTTAATAAAAAATATTTTCAACTTAACTAGACTTTTCTTGGTTTGATTCTAGCACTAGTCGGGCCCTTTATTACCGATTCGGTGGCTGTTGGAAGTCTGCCAGTGTGCATTCAGCATTGCCTTAATTAAAAAGTAGCCACCACAATTTAATTAGAAGAGTCTGCTCTGGTCTTTGGATGTGGCATAGAGATGGGGTAGCCATCGCCATAGCCAAAGCCATAGCGATGGGGTTAAATACGCGTCCCACTGGCGACACCTCATCAGTCGCAGTCGCAGTCGACGGCAATTGCCAGATATGACTTTAATTTCATTTAATTGGCAAATAGGCTGCAGTAATGCAGCTGGGAACGCTCATTACGGCCTGTAATAAGTTGGGGCAGGCCGATGGAATGTTGATCCGGGCCATTCGGATTCCATTAGCTAAGCTTATTTCCTGTTTGAGGTTTTTTTTTTTTTTATCCTGGTCCCTGGAGTTTGAGAACTAATCAAGCGATTGGTTGCGCATGCGCGTGAAGCGCTAAAATGCGCCATTCTTTTATTTTTTTGATTTTTTTTTTAAGTTCCCGAGAGAGCAGCTTAAAGTCCAGCGAGATTTATGCCACCAAAGGGCGCAATATATTCAGATATGATTAATTGTGCGTCGCATTCCGTTTGTGAAGTCTCAACCTCAGCGATCCAAAGGCGGCGATAACAACGCCGCAGAATATTTCCCGATTCTCCACAGCTCGCTTCCTTGACTTTTTCGCGGACCCAGAGCATCGCACACGTACGAGAAATTTCGCGCTTTGCCAGGCATCTTTCGATGCCAAAGCTGATGCTGATGCTGCTGGACCCAACTTCCTTGAAAGAAAGGAGCCCGGCTTTTGCATAAGCCAAAAGCAATTTATTTCCCCTCTCGCTGCCAATCTATGCGCAGAAATCTCACTCGACTCCGCTGGGTTGAGACTGCCTGTGGAAAAATGCTGCAAGATGACTGACAATGTTCATATATCTGCATATGCATTGACAGTATTCTTTTCAGGGAAAGAAGTGAACTGTTGTGGTTGAG
Organism: Drosophila gunungcola; assembly: GCF_025200985.1. Lineage (NCBI taxonomy): Eukaryota > Metazoa > Arthropoda > Insecta > Diptera > Drosophilidae > Drosophila > Drosophila gunungcola. Next base: position 16,998,370 of record NW_026453197.1, read on the forward strand.
AAATGCTAGGAACTGCCAGAGGAAGTATATCGCTTGACATTGGTAAATGACCTCAAGCTTAAAGAGTTTGAGATTTTGTATTAAATGTTTTGGTTTAAGCTTAGATGTTTAACATTTTTAACATATTTATCAATTGATAAACTGAAATTGTACTAAACAGTATAAAAACTATAAGAAGGATTTGTAAACTGCTTTTCCTAGTGTTGATTACAAAATGTATAAAAATGTATTATTTCGATATAGTAAAATTAAAACTTGGAATTTTTTTAGTCGCATGTTTAAATGTTAATATTACAAATTATTATAAATATTTTTGAAATGAACTTAACTTGATTAGATTACAAAATCATTTATAGTTTTATTAAATTTAACAGTACAAACTATTGAAATACATTATTACCATGTAGTAAACCTAAAACTTGGACTTTTTTTAAGTTGCTAAAAATTCATAAAATATTGTAATAGATTTTTTTTCCAAAATTCCTATATCTTCTAAGTGTACCTGTCAATCTCTTTGTTTTTGTTTTTATAAATCCCCCTGTAAAAGGCATATAAGTTCAGTAATGTATTTTAGTACTTTAAACAGACCTTTTCGCTTTGGCCGCCTTCTCTCAGAGTATTTCTTGGGGATCGCTTTAATTTTAGTGCAAAGTCGTGTCCGTTTTTGCATAAAATGCTCGCCGACTGAAACCGAAATGGGAAATGGAAGTGCAAATGGTGCGAATGGCTGAGGCACCGGTCATGTGTGCCATTGACTGTCTGTCATTTCTGGACTTTTTCAGCGGAGTTGTGCAAGCTTCCTGCTTGGGAGAATGTTTCCGTTGAACCCTAATCACTATGTCAATACTCTGTGTGTGCGCTGAGACATTCGATCAAACATTTGCCAGCGCTGTAAAGTGTAAACAAGTTTGAAGTTGAATTGTCTCCCTCTGTCTGTTGTTGCCCCAAAAACAACCTGCAGGGACGAAAAACCGACCCCCCCCCCTCGCACATCTCGTCTAAATTGAGTTGATTTTTATCGCTGTCACATTTATGACATTATCGGAATCGGTCAATATTAAAACGAACGAATGAACGAACTCGCTCGCACCCTCGCCGCATGGGTGCAACACCTTCCATAAGGGACCGGCGATTGTGTTTATTATGACTATTATTATTGACAGCTATCGTAAATAAGGCTGCGATCTGGTCGGGCTCGATGGCTGTTTAAATTGAGCCTAACCACTCGAGTGCATTCATAACCCATAAAGATTAAAGTCTCAACGATAACCGCAGTCACACTGACCAAAATCGCGTTATAAAATTAAGTTCTTAACACGAAAACTGTAAAATAAGTGGCTATTTTGTTTTATCGACACAGTGACATATAGTCAGAATATTGTTTTATTATGACTTTAATCATTGTGCTATAAGACTTTCTTGTATTATTGTATGAGTTTTCCTATACATTTTTGTTATAAATTATCAGTCTTTATCAATTGTCTAATTTCTATTTCAAATATAGTTTTCTATTTTATTATATGGATCCAGTGCCATAAAGTCAGACTATTTTATAGTTGCTATATGATTTGCTTTATCTGTTTCTTTTAAATTAACTTATTAGTTACCAATTTTTATCAATTGTTTGTTCTCTGTTTCAAATCTAACTAGGGACTATTTTTTCAGTGCATCACACTTATTATTGCAGCACTTCTTGCATGCCGCATAATTAAAATTTCTTTTTGTGGCATGAGAGGGCACCCACCAGAAACTTTTGCTTATCACCTATTTAATTTGTAAATGTCGCTTCGCAAAGGCGAAAAAAATAAAGCAACCAAAATAAAACCTAAAAATAAAACTGGTTCTTAATTAAAACGACATTGTCGAGTTCTCTGTAAATAATCGTAACGAATCAGACAACAACATAAAAACGAAAAGTAAAAGAACGAAAAATAAAAACAGATCAGAACAGAACAGAACAGGGAACACAAATCGACCCAGAGAAGCCGAGAAGTCGAATGGTGGACCCAAAAGCCCTAAGACAGAAACTGCACCGCGCAAAGGTTTCTTTATAATTTGAAAACATTTTTCTGGCATTCAGCATTCAAACGAGTTGGAGTTTTGGACAAGAAGGTGAAGGTGCTTTGGATGGGGGGGCCTCCAGAAAGGCCTGGCTCTGGGCCAACATTTCTTCTTCTGGCCTTCCATGTTCTTCGTTCCCAGCTCGTTTTTTGATCCCATGCGTTTTGCCGATTGTGGTGCGTTGTCGCCTCGAACTGATTTATCGAGAGCCCTGGCACTTGAGACGGTTTTTAATTATATTTTTGGTCGCTTCAAATGACAAGAACTATTAATTTTTCGTTCTTCGTTCGCTGTGTGTGCGGGTCGTAAAAAAGGCGTTAAAAGGCACAAGGCAAAAGGCAGGGAGATGGATCGTAGGCCATTAAAGAGAAGGATTTAATGGGAATCAATTCTGACGCTGATCGCTAGGAAATTAAAGGAAATGCGTTGCTATTTCGGTGGGAGTTCAAAAAGATTGTAAACGATTTGGCGGTGCTTAGATAAGGACACGATAGCAAGCGGACTTTAAACAAGTGCCGATGTGATAATGGTCTTTAAAGCAGGGGTTGTTAATTATATTAAAGGCTTTCGGCTTTTTATTACGCTGGTAGATTACACACAGCACTTTAACGTTTATACATAAATGAAAATCACAGTAGTCCTTAAAAAATAAAAGTCTCTTATGGCGATGGCAAAAATGAAACCCTAATTGAATAAGCTTAATATGGTACTGTTTCGTGTAATTTGAGGTAATTGTGGGCCTTACTGTTATATGGCAGGCTAATTGATTCGCCGGCATCCGCAGCTGTCGTTGCACATTTCCTCTCCAGATTCAGGTTCGCGGATCCATTAAGTTCCCGGGACCCAAAACGATCCCAGGCCTCTCGATCGCGGTGTGTGTATGTGCGTGCCAAGGCAAAACAGTAGCCAACTGGCATGGAGTCAAGCCGCCACATAATCTGTCAAAAGAAAAAGTTCATAATAAATCAAATGTCACGTAAACAATATTATTAAAATGATGCAGTCACCGACACGGCACTGGACTTGGGCCTGGGCCTGGACCTGAACCCCAGTTCGAGCCAAAACCCGAATCCGAATACGAATCCCAGCCCATTTGCCCGACCCAGACAACACTCATTAAATGGGAGAGAGCCTCCGGCAGGCAGAAGGGATCTTAGTGGGGAAAGGGCCATCCGTTTGGCATGCAAAGCGAACTGCAGATTCTCTACACTCAGAAAAATAGCTGTGGGTAGCAAATATGCAAGGGAATACTTAAGTTCGTAACTAATAAAGGCATACATTCGTTTATTAAAAGAAATTAAAGGATGACATTGTTTATACTAAACCTCCTATTAAGCGTTCAAAAATTTACACTAAGGCGTATAAAATGTGTAGAATTTTAAAACATTTATTAAAATATGCTCCAGTGCCAATAAAATCTAGCGTTTTTAAGAAGGAGCTGGAAAACACACAGTTTACTTTTATCGTTATTTAAGCTAATAATTACTTAGGTCATACATTTTTATTGTATATCATAGTTTAGGGTTTAAAAATTGAATTTTATTATACAAATTATATATAATTTAATAAATAATAGTGCCAATTAAATTCTTATCGTTTTAAGATGCTGCAAAGTAATGACCACAAACTTCTGGAATATTACTTTAAATCAAAAAAAAAAATAATAATAATGAAATAGAACATAAAATCAACCTAATCTTTCTTTCAAATTTGGACCTAAACTTATGGGCTTGCCATGATCAACACCTTATTTAATGTAGATTTTTTCCAAGTGCTTGGACTGCTCCAACTGCTCATTGCTTATCTGCGACCGTTGCTGCTGCTGCTTCTGCTGCTGCTGCTGCTGCTGCTGATGTGGTAAGCATAACGAGTTGGGGCATTTAAGCCCCGAGCCACACAAAAGTTACAAACTGCCATTCAGGTAGACGGCGGCGATTCGAGATGGAGCTGCAGCAACGGGACGAGGTAGATGGCCGGGATTCTTGTCGGGTTTTTGTGCAGCTTCTGCGCGCATTTATGAGGTTCGAGGATCGAGAATGGAGGATCCACGGGTCCCGCGGGTTTTTGTCAACGTCGAGAGACGACCAAAAAGCGATCAGGGACCGGCGAGCGACGACCAAGGCTTTGTGTCAAAAAGGCTGGGCCCGTCCTCGATTCCCGTCTGAGTTGCAGGTACGCGTTAATCACACTTTGCCGCTCGCCGTTTTCGGATTCTTGTGGCTGAAAAATACATTTAAAATTCCAGCCACGTCTGCCGGCCAGGCGAATTGCCTTGGCATTAATTAAAGACTTTAGGGCTGCGGCTGCTCTTGCTGCGGCTGAAGGAACGGAGTAGAGAAGCAACTTTTGGGGGCCTTTGGGGAATATGGCCAGGCTGGAAATTTCACACCTTCGCGTACAGTTGCAGGGCCGCAAAAAGTGAGTGTAGGCGTGAACCTTTTAGGAACCCGAATGGCCTTTTCAAGCAGCCATTAAAACGTAACGAATACCCTTCGTTTATGTAATTTGGTCCGTAATAAGTCGGTTACTTGGGTCGTTGAACCCCAGCTGCATTGGGCTGGCTGCATATCCAGCCGGCAGGCAGCCCACTCTAATCGATAATTTATTGCAGGCCGGGGAACAATGCCGGCCAGGCATCCAGGCATCCAGGCATCGGCAATGGCATCAGTGGAGCTTGACCAGCACACCAAGCGCCAAGAGAAAGCTAGAGTCTAAACCTAAGCCTAAGCCTAAGCCTTGGCCTAAGTTTAAAACCCCTGGAAAATGCAAGCTTTGGCTGTCTCAGTTCTGGCTGTTATTCTGTTTTTCTGTTCTTCTGGCCAAGAACCAAGATCCACATCTGCCACAGAAAGAGAAACGAAAACACGAAGCTGCTCTGTGGCTCAGACTAATCTGCCGGAGCACATCGCGATGTGCCAGGACCGGCTTTAGCCTTTTCCCCCGATCCTTCCCCATCCTTTCTGTCCTGAACTTCCTCGTCTCGTTGAATTTATGTTTAAGCATTTCATGCCATTGCCGGCCACGTACTGTTCTCGATATGAAATCTTTTTGCTGGGCTTTCAGTGATCAGAGCGTGACACGGATTTTTCAAGAGCATTGTCTTGGGTTAAGTCTTAAGAAACTATTTTGTTTAATTTTGTGATCCTATTTCTAATACTGACAGTTTTTGAATTTGTTTTTAAATTTCCTTGAATCACATTTTTTTTAAGGTTTTTAGAAGTCGGAATTTTGAATAAATAGTTAGTTTGGTTTTATATTATAGAAATATTTTACTACTTATCTCATAAACCTTTTGCAATTCTCTTAGAAGTCTAAAATTGTAATATGGAGTATATTTTTAATCTGTTAAGTTAGCTTAGTTAATAAATAAATATAGAACTACATATAATATCAATAGCTTACCAAATCAAGGTAGGCAAGTTGTTTTAATTTTTAAAAAATTTTTTGATATATTTGTATTTTTTAAAAACACATAATTAAAATATTTACCATTAAAAAATCCCTATTATTATCCTTCTTTATTTATTTGAGGTCTAGACCATATTGCTAAAAAAATATGTTAAGAATACCTAGCAGACATTTTTTAATTAAAACTCCTTATTTATTTGTTTAATTAAAATATAATATTTTGTATCCGCCCTGTTGACCATCTCTAGGCCCTGTTTATGTTCGGCTCCTGCAGCTCGTTCGCAGCTTGGCCATAATATTTATGCCGTTTTTGTGTGCCCTTTGCCGCTGCCACAGACGACGTCGCGTTTCCCCTTCTTCCGATTCTTCAGTTCCTGCTGCTGCTGCTGCTGCTGCTCCCCGATCTCCATTGCCATTTCCATCTGCAGCTCGATGGCTGCTTTGTGCCTTCAGCTGGGCTGGTGTGAAATAATGATGCCGTTGCACAGATAAGGTGCCTTCTAAAAGTGGAGTTTCGTGCCTGCCCCATTGTGATTGGGGGATTGTGTGCGATCGGGCCTTATAGAGATGGAGCAAAAGCAACAGCAAAAGCAGGAGCAGGATGCAGAGATGCAGACGCGAAGACCCGCAGCAGAAATAACATAAATGGCTCGACGGCGGACTGGAATGGTAAATCTCGAGCTGTGCATCTTGGGATGCAATTTGAAATGGGCTTCGTTTGCTCCCCACATTCTCGTTCCCTGGTGTCCGGTGGTCGAGCGTTCAGTGTCCGGTGTCCATAGTCCGATGTCTGCTGTCCTCTGTCCTCTGTCCGCTGTCCGTTGCAATTGCAAATTTCTTTTAATAAGCCTTTTGACGCCTCGCTGCCAATGCCAATTGTAAATGGCACGGAACCTGCCCCGCGGTAAGCAAAAAGAAGGAAGCCGAGGAGGGGCTCAAATTATATATACTTAGTGATGCGGCCTTTCCGGTCCGATTGAAATAGCAGACCCAATGACGCAAACGGGGACGAGCATAATGAGCATAGGGATGCACGAGGCGCGAATGCAACCCAACTGTCGGTGTCGGGGTCACTGCAGGTCCAGATGGGGGGTTCGCTATAATGGCATTGATAGATCTTGCTATAGTCTGCTTCACACAATTAAGACTGAAATTATAGACAATTTTACCTTCGAACCAGTACTTAAAAGTTTAAAGTGTTTTAGGTAACATTCGAACTTGTACTTAAAAATCTAACAAAAATATTAGAAATAATTATTTGTACTTTGATAAATTGAAACGATATAAAAAGATTTGTGTTATATTTAGGCACATTAACAATATATATATTAAATACGTCTTTGTCTAAGTTCTTAGTAAGTTTCTATCAAAATCCTCAAGAGAAAAAAAGAGCACGTCTATTTATAAGTTGTGTATTGTTTATTTATTTATTTAACATATATTTTTATTGACATTATAACTCATTAAATTTAATATAATAATAGTAATAATAATAGATTCCTTAATAGTTATGCTTTTTTATTTTTTACACCTTAACCAAACTTGTCTTACTTATTTGAAACGCACTGTGCAATTACCGAGTACAATGGTTAAGTCAAGGCAACTTAACAAAAAAAAAAAAGGGGAAGAGGTCGCCGGGAGTATCCATTTCTCATTTCGTTTTTAGCCCGATGCTTGATCATTTATCTTGTCAAAGCTAATTTAAAGTTAGCGCTTCCTCCGTCTCGTTCTCTCTTTTTAACTACGTTCTCCGTCTCTTTTTCTACTTATTCGCGCTGCCTTATTTCGCACGTAAAGTGTTAAAGAGCAACAACAATGGACACTGCAAAAACCCCCTCATTCAAAAGAGTAACAATTTATTTCTTCCTGTGGCTGAGCACAAAAAGCGCATGAAATAATAAGCAGCAAAACAAAATATTCGTTAATTTTTTTGCAACGTCACGTAGGCTTTTTGCTTCAAAAGTTGTTGTTATTATGATTGCTGTTTTGGGCAGAAGTCTCACCAACGTGCATTGTGGGTTAATAGCAAAGGGAAATGCCAATGGGTTAATTAGTTTGCAGGCTTTAAATTTGGGAAACAGGATTTATTGGGCAAAGTAATTTCTTTAAAAGTTTTAAGTAACGTAATTGTCAATTGTAGAGTATGCTTTAAATACAAAAGGAAGATTTTTTATTTTTTTTTAAATTTTTATTTAAAGAAAAAATAAAATCCATTAAAAAATTAAGGAGATTCCCATTCAAGGTATATAAATTTAGAATGCTAAGGCCTTTTGTGTGCTTTTTAAAATACAAACCAATTGTGTAGGTTTATAATTTAAAGATTATGCATTACCCATTTCTTTTTAACAATAGTCACACAATTAGTTGATTTGCTGATGCAATTAATAAATTGCGGATTATGATAATTTTTATTAAAAAGCAATGTAGATTTTTTCGCCACCACTTTGACATTTGATTTTATTCTCAAAAAATGCAGATTAAAGCTTGTTACGAATTGCTGACTTAAACTTATACAAGATAGATAAATATAGAGATGAACAGAGCTCCAAATCTTTATTATAACAGCCAATTCAAATGGAGGTACGCACTTTCCTCACTCCCAGCTCAATGTCACTGGCAGTTGAAGTTTTGCCATTGCCATTGAAAATTGAAAATTGGCATTGCGTTTACTTATTCATGCGTCAAAGTTTCGTCTCTGGGGGCAAGGAGCATTGCCAATCCATTCGTTGGGATTCCTTGGTTTATGCGTCCATTGTGTGTCTGGCCAAGATCAGAGGAGTCCAGGCCAGAGTAGACATCGGGGTAATGAGGCTGCGGCTGCTGCATGTGTCTAGCCATGGGACACGCCACTCATCAATTAGACTTTTCCTCAAAAATCCGCCCGAAAACCGCCCGACTATTCGGCCCCACTTGCTTCTGATCTGTCCTCCGTCATGGGTCCATTGTGATTGTGATACTTTTTTGTTTTGTTTTTCGGGACACACAGGGAACATGATGTTCGACACCACAATTTGTGTTGTACTTCGTGTACTCGACATGGGCCATGGAGTGGGGGGGTGGGCATTCGGGGAGAAGGCGGTGGACGTCGCGTCTTTTGCATTGCAAAGTACAAATGGGGAACGACGCAGACGTTGCTGCTGTGCAACGACCCTGAGGAGCCGCCTCCGAATCCAAATGCAGCAACAGCAACAGCAGCAGCTTGGCATTGTTCAGCTCCTGGCTGGACTTGGACTCGGGTTCCTTCTCCGGCAATCAATTGTTGCATCTTGCTCTCGCTCTGCGGCTGTTGCTGTGGCTGTGGCTGTGGCAACGAGGCAGACAAACGGCGTCGTCGCCTCGTTTAATGCACTCAAATAAATTGCACAAAATAAGAATACCTTAAAAGTATTACCTAAAAAATAATAAAATATATAAAAAATAGTTTAAATGGCTCATAGTCACCTTAAAGTAACCCACTGATATTATATGCATACAAATAGTTATCAAAATCAAAAGAGATTCTTTATAAACTATGCATTTGTTGAAATCGACCTAATATATACCCAGTTTTTTTTTTATTGTTTTTTCTTAAGTAATTTCTGAAAAATGAATACACCTTATTAATTAAAAAAATAAATTGTATAAGAGTACCTACGCCAAAATTGTTCAATATAGTTTCTATCAATCTGTAAACTTCCTTTAAATGTTGTTCAATAAAACATCTATTCAATTTAAAAGTACCTCGCAATGTTTTCTCCCAGTGCATCCCTGACCAGGTTGTGTCTCCTTGGCTTCCCATTGGTCCCGGCTTAGGTGATATTGCCTTATCTGATGTGTCATTTCTCTGTGTGCTGCCTGTGCTTCTGTGACTCTTTGCACGCGCATTGCGAGACTTTATTTTTGGTCAACAGTTTTTTGCTTGTTAGCCAAGTTATGCGGAGACCGCAACTGGGAAACTGAAGGGAGGTGAGGGGAGAAAGCCAAAAAAAAAAAAAGGCGAAAAACCGTTTACCACATTGCCCAAATAATTGTCGTGTTGCGGGCTCGTCTTTCGCCGTTCACATTGCCAATTATGAGGCACGCTCCACGCGCTTTTGTGGCCCGTTTGCTGTCACATCTAAGCGGTTGCGGCACGCCCACATTCTGGCAACGACTCCCACAACCAGTCACCCACTCTACACCACTCCACTCCACTCCACTCGACTCCCACTACTTTGTGGCACCTTTCCACCTCATAGCTGGCCTCCGTGGCCCCGCTGCCATAACCATGTTTTCCTCGGAAAACCCAGCTCGTTTATCAGGCGGCGGGCATCGGGCAAACAGCTCCAGCTACAGAGCCAAACAGAACCAAACCCAATCCCAATTCGCAATCCCAATCCTAAACCCAAACCCAGCTCTCGCTGCTCAGCTACATTCGTGTTTATCAAAATGAAATGTAATGAAGATCTGCATAATATTTCCTGTTTGGCGTATAAATGGTGCCAAAGACTGTAAATTGATCCGAGAACAGAACAAGGGTACATGTAATGCCATATGCATTTCTTCAGAACCCAATTTTTTGTGTCGGACAGCCATGATGTGTATAAGTACAGCCTAATGGGATTGGACCTGGCCCACGAGATGATGCACGCCATTGGCACTCACGGTATCCTAATCGACAACCATGGAGGTGTTCAGAAAATTGGCCAGGATATCTTGTCTTTGCCACAATTTAAGGCTGGCTTAAGTTGCATGAACCGTAGAAAAACGGAGTATCTCGAAGAGCGCATGGCGGATATCGAAGGTCTTAAACTTGCCTACTCCGTGTACTCCTCTAAAAACTCCGGAAACTGGAAAGCTGTCAATATAACCAATTTGAACCTGGAACAGATTTTCTTTCTCAATGTGGCGCAGTTATTCTGCACAGATAACTACCCGCGAATAATTCTCAATCACGATCATCACCGGCTGCGTTTGCAGCAAATTGTAAAGGATTATGAGCCGTTTGAAAGGGCTTTTAAATGTCCTCGTAAAACTCGTTCACATGAAAAGTGTCACCTGTGGTGATTATTTTGAAAGAAAATTACCTTAGGATATTAAGCTTAAAGTTACAAAATAAATCTACAGCACGGCTTTTGGCCGACTTATTATATTATTATTTATTTATTTATTTGTACACTGTAAGCTTAAGTGTATAACTAGGCTGCACGACGAGTGTCAGCCATAGCTGCTTAACTTATTTAATATGTGTGTTATTTAAGAAAATAATAAAAAAAATATATATAACAAGACTTACAATGAACTAAACAACAATGAATAACTTAATAATTTTTTTGGTACTAATGAAAACAATAAAATATTATAGAGTGGCCACTCTTATTTAATAAATATTAAGAGATACAATGAACTGAAAAGCACTGAAAATTCAAATTCATATTATTAAAATGAGTACTGAGCATCACAAATGTTCTATTCTTGGCAAGATGTTGCTGGTATCATTTATTTTTTGGTTGGACAATGACAATGACCAGCAGTTTTCCAGTTTCCGCATCGAATGCAAATTAGTCAGATAGCCAGAGATATATATATTTTGTTCGATTCACTTCATTGGCAACGTGTGGCAGTCATAAAACATTTTGATCACAACAAGCGAGTTCAAACTTTAAATTTCGGCACGGTTGTGGGTCCGAACAATAGTAAGCAACGAAAAAAGCACTTCGTTCGTTGTCTAATCAAACGAAATCGAATCGAATCGAATCGAGAGTCGGCGATCGATCTTGTTCTACTTTTCGACTCTAACCTTTTGTGTTTTTATTTCCCTCGATTTCTTTGGGTTTTTTCGGTGGTCCCACAGCGCATTCCTCGAGGTTATTGGCTGTGATGGTAAAAGTCATGCCCATTGTTCTGTTTGCCCCAACAATTAACATTTCCAAATCCCAGATCGAGTGGGCGGCGATTTGAGTAGATATATTTATGGATTTAGCTTTGCTATTAACAAATTGGTGGGTTAATTAAGAAGATGTCATTCCGTTGAATTAGCATACGTTGCGAAATTTTTAGCGTTGGCGTAGGAGTCTGGTGTGGAATAACGATCACACAACATTTGTTCACAAATTATTTATTGTCCTACCTTTTAACGATCATTATTCTTGTATCTTTTTGGCTGTTGTATGGCTTCTGGTAATTTATGTATACGCTTTTTAAAACTGACAATATCTAATTTAACCAGTGTTTGCTACTTCAAATGCTCGTTTTTCGATTCACAGGATGAGCTCTGTTTTATTCATGGCATAAATAAAACAAGAAAAGGCTAGTTGAATTTTATTTTCGGTTTAAATGGCAAGTAAATTGAAACGTTAAATCATTATTTTAGCCATTTTAATATAGCCCGCAAACTATTTTTAATTCAATGCTTAAGATTTAGGTTTAGTCGCATGTGGATATATTTCTGAACCTAGAAGATCTGAAGATCTTTAAAAAGCTCTCGTGCAGCTGTCGTCGAATGTTCGACGCTTCTGCTTTTTTGGCCCTTGACTGGCAGACGTTCTTTGAAAGTGATACTACACACTCGCAGGTACACACAGATACAAACGCACACCAACGCACACTGTTCGAAAGGGGACGCGTCAAACACTTGAATGTGTCAGCCTTTAACACTTTTACAATTTGATTTGCGTTGTCTGTTTCCAAATGCGGCTGTCGTCCCATCCTCCTCTTTCCTCTCATTTTGGACATTCATTTCGAAGGTTCCCCAAATACGAACAGCATAAATGTATGTAGATACTCGACGAAACTAAAGAATACTAAAAAAGCATAAACTGCCCGGCCCCTTAGAGAGTTACCTCCTTCATCCGCTTTTATTTCGGTGCTTGGCATGCCCGACGAGCACTTCACATATGTATGACAAGACGACCCTTTTCACTGGTCGCCAACAGAACAGATCCGTTCCGTGGTCTCTTCGAGATTGAGATCGTCGCTGTCTTTCTTTATCATTGGGCATCGGCATCTCTATCTGTCTGTGGCTCCAATGTGTGTTGTCTCCTGGTTCTTTGTAATAATGATGGAGATGACAAAAGTTTGTGGAGGCAAGAGTGTACTTTCAAGTGGATTTTACTGATCTATAACTGAAATATATAAATTGACAGTTCATTATATTATAAATGTTCAGATTTTTATACTTTTCTAAAGTTTAAAACCATTTACATTTTTGTTATTGGAAACCTATTTTATTAAATCTTATCTGATAAATAAACATTAAAATATTTACTCACTTTTTGTTTTTTTTGAATATCTTGAGTTTGTAACCATTCTCAATAAAAAAAAATTGTAGTGAGTTTTTTTTTTATAGTTATTTCTTAATATTTTTTATTTATTTTTTCAATACAAAGGTAAAATTAACATAGGTAAAAAAAAAAAATTTTTCAAAATCGGTTCACTTTAAAATAAGAATCATTCCTAACGAAATACCTTTCCGTTTTTGGGTTCCTGGTTTTCTGCGGTTTTCTGGTGCGCTGCTGAAATTGTAGACAATACGTTTATCCGAAATGCGCCTCTTCACACTTTGGCATTTATCAGTCCGTCGTCGGCCCGTATTGAATTACATGCCAACGTGGCCGCTGCTGACATATCATCATCAAGTGAGCGGCCGAGTGAGCATCCGTCGTCCCATCCATCCAATCCATCTCACTCCCAGTCCCAGTCCCACTTCCACTCCCATTCCCATCTCAATCCTCATACCCTTAGCCATAGCAAAGTCATCCAACGAAATTGCCGTCTCAGCGAGCGGCTGCATCAATTTCAGCGCTTTCGGGTGACATTATTCAATTTAAGTGCTTTCTATAGAATCTTCTCATAATGAGCATCATGATCATGATGAGGTTGCCCCGGCCAAACAGGAAATCTTCAATTGCGAGTGGAGAGGAATTCTTTTCGCTAGTCCGCCGACTCTAGGTCTTTGAAATTGAGAAGTGCGCAAAACTCTTCAAACGTCATGGGCTGAAAAAAAAATATTCTATATACGAGTATATGTGGGACCACCCAAAATGCTGTCATTCGGAAAAGCTGAAAACATAAAGAGCTAGAAATTATGCGGCTGCCATTTTCAATTACAAATCAAACGTCAGTCAAAAGTTTGAAGACTTTTGCTGCGTTTTTGGCCTCGGTCAGTATAAAAATATTTGGAAAATACATGCGTGCACATTTGATTGTATAAATAATCATCATAAAGGCATGAATGCATGCGCCTAGGATCTCTGGGCGGGATTTCTATTGCCCTGTATGGCCATTGAGTTGCACATTTGGCTGAAATAGCAAACAAACATCGAGGCATGAAGCCATAAATAATAACAAAAGAGGCCAGTTAACTGCAAACCAAAAGCTATAATATATGATCATTAATGTTAAAGTTCACCAGGCAAATGTTTTCCTTACTTTGGAATTAATTATTATATTTTTTTTAGAAGTTTTTCTCTAGAAACTAGATTGAGTGGTCATAAATTCAGAATAAAGTGTTAGCCTACATTTCCGAATTTGGTTTTTATTTTAATATTCTTACTGAAGCCCACACTTTATTTTTCTATATTTATATGGAAATGTGGTTTCTAAACGTTTGAAAGTGGTTTCCCAATTTGCATAATTAGTGAATACATTAACACTTTTCTTTTCACTCATCTAGATCGTTTATTTTATTCCTGAAGAAATAATACAAATATGGAATCCATCAGCCAATCACTTGGCAGCTTCATTAGGGCATATCCTAGAAACTTAATATAATTAAGTTGTTTCAGAAAACAAAAAAAGAAAACTTTCGTGGGGATTCCTAAAGAGAGGTGCAATGTAGACTGCAGACAAATTGATGTGATTCCAGCAATTTGTGGCTATTCTTTTGCCGCCGAGATCATTATGCTGCATTTATGCCCAATTTGAAGTGAAGATCTCCACTTTCAGCCAACACCTGGGGGCCACGAACGGGCCCCATTGACAGTGCTATTATACGATGAGTTTTCATTTCTCATCTCGGTTCGGTTCGGTTCGGATGGGGTCGGATCGGATCGGATCAGATCGTATTGGTTCTGGTCTGCCTGATCTGATCTGGCCTAAAAGAAAAATTAAAGCTGCATTGTGTGATGCGCGTTTGAGGAGCAAAGCAAAACGAAGCGATATGATTAAGCAGAAAATAATGCACTGGAAGAAATAGATATAAGAGAAATACATGAAATATATATTAGCACAAGGCAATTACAATTACCAATTTAGAGTTCATTTATAAATGTAAAATTTTAATTATTTATTATGTTTATCATGTTGTAATGTTGATATTTTTTTTAAATTAATTTTTTTTTTTATATAAATTGGTACTGGCCTAAAGTTTTTTAATTGTTTTAATTACTGTTTCGGAAGTAGGGATCTATTTTGATTAACAAGTAAGTTTCTTACCAAAATACAAGTTAGTAGAGACAGGATTTCCTGCAAATGGCCGGTTGTAGTATTTAAAAGAATTAAGTTATTAAAACAATTTATTTAAAATGGGAAAATTGGTGAAAAATGTGATTTTTCTTACTGTAAAAGATGAGGACCAGCTGCAATCAGCGGGCCAACTTGTTGTAAACAAATTGAAGTGGCACTCCAGTGATCCCCTGCTCCTCCGCTCCTTTTCTTCTTGCACTGGCCATTACCGATTGCACTCGGGTTCAACTCTTACCCTTACCCTTACCCATGCCCAATCCCATGCCCATTCCCATTCTCATTCTCCTGGGGATCGGATTGTATGGGATGGGATGGTATGGTTTGGTATGGTATGGTGTGGTATGGCATGGATACGTGCCTTCATTAGGCCATGCAGAGCGCGTAGGCTGAATCAGAATGTGTAAACACACAGCGATTTCCATTCCGAATGCGTCTCGTGTGCTATGCGTAATTTTAATTGATTTCATTTACGCATTTTTGACTAATGTTCACACGCCGCTGCATCGCGTGGCTGGCGGGGGGTGCAGCTCATTTAGCATGGACTCGGCGCGTTGATGGACAGAATCCAACTCCAAATGGCTGCAGCAGGAATCTATTTTTGGCCCTGTCCCACACTCGCATCCGCAGTTCGCCTGGTTTTCCCCCACCGCCCTCCAAAAAAAAATCTGTAATATAAATTTCACTTTGATCTATTTTCGAGCGGCCACTGCAACTTTGCTAAATTCTGTTCAGCAGAAAAAAATATTTCGAATTTTTTAATTGCTACTAGAGTGCCGGGCACTCTGCGGCGACGACCCAGTTTCGAAAGTCTTTGCTGGCCAAAATCTCTAATGGTTTAGGGGATTTTTTATGGGGGTGAAGCAGAGATCACTAATTTTTAGATAGCCCATGTTATGTTTCGAAATTTACAGTTTTAGTCTAATTAATGTGTGTGATGCGAACTATTTTTAAACATCTTATAATTAAAAATAAAAACTAAAGCATGGAAGAGTGAATTTAGAACTATAAAAATGTGTCAAGAGATTTTTTTATTAACAAAAATAATTGCAATAAATAACTAACTAATTGGTGATGTGATTTGTTTTATTCTAAAACATATTTATTGTCAAATTCAGGCACAAACTTTGCACAATCACCCTCGCTTTGCTAATTGCACAAGTCTTTAATCAAAGCTCCCATATCACAACACTTTTGATTTCATCATTAGGCTAGCTTTGGGGTTTTCTTTCCAGTTCTGCCATCAATCTCAACGTTGACATCCCAACCATGAGCGATTTGGAATAAAAATAAAAAACGTGTGACTTACCCAACGACAAACTGAAAGTAAACCTCCAAGTTGCCTGGGCCATCAATCAATCAGTCACTTAATATGAATATGAAAATATGAACCCGAACCCACACATTCATTGTTGGTTTATCTGGCGAGCATTCGCCTGCCAGCCATTCATTATTCATTGTGTGTTTTTCCTCTCGCCAGCCAAGTTTTTCTTATCTCAGGCAACAATGTTGGCCATGTTTTTGTTTGGGCTACTGCACTCGAGGGGCGAATTTTTGCAGCAAATGCGGTACTTGAAATGTTTAAGGAAAAACAGCCAAAGCTAAGCAAAGTTCAGTGGGCAACCGACCGAGCCCCTGGAAAGCCCAGTTACCCAGACCACACCCAATTGATTTTCTCTCACTGACCATCTGAAAAATGGTTTAATGACACTGGGAAATTTATTTTATTAGGGAAGTTAAAAAGAACGTGTGAGGTAACCATAAATTTCAGATGACTTTTATACTTATTTGAGTGTTCATTGCTTTTTGCTAAACAATACAAAGTTTTAATGCCACCATGCTCTCACTGTTTTTACACAAATTTTAGTTGTTAAATTAATTTTGTTTTATTTTTGACCTAATTAATTACTTAATTCCAAAAATTCCTAAATGCATCATTATGATATAAACTAAAATAATATATTTCCAATGGTTTCACAATTTGCTACCTATTCTTAAGTCCAGTGTCATAAAGGCTTAACCAATTCCCCTGTTGGCTGGCAGTCATTCAATTCATTTGCAATGCAGTCGGCATTTGCTTTATTTCTACGTAATTGCGAATCTTTTGAAGCGATGCGAACTATATCATCATAGAGTATCGTTGTACCCGTATATGCATATTGATTGATAGCCAATTTGCACGTGCTCCAATTTGTGCCCGGGGTTTGGTTATTGTCGCCATGTTCTGCCCATACGAAATCAGTTACCAGCACCTTACCTTTTCCCCTTTTTTGTCCATGGTTGTTCTTCGGCTGCACCCACATGGATTGTCACGTTTATGTTTTGTTTTGTTTTTTTAGGCTTGGGTTCTTGGAATTGTGTCGAACACAAGAGCCGCGAGTTTTCCACCCAGTAATTTGCGATCTTTGATAGATGGCTTATGTAACTGCCAAAGAGTGTTAGGCACAACACTAAAGTGGCGAAAATATTAGACGCGTCGGGGGAATTACGTAGTTCGGTCTGCGAACGGAGTCGACAAGTGCAAGGCACTCAATCAATTAGCGATAGTCAAGCCACAGACATGGGTCGTGTTTGGGTTTTTATCAATGCTTCGGTTAACTTCGTGGTTGCACTGAAAAGTAATTCCAAATTACATTAGTATTACACTATGAAAAGGCTTGTTTGCTGACTAATTAATAAGGTTTTTGTATATTGGTTAAATGTCATTATATTAACTTATTGTACTTTACTTTCATAGTCAACAGCATTGTTTTACAAAGTTTGTCCATTTTCAAAGATAACATTTTGAACATACATGTCTTAATAAAAATATTTGATTTTAGTTATTTCATATTTAATTTAATTAAATATTTAGATTTAAGATTTTTTGAAAATCTAACATTCAGAAAAGTACATTTAAAAGAGTAAATTACGTGACTTACAAAAAAATATGGATTTATTTAAGGGTAAATCCAGATTGTAAATTTTAGTTTACTCATTAAAAGCGAGTGCACCTATATAACACCATAATTTATGCCCCAATTCATGTTACGCTAAACTTTTATTGAGCTCCATTAATTTACAACTCTTCTATGGTTGTAATTAAGATAATCCGTTCGTCGGTTTCGGCATTTCCCACTGCCTCTCCATCAATGGCAGCATTTTATCGTACATGCACTCCCATAATTCATCGTATCGCGTTTTGACAGATTCGGACTGGAATCGGAATCGCGACTTTCCTCGCCCACCCAAAACGCGCGTGCGATTTCAATTGCCCGTCGAGTGGCACACATATGTATATATTTTTCCAGCTCTCGAAATAAGACGCATCATAAATAATAACTAATGTTTTGATAAGCCAGTCAGTCAGTCCCAACTTTTTGTTTATCAATTTACGTATAAAGTTTGCTCATTAGTTTTCGGCATATTGAGGGGGAAAACATCGGTTCAGTAGTGCACACCTCTGGAGGGGTATTCCTTCAGCTGAGACAGCGTCTGAGTCGCTTCCGCTGATTTCCTCTGAAAGTTGCCCAGTGGGGTTTTAGCACCTCTTCATGAGGGGGGGAATGTTGGAACTCTCGGCTTGACTTGGCGTGGGCTTTTTGAGCCGTCTTGGGGGAACTCAACGTCCATCCTGCAAGTCTGCAACGTGCAAGTCTGCAACGTAGACGTAATCTCGGCAAGCTGTCAAACAGTATCTTAAAGATGACTCTGACTACTTGGCAACTGGTTCTGATCATCGCAGCCGCAGTGAAGGCACTAAATATTGCGGCCTTTTGACCAAGTTTATGACACACGTTTAGCTGTCTACTTGGCCCACGCTCATCCGCTCATCCGTTGCAGGAAGAGATTGGAAATTGTCCATTCTCCCCTCTTTTTTTTTCTCTCCAATGTCTCCCTTCTTCTGTATTTCTATTTTCAATTAAGATCTCGTATTTCAGGCGCCCGACAAACGCGCAATTGTTGTTGTTAAATTATTAATTGACATTTGCCTGGCGCCAGAGGAGAGCAACTCAAGTGCCCGCTCTCTCCCTTTTTGTTTACAAATTAGTTACACAGTTTTTCAATTTACTTATATTTCGTTTTGCCCGTTTTCTATTTGCCTTGTAGGTGAATTCAGTGCGAATGTTCGACCAGACGTTGAAGCCATCGCTGCAGCCGCTTTGAGCGGAATGGAAATGGGATTTGGACCGGGATCAGAGGGATTCGAAGAAGCCGACAACGAGAAAAGCAAAGCAATGGAAAATGGTAAGTGTGGGCAAAGTTTTGACATTGTTTTGACAAGTTATGATTCTGTGGGCAAAAGGGAATAGAAGAAATCAAATGTATGTAGCTATTTTTGTTAAGAATCTTCAACAACGGAAATACCTAAATAAAACCCAAGTAAAATAATCTAGTTTTGCGAATGAAATCATATTTATCTTATCTATTACTCTTTTATTTCTCATCTCATAAATATTTAAAGATTTGTGAGTCAAAATTTAGCTAAAGATCGGTAGAACCTTGTAAGAAAGATCACCAGCAAACCTATATTTCGAGTTGGGCAAGCGTAGTTCAACATCCTCGATAGTATAGTGGTTAGTATCCCCGCCTGTCACGCGGGAGACCGGGGTTCAATTCCCCGTCGGGGAGAGATGTGAAAACATTTTTTTTTTTTATAATTATATTTTTATTTGTGTTTTAATTTTTTGTGTTTAAACAATTTCAGCACAAACTTTAGAAAGATTAACAAAATAAGCAAATCAATAAATATGTTTTGGTTTTTAAAACATAACGGTATAAAGATTTCCATTCAGTACGATTAATAATTAAGCTTAAAAAATGTATTAAACTAACAATGTAATTTTTTTGTATTGCTAAGTTAATACTTCAATGTTTCTTAAAAAAAATGAGCAAATAACATTTTCAAAGTTCGGTCTTATCATTTACAATAAAATATATCTTTTAAAGTTCATTCTGAGAAACTCATTAAAAAGGTTTTAAAAAATTTACTAAGCAACAAAAAAGATAATGTTTTCACATTCTCCCCGACGGGGAATTGAACCCCGGTCTCCCGCGTGACAGGCGGGGATACTAACCACTATACTATCGAGGACGGTGAACGACGCTCGCCAAATGCGGCATACGATTCTCGTTAGATTCCAGTGAATTTTCGTCTGCAAAGTGAAGACCTTCCCTCCAACGATTCGTTTGGCATTAGGTTTTGTTTGAAAAAATATATTAATAGAGCCGATAGGCTGCAGTCACCCTCAAAAGGTGTTAATGGGGTGAATACTTAATGCGTTTACAAATTATGTTTGACGCGGCAGAGGAGTATCTGTGTGCTTCGTAGCCAAATGTGTGTGTGGGTAGATTTATGCCCAGCACACATTGCGTGTAATTATAATTTATCGTTGTTGAAATTCCATTAAACTTTAACACCTCACCTTGGACACGTGAAGTGCAGCAGAGAGGAGAAAAAGAATCGTACCGAAACGAACCTGGGATGGAATCGAAACTGACTTGCACTTCAGTTCTTTTTTGATGAAGGGGATTTTGTGGCGGTAATGAAGAGCTGCCAGGCTGGTCTGCTTTTCAGCTTTTTAGCTTTTCGACTTTTCGTGTGTGTGTGTGTGTGTGTGTGTGTGTATCTATCAGATCTTAATTCATTGCAAATGTGTGCAAGAATGGAACGAATTCCGAGCATTTTTCCACATGTTGCTGACAACATGAAATGTCTTTGGTTTATTTTTACACACACCCAACAACACGGGCACACAATAAAGTGTCGCCCACGTTGACACAAATTTCTGGTACAATACGAACATTTTCATGCTGCAGATACAGATTCAGCAGACTGGTATCCGTGAGATGCCTGGACAGTGCTACCGACCAAAAGAAAAATACAAAATAATAAAAAAAAGAGAAAAGACGAAGAACAATCGGGTAGCATTGCATGACTTTGATTTAGGGCCCAGCCACACTCCAAGTGACATCTTGGACCTTTCCCGAGACCTTCGGCTTTTGTCTGATTTCTGGTGATTTCGTTGATTGGGAGCCTGTTGCGCACATCTGTTGGCCATGTTGCAGTGACCCGAGGGTTTCCACTCTCCATCTTTGTGTATCTAATGTTCAGTTCTAACAACAATCCAAAAAGATACAGATTCGTTACAGATACAGATACAGATACATTCGGCCCGCCAGTTTGTCTGGCCTTTTCCCAGGGAGTGTCGGCCCCGTTTTGTGTTTATTGTACGGATCGTATAGTCTCATCCGCGCCCCCTCTTACGCTTTTCACACGAAATACTCGAAAATTCAACATGGATTTTCCATTGTGTAGAGCCCAAAATAAATATACATATATGGTTAGAATCAACCTTTAGTCCCCGCATCGTCTCGCAAACAGTAAGGCAAACAAATTTGAGAGAACTGTGCAGTGCTAATGGAACGAACAAATCGAAGTCTCGGCCAAAGGCTTTTTAGCACAGGTGCTAATTGGGCATTGCAGCAAATCCTCGCGTTCCTTCAATGCGCGAATTAGCACGGATCGCTCAGAAATTTCGCGCTAGAAAAACTTTCAGAATTTTGCCACTAATCAATTGAGTTACGCAAGTGTCATGGACCCTGCACATTCTACTTTACTTCAAACTGTCCGTTTATAAAGCTTGGCAGACCAGAAAACAAATTAATGACTTTAAATAAGCGTAGCTTCTTTTAGTATTTAGTATAATATGACTTTTTTTATAAAAAGGTTATAAAAGCCTTATCTAAAAAATTAGAAAGAAATCAAACCGTAATCGCCATTTGAAATTCAATTCAATTAAGAAACGGAAACGGTTTAATTTTTTTGAAAAGAAAAAATATAATTTTTTAAGATGTATTTTGCTAAACATGAACTCCCTTAATTCCTCTAACGAATTAATTTTAAATGGTATGCTGCTATCCATTAAACTCAATTGATGGCATCCCCAATCCCCAGATCCAACTTGATTTTCAGGCTCCTTCTGAAAACGGGTACACGAGTTGCCTTAGTTGCCCTCTGGCCGATATTAACCAAGACCCTTTGAAAGTCTCCTTCTCTGTCGCTCCCTCTATCTGTCTCAGTTCCCCTTTCGCCCTTTCTCAGATTCTCTGGCTCTGGTGCAGCCTCTCAGCGTCTGGCTGTGCACCGCATGACTCCTACACTTGAGAAATCACACCTCGGAGGCAGCAGCATCACCATCACCAGCCCCAGCCACATCCACATCCACATCCACAATCCGGGCATTTGGGGAGCTGGAGCTGGGGGCATCTCATCCAGAGATTTTGACTAGACAAAAGCAGAGCAGACCCCGACCAAATCGAAATGAATTATGGCCGCGGGCGTGATAATAAACGAAAGATCAGCACTGGAATTCAAGTGGAAATGCACAAAGAAAAATTTTGATTTTATTTTCAATTATAAAATCCACAGTTAAATCAATATATACAGTTGTAACAATATAAATTATTTTGAACCTAAGGTTATTTAATCGTAATAGTAAACGTTATTCAAACTGCTCATATATTTGATTTTAAGAAAATCCTTATCCTTTTGTGTAAAACTAAGGAATTAGTTATTTTCTTCACTAAAGAAAAAGAAATTGATTCTTGTATAAAAGAATTGTAAATGAATTTATTTGTATATTCATTGAAATTATTATTATGAATTGAGAGTTGCTTTTCCCATTTCCTCGTAATATTTTTTCGACAAATTATATATTTTTTTTTGAGAGTGATAGCTGACAAGTTTTCAATATTTTTTGAATAAAAGCAGAAAGATATGGCGACCGAGGTGGATGTTAAAGTTCGGGGGCAAGTGATTCTGCCGGGTCTTATCGCGGGCTATAAACAAAATGAGCAAGTTATGCGCGGATTACAGAGGTCGGCCGGCGGTTCAAATGCATTTTTAATGCCAGGAGTTACCTGAAGAAAGCCGAAGTGCTAAGCACTAAACGCTCACGACAGGTAGAAGAATTGGTAAACCTCAGAATCTGAGCCATAATTAGCAGCGACTACTGTGCGGCTAATGAGTCCGCAGAGGCTGGAAGAACGATATCTCTGCGGATGCAATGCAATTGTAAGGGGGGAAGGGAAAGGGGGAAATAGTATCTCATGGATGCGCTCGGGAGAACAGGAGGCGTCGTACTATTAGTTGGCAATGGTGTTGCTGCTAATCACATGTTTGCCCGCTAACAAATTCGACCAAAACTGTTATTATTTCTGCAAAAGTGCATGCAGAAGGGCCCTCTCTTCGGCAATTATGTGCAGTCGTTTCCCCTGCCGATTCTCCCGATATTTCGCCCCCCTCATATATATATCCACCATCTAGATATGTCAGTTATAATAAGCAGCTAAAGAAATACGAGCACGAACAACAAGAACAACAACAACAAAGATGCTAACTCAAAGATCAAGATACACACGCACACACCTTTACATGAAAAAAACTTGAAATTCAAGTGAGAGTATGATGGCAAAGCAAGAACAAATGTAAACGAAGTGAGAGCTGAAGAGAGAGCGGTGAGAGTATCTTTAGCTCTCGCGCGGTTTTAAACGCGGGCAAGATACTGAGCTGTGCGTTTTTAAACGCCTGCCTGTCGCATGTTCACGCGTTTTTGACTGGTCTCTCTCGTTAATTTGATTTTTACTCTCTTTTTCTTTTTCCGCTCTCTGCTTTGGGTCTACTAGCAGCGGCGTTTTGGCCTGTTGCACATTCGTAGATACGTTCTCCGCGAGTCGTGACGTATCCACCGGATTGTTAAACAAGACCGTACTTCAGATACAATCCCAGAAATTGTCGAATTCGTTTAAGCATCTCGTCTCGTCTTTCATTAATAACAAATATTTTTGATTTGTTTTGAAACTACAGTGCCTAGCGGAAATATTTGTTAATAAATAAAAACATAACAAAAGTGTTTAAAAGGCTATAAATGTTTAAAGATTATAAATAGAAAATTATCCCAAAAGTTCTATTGCTAAGCCAGTGCCAGTGCAAATAATTAAAAATAGTGTAAACACAATAGAAGAAAAACAACTAAAACACAGGATATTCCTAAACTTGGGGATTGAGTTTCACCTGATTTGTATTGCCACCTTTCGTATATAATTATAATCAACGTGATCACGCGCTCACACCAAGCAAAACAAAAAAAAAAAAAACAAAAACAACAACAAAAAAGGAAAAACACGGCGGAAAGAGACAAGCGGCAGCGCAGGATCAAGTTTTTGGCGAAACCCATAATTTCGCCCATCTTGCTATCTTCGTCTTTTTCATTTGGCTCCATGGTGTCGCCGGCTTGACCGCCGCCGCCTGCCTATAAACAAAACCCAAGTCTAAAGACTAAAGACTGAGGCCTCAAGACCCCGACTCCCGACTCCCGGCTCCCGGTCGCCAAACCCCAAAGAGATTCGAATCCAGTTCTCCTGGTGCTTTTGTTTTGCTTTTGTTGCTGCTGTTGCCTCGCATCGCCTCGCGTTTATTGTTTTGCTGCACAGCGAACAGAGCCAAGGAAAATAAAAACGGGGCACGGGGATATTTGAGGGGAAACTGGCCCCAAACACCCGGGATCCCGTCTATATTGAGAAGGAGGAAGGCCAACAAAAACAACACAACAGTGAGCAGCGCAGCACAGCGCAGCGCAGCAAGAACGACGATCGTCCGAGGCAACAACAACTAAGTTGCATTGCAGCCGCCGCCGTATAAAAATCATCAGCGTCGTTGCCGCATTGCTGTTGTTGTAGCCATCAGACATGGCGCCGAAATCCAGAAAGAAGAAGGCTCATGGTAAATATTAATATAACATTTCTTTGCTTTTTTCTCTCGTGCACCTTGAAAACGAGGAAAAACAATTGTCCGATTGGGCTAATGGGGTATATTGATTTTGTGGAAATTCGAATGGAATTCGCATGGGTTTTAGTAAAGTTGCTAGAAGAGATTTAAGTTAGAAAACTATATACATAATGTGGCATGGCCTTAGTAAGGATTTTAAGAGGATTTGTAAATAAAAGGGGAAACCATGCTTACCCAGCTCTCCCGAAAACTGGACAATGACAGTTCATTTCCCTAAGACTTTAATTCCCCTATATATGAAAAAGTCCAAAACAATATCAGTTTGATAAGGTCTACTCAATTTTTAAATATTTATTATCATATCATGTTAGTATGACAGCGATAAGAGTCTTTTTTGATAGATAAAAATACCAAGCTGATAAACAATTTACGTGTTATTTTGCTTCTACCTAAAAAGTATTTTTAGATATGCTAATAGAATGTCAAATAGCAAAACCAAAATATTTGTTATTGACTTTGTGTGAACTTTGAATCAAAAATATTTTCTTACTTAAGTTGAGATGTTGTTTGTTTATTGTTTTTGAAAATATTAATGCCACTATAAGAAGCTATAAAAGCCCATACGAAAAGGGCTTTCAACTGATACTATTAAATAAGTACAAACCAGATTTTTGCCTTATCAAGATCCTCTGTGCTATTAAAAAAATACAAGCTTAGTTGAAATGAAAATAAAACGAGTGAACTTACCAACTCAATAAAAGTAGTATTTATTTAATTGTTTGCTTGTAAGAGAGGAGTATTTAAAATTCGAGTGGTTTCCTTAACTGGCATTTAACTGGGCTTCTTGGCCATTTATGGTTTTAGTTGCGATTCTCTGGCAGATTTTCCCCGAAGCTTTCACTGCGGCTCAGACTTGTCGCTTATCGGCCAGTGGATCGGTTCGGCGGACATGGCCATCTAGTAGTGCCATTATCATCGCCATGATCATGGTCTCATAAGTATGCAGTGCTCATATTACAAATCTCTTGGCATATCCTGTTGGTTACCCTCCGTTCTCCGTTCCCCTACCCCTACGATTTCAATTGAAATTCGTTTTCTAATTGCGTTTTGTTGTTCTCGGCTCTGGTTCTATGCCAAGTGTGTTCTGGGATCGGATCGGATCGGTTCGGTTCGGGTCTCCTGACCAGCCCAAGGAGATTCCATCGGCTTAAAATATGCGACGTTTCTTCCCGTTTTTTCTCCATGGAGTTGTGCATGTTTTTCTTAATTTTTTATGACCCTGAGCAGGTAGAACCGAGCCAAAAGATTGAAAAACGAACAAATAATACGAAGAGGAACAGAGAACCACAATCCGGGCACCCCTTGCTAGAGGAGTGGATACCCAAAATACAAAAAAACACAAACCAAAATCCAAAAAAAAAAAGGGAGAGAAAAAAGATCAGCTGTCAATTTTATGGGTTCCCCTTTCTCCTCCAACTACTTTCTGGGGTGTTGTATGCACATATTTTATGCCTTTTTGTGTGCCCAACTTTGTTGTCATTTCATTTCATTTCATTTGCTTAGATTACTTTGATATGCATCTGAGCATTTGATTTGGGCTTAGACAGCCAAATGAGTTTTACGACCGCGCGTGGTAGATACACACTGATATAATCCCTTTTCATCCTCTTAGAGCAGCACATTGGTTGATCTTTCAACAACTCTGATAATATTTGAACACAGTGAATGGCCAGGAAATCTAAAGTTGATTTGTTAGCACTATGCTCAGCCGTAAAATTCAAAGCAGTCAGTCAATCAATGTTATGTAGATTTTCCAAAAAGTATGCTCAGCAGTAAAAAAGCAGTTTGTTAATCAACATTTAAATGCAATTTTAAATTAAAATAGGAATTAAAATTAATGAACTGCACAAACTATGTGATATTTTTTTTACGTTTACGCAATTAAATAAATACTTATTTCGGCCAATTTTTAGAAATTCCCAAACTTGGTCAGCAAATAAATGTAAATGCAATCAAGCATTTATGACTTTTGATAAATAAAAAATAAATAAAAGTTTTTAGTTTTTACTAAGACAGCCAATTGCAATGACATAAAGTTTATAGTGCCATTATATAAAGTGGTAAAAACTATAACCCACAGTTGATGGGCCGCACACTATATGAAATCAAGAATTTCCGCTGTTAAAACTGTGTTTGAATTTAAAATTGTAGTTGATATGTTTTTATTTTCGCTGGGGCTTATAAACGCCTGCCAATCGTCTGGGCATCCGTCCAGGTGCAGATCTCTCAGCTTATTTATTTGATTTGCTTTGTTGTGCAGTTGTGCGTTCTCAGTTCGGGTCTCTTACTTAATAATAAATTCGCCACGGGTGGCTTCCGTCCCCTGCGACGTCCTCTTGGTCAGTCGGTTGCGCCCATGACAAATCGCAACAAATGCCAAACAGCAGACAAAACAGATAAAAACCCTCGAAAGCGCAACAAATACGAAAAACACCTTTTGATGTGGGCATTGTGTAGTTCGTAAGGCAATGGAAAAGACAAAGGCGCATAGTACACACCCACGCCCAAACACTGAGTTTTCCTCGAAAAACCTTTCACAGAAAGTCGGCATTTGATTGAAATAGAATAAGCTTAGATGGACAGTTCGGCCCAGTTTCACTTCCATCAAGCAAAGTGCAGACCTGTCATGATTCTACCTATATATTGGAATCGAAGCACTCGAAGCTGGGGCAACAAATTGTGCTTTCTAACTGATACTGGGACCGGCGAATGCTGATAAGACCGTGGAGGTGTGGGTCTGGGGGGTAGTAAATACTAATTCCCAGGTATTTGACCGACCGTTCGGCAGGCCGCTGCTGTGTTTAGGGGCCAGGTTTGGTTGTTCCGAGCGCTAATCTTATCAATTTTGTCGTCTGCCGCCGCCTGTTCGCTGGCGTAAACAAACAAAAATAGTTATAATAATAATAGGCGCAAAGCAAAACACAAAAACAAATTAAATGATATAGACAGACGTCAAGTACATAAGCGCACGTTTCTTTTTACGACGAGCGTGTGGCTGCATTTTGAGTGCGTTTTCCTAGCGTTTTTAGCCGCCTCAGCGCATAACTATAAAAATGATTTTTAAACCAAAGTAAACCAGACATTAACTGTACCCGTGTTGAACACACATTTTGTATTTATTTGCTGCGGCCTGCACTTTTTTTCGCACACATTTCCTCAGCGAAATTGTATTTTTAATTTGACTTAAATGCCAACCTGTCGATTTTCCCCGGCCAAAAAGCACACGCAAATGCGGGTCATTGATTTCTTGATTTCTTGGGCCTTCAGCACAAAAACCATCGACTAGACGTTCGTCTCGTCTTCAGACGGAACAAGGCGACACATTAATATACTTCCAATGGCCATATCTCAGCTACGTGGATTCGTATTAAATCAGCGATTCTGGCATTGACTTGAAAAGCAACTCATGATCTTTAGTATGAATAAAATAATTACAATTACAATGAAATGTTGCTCATTAAGATGCGATTATCAGATGAAAAATGAACAAATTGTTCGCGGAATCGCAGCAAATGGCAGGGAATTCATATAAAACCTGATTTACTTGGTCAATCAAAACGTTAGAGCACATGATATGTGCTGGGGCTGTACTTCCTTTATGGAGGGAATTACTTTAGCAGTGTGAAGCGTGAAATTTCAAATTCGTTCTGAGAAAATTGCATAACGGAATAAAAGATCGTATCTTGAAAAAAACGAGAGAAATCTTAGAAGCTAAAAAAACATATAATTACGAGTATATTGCACTTGAATATTTTAGATTTAATGATGGCAGTGTCATAATAAATATTCATCTGGTTTCCACAGAAATAATTTTGGTTTTTTTTTATTGTTCAAAAGAAGAGAGATTAAACATTTTATGAAGTGTTTTTAAAAATGCGATAGACTTAGTCCCAGGGGTCGCGGCATATTTTGATAAGTCACATGAATATAAATAAAATGGGAATAAAATTTTCACATCAAAAAGTTTTAAATGTTAAATTATCTGTTACCAGTAAGGGGTTGGTAAAATGTTTACTCAAACTTACAAACATAAGTGTTTGATAAAAAACGGAATAAATAAAATAAATACCTGACTATTGAATTCAATATTTTGTATTTAATATTTACTATGTTTTTTATGAGTGAGTGAGCTAACAATTTTATTTTTTAATATTAACCATTTCAATATATGTACATACATATACAACCATATTTTTTCGCAGTAAATCCCCCTAAGCTGTCACTTGGCGATTAACTACAGATTATTCCATTTATTCTTAATCTAATATCACCATTCAATTGAGATATGTTTGCTTAGCCACGTCTTTTGCCTTTTGCTGTTCTGCTGCGTTTCGAGTGCAGCGTCCGCATATCCTGTTTTTCCATGCAGTGTGGATCAGCATCAGCTTCAGCTTCAGCATCCACATCAGCCGATGCGATCTGTCGCCAGCGTGTGTAGCACACATGTGTTCCTCGCACAGGGCGCGTGAAAATGACGATCGAGGCGAGGTCTCCGGTCTCCGGTCTCCGGTCTCCGATCCTCCATCCATCCATCCATCCATCCGAGTTATACACTCCTTTGCTGCATTCTGCACTGGGATGATGCGGATATGCTGAATGCTGAGTAGGCGGCAGCTGCTGCTGTTTGTCAAAACATTGGCATGGAATTCGCAGTGGGGCCAGGCCAGGCCAGGCAAGTGAAATGATATGTATCTGCCAGATACATATGCATCTCTGTGTGCATATGTAAATGCAGTTTCCTGCCGGCCCAAAACACAAAAAAATAAAATAAGAAACTCCATTAGCAAGCAACTACAGCTACGGCCTCATCCAAAAATTCCGCTTAATTTCGTTGACGATTAATCAAAATCAAATAAATGCAAGTAACTTGGCTGCCCCACGCCAGTTCTTCTCCGTCAGTGTTCCATACTTTCCAGCTCCTTTGCTAACTGCGGCTGGCTTTTGGCTGATGATGGATTTCGTGATAAATGAAGTGAAATTTGAGTGGATTTCATGCCGTTCTTGGCTTCGTTTTATTTTTTGTTTTTTTACTCCATACAAATGCGTTAAATGCTCGAAACGATTATCTCGGGCCTGCTAGGGGTCCCAGCTTTATGATGATTTACATGTGTGTACAGAGCAACAGTGGCGGTCAGAATTATCAGCTTAGTTCGGTTTTGTTTAAGTAAAAGATAACTTTTGAACATTAAATCGTGTAAATTTAAAAGTGATATTATTATTATTGTGTTATTTAGAAAATAGTTTTTTTATTTTCTTGCTTTTAATATTTTAACCTCTGCTGTACACATTACATTCAGCTATAAACGTCGCCGTTTTTTTTATGAGTTTGCTGTAGCTGTTTGGCTTATGCAGGATTAACATCATATCTGCTCTTATCCATCCACACTCACAATTCTTTCTTTGTAACTTTATGATTTTGGCTGCCTCGCAAGGTCATTGTTCTACATTCTTTTTTAAGAACACCTTCTTAATCCTGAGAGAATTAACAACTCCCTGTTAGGTTTGTCTACCATTAAGTGCTGCTAATTGCTGGAGGTATGTTTCCATAGCCTCGCTCTGCTGCCCGAAATTTCATAACTTTTATTGGACCCCATCGTTCAGCAGGCAGCTTTTGTTGTTGGTAGGTAAATGTGTCGCACAGACAGACAGCACGGCGGCATGTTTATTAGACTGCAAACACAACGGCAACAACTTTTGTTAGTCGCACAATGAGAATAGCGATCGCGAATCGCAAATCGAGAGCCAATGACAACGCACATTGGCACGTATTGCTCATTTGGCCATATGTGCATATCATATAAAATAAATATGAGATATATACGTGTTTTTCTATCTACAAAATTTGCATATTTTCGGTGTCTGTCAGTCTGCTGGCTGAGATTTATATATGCTTTCCTGTCTATTAAAAGCCTGCACACGTCATGCTGTCGCCGGGGCAGCCTTAAAAGGCAGCCTTAGAGCGAGTGGCCGATGGCCAGTGTTTGATTCATCATCAGGTGACCAAAAAAAAGCGTAACAATAATGGCCAGCAGTCAAACAGTCTGGCCAAAAGGCGAGGAGCAACATGTTGCTGCTGCAGTAGCAAAATTGCCCAAGCAGTAGCAGCAACATGTTGCTGGCGTTTCGGTTTTGGAATTGCTGGCCTTTTTTGTATGCGGACCGGGCTGTGGCCATAAATCGAATTGACATTTTGACGCGACTTGCATTCGTTGTTTGGCTGGCCCACCCACATGCGCTTCGCTTGGATCTTGTATGCAAAGTCCCTGCTCGGGCGCCATTCAATGATTCATTCCTGGACATCCATCGTGGTTTCCTTTCCTCTTTGGCTGTTATAAATCTTGTTTTGGAGGAGAACTTTGATGACCCACCCACTTAGGCTTAAATCCTGTACCTTGAGTCCCTGGTCGGGCGCCAAGTATGTGACTCCTTTGCCTCTTTGGCAATTATAAATCGCTTCTCGGAAGGAGTCGCGCGCACAGTGTTGCCAACAAATCGCAGACGACAAATGCGCAGACAGCTTGACTTTATTTTCGTGCCGCCACCAAGCTATAGCCATATATACTATATATACAATGTCTGCGTACAAGTTTATTTCTAGCCAAATAGCATTTGGTATTTCGTCTGGCAGGCGCATAAATTTCGAATTAGAAACAAAAAGAGCGAAACAGCCAAGACGACGACGACGACGACTAATTAGCCGCTCTGTTGTTTTTATTTTAATTTTGACCCAGCCATTGGCAACGAGGCAGAGTCGACAAAGACTGCTCCTCCAATTCGCTACTGTGGAGCAAATCATATGATCGGATCTCGGCTTGAGTGACTTTTGGCTAACGCCTCCTCCTGATTAGCATTCGAATCCAATTCCAATTTCGATCTTTCGGCGATCTGCGAATGATGATTGGCAATCATCGCCTCAATATCAATATCAATATCAATGTCGTTGCTCCCCCGATTCTGTTTGCTCATTTCGATTTCGATTTCTTGATAAAATCGCAATAAAAATTGTATCAGCTGCTGGTGCTGCTGCTGCTGCCGTTGAATTATGCAAATTGAGTCTTATATATATTTTCGCTCGCTTGGTAATGCAATGACCGTCATAAAAGTCGCTGGCCGATAAGATTTTTATGTGGACAGATGATGATTTTTATTTGTGATTTTAATTTGCCCCTATATTGATTGCTTTCAATTGCTAATTTGTTATTCCACTTCTTTTCGTTTCAGGTAAGTTCAAAGTCCACAGTAAAGTTATAAGTTTGGATAAAAGCAGCTCAAAGGTTATGAAAGATAACTTGTCGGGTAAAGAATGATAGTAAATTTATTTTTCGGATTTATAAAATCTTAAAGAATTCTTAAGAACTGTTTTGAATTAAATTTAGCTAAAATTAATTTCACATTTGTAATACCTATTCCATATTTTTTATTAATAGCTCTCAGTACAGCTGCGACAAAGATAAATGCGGATTTTTTTATTCCTTCAGCGCTTCTATTAATTTTTATAAAAATTGCATTGAATAAATTACTCACCTTTAATAGTTTTGCTCAAAACACTGGCGATTTTCGCGCGTTTTTAAACGCCTTCGCCTGGGTGGTCCCACCAGTTGCCATTTAGTCACCGAACTTTGCCAGCTGCAGTAATTTGTCATATTTGTATGTGCACATGTACTTTTTTGCAAATGTTTTTTTTTATACATTTTTTTTAAAAATAATTTACGCCTGCAATTAAAAACCATTAAGCCAAATCAGCGCGGTCTGCCCGCCGGGCTCTCTAATTAAAGCTGATTGTGTTGATTCGGCTGCCGTATGCAGAGGGAAAAAGCAGCGAAAAATATAGAAAAATTATGCACAATCGCAGATGTATGAATGCTGCTGCTGCAATTGTTTTTAATTGCCACAGAGTGAAAGAGAGGGCAGATTGGGGAGAGTGCATAAGCCAAATTGTGTCGGGCATAAATCTGACCATTAGCTTCGACCATCTGCTTGGGATTTCTGATTGGGATTTCTGTTTCTGTTTTTGTTTAACTTTTCTGTTAGCGTTTCATTCACAATTTCCACGCGACTCCAAGAGACAAATATCAAATAGAAACACACCAAAAAATAAATAAAAATAGGCAACACACGGGCATTAATTATAGCCGTTTATAAGGAAAAATCGTTTTAAAAGTTGTCATGCCCAAGCGTGGAGTGTGCAAATAGCAGCACCAACAACCAACAACCACAGAGGCTTGGCAACAGCCGCCAAAAACCCGTTTACCTTCGCCATCATTTTTTTTATTAGGAAAACAAACGAATTTGTTTTGACTTCAACTTTGGGTTAAAGTCGTTATGTTCCCTCGCCACCATTCTCTCCCTTTCTAGCCGATGATTAATTTATTTTTGGCTTTGTATCCCATTTTTAGGGTTTGTTCAGAACTTAAGATTCAATTCCCACAAGGATTTTGAGAACATATATTTTTGACCATCTTGCTCACACCTTGGCATAAATTCCTATTTCTACAGAAACTGATTTGAATGATAGTAATTTGATTTCTTGGAATAACCGAAAGCTTAAAGCTTGAATCACATTCCGCATGACGAATCCGCATAAAACAAGTTAAAGCTAAGTTTGTAAACTTTAGTTAAAACTGGCACAGAGCTAACAATTGTTAAGACTTTAGATTCAATTTAATTTAAACCTTTAATTGCTTTATAATTGAGCCTTAAAAATAAATGCTGTCTTATAATTTTATATTTTAATTTCCATCTTCACTTTTCGTTCACTCGTGACTTTTAATTGGTATTTAAATACTGCTTCCTAACAATGAAATCCTAATTAAGCTCTTAAACTTTCTTCGTATACTCTTTATATTCAAGATTATTGCCAATGATTGTATGTTAATATCTATACAAAACTGCTATGTGGGCAATCTATAAGTCATTGTTCATTGGAGGGCGTATGCAAAACAAAATGGGAAGAAAACAATTAATTGCTATTGATTTACGGGGCGTATGCTTGATTTATTTAGCAATCGTTTGACCAAAAAGTAGGCGGGCAATCATTTTCTTTCCATTTTATTTATATTATTTCTTTGTGTACTCGAATATTTTATTTATTGCCCACATGCGCGCGCGCCACACAATAGAAGACCCGAAGCCAATAGATAATGATGACTTCATTGCCAATGTTGCAACATCATCAGCAATAATCACAGTAGCCATAACCATTGAAGGAAGCCAAAGCCCGCAGGCGAAAAATTTCAAGTCCATGTGGGCTACTGTTGGTTATTGATTTCACGGTGGGGTAAATGGCTGGCAATAATGCTGATGTTGCGGAGATTAAAATAATTACTAATGCTGGTTAAGGCAATCAGATAAATTCAAGACATTAGCTGAGCTAGTTTTGTAAGTGTACCTCTCAGCCCCTTTGGCTTTTGTTTTCTTAACTGTTTTCGCTGCTGTCGTCGTTATCTTCTCTCGAAACTAATTTATGCAGCGCTCTATGCTTTGCATTTCAAGCAGTTTCCTCCGCTCGACCACATGTCCACCAAACAGGTATATATTCTGTGTATATGTGATATATACCAACAGTCTATATATCCGGATGCCTCTCTAATGCCAATTCAATTTGAGGCTAATGTAGATGGAGATACGATTTATGCAGATTATGCAAAGGGCGGTCCAAGCCGATCAATTCCGAGTGTAGGTGTCTTCTGAAGTCGTTGCTTTGGAGTTTGTGGGGACTTGGCCCCTGCTCCACAGAAGCATCCACAGCATCCGGCTGCCCACGCATTAAATAAAATAAGAGAAAAACTCAAAACTAGACAGACATTTTGTTTAGCATTTTGTTGTGCCAACTGTCCCATTTGCTCGAAACGACTCGACTCACGCTCCTCCCTTTTGGGAGCTGCTGCCTCCAGAGCCTACGCTTTTTTTTTATTATTATTATCGCCTAGAAGTCGCGTCGCCTGGGCGTTTGTGATTTAATTAAAAATATGCGACACTTAATTAAAACGCATGCGACGAGAGCAAGAGAGACACTTGCAAATATTTAGAGAGACTGCAGCGCGTTTTATTAAGAATTTTGACAGCCTTTTGATTAAGAGCCCAGCCGCCTCAGGCACTTGGCGGGCACTTCGCTCCAACGCCCACAATCTTCGCAGCTTGGCAATCTTAGCCTGGGAAATAACTGGTTGGCCTGCTGATTTATCGGGAGGCACAGTAACCAAAGCAGCCAGCCATTCATGCCGCTTACAGCTGGCTAGCTGGCTAACAGCAAAAACATGTTTGTATTGGCTGTGACACGTTTTGAAAGTCAATTAAACGCTTGTAAAATGCATTTATGCAAAGCGAAACTCGAACTCGAACGCATTGCGCCTAACAATGGCGACTCAATCGCCACATGTAGTATGTTAGGCTACAGTGACGCAACAGTGCGTTAACAGTGGGCGGATGCCAGTGTCGACAGTTCACTGTAGCTTTACCTGTACCTGTACCTGTACCTAAGCAGAACCAGTTCCCA
Source organism: Drosophila gunungcola (assembly GCF_025200985.1). Lineage (NCBI taxonomy): Eukaryota > Metazoa > Arthropoda > Insecta > Diptera > Drosophilidae > Drosophila > Drosophila gunungcola. Next base: position 17,033,583 of record NW_026453197.1, read on the forward strand.
GAGCGTCAATTACACAGAAATTTGTTATCCAGCTGAATTTATCTGCTGGGGAATGTCGTCTAATCTAATGCCAATTCGAAATGGAAAGTTTCTCCCCCCTTGCGCCATTCAACTGTTAAATGCGCAAATGCCTTGATAAAATTTGGCAACATCACAAACAATTGCGGTAACTAAATTTAAATTGCCCCCAAAAGAATTATAGCCAAGTAAACCGAAGCAAAGCAGACCGATCCGCAGCCCGAGGCAAACAAACAAACATCAGTGTCAGAATCAGATGGTGATGGTTGGATAAAAAGAGCCAAACGACGTCAGCAAGTCACAAGTAGTCTGTAGTCTATAGACCGTAGTCTGTAGTCTCTGGCGACCGGGTGAATAAATCTGCCAGTATAAATAAATCCGCTTTTGGCAGGAGACCGGGGATCAGATACGAAAATAAAATGCCAACCAGCAACCAATTCATTAGGACCGACCAAATATTGAAATTATGGAAAATGCCGCCCACTTTTGTCGAAATTTATATTAAATACCGGGGAATACAACATGCCGCGGCCTACGTTGAACAATAAAACCTAGCATTATTGTATAAAATGTATATCACAGAAAACAAGGCATAAAAATGAAAACAAACGCCCACAGTCTGCAGGCCTCCAAAAATTAAAAAAACGATCGGTGGAAATCGTGTAGAAAAGCACAAATGCCACAAGTGGAAAATGCTATTAAAAGGGTGACTTGGAAATGCCCTTTTATATATATCTTGTTAAAATAAACAAAAATGTTTGGTTAATCTTTCATTATTTCATTAATTAACTTTTAGCACTAGTATAAAAATAAATATGAATTTCTTTATGTCTAAATCCAATATAGTTTTTACTTGATTGTTTAGAGTTTATAGTTTATATATTTTTATTTATAGAAAACCTATTGAAAACATTTAACAATTTTAGAAATAGTATTTAGTATTCTTATACTCTCCAAATAAAAAGAGTATTTAGCTTTTCTTAAATTCTCCAAACGAGGTTCGTGTCCTGGCTAAGTATCTCTTCAGACGTCACACATATTTGTGTTTGTTGCTATTGCAGATACTGCTGCCTTTGTTTAGATTGCAATTAGGGAGCTGATGATGCATGAGGCATTCCATTGATGAGCTCACTCCAACACCGCCATCAGGTGTGTGTTTTGCACTGTGTGTACTACGAGTTGTATATGGAATTGTGTATCTTTTCCCGATCACATGACTGCGTGAAGAAGCGTAAGCACTTTCTGTTTTTCTTCGCACAGTGAAATATCTTTAGGTTAATCTACATGGAAAACTATCAGCAACAAAGACCTAAGACAACTTGCTCAACGTTTTTTTTTTAAATTCTTAGAGAAGTATTAAATTATTTTAAATTCTTTTTAAATATAACAAAGCTCCGATAAAAAAAAACTAATTTATTTATTAATTGGCTGTACAATAGATCTGTAATACTGATTCGATGCTTTAATCTAAAATATAGCATATTGATCTTACTAATTGCGCTAAGTAAAAAACCAGTTTTATCACTAATTAAATGTGATTACCAGATTAGCTCTATCTATTGTACAACTACTAACCCAATTCGATAACGGACTTGAATTGCTATAACTGACCTGGTTTGATAAGTTAGCTCTTGACTTTTTCCAACTGCTTTAAGATCAGAAACTCAATCAGAAACTTCGGCACTTTTAATAGTAATTGCATTCGATTGTGTTTCCTTTTCTGGCTAAAATGCCCAATTTGGAAAGCGAATCCCCAAAGAGATTAACATTGACCCGTAATTACTTTATATGGATTGCGATTTTAATTAGATTCTCGACTTTGAACAGCTGCTTTCGGGCAGTAAACAGTGGGCAGCAAAAGTAATGGCACTGGCAAAGAGAACAATCTCTTCACAGGTCTGTCAATCTAGATGGCTTTATAGTTGTGCAACGCACTGTCGGCCGTATGTGGGGAATATTTTATGGCATGATTCAGCTAACGATTTCCGCTGCCAACGCTCTCTCACATGGGTGCAGTTTTTCCCCGGTGCTCCCACTGCTCCTCCTGCTCCCCACCACCCAATCCGTTTATCATCATCTTGGTTCCATAGTACCATAGTCCCATAGTCACCATGATGATCTGAGCTCCGTGAGCTGTGGGCTGTGGGCGTGGGCCGCCTGCCGCCTCCTTGTCGAGATCGTGCCGCAAACATCGCATTAACTGGCTGTTCGGGGCTAAATATATATATATATATATATCAATGCTGCATATTTGATGGGCTTGCACCTTCCCTTCCTCATCGGTTTAAAATTAAATGCTTGCCAAAAACAAATAACTTTTTTAAATGAGATAATTAAATAAGATAATTATAGAATTTAACTTATACAGTTTTTAAAAGATTTATCTTATAGACAATTTTTGATATTCTAGTTATATTTCCAAAGAGTAAAGGTAATAAAAAAAAAACACAAAAAATGTTTAGTATTACTTTACAATACAACACCAATTTAATGCGTTTCTCGTTTATCTTTTATTAGTGATCGTAAAGAAGAGGCTACAGAATTGTCTATAATATAAAGTTTTATATAGTCAATTGTTATTATTATGGCCTAGACAATTTTTAATCAGCCCTTTCGGTTACACTAACAAGTGGTTTATTTTACCACTTAAAAATAAAATCTTCAGGGCAAAGTTTTGTTTTATTAATTTAAGACAACACTTCACAATTCTGCACCAATTTAAGAAGTTCTTCGTTTATCTTTTATTGGTGATCATAATAATCATCAATAATTTTCCATAATAAAAAGATTTATGTGTTTTAATTCTTTAACAATTTTCTCTATATTTTGAACAAGTCCAAAATAACTTATTGATGCTTGTTTTTCCTTATATCTTGCCTTAAATATCTTATCTTATAAAATAAAACAAGAAATATTCGAAAAGGCATGTTTGGAATAATGTCAATTATGATTGGAATCAGTTCTTATTTTTTTTTCTTTTGGGCAATCGTTTATGATTGGAAATATTATTTAACGATGCTGCATCTTTGTGCGTTCGAATGCCGGCCTTATAGGGCCAGTGTTCCTGTGACTTCCCCTTCGTGTTTGAAGAGTTTTCACATAAAAATGGTTGTTTATTGCAACCAGCTAACAAACACATACGCAGACGAGATTGCTTTGTTCTGGGCCTGCCAGCCAGAATCAGTTTTTTACTTATTTTTTTTATACACTTTTTGGGTTTTGCTGAGTGGCAAGCGCGTGCACTTGGCGCCAACTTGGAGCCGCCACATTGCCTTGCCCCTCGAGCGGCACAAAAGCAAAACAGCTAACCAAAAGAGGCAACAGTTTGATTTCAAAGCGCGACTGGTCCCCTCTGGCCACTTTCCCCTCCCTTCCCATCCCATCCCATCCCTTCCTTTCCTTTCCTCTCCGCCGGCGGATGCCACTTGTTTGTCCGCGGTTCGTTTCATAATTTGGCTGCCTTCTTCATTTTTTTTTTTGGTCTGGTCTGGTAAGAAATTCATAATTTGTCTGCACCGCAACAGGCTACCGTGCTACGTGGTCTTCGTTCCTTTATTCTCTCAGATTTTTTTTTTGCAAGAGAATATACTTTAAAGAAGCAACAGGTATTTACAAATAAAACTTGGCAGCATAGGTTTTATTGAAAACATTTTTTTTGCACGTGATGTAGTAAAATATTTGAAAGAAGCAACAGGTATTTGCGTATAAAACTTGGCAGCATGGGTTTCATTGAAAACCAACCATTAATAGTATATAGATTGTTCCTGTAAGATATGTAGAAATATATTTAAAAACAAAAATACTTATTTGCAAATAAAACTTGGCTTCAGAGCTTTCATTGAAAACTAAACAATTGATAGTAGATCGATTATTCGAGTATTCCTGCAAATGATATAGCAAATATTTAAAAGAAGCAACAGGTATTTGCAAATACAACTTGGCAGCATAGCACAGTTTTCATTGAAAACCCAAAACAATTGCTGGTATATAGCTGCACGTTTTGCATGCCAAAACGGCTAAGAGATACAATTGGCGCGATAAAAACCGCGAGGGAAACGCGTGGCGACAGCAACAGCAACGCAGCTGTCGCTGGCTATTAAATTGTAATTAAATTATTATCTCGCCGCAGCAAAGGGGCGTGGCTGAAAATGCAGGCAACATCCGCCAATTTGTGGGTTTGTTTTCGCTTTTTTTTTTTTTTTGTAGATATATTTGTATTAACTGCAACTGCAACTGCAAAGCTGTGAATGGCATGCAGTTTGCTATTGGGCATGTGTCACTTGTTTTGAGTTTTTGTTTTTCAGCAGCAGCAGCCTTGACAACACGCGATCTGCCCAAAATAAAAGAAATACGCTAGGAATTCGCATCGTTAATCAAGCGAATTGTATCTTTTGGAGCATTTTCAAGCATTTTCAAGCATTTTAAAGCATTACCATTAATAGCTCTTAGCTGCGATCTCGTTTCGTGTGAATGTTATGGCTTTGATGGATGGCCGGTGTCTCTTGTAACGAGCTCTTTTGCAGCGTAAATAAACGAATGGCATAGAATCCGAGAGTTTTGTTTTTCCAGAATTGCTCTGAGCTCTGAGCTGTGAGCTTGTGAGCCAATAAACAGTAATGAGAATCGGAAAACAATCGCACCAAAAGCTAGTCAGCAAATATATATTATATATACAGTGTAGATCTTTGTGCCAGGAGAACCTGGCAAAACCAAACAGATCCATGACACACAACCGTTTGTGTGTGTGTGTGTGTGGCTTTACGGCTTATAAATGGTCGATAAAAATGTCTAAAAATATGCTAAATACGCCGCAGAGTAAACAAATCACCTTTTGCCAGCCACGAACCATAAAAATACCATAATATGGCTGCATTCATTGGAGGTTTTTAAAGACGTTTTTATGAATGAACTGCAACTGCAACGGCAATTTAAAGCGTTAAAGTACGAGTATTGAGCAGGTCGGGGTTTTGGGCACTCTAAGCGATTCAGCGATCCATGGGAAAGCCACCCACTCAACCGTAACTTACTCATCTAACGGCTGTCTTTCTTTCGCTTTTCCCCCACACACACACAAAAAAAAAATGGGGGAAAAACGCACTTAATGCTGTCGCAGGCGGCCAAATGGCCGTAAAACTAGCGCCCAATGGTCCCTGCTTTTTCACGCCCACACTCCTCCATAACGGTCGAGAGCTGAGCTTGTTGCATGCATGTGGTTGTAGTTTGGTCAAGTGGCAAGCAGCTACCCAGCTACCTAGCTACTCAGCTACCCAGCAGAAAATACAGCACACACAGCAGCCACTAGCCACTTGCAACGAGCTTGTAATTAGTTGCAGATTTGCCAGCGACCTGAATCAATTGCCCGAGTTACCGTTACCAACAGCTACTTGCTACTTGCTACTTGCTACTTGTTACTTGCTACTTGCAACCACGACCCACTCTTCATGCTCAAACGCACATTTTCATGCCACAATGCCCACAGCACGAGGCGAGTTTGGTTTATAATCGCAAAGTCAGGATAACATAATCATATGATTGATTTAGATGGAGTAACTTCCATTAAAGTTGGAAAACTGTAGTTCAGGGTTTAATTATAAAACTAAATTAATTTTATTTAGGAAAGTATTTAGTTCTTAGGTTTAAAATCATTACTAAATGCTTTTATTAATAATAGCAAATTGTTAATATGAACAGCCATCACTTTTATGCAACAGATCCTCAAGAACATCAAATGATTATGTTTATTTCTGAATTTTAAACGTCTTTAAAATATAGAGATAAGTATATAAGGAATAAGAAATTAAATTTAATGGTTTGGTGTAAATAGATTAATGAAAAGCATTTGATAAAGGACTAGCGCAACAATAATAAATCAATAATTACATTAAATACATTAAATTAAATTTTCTCCTACGCGTTTCAAAAACTTAGTTGCCTAATTTTTAAATTTTAAATTAAATTAAAAAAATTAATTATTTTACATAGATTTATGCGTAAGCATATAAATTTATGATGATTTTCTAAAACCCAAACTTAAGCCAGTAGTCTAGTGCAATATTTTTTGCAGCTAGGAACATTTTTAATCCCCAAGATATTGATTGGTTTTAAGGCAAGGATTAGGCCAGCCCACTCATCAGTTGTAAGTGCGTTTTAGTACAGGCCATAGATTTAGCCAGTTACTAGTTGGTTGCAAGCGGATATCATTAACAGGGGTTTTTTTTTGTAAAAGATACTTAAACTGCGAAGAAACACCTGGGATTAAATCCTAATGGTCAATCATATTTTTAGGCAGCAGTAATGGGTTGTTTAAAGTTGAAGTGAAATAAGAGAACTGTAAACTGTAAATGCTTAGCCTTTGAAGATACTTATGTTTAAATGATTATTCTTTCACTTTGCAGCCCGTTCCCTGACCTGCTACTGCGATGGCAGCTGTCCGGACAATGCCAGCAATGGAACCTGCGAGACCAGACCCGGTGGCAGCTGCTTCAGTGCCGTGCAGCAGCTGTACGACGAGACGACAGGGATGTACGAGGAGGAGCGCACATACGGATGCATGCCACCGGAAGACAACGGTGGCTTCCTCATGGTGAGTTGCCTACTCTAAAATTAAACAAGTAAAACTGTTTAATAATTAGTATAAATCTAATGTTACAGTGCAAAGTGGCCGCTGTACCTCACCTGCATGGCAAGAACATCGTGTGCTGCGACAAGGAGGACTTCTGCAACCGCGACCTGCATCCCGTCTACACACCCAAGCTGACCACCCCGGCACCGGATCTGCCCGTGAGCAGCGAATCGGTGCACACGCTGGCCCTCTTCGCCTCCATCGTTGTGTGCATGTCCGTGCTCTTGCTGATCCTGGCCAGCCTGTGCTTCACCTACAAGCGGCGTGAGAAGCTGCGCAAGCAGCCACGTCTGATCAGCTCCATGTGCAACTCGCAGCTGTCGCCATTGTCGCAGCTGGTGGAGCAGAGCAGTGGCTCTGGATCGGGACTGCCGCTGCTGGTGCAGCGCACCATTGCCAAGCAGATACAGATGGTGCGACTGGTGGGCAAGGGTCGCTACGGCGAGGTCTGGCTGGCCAAGTGGCGCGACGAGCGGGTGGCCGTCAAGACCTTCTTCACCACCGAGGAGGCTTCGTGGTTTCGCGAGACGGAGATCTATCAAACGGTCCTCATGCGCCATGACAACATCCTGGGATTCATTGCCGCCGACATCAAGGGCAATGGCAGCTGGACACAGATGCTACTCATCACGGATTACCACGAGATGGGCAGCCTGCACGACTACCTGTCCATGTCGGTGATCAATCCGCAGAAGCTGCAGCTGCTGGCCTACTCACTGGCCTCCGGACTGGCCCATCTGCACGACGAGATCTTTGGCACTCCCGGCAAACCGGCCATTGCCCATCGCGACATCAAGAGCAAGAACATACTGGTCAAGCGGAATGGCCAGTGCGCCATCGCCGACTTCGGACTGGCTGTCAAGTACAACTCGGAGCTGGATGTCATACACATTGCCCAGAATCCGCGTGTCGGCACACGCCGCTACATGGCTCCCGAGGTGCTGGGTCAACAGCTCGATCCCAAGCAGTTCGAGGAGTTCAAGCGGGCGGACATGTACTCCGTGGGTCTGGTTCTCTGGGAGATGGCCCGTCGCTGCTACACACCCATCTCGGGCACCAAGACAACGACCTGCGAGGACTATGCCCTGCCCTATCACGATGTGGTGCCCTCGGATCCCACGTTCGAGGACATGCACGCCGTGGTGTGCGTGAAGGGCTTCCGGCCACCGATTCCATCGCGCTGGCAGGAGGACGATGTACTGGCCACCGTCTCCAAGATCATGCTGGAGTGCTGGCACCCGAATCCCACCGTTCGGCTGACTGCCCTGCGTGTGAAGAAGACGCTCGGACGATTGGAAACGGACTGCCTGATCGATGTGCCCATCAAGATTGTCTAGAGCCTAGGTTAAACCTACATAGGTTGCATTTAGTTTTGCTGTTTCGTTCTGTATTGCGTTCAAGCATCTGCCTAGTTCTAAGTTGTAATCGTAAGTTGCCTGTACTTGAGCGGAGCAAAGCAGAGGATGTCCTTCAGAGAGGTGCCTATTCTGCGATTACTCCGCGATTACGCCGCACTGATTGTAAGCTAGAGGTTAGACTATAAGAGTGCTAAGTTGACAGGAGCTAGTTGCTAAGGCCCCTTGCAAAATCTTTGGTTACAAAAATGCTTTAACTATTTGAGAAATATATAGGGAGTATGTATTTTTGATTGATGTACATATAAGTATGAGAACAAAAATCGAGCAGAGTCGAAATTTACATGTAACATACTTTAACTTTTTGTGTGCCAGCTTTTCTATGCTTTAATGTTACGATCTAAGCCCCCCCCCCCTGTTTTTCGGACCCCCCATAATACACATAAACGCTTGTGTGTTGTGTTTGTATCTAGTGTTTAAGCGAATAACTTTGCAGACTTTGTGCAAGTGAATGCTGCCTTTTGTAAAATCCACGGAATTAGTTGCCTTAAGACAGAGTGTAAAGACAGGAGCCTGACTCCCCTACTCCTTGCCCCTTTAAGTAGCACATTTATTTATATAGTACATGTATCCAGAGATATACATAGATGGTAATACTATCTCGAGAAGTGCACTTGCGTCGGCTCTTTTGTTTTGTGTAAATAGCAAAGATGTTTATAGGCCGCTAACCATACAGATATATAGTATATATATTATATATTATCGTTATAAGCGATGCTGTAAATACTATATATGTATCCTTATCTTTATCTTTATATTTATCTGTAACCGTTTAACTTATCTCTTATCGTTCTTATCGAGTAACCATTGTTTAAGCTAGAGTTAGACAGTAGAGTAGCCAGTAAGAGAAACTATATAAAGAAGTAAACTATGCAAACTAGATGGATATGTGTATCTTTCAGTTTTTTCTGTTTTTTTCTGTTTCATTATTACTGCGCGCAGACCACAAGAACTACAGTTTGTATTAAAGCGTTTAGTTAATTTATTTAAAAATAATAAAAAATTATTATTAAATCCAAAAGCTTGTTTTTCTGTTGGTTTTTTTTTCTTTCTTAGTTGTTGTTGTTGTTTCCAGCCATCTCGTTACTCGCCAGCCATCATCTCCATGAATTCTGTGGGTGAATAAGTCAGCATGATATTTCCCGAAAATAACTAAGATAACTAACCATCAAAGTCCACGGTGCCAGAGCCATCGGTATCGATCTCAGCAATGATGCCATCGAGATCGCTGGAGGAGAGCTTGTCGTCGAGGGCGGCGAGAATTTCCTTGAGCGTGGAGGTGGTGATGTAACCATTGCCCTCGCGATCGTACAGACGGAAGGCCTCCTTCAGCTCCTTCTGGATGGCCTCGGCATCCTCCTCCTCCAGGAAATGGGCGGCGATGTTGCAGAAGCCATCGAAGTTCACCTTGCCGGTGTCCTCCGGATCGTTGTCGTCAATCAAAGCCTGCAGTTCGCTCTCCTCGAACATCTGGCCCATGCTATTGAGGATCGTCTTCAGGCGGAGCGTCTCAATGAAGCCCGTCTTTTGTGTGTCAAACATTTGGAATGCCTTGCGCATGATGTCCATTTTCTCATCGTCCTCCTGCAGTTACCCAATTACCCAGAAATTAGCTACCATATCACCGATCACAGATCACTAACGATTGCACAATACCATTTTGTATGTGTTGGCCAAGCGACAATCGGCGAGCGGGCGGTCGAGATGAGTAGTATTCCAATCTCCAAATTCGTTCCAACTGCGTTGGCCTGCGGGCGCGCACTAAACCGATCGCCTGGCCAAGATCATTATTTATAAACAACTAATTTTTGCTTTGTGGAAGCGTCACTCATACGCAGCGTTGTCGGCAGCGGAGCAGCCGAGGAGCCGAGGAGCAGCAGCATCGCATCCATGGGTTATTGTTGGTTTGGCTCTGCCAAGCCTTTTCGGCAAAGCACTTTATTAACAGCCATTGGAATGTGAAATGCGAAAAACGTATTGCGAAATGCTGAAGGCGGAGGCGGATGCGGAGACTGATTTTGGCCAGACGCTGATCTAAATCAGATCAAAGTGTTACAGGTGCACTGCCTGTATGATGGGTTGGTGGTTTGGGATGGGTTGGCGATGGGGTGGCGATGGGGTGATGCCTTAAGGTCGGCCAGCGGCAAAACCGAGACGTCATCTCCATCATCTTTGGCATCGTTGGCAGCCGGAAAAACGAGCGCACAGCGCATGCCATAATTATGCAAAGAGCAGAGCAGAGCACAAATACACTCACTATACTATAGGTACTATACACCCTCGCCGCAATCCATAATTCTATCTGTATCTGTATCTGTATCTATTGCTGTTGCTGTAGCTGTTTAGCTGCAAATGTATGTATGTGTCGGTCATTCAGTCAGTCACTAAAAATCGACTATAAACGTCTTCACAATCAGTCACAAAATCAGCGCGATTTTCTCACGGTAATTGTATTTTTAGTACTTTATAGCAATTTTTGTCCAAACGATCATGAGTAGTAGTGGGCCAGGCCAGACCATGCCATGCCAGATGCCATAGTCGATTCCACAGGCACTTTGCGGCTACTGCTGGCTGGCTATCCCATTGGCTATGCCCAACTATTGCTGCGGTTAACCACACACCCAGCCGATCCTCTCCTGCTTTTGCCGCCCACAAAATGTTGATTTGGGTTTTATATTTTTTTGGCTTTCAAAAGCAAACAAACAGGCATTCAGGCTGGCAAATGGACATCAAGCAAGATGGACATGTCAGTGTGAGAAGGGGTTTTTGGGCGAGATAGCCTTCCGTTGGCGGTGTTTTTTTTTTTTTTTTTTTTTTTTTGGCAAACGCAGCCAGTCAGGCAGTCAGCACCAGTATCTGGTGCTTTGATGGTCATCTGAGTTTTATTATTTATGACAAAACGTGAAACACTTTTGGAATGTCAACGGGTGGGACGGGGGGTGGGAATGGGCTGGGCTGTTCTGTTCTGGCAACTACTATATTAGAGTGCACTCACACACCCACAATTCGATTGTTTTTGCATAATTCTCATTACCCAAAATGTGTGTATGCGCTGCTCTTCCTTGTATAAATAGCCAAAGTGTTGGCCACAGGCGTGGCATAAGTTCTAATTCCAATGCTGACAGTTGGGTGGCATGAAATTTAAGGCTAGATTTACGACGTAATTACCACTGTAAATTTTACCTGCCAGGAGCGAACTAAATTGGACTATACAATTATGACCTTTGCTCGACTTTTCAAATTTTCAGAACTAAAAAGAGATAATTTCAGAGTAATTTTAAGTTTTAATTTATGCTATCGAAAAAATAGGTTTACGCGATTTTAAAGATTTTAAAATAACTCCAAAGTCCAAAATAGACTGGGTTTTAAGTATATTTAATTGGGAAGAGAAGAAGTACTATTAAAAATTAGTTTTCTGAAAAAGTTGCAACTTTGAACAAATTCAAATAAATCTCAAAATATTATACCTTTCAAATTTTCCTAAATATTATTTTTCCCTAAAAGAATCATCCACAAAAATTGTATTAGTTTTATTACAAAAAACAATTTACGCTTCTATTAATTTGACCTCTACTCACTTTAGAACAATAAACACTAAAATTCACTTAACGAATTGAATTATTGTTATTAAAATTATTTTTTTATTACTTATTCCGACATAATATTTTCATCTATTAAATTTAACTAACATATACAGCTTATTTTATTTTAAATCTTGAGTGAAACGGAAAGCATTCTTAATACGGCTGAACGAAACGAAATTGATTAAAATAGTTCACGCCGTCTAGAGAATTGAAAGCCAAAGTCAAAGCTAGTAGAAACTTTAAAGAAATCTGGAAATGATGTATAGTCTGTGGTCTTTGCTGTTTTTCATAGGTAATTGTGATCATCACACTAAAACCGAAATAAACTCATTTTAAAGTCCTTTTCTCAGTCTTTTCAAATCAAGAACCTCGCGATGAACCTGGCATTGAAGTTTCTAGTTTTGAAGATGAGGGTTCAATGGGGAGGTGCTGGCGTTTGCGTGATGAAAAATGTCCCAATCCCGATATAAACTTTTGGCTTTTCACGTAAGAACAAAAAAGTGAGCTTGTCATAAGCAAAATGCTTTTGTATCCAACCATCTTTGCAGAAAAGCTAATCCATATGGGATGAAGCTCTCACTGGATAATCTACCCATAGACAAATTTTTACCCCTCAAACCGCTCAAAGTGTTGATCCATGGATTCGATGGTCACCGGCATTACACTCCCAACTTCCAGCTACGTCCGAGGTTTCTTGAGCTGGACATCAATGTGATCTCCTTGGATTTTCCGAAACTGGTTAAATCGCCCTGCTACTCTGAGGCGGTGCACAATGCCAAATATGTGGGTCGCTGTACTGCCCACTTTCTGACCACACTGCTCGAAAGGAAATTGGTGGCGATTGAGGGTCTGCATTTGATCGGTTTCGGCTTGGGCGCTCATGTGGCAGGGTTCGTGGGCAACCTTATGACCAAATACCACCTGGAACACATCACGGGGCTCGATCCGGCTAAACCGTACTACCTGGTCAACGATACGGCCGAAAAACTCGATCGCAGTGATGCCAAATTTGTGGACGTCGTGCACACGGATGTGATGATGATGGGCCTACTCGAGGCATTGGGCCACGTGGACTTTTATGTGAACATGGGCGTAACGCAGCCCAATTGCGGAGCCTTTAACAATAGTAAGTACATTGATAAAAAACATTAAATACTAAAAAAATACTAAATGATAATGGTACCCTTTATAAAAAATGCCAAAATTGGCGACCTCGGAAAAATGAGTTTAAATTGCAGTTTTTTGATCAGAACTATAAATTATAATGGTTCAATGTTGGAATGCCATACCTCGTTAAATTCGTCATAAAATTTCCAACAAACTGGCATTCACAGCTCAAAAATTTTAGGTTGGATCAAATTTTGAAAAAAATGATGATGGTACCCCTTATAAAAAATGCCAAAATTGGTGACCTCGGAAAAATGAGTTTAAATTGCAGTTTTTTGATCGAAACTATAAATTATAATGGATAAACGTTGGAATGCCATACCTCGTTGAATTCGTCATAAAATTTCCAACAAACTGGCATTCACAGCTCAAAAATTTTAGGTTGGATCAAATTTTGAAAAAAATGATGATGGTACGTACCCCTTATAAAAAATGCCAGAACTGGCGACCTCGGAAAAATGAGTTTTAATTGCAGTTTTTTGATCGAAACTATAAATTATAATGGATAAACGTTGGAATGCCATACCTCGTTGAATTCGTCATAAAATTTCCAACAAACTGGCATTCTCAGCTCAAAAATTTTAGGTTGGATCAAATTTTGAAAAAAATGATGACCCCTTATAAAAAATGCCAAAATTGGTGACCTCGGAAAAATGAGTTTAAATTGCAGTTTTTTGATCGAAACTATAAATTATAATCGTTCAATGTTGGAATGCCACACCTCGTTGAATTCGTCATAAAATTTCCAACAAACTGGCATTCACAGCTCAAAAATTTTAGGTTGGATCAAATTTTGAAAAAAATGATGATGGTACCCCTTATAAAAAATGCCAAAATTGGTGACCTCGGAAAAATGAGTTTAAATTGCAGTTTTTTGATCGAAACTATAAATTATAATCGTTCAATGTTGGAATGCCACACCTCGTTGAATTCGTCATAAAATTTCCAACAAACTGGCATTCACAGCTCAAAAATTTTAGGTTGGATCAAATTTTGAAAAAAATGATGATGGTACCCCTTATAAAAAATTCCAAAATTGGCGACCTCGGAAAAATGAGTTTAAATTGCAGTTTTTTGATCAGAACTATAAATTATAATGGTTCAATGTTGGAATGCCATACCTCGTTGAATTCGTCATAAAATTTCCAACAAACTGGCATTCACAGCTCAAAAATTTTAGGTTGGATCAAATTTTGAAAAAAATGATGATGGTACCCCTTATAAAAAATGCCAAAATTGGTGACCTCGGAAAAATGAGTTTAAATTGCAGTTTTTTGATCGAAACTATAAATTATAATGGATCAATGTTGGAATGCCATACCTCGTTGAATTCGTCATAAAATTTCCAACAAACTGGCATTCACAGCTCAAAAATTTTAGGTTGGATCAAATTTTGAAAAAAATGATGATGGTACCCCTTATAAAAAATGCCAAAATTGGTGACCTCGGAAAAATGAGTTTAAATTGCAGTTTTTTGATCGAAACTATAAATTATAATCGTTCAATGTTGGAATGCCATACCTCGTTGAATTCGTCATAAAATTTCCAACAAACTGGCATTCACAGCTCAAAAATTTTAGGTTGGATCAAATTTTGAAAAAAATGATGATGGTACCCCTTATAAAAAATGCCAAAATTGGTGACCTCGGAAAAATGAGTTAAATTGCAGTTTTTTGATCGAAACTATAAATTATAATGGCTCAATGTTGGAATGCCATACCTCGTTGAATTCGTCATAAAATTTCCAACAAACTGGCATTCACAGCTCAAAAATTTTAGGTTGGATCAAATTTTGAAAAAAATGATGATGGTACCCCTTATGAAAAATGCCAAAACTGGCGACCTCGGAAAAATGAGTTTAAATTGCAGTTTTTTGATCAGAACTATAAATTATAATGGTTCAATGTTGGAATGCCATACCTCGTTGAATTCGTCATAAAATTTCCAACAAACTGGCATTCACAGCTCAAAAATTTTAGGTTGGATCAAATTTTGAAAAAAATGATGATGGTACCCCTTATAAAAAATGCCAAAATTGGTGACCTCGGAAAAATGAGTTTAAATTGCAGTTTTTTGATCGAAACTATAAATTATAATGGATCAATGTTGGAATGCCATACCTCGTTGAATTCGTCATAAAATTTCCAACAAACTGGCATTCACAGCTCGAAAATTTTAGGTTGGATCAAATTTTGAAAAAAATGATGATGGTACCCCTTATAAAAAATGCCAAAATTGGTGACCTCGGAAAAATGAGTTTAAATTGCAGTTTTTTGATCGAAACTATAAATTATAATCGTTCAATGTTGGAATGCCATACCTCGTTGAATTCGTCATAAAATTTCCAACAAACTGGCATTCACAGCTCAAAAATTTTAGGTTGGATCAAATTTTGAAAAAAATGATGATGGTACCCCTTATAAAAAATGCCAAAATTGGTGACCTCGGAAAAATGAGTTTAAATTGCAGTTTTTTGATCAGAACTATAAATATAATGGTTCAATGTTGGAATGCCATACCTCGTTGAATTCGTCATAAAATTTCCAACAAACTGGCATTCACAGCTCAAAAATTTTAGGTTGGATCAAATTTTGAAAAAAATGATGATGGTACCCCTTATAAAAAATGCCAAAACTTGGTGACCTCGGAAAAATGAGTTTAAATTGCAGTTTTTTGATCGAAACTATAAATTATAATCGTTCAATGTTGGAATGCCATACCTCGTTGAATTCGTCATAAAATTTCCAACAAACTGGCATTCACAGCTCAAAAATTTTAGGTTGGATCAAATTTTGAAAAAAATGATGATGGTACCCCTTATAAAAAATGCCAAAATTGGTGACCTCGGAAAAATGAGTTTAAATTGCAGTTTTTTGATCGAAACTATAAATTATAATCGTTCAATGTTGGAATGCCATACCTCGTTGAATTCGTCATAAAATTTCCAACAAACTGGCATTCACAGCTCAAAAATTTTAGGTTGGATCAAATTTTGAAAAAAATGATGATGGTACCCCTTATAAAAAATGCCAAAATTGGTGACCTCGGAAAAATGAGTTTAAATTGCAGTTTTTTGATCGAAACTATAAATTATAATCGTTCAATGTTGGAATGCCATACCTCGTTGAATTCGTCATAAAATTTCCAACAAACTGGCATTCACAGCTCAAAAATTTTAGGTTGGATCAAATTTTGAAAAAAATGATGATGGTACCCCTTATAAAAAATGCCAAAATTGGTGACCTCGGAAAAATGAGTTAAATTGCAGTTTTTTGATCGAAACTATAAATTATAATGGTTCAATGTTGGAATGCCATACCTCGTTGAATTCGTCATAAAATTTCCAACAAACTGGCATTCACAGCTCAAAAATTTTAGGTTGGATCAAATTTTGAAAAAAATGATGATGGTACCCCTTATAAAAATGCCAAAATTGGCGACCTCGGAAAAATGAGTTTAAATTGCAGTTTTTTGATCGAACTATAAATTATAATGGTTCAATGTTGGAATGCCATACCTCGTTGAATTCGTCATAAAATTTCCAACAAACTGGCATTCACAGCTCAAAAATTTTAGGTTGGATCAAATTTTGAAAAAAATGATGATGGTACCCCTTATAAAAAATGCCAAAATTGGTGACCTCGGAAAAATGAGTTTAAATTGCAGTTTTTTGATCGAAACTATAAATTATAATGGATTCAATGTTGGAATGCCATACCTCGTTGAATTCGTCATAAAATTTCCAACAAACTGGCATTCACAGCTCAAAAATTTTAGGTTGGATCAAATTTTGAAAAAAATGATGATGGTACCCCTTATAAAAAATGCCAAAATTGGTGACCTCGGAAAAATGAGTTTAAATTGCAGTTTTTTGATCGAAACTATAAATTATAATCGTTCAATGTTGGAATGCCATACCTCGTTGAATTCGTCATAAAATTTCCAACAAACTGGCATTCACAGCTCAAAAATTTTAGGTTGGATCAAATTTTGAAAAAAATGATGATGGTACCCCTTATAAAAAATGCCAAAATTGGTGACCTCGGAAAAATGAGTTTAAATTGCAGTTTTTTGATCGAACTATAAATTATAATGGTTCAATGTTGGAATGCCATACCTCGTTGAATTCGTCATAAAATTTCCAACAAACTGGCATTCACAGCTCAAAAATTTTAGGTTGGATCAAATTTTGAAAAAAATGATGATGGTACCCCTTATAAAAATGCCAAAATTGGTGACCTCGGAAAAATGAGTTTAAATTGCAGTTTTTTGATCGAAACTATAAATTATAATCGTTCAATGTTGGAATGCCATACCTCGTTGAATTCGTCATAAAATTTCCAACAAACTGGCATTCACAGCTCAAAAATTTTAGGTTGGATCAAATTTTGAAAAAAATGATGATGGTACCCCTTATAAAAAATGCCAAAATTGGTGACCTCGGAAAAATGAGTTTAAATTGCAGTTTTTTGATCGAAACTATAAATTATAATGGTTCAATGTTGGAATGCCATACCTCGTTGAATTCGTCATAAAATTTCCAACAAACTGGCATTCACAGCTCAAAAATTTTAGGTTGGATCAAATTTTGAAAAAAATGATGATGGTACCCCTTATAAAAAATGCCAAAATTGGTGACCTCGGAAAAATGAGTTTAAATTGCAGTTTTTTGATCGAAACTATAAATTATAATGGTTCAATGTTGGAATGCCATACCTCGTTGAATTCGTCATAAAATTTCCAACAAACTGGCATTCACAGCTCAAAAATTTTAGGTTGGATCAAATTTTGAAAAAAATGATGATGGTACCCCTTATAAAAAATGCCAAAATTGGTGACCTCGGAAAAATGAGTTTAAATTGCAGTTTTTTGATCGAAACTATAAATTATAATGGTTCAATGTTGGAATGCCATACCTCGTTGAATTCGTCATAAAATTTCCAACAAACTGGCATTCACAGCTCAAAAATTTTAGGTTGGATCAAATTTTGAAAAAAATGATGATGGTACCCCTTATAAAAAATGCCAAAATTGGTGACCTCGGAAAAATGAGTTTAAATTGCAGTTTTTTGATCGAAACTATAAATTATAATCGTTCAATGTTGGAATGCCATACCTCGTTGAATTCGTCATAAAATTTCCAACAAACTGGCATTCACAGCTCAAAAATTTTAGGTTGGATCAAATTTTGAAAAAAATGATGATGGTACCCCTTATAAAAAATGCCAAAATTGGTGACCTCGGAAAAATGAGTTTAAATTGCAGTTTTTTGATCGAAACTATAAATTATAATCGTTCAATGTTGGAATGCCATACCTCGTTGAATTCGTCATAAAATTTCCAACAAACTGGCATTCACAGCTCAAAAATTTTAGGTTGGATCAAATTTTGAAAAAAATGATGATGGTACCCCTTATAAAAAATGCCAAAATTGGTGACCTCGGAAAAATGAGTTTAAATTGCAGTTTTTTGATCGAAACTATAAATTATAATGGATCAATGTTGGAATGCCATACCTCGTTGAATTCGTCATAAAATTTCCAACAAACTGGCATTCACAGCTCAAAAATTTTAGGTTGGATCAAATTTTGAAAAAAATGATGATGGTACCCCTTATAAAAAATGCCAAAATTGGTGACCTCGGAAAAATGAGTTTAAATTGCAGTTTTTTGATCGAAACTATAAATTATAATCGTTCAATGTTGGAATGCCATACCTCGTTGAATTCGTCATAAAATTTCCAACAAACTGGCATTCACAGCTCAAAAATTTTAGGTTGGATCAAATTTTGAAAAAAATGATGATGGTACCCCTTATAAAAAATGCCAAAATTGGTGACCTCGGAAAAATGAGTTAAAATTGCAGTTTTTTGATCGAAACTATAAATTATAATGGATCAATGTTGGAATGCCATACCTCGTTGAATTCGTCATAAAATTTCCAACAAACTGGCATTTACAGCTCAAAAATTTTAGGTTGGATCAAATTTTGAAAAAAATGATGATGGTACCCCTTATAAAAAATGCCAAAATTGGTGACCTCGGAAAAATGAGTTTAAATTGCAGTTTTTTGATCGAAACTATAAATTATAATCGTTCAATGTTGGAATGCCACACCTCGTTGAATTCGTCATAAAATTTCCAACAAACTGGCATTCACAGCTCAAAAATTTTAGGTTGGATCAAATTTTGAAAAAAATGATGATGGTACCCCTTATGAAAAATGCCAAAATTGGCGACCTCGGAAAAATGAGTTTAAATTGCAGTTTTTTGATCAGAACTATAAATTATAATGGATCAATGTTGGAATGCCATACCTCGTTGAATTCGTCATAAAATTTCCAACAAACTGGCATTTACAGCTCAAAAATTTTAGGTTGGATCAAATTTTGAAAAAAATGATGATGGTACCCCTTATGAAAAATGCCAAAATTGGCGACCTCGGAAAAATGAGTTTAAATTGCAGTTTTTAGATCGAAACTATAAATTACAATGGTTTAATGTTGGAATGCCATACCTCGTTAAACTTATCACAGCTCCAAAATTTTGGTAAGGCATTCAGAACAAACAAAATTAAAATAAAACCGCCCGTATGCAGTTTAAACGCTGTTCTGTTTTCACTTTTTAGTGGACACCCATTATTGCTACCACAACCGATCGGCGGAATACTACGCGGAATCCATCACAACACCTATCGGGTTCATTGGTTACTTCTGTCCCAACTTCAAAAGTTTCGCGACAGGTGTCTGCGTCCCCAAGGAAGATACAGAGACGATGGGCTTCCACGCCCACCCGCAGTGAGTGCAATAACCGGTTATTTTTTAACTTTTGATAACTTATATTTGAATGCAGGGCCAGGGGAAGATACTTTTTGGACACCAACAAGAGCCCGCCCTATGCCATGGGTAAAAACTACATGCATCTTAACCGTCAGTTGAAGGGAAAAACATTTTTGAATGATGATATCATAGAACGGATACTTGAGAACAACTCCATAGGTTAAGACGGGTTGGGTAGGTTAAACAACCCTTTGTAACTATCGAGAATTTAATAAGTTCTGTGAAAAGGATCTCAATAAAGATATCCATTAAAAAAAAAAAATCATTTAATAATATCCCTACTACTAAACAATAAATTATTTGATTTAAAATTACACTATTGACAGCGATTTCTATAATTAATTTGGTTGGGTTGTGGATATTAAATTTGCATATGGGCAATCGCTTTCTTATTTTTGCTAAATTTTGAAGTGGAACATTTTAAAAACTTATTTTTGGGCCAAATCTCATTTAAAAGTTGAAATACTTTTGTGCAGGTGAGTTTGGCCCACCTTTGCAATCAACAGGAGGAGCACCGCCGCCAATCATGTCAACAACTCGTTGGGCCTGATGACAGATGCCAAGAAAAAGTTGCCGCCACTCACTATATATATGCTCAGAAAAGTATATGGAAAGCAATTTCACGCGCCTTTGCGTTTGCTTTAGCATTTGCCGTTTTCATTTGAAACGAAACATAATGGAATTTTGTGTTTGGTTGCGAGGGGCGTAGTTCGTTCAAAACTTGCAGCCAAACAAGTGTTTGCATTCCGTCGCCAAGAAGCGACGACAGCCGTGGATGCGATTCAACTCGACTCGACTCGACTCGAATCGAATCGAATGGAATGGAATGGACTGCAAATCAAAGCAGGCGACGGAGTTTGATCGATAAAAGTCAAACGAAAAGCGCCTGCCAACTTTGGGGCTAATCAGAACGGTGTAAATAGTTAGTTATTAGTTAGACGCGGAGTGCTACACATAACAGTTGGATAAAAGGATCGCAGCATGGAGGAGCTGCAGGATGCCAGCATCCATCACATGACCGCGAAGGTCATCGCGGCCATCAAGAACACAAAGAGCTATGAGCCCATCTACAAGGAACTGCAGAAGCTGGTCTGCAGTCCCAGCGTGGACACCCACGATATGCGCAACACCCTCGAGGATGCCATCAGGAGCGCCGGCCTGGAAACGGAGATCCGGAACATCGTGTACAACCTGGTCCGGAGTCGACTGGCCAGACCCGATGACAAAAGACTCACCAGCAAACAGTCAGCGGTGGGTACAAGTCTCTAGCTTAAGTAAATAAGTCAGAAATGGGGTCTGAATGGGGATTCTTAAAATTAAATCTTAAGAAAATACCTTTGTCAAGCCAAATTTTACAGAAAAATCAAAATGTTTAACCTGCCCGGTTGATTTAATAATAAAGTTTATTTAAAAATTCAAATTTTTATTAAAATTGACGAACTTAAATTTAATAATGCCCAATACCTTTAAATGTACAATCTTTCTTTAAATGAATAAATAATAACATGTAATTTTGAATACAAATTCGAACGTTATTTAGGAATTCAAATTTTATTTAAAATCTCAAATGCAACTTAAAATTGACAATTTTAGAATGTGAATAAATAAACAAATCTAAAAAATATCAATTACAAATTAGGCTGTTGTTAAACATTTTTTTTAAATAGTTTTTACGGACTTAAGGTAGCTAAAATTATTATTAAACAAACAATTTTCTATTGTTTTTCTTGCTATTGCTATAATTTTCATCTTACTATTTTACTGTTTTTAATAAAATTTGTATGTCAGCTTATTTTAATTTATAAGTCTAAATAATTTCAAATTAAAGCAAT
Organism: Drosophila gunungcola; assembly: GCF_025200985.1. NCBI lineage: Eukaryota > Metazoa > Arthropoda > Insecta > Diptera > Drosophilidae > Drosophila > Drosophila gunungcola. The sequence goes on from NW_026453197.1 coordinate 17,055,059, forward strand.
ACAAATTTTGGTGCAACCCGAAAAATCCCGGAGTAACACAAATATAGAGCTTTCAACGAGCTCTTTAACTAGTAGTAGGTGGTACTTTGGCAAAGGAATTTATTCTCTCGTTTTGCCATTAAATATTTTCCTACAGAAACCCACCGTTAGTGATCCACTTGGCTATCTGAAAAGGGCCGGGGTTCTTTGGGATCGAAGGGTCAGAAAGAGCTTGAATGCCATGTGCACAGAGCTGAAGGTTCCCCTGCATGGACAACCAAGGATCAGTGCCGATCGGGAGGACTTTATGGCCAAGTGGAATGAACTGAGCAACTACAATATGGGTGGGTACTATATGATTTTTAAATATTATAATTTACTAACCTTTTTAGTCTAGATCTGGCCAACTATAGGCCGGTTTATGCACCAAAGGATCTGCTGGAGGTGCTACTCTCGCTGAAAGGACCCGCCAAAACCACCGAAAATACAGAGTAAGCAGTTGAAGATTTTAGGAATTTTATATAAAATATTAAAAACTTTTTGTAACAGCCAAATTCCCCAGTGGGAATTCTCTCACATTGCCCTGCCTGTAAAGAATCTGTTTGAGCTGCGTGCCCATTATGCGGATCTGCTACGAAATGATGGCTATCTGGGAGTGCCCGATCTCACGGTGCAATGTCAGAGGATTCTGGAGGGCAGGCATGCACCCATGTGCCAGCAGTTCCTCAAGAAGGGCTGCACCCCAGCTCCTTATAGAGGAGCCCTCTGGGCCTCCGTTCTGGACAGCAAGCTGCATGACTATGTAATGAATGGAACTGTCTTGATGGAGGAATCAATAAACCAGTAGTATATCCCCCCAATAGGACATTGACTACTGGCAGAAGCTGCGCAATGCCGTGTGGACCACGGACCACATCGTGGACAAGCTGGTCTTCAAGGACATCCAATTGACGGCCTCCAACGACGATCAGTACTTTGTGTTTGAGGACGTGCTCTACCAGGTGCTGCTCTGCTTCTCCCGGGACACGGACATCGGTGGCTGTGTGGAATACGAGGCCTTTCCAGTCAAAGGCAAGACGTAAGTCAACACTAAAAATAATATTTAGACCAAGTGCTTAGCAATAAATTACGCCCTGTCCACAAAAGAGTAGATCATATTGTTATTTATCTATTTGACATCCTATCACTACAAGTATAACTTATTATTTAATGTGCTAGTCACGAAAGATGTCATATATATTATGAGGGAATGATATAGATAATTGACAATTTGAAACCGACCTATTTATCTATTGATTAGATTACTTAAATTAGTTTCTCTCATTATTATTGTACCCCATTCAAACTAATTGTTTTGTTGGTTTGCCCTTAACTTTACTTTGAAGCTATAAACTAATATAAAATTGGTAAGCTACCAACTTAAGCAAAGGATCAGCAAATAAATTGATATATTAGTAATTAGAGTAGGGTGCTGAAAAATCAGAAGGTTAACTAGGCATATAGTGCAAATATCAATTAGAATAATGTAAATTATATGTGAACTGAATAATGTAGTATTGATATTTAAAAAAAAATATATATAATCTATATTCGAATATTTACAATGTGACACTTCATGTATTAAAAGTCTTTTACTTATAAATTGTTTTTTGTTTATATATTTTATAGGTACGAGGGTCCGCCGTCGGGAGTGGTTCCATTTCACGGAATTTGCATGTTTGCAGCGCCCTTCTGCTATCTGTATGATTCGCCGGTGAATCTGTACTACACTTTCCGGGCCTTCTACATCCGGTACTGCCATCGCCTGACCACGATCAACACACATCCGCAGGGGATTGTCAGCCTGTGTTTGCTCTTCGAGAAGCTGCTCCAGACTTATGAGCCACAATTGTGGTCTCATTTCCGGGAGCTACAGATACAGCCGTGAGTAGGGATAGGGAAACTATCGAGACAGCTCTTTACTGAATCTATTTGTTGTAGACTGAGAGTCGTCTTCAAATGGCTGATGCGTGCCTTTTCTGGCCACTTGCCTCCCGACCAACTCTTGGTACTTTGGGATCTGGTAAGTAACACCCATCCAAACTCTGTCTTGAAAAGTTATCTCAATTTCGCTTATGTCCTCCCCAGATCCTTGGCTTCGACAGTCTGGAGATCCTTCCCCTGTTCGCCATCATCATCCTGAGCTTCAGAAAGGAAAGCATTATGCAGGTGGCCTCACTGGACAGCATCGAAGCCATTCTGGCGGATCTGTCTTCCATTAAAGTCTTGCCGCTGGTGCAACTGGCACTAAGTCGGGACTGAAAGTGTCCCCTCATCTAGTTACAAAATTGAAGTTTTAAAAGTGTTTACAAAAATAAAATTGTCAGGGCAGTGTAATTTGATTAACAACTTCTATATTTTAAAAATCAAACGGGTAGCAAAAAAGGTTCATTTTGAGTAACTATTTGCGCTCCACAAAGTCCAGCCAAATGCCACCCTTCAAGGCGGCCATAAAAAAGGTATCGTCGAAGCGATTATCCTTGCGTGTTTTGGGATTAACTTTGACGTCAAAGTTTCGAATGATTTCCACCATCGCCGCTTTAAGTTGGGTGAGTGCAAACCGCATGCCTGCAAACAAATAATGTTTAATAAAAGTGTTATATTTTCTCTTTTGTTTTGGTTAGTTAGTTAGCCCACCTGGACAAATGCGAGGTCCATCGCCAAAGCCATAGTAGACGCCCTGATCTCTGTACTTCTTGGCTCCCCCATTGACCTCCAAAAACCGTTCAGGCTTGAAAGACTGCGGATCTTCGTAGTACTGAGGATCGTAGTGCAGGGCGTTGGCCGGAATGATGACCACATCTCCGGGATGCACTTTCACACTCACTCCATTCTTGTTCACAAATTCGTAGGTCTCCGTTACCAACTTGCGGGCAGCCAGCATGGGTGAGAAAAGTCTCAGAGTTTCTGGAATTAAGAGTGTATTTACTTAAGGTGAAGATAGTTTGGGATGGGGAAGACTGCTCACCGTGAATGCAGGCCTCCAAATAGGGCAGCTCACTCAACTGCTCGAAGGTCAGCTCTTCAGTGCCGATTTCCTTCCTCAACTTATTCTGCATTTCCGGATTGCGACCCAGCAAAAGCAGGGCATGGGACAGAACTTGTGAAGTGGTCTCGAATCCATCGGTTAGAAAGGTCATAGTATGCGAGGTCAGCTCCAGCGTATCCAGTCCCTTTTTGTCTTGCAACTGCAGCATGTAGTTGAGGAAATCGTCTCGCTGTTGCCCCGGATTATCCCGCCTCATTTCGATGCACTTCCGCATGATGTCGTAGAAGAACTCCTCCACATCCTTGGCGAACAGGCCAACGCTGTAGATTTTTCTGATTGGCGGCCAGAGATTGGCCACAACCATGTACAAAATGAAGCCAAAGGACTGCTCAAAGACGCGCTTGATCATTCCCACCAGTGGTGTGGGATTGTCGGTGAAACTCTGTGCGGAGATGCCCAGGACACAATCGGAGACCACTTCGGTGGTGTAGCACAAGCACAGATCCTTGGCATTCAGTCCATCGGACGAAGCCATCAAAAGCTGTCTCTTGATATAGTCCACAAACTTTTTACAAACACTCTGCGATACTGGGTAGGCAGCTTTAACCTTTTGCGGCAGGCACAAGCGATAAGAGATTAGAGTACTTTAATTTATATGTAGCTCAAGGCCCCCCTCGAGGGTAATAATTAAAATGTGATAGCAGACACTTAAATTGTCAAATTGGGTTAAGCTAAACTCAAAAAATCCCTTAACTTTACGAATTAATGCATTAATTTAAGGAATAATGGACTAAGCATGGCCTTATCATATATATTTATGAAAAATAAGCATAAGATTTACCTGAGGCTATGCAATTTTGTTCTAAATATATGTGGTAAGCTCATCTCTAAAGACATTTTAGGTCTATTAAACCTACAACTAAGGAATTTTTTTGTTTGTATAATGATAGTATAAATAAATCATTAAATAAACCTACCCGATTGGCTGAAAGTCCGGGCGTTACTTCAGCACGTCTTTCCTTCCAGGACTCACCCGTCAATACAAACGGATTGTTGGCAAAAATCTTGTCAACCTTTTTGTCGGTCTATTAAGGAAATCAAGTGTTGTAATGATATTTTCACTTAAATTATTATTATTTCGCTTATACTTACAAACCTAGCCATCTCATTGTCGTGGAAACTGCGGAAGTCACTCACAAAAATCTTGTGCGCATATTCTGGACTGGTGATCAGTAGTTGAGGTAGTCTAGTTTGGAATACTCCCACAACGCTATCAGTGTTCTTGTACTGCCTGCCAGAAAGTTATCAGTAAAAAACCAATTAGTTATTAGTATTATCAACCATACTCGTAGATCTCATCGATGTCGTAGACCACATTTCGCTTCTGGGTGAAAACGCTGGGAAAACTGCCCACAAATGGCCATGTTTTGGCCGACGGGATGCCTCGCTTCTTCCAGTAGTTAAAGTTCCAGACGAGGAATATATAGATCAAGGCCAGAAAGGCCGCGACTACAAACAGAGCGGTCGAAATCGGACACATGGCACAACCGCTCGCGAACGCGGATGGAAATCAACTGAAGCTCAATTGGACAACCTCGGTCATTTTTATTGAACTTGATGGGTTAGTCAAGTGGACGGATTCCCCGGCAAACAAATTGATTAAATTGCCTACACCACCAGCAACTAATGTTGAACGTATGTACATATATTACTGTGATAAGAAATGATTTTTCTATCGTGATCAAGACTAAAACTCGCCTAACTTTAGGCCACAGTGGTGAAATTAAAGTTGATAGCAATGTAACATTGCGAAGGTATGAGCGAAGTGGCTCACTTGTTATCATTTAAGTGTATCGCTTGAATCAAGCCGCATTTTTATTGAAGTACAGTTTGGTTGAGCCAATAAAAACTTTATTATTTATACACGTTTTTTTTCATTTTGTAGTTTTTTTTTCATAAAACGCTGTTAAATAATTAAAGCACCAAAAAATGTTTTTTTGTATTTATTTATTAAGTAAAATTAAAAAAATTTAAATTTAAGTCATATTCAAGGTTGGTAACTAGACAATAAAAACTTTATTATTTATACACGTTTTCTTTTCATTTTGTTATTATTTTTTTGTCATAAAAAGCTATTAACAAATTTTTGTATTTATTTATTAAGTAAAATTAAAAAATTCAAATTTAAGTCATATTCAAGGTGGGTAACAAGAGAAGTATTTTTGAATGCAGATGAAAATAAACTGAAGCTCAATTGCGTAACCTCACACTCGGGTCATTTCAATTGAATTAGTCAAGTGGAGGGATGAACCCAGTGAACAACAAATTTCCTACACCAGCACATCTAATGATCGCCATAAAAAGCACTTGGCTCCACTTTGTGATAAGACTAAAATTTCTAGGCCGCGCCGAAATTTATTTAACAGATGTCCCCACAGAAGGTAAAGTAAAAAATTAACAGTTCAGATTATTATCATTTTTTTTAAATAATCTATTTAAATATATGCCCTCTAGGCACATGCAACTTTATGGCACAACGTCATTTGTTTCTGATTTTATTTATTATTCGCTCATTAAATTATCAGCAATTCAAATTGCAACAATACTTGAGCATTTTACAATCACTTTGTGCTCCATCAGCCATTTTATAATCGCTCTTTGAAATCTAGAAATATCCCGCCCTTTAAGGTGGCCATAAAGAAGGTATCATCCAGGCGATCATCTGAGCGGGTTTTGGGATTAACCTTGATATCGAAATTCCTAACGATTTCCACCAGTGCTGCCTTGAGTTGAGTAAGTGCAAATCGTATGCCTGCAAGAAATGGATTTTTTAATAAGAATCCTAATTTCGTTTTACTGGATTCCCCACCTGGACAGATGCGCGGTCCATCGCCGAAGGGAAGGAAGACTCCTTGGTCCCGATATTTCTTCACACCTCCGTTGACCTCAAGGAAGCGCTCTGGCCTGAAGGATTCCGGACTCTCATAATACTGCGGATCATGGTGCAGAGCTTTCACGGGTATGATGACCACGTCGCCTGGTTTCAATTTCAAAGTTACACCATCCTTGTTCACGAATTCGTAGGGTTCGGTTACCAGTTTTCGGGATGCCACTTGCGGAGAAAACAAACGCAGTGTTTCTGGAAAGTCAATTGGTATCTAAGTATGTGATAAACTTGCATTTAAACATGATTCTACTACCATGAATGCAGGCTTCTAGGTAAGGCAACTCTGTCAGCTGCTCGAAACTCAGTTCCCCGTTGCCAATTTCTTGCCGCACCTTTTGCTGCTCCTCGGGATGTCGTCCCAGCATTAGCAGAGTGTGGGATAGGACCAGTGCCGTGGTCTCAAATCCGTCGGTGAGGAAGGTCATCGTGTGGGAGGTGAGCTCCGCCGTGTCCAATCCCTTCTTCTCCTGCAACTGCAGCATGTAGTTGAGGAAGTCGTCACGTTGTTCGCCCTTCTTTTCCAGCCTCAAATTGATGGATCGCCTCATGATGTCAAAGAAGAAGTCCTCCGCTTCCTTGGTGAACAGGGCCACGCTGTAGAACTTTTGAATGGGTGGCCATATGTTGGCCACCATGCTGTAGAAGATGAATCCGAAGGACGAGTTGAACACGCGTTGGATCATTCCCACCAATGGTGTGGGGGTGTCCGTGAAACTCTGTGCGGAGATGCCCAGGACGCAGTCGGAAACCACTTCGGTGGTGTAGCAAAGGGACAGTTCCATTGCATCCAATCCCTGCGAGCTGGAGTTCGAGGTGGCCATTCGCCGCTGGTGCCTTATGTAGTCCACAAACTTTTTGCACACACTTTGCGAGACGGGATAAACGGCCTTGACCTTTGGTATGGGATAGTTTTGTCAGTGATTATTTATTATACAAATTATAATACAAATCCCACTCGATTAGGCGACAGTCCTGGCGTAATCTCCGTCCTTCTCTCTTTCCACTCATCGCCCTTCAGGACAAACGGATTGTTGCCCAGAATTTTGTCCACCCTTTTGTCCACCTATTGAGATGAAGATATTAAATAAATAAATAACATGCTTCTACTTACAAAATTGCCACGCTCATTGTCATGGAAACTACGGAAATCGGTGGCATAAATCTTGTGTATATATTCCGGACACGTAACCAGCAGCTGGGGACGTCGAGTGGTGAACACACCCACTATTTTGTCCGTCTCTTTGTACTCCCTACAAATATAATTACAATTACAATAGATTTTTTAATCCAAATCTTATGTAGGTGTTTTAAATGAAACGCAATTAGTTTGCTTTGTGTCACACATACTGATAGATATCGTCGATGTCGTAAGCAATGTTACGTTTGCGGGTGAAAATGCTTGGAAAACTGCCCACAAATGGCCATGAAGTGGCTGTCTGGATGCCTCGCTTCCTCCAATAGTCGAAGTTCCAGGTGAGGAATACGTAGACCAGGCTTAAAAAACCTGCTATGAAACACAGTGCACAGCAAATCGGACACATTGCAAAATCACAACAGATTGCCAGGGCAGACTGAACTTGAGTAACTGTTACTGCCGCTCAATTAAACTGCGGCAATTGAAATGCATTAACACATACATTGAAATAAATTGATATCAAGAATCTTTTATTGTACTGTTGTTTGATACGAATATGCAGCGCTTGAATCTACATATTTTTAAACAAAAAAATATATTTAAAATTTACAAAGAAGTTTTAAAAGGTCAACTGGCGAAAACTTAAAAACTCAAGCCCACCATCAAACATGTTGCGTCCTAAACTATTTACTATCAAACCATGTTCGAACTTCGTCATACAACTGCGGTTCGAACGCAACTTTTTCATTTCAAATGAAGAGTCACCATAAATTTACCCTGTAAATCTTTTATTGCACATTTTATTAGCTGTTTAACTTCGCAATGCACGGATGATCCATGTTATTGATGTGCGCTGAAAAGTGCGCTACAGATCCTTTCTCCAAAAAAAATCGAAGACTCCAAATTTATATTTAAATTTTTGTTTAATAATCATAATGCATATAAAGGTACAGTTGTTCACAAGAAAGGAAATCTTAAAATGCTACATAAATTATATTAACTTGATAACGGCTCATTGTTTTATAACCAGATAGAAGCAGCAAAGTACACAAATTTAACATTTAAATCAAACTTAATTAAATACATAATAAATCGCATAGGTCTAATAAATAAATGTATGTATTTTCTCAATAATTGCTCAAGCTTTAAAATTATAAACAATAGTTGTAATAAACAAGTTGGATAAGTATAAGGCAAATAGAATTAGGTTTATCAAAAAATATTAACAACAAAATAGGTTACTTTTTACTGGATGGACTTGCGCCACTTGTCTGTTATGCAAATTGCATTTTTTCATTTTTTTTTTTGCAAAGATTTATTCTTTTTGTGTTTTTTTTTTCTATGAATTTGATTTTTCATTTCATTTTTGTATACGCATTTTACAGTTTTTCTTTATATAGAAAATTTGTTGGTTGGTTTAGCACCGGCATAGGACACTTGCTTCGTTTTGTTCAATGCTCGTGGCGCGCACGTTTTCCCTTTTCCCTTTTTTATTTTTTCTTTTTTTTTTTTAGAGAGTAGACTAGTATGTTGTCAATCAATGTCTATGGGTAATTTGGAAATGAGTATCAGGAATGCTTTGAAATGTCTAGTCCCCATATTGCCAGGTTGTAGATTTAGGATTGGAAATAAGCACATTGCCCTTGTGGCTGGTACACTGATGCTCTTCTATTCTAACCCTTGGCCGTGGGAGAGAACTTGGCCTCGGGTAGATTTATCCTTTGGCAAGGGAACTTTAATGTCCGGAGTTCTAATGACAACCAATGCCTCTAGCAAACTGCATCGCCTTGAGTTTGGGAGAAAGACGAGCAGTAAACGAGGGACATTGGTTGCCATTTAGTTGTCCAGGCGATTGGTCTATGTGGGTCATGATTTGTCTTGCGATTGATTTACTAGCCCATCGATGGCAGCAAGGACTTGTGCTCAGGAGGTCCTGCAAAAATGTTCCACGAAATTCGCCAGATCCTGATCACAATTCCCTGCTGCCATAGATCTGCTCTCTAACCGGAAAAACGTGCGCTAATGAGTAAAATTTTCGTGTGCGTATTTTGATTTCGTTTAAGCTTATTCATTTTTTATATACAAAATGTTGGGATTCTCTATAGATTTCTTGGGTTTCATATATGTGGGTATATATGTTTATATAAATTGTTTGCTGTGCAAATATATATGTATAATGTATATATCGTTTTACAAAAGATTTTTTGTTTTTTTCGTTACTTGTCGTTAGTTTGAATAGTTAGTTCATTCTTTTCTTTTCTTCATTTCTTTCATTTGTGTTTCATGTTCGGCCTTTGTCGAGTCTGTTCTGTTCTGTTCAGTAGGTTATATACAAATTGGTTGGTTTATTAATGCCTCTAGCTATCCAATTACTATAAAATTACATACAATTACAAAATGTGATAAACTACACAAATGTACAACTCTTACATTTTCATTACAGAAAATTATCTTTTTTTGAATATTTTTACATGAATTTAGCTTACGAAAGGCATCTTTATACTGCGGTTTGTGTGTTTTTTTAGGTTAAATTGTTGTTCATTATAGTACTATAGAGTTAGGTTAAAGGGGTCTTGTTTTTTGTTCTTTGTTCTTGTTCGTTGTTTCATTGCACTAATCCAATGGCAACTCAACCGCTTTACGTGGGCGGCGGTCCGTGGGGATACGACAACATGGGCTCCAGGCTGCGCGCAAAGGTGTTGGAGAACATACAGGTGTAGTCCTCACCGTGGGGCACCAGAGTGGCCACACCTAAAAGCAGCAGCATGAGCGCCTGAATGGGCAGGGAGGCACGTGCAACGCGGCCTAGGAATCGAGCACCGCGCGCCAGAACCGTGGTATTGATGACATCGCCATCGACAGCATCGCCATCGCTGTTGCTATGGATTCGAAAATAATACCAATTAGTCAATGTGAAATAGTAAAAACAAGAAAGGACGCAAGCTTCGGCAAGCCAAAGTTTATATAATCTTGCAGATTTCGCAAAATAAATAAAATATTCTACAAATGGACTTTATTTTATATTTATGTTGATTATGTTTTGAAACAATGAAACTATGTCGATTACCCGATGAATTTTTTTAAAGCGCCTATGACAGATTTGTAAGATAAATTTGTCCAATTTTAAAATAATTAATATCATAGCTCTATTCGCATTAATTAAAAACAACGATGTTATACGTTTTTACATTATTCTTTTTGACTGTTACTATTGGACCTTAAACACCACCTACAATAGAAAGAAGACTTTTGGGAAAGTTTCATCCAGATAGGTTTAAAACGGACGGACAAACGGACAAACAAATAAACGGACATGGCTAGATCGACTCTGCTAGAGATGCTGAATATAAATAGATAATAATAAATAGATACTAAATATACTTTATAGCATTCAAAATGCATTGCTAACTTTTACCTACAACTTATAGACACTCTGCAAGGGTATATAAATCACTATAAAAATCATGCAACTACTAAGCGGCAAAACTATGTGCTCTTTTCATTTACAACCATAAAGTGCACAAGTTGCTTTAACTAAAAAATTCATATAAAACTACAATGCATGTGTAACACAAACTTAAAATCAACTTCTATAGATATTTACTTTGCATTTTCTGTGTTGGGTGCGGCGGCCTGCATAGAAGAGGTTGATAATGTAGTATTATCCAAAAGCTATATTTGCCATAAAGAAAAAGATAGAAAAATAAATAAATTATAAATTATAAATAATACAAATCATAAGGGTTTTCAAGATTTTCCACATTTTCTCGTTCGATTGCCAATTGGTTGTCACTTACTTCTGGTGCGCTTACAAATCAACAAATAAAATTAAATATCTTTTTAAGACAATTCATGTTTTTCTTTCGAGAACAGGAACCACGCTATTAAATTACTAAATGTGGACACTGTGACTTACCTCACTCGACAACATGTGCAGTGGCACGCCAAGATTGTCGCCCTCGTAACCGAGGACGGCTCCCAATTTGACAATGTAGATGCCGGATAGACGGCGCAGGGATTGGAGACGCAGCCGGAGATCGGTCAATCTGGAAAGGGTTCTGGAACATTTAAAACATTTGCATAGGCCCTTGGCGGTGTAGGTTTTGATGAAGGGTTAGAATGGGCGGACGAAAGAATTTTGAGTACCAAAAAATACAACACAAAATAATATAATATATACGCAACAAAAACAGCAACACAAAAAATATGTGTAGAGGCAAAAACAAATGATCGATCGATACGATTGAGTTTTGTAGTTGAAAAGGTAAAGCTAAAATACTTTCTACTAGGTAAAAACCAACTATGGTTTATAAAGATTTTAGTTCTTGAAAGTTCCAAAGGGCTTAACAGTTTTAGTATAATTTTGTAGGAGTGTCGACTATAATTTTTGATAGTAAAGTTTCCGAAAGTATTTTAGTGAAGAGTGCACAATGTGGGGGAAATTTCAAATGTTAAATAGGCAAGCAATAAAGGCCAAAATATAATTTGATCATTTTTATGGGGGAGAACAGCACATAGGTAAATGGTAGAAATTTATTACTAAAAGGGGTAGAAATTTTACTACCTATCAAAAAAGGAAAACAAATTGCCTACGGGTTTTAAATAAACTACTAATACTTGTTACAAAAGCAATATCCGTAAATATACCAACTAAAACTACATAAAATACAGATTTGTAATTACTTTCCGCCCAACTAACTTGAAGGCTCTTCTTCCCTTTAAAGAAAAACCCCCTTTTTTCTGCCCTAAGCTTAAGCGGCACCCACGAATTGTTTCGTTCCGCCCTCGGAACTGGCCCACTGGACACCTTACCTCTCGTACGTGTGCTGGGATTGCTCCTCGGAGCCCTCAACCGAACGCAGAAGCTGATCGGCGGCGTCCTGCAGGCTCACCACCCGCGGTTCGCATCGCTCCAGCTCGGCTCGCAGATCCTTGAACTTTCTGAACTTGGTGTCCAGCACGGAACGCTCCTCGGTGAGATCGACGGGCTCGGATGCCTTGATGTTCTGCTCGGTGCGCTGCAGCCAGTCCACCAACTCATCGATGGTCTGATGGAATTCGCTATTGCCCATGAGTGCTGTTTGCAGCAGACCCTGCCATTTGGTGGCATTGATGCACACATTGTTCCAGCGCTCATTATCGGCTTCTAAGCGGGATCGCAATTGCCTTGCCTTTTCCGTGTCCAAAGTGTGCGTGGCCAAGTGATCACCGACCACATTCAGCGATGAGATAATGGACTTGTGACTCTCCAGATCCAGAAGGAACTCGCGATGATCCTGCGTGACATCCTCGAGCAGCTCGATATTCGAGGGCGGCGTTGACTGGGCCTTCTGGGTGCTCTCGGCGAACTGCAGCCACTGCTCCAGGCGCCACAGATCGTTGTCGATCTGCTGCCAGTTTCGCTGTGTGCAGAGCGGACACGTTAGCCGGCCGACCTCGCTAAAATAAACATTTTAGAAAATAACAAATTAATAATTGATACAGATAAGAAATTAAATACAACTATAAATGTTACCAATCCAAAATAACACATAACAAAGTCTGTATTGATTTGGTTTTTGTAGTTATAATCAATAAAGAATATGCTTGTTTAGATTTTAATGAATTTAAATTTAATGCAGATGGTATGCATTGATTTGTTAGCTTAAGCTTGCCTTGACAAAGTTTTTTCATTGATATAATAAAGCAATAAAACACAACTATTAATATAACCAATCCAAAATCGGTATTGATATATATGTGTAGCTGTAGTTTTTATCAATACACAATGGGTTTATTTAGAATATAATGAATTTGATTTATATTGCAATTTGTTAGTTTCAGCTTGCCTTGCCAAGTCTTTTAATTGATACAATTAAAAAACAAATGACAAAAATAGCTTTAATCAATTCAAAATAACACTTTGCAAAATCGGCATTGATATGTATATGTTCTTTTAGTTATTATTGGCTTATTTTTTACGTAATGAATTTGGTTTATAATGCAGTTTGTTAGCTTTAGCTTGCCTCGCCAAAGTTGTTTAATTCAGCTTAGGCATTTGGGCATATAGTTCCCGATCTCTTGCTGTACTCCACCCTGGAGTCTGGCGGCCATCTGTGATCCGCTGCCAGCTTTTGTCAAGTGGAGAGCCACACAAAACAGAGGATCGGATGGGCAGATGGGCAGTTCAACAGCAGGAGATCGGGAGTACAGCCCACCGACAGGTAGATACACTTACTGTATGCAGTTGTACTTGTAGGATGCAGGTAGGTGGCACCTGGTGTGTGTGTCATCATGAATGCGCAGGTTCGAGTTAAGCATGGGTAAGTTTGTTTTTTTTTTTTTTTTTGGTGCGATTATGCGTGTGCGTATTTTGACAGAGAGACAGAAGTAGGCAACAGCGAGATGGAAAGCAATAAAACAATTTGTTAGTCAAAAACAATCCCAAACCGAACCGAAGAGCTTGCCAAGCCAGGAAACTTAATGCTTAATTCTACAAAACTAATATTAAATAAAATGTTTACGAACACAAGTCATCTGTTATAATATAATACACTATACAGGATGCCGTCCGTCTCTTATTAGTTTATATAGGAGCATTTGAGACACAAATGGGAAAGAAACTTCTTAAATATGCCACTTTGGCTCCAAAATGTTAGGACAACTAATTTATATAAATTATATAAGCAATTTAAAGACATTTAGTCAGAACTTCTTAAATATTCCAAATGAGATGTACTGATAATATTTTCTATATTTCAAAATTGAAATTCATTGAAGTGTTTACGAACACAAGTCATCTGTTATAATATGATTCACTATACAGGATGCCGTCCGTCTCTTTTAGTTGATATAGGAGCATTTGAGACACAAATGGGAATGAAAATTCTTAAATATGCCACTTTTGCTCCACAATGTTACTTTAAAATTTAGCTAGGAAATATTTACTGAACTCATTTTATAATCTGGAGATCCTTTAAGTATCCTAGTGTACATTAAGTTAACCGACAAAAACCCTAATATGCAATTATAAGCTAAAGAATCCCTGGGTTTGGCAAGACTTTCAAACATATACCAACAAAGATGTAAATAAATATTCCAGGGGTATAACTACCTTGCATTTTGATCGTGCTGCTGTCGCGCCTTCCACTGCGACTGCAGGGTATCGAAGCGCAACGTGAGCTCTGCCACGGTGTCCACCTGGGCAGATTGGTTGTCCGCCTGGCACTCGGTGAGCAGCAGCTGGCTGAGATGCTTGACCAGCTCGGTGGAGGACTGTGCGTTGCCCAGCAGCTTGGCTATCTTCTGGGGACCCGGCTTCCGAGTTTTGTCCACCACCGTGCGCTGCAGCTCGTCCAGATTGTTCTGGCACTCCGAGATGGCCGTCTGCAGCTCCATGATGTAGGCATCCTTGGCCGTGATGGAGGTTTCCCGCTGCATCTGCTGGGCCTGCCGGAGTTTCCTTTGCGAAAGGGTATTCACCTGCACGGCGGCATTGGCGGCTTCATTAATGACTGGAAGGGCAGCCTGCGCTGCTCTGGTCACCCAACTGGTTTTGAGGGTCACAATGCGGGTTTGCACCGTTTGCCAAAGGGTGGTATAGGCTGTGACCAGTTCCAGCAATTGTTTCAGTTGTGGCTGCTGCTTGGTCCTCGACTTGGCCTCCTGGGCCAGGCTATCCGCCTGCTGGACATGCTGCTGGGCGTCGTGCAGCTTCTTCTCCAGGCTCTCCAGTCGTTGCAGCACTGCCTTTGGCTCCGCCTTCGAGCTCTGCTGATCCTCCGCACTTGGCAGTTGTTCCAGGGCTTTTTGTATGGCATTCAGGGAGTTGGTGGCCTCCAGCTGGGCATTGTTGAATTCGCGCATCAGCTTGGCATCCTTGTCGATGGCATCCAAGAGGGCATGACAGCGTGGCGTCAACTGGCGCCACATGCTCACCATCACCTTGGTGGGCAGGGTTAGCTTTGGATGTTCTCCGGCTCGACGCCGGCACTCATGGTCAGTTTGGCATAGATCTGCTCCAGTTGGCGCAGGTTCACCGACTGGCTTTCCAGCTCCTCCAGCTTGGCCCTCAGCTCCTTCTGTCGCTCCTCCAGCTTGTGCTTGCTGTGCGACTTCTGATCCCGCTCATAGCCAGCTATTTGGCTCTCCTGCTTGCCCAACCAGTTCTTGTGCTCGGCTGTGAGTTTGATGAGCTGCTGCAGTAGGTTCCAAATGGTCAGGATGCGGGCCTTTCGCTCCGCCGACTGACTGCACACGTTCTTCCAGCGCTGCTCTAGATTTTGAGCGGAGGCAGCCAGACCAGAAGTGTTCACCTGGGTGCGCCAGCTATCGGCATCGTTGAGTAGCATCTCCACGAGATTCAAGACCTCACCCACATTGCTGCTGTGGTGTTCGATGGAGCGCTGTATCTGCTCATGCTCCTTCAGCTTGGCCTCGATCACATTCGGGGTGTAGCTCTCAAAGTTCAGTGGCTTGTCCAGCTGGGACTCCACTTCGAAAAGCCAGGCGCGAATCAGGGCAATGCGCTCCTCCAAACGGAGTAGCGTCATCTTGAGCTCCCCAATCTTGGTGGCCTTTTGCTTGGCCAAATACTTGAGTCGCTGCCAGCGGTCGATGAGGGCATCACTTTGCTGTTGCACCTGGGCCCGAACTTCTGGCTCCGAGTACAGGGTGAGCAGTTCGCGGCTGGTCGAGAGTAGCCACTCCCTTTCCTTGTCCCTCAGTTGCAGCTCAGAGTTTACTTGCTGCTCCAGCTGCTTGGCTGCCTGTTCGGGATTCGTCATCGCCGTGACATCCGCATCCTTGTCCACACGCTGCTCCAAACGCTGCAGCCACTGGGATATCCGATCGTATCTGATTTGGTAGTTGGACAGCAGGGAAAGTCGCTCCTCAATGGAGTTGATCAAGTTGGCCAGCTGGTAGTCCAGATCGGCATGCTGCTGCCAGAGCAGCCAGTTCCGTTGGCGAATGGTCTTCATGTCGTGCGGACTGATGCACTCCTTGAGCTCCTCTTGCGTGACCGTGAGACTCTCCAGGGCCGGCACTTGGGCACCCAGTTGGACCCGCTGTGACCGCAGGGCTCCCAGTAGTTGTTCAATGGCAGCCGGTTGAGTGGGCAGCGATTCACTGGGATTGGCATCCAGCAGGTTTTGGGCTAAGCCAAATTCCCGCTGCAGCTGGTGCACTCGCTGCTCGTAGGTCTCCGACAGCTGGGTCACCCGCTGCAGGAATCCCTGCCAGGTCTTTAGGGCTGCCCGCAGATTGCTGATCCTCTGGCCAATGCTGGCCTGTTCCATGCGCATGGCGGTGGCCAGGGCATCGTCACAGTGCCGGGCCAGCTCCTGCTGCTGCTCCTGCAACGCCTTGCTCTGCTGTTCGCCCTGGTCCAGTTGCTGGATCATGGCGTCCAGGCGGTTCTTCAGATGCGGCACTCGCTTCAGGTGAATGTAGCGCAGTTGCAGCGCATTGCGCTCCGCCTCGCGTTGACGCAGCCAGTCCAAAAGAGCCGCCAGCTGCTGGCGATACGCATTCCAGCCACTCACTCGCCGCTCCAGTTCACCATTGCGCTGCATGATCCGCGACAGTGTTTCATTGTGCAAATTGGTCAGAGCCTTGTACTGCTCCGATAGCTCCGATTCCAGTGGCGTCTCGGACAGCACACTCTGCTGCGAGATGAGCAGGTTCTGGTGGATGGCACACAGCTGCTGCTGCTCCCGCAGACTGCTGTAGTCCTCGGGTATGGCGCAGGAGAGGAAGGACTGGACATGCTGGAGGTACTGTCTCCACAGGCGCAGGGCTTCCGAACTGTTTTGGCTGCGGGCGAGTCGCGTGGACAGGCGATGGTACTCCTGGAAGGTGTCCTGGAATATCTTCTGCCACAGGGCCAGAACCTCCAGGACGCCATCATCATCGACGGCCCCGGGCAGTGATGGTGCCACCTCGTTACTCCTCTGATGACGCTCCTTCAGCTGACGCAGTTGCTCCTCCGTTCTGGCCAACGTCTGGAGATGGGCACGCAAAGCGGCCAGCTGCTCCTCGCTTTCTTTGGGATTTTGTGGTGCTTCGCGGGAAATGTCCTACAAAGAGATAAATAAATATACAAATTGTAATACTTTTACATTAAAAATGGTCAAGTTTTTAATATGCTTCTTGCATGGCTAATTGGCCTGACCCTAATATGGCTGCCCAGATGTCTTCGGTTACCATTAGTCGTCTGTCCAGAGTGCATGGCTTCCACAACAATGGCAATCTGTGTGTGGCACATTGGCACATTGCAACTCTTTCCGCCAACTGGCAATGACCTCATGCCAACTTCAATTGTCTAAAGCGTCGATGGGTGGAGGAGTTTGGTTGAAGGTGGAAGTGGGTGTGGAGTGGAGGAAATAGGAGGGCGGTACACCAAACTGGTTGGCATGTGCCATGCAAATGAGCCCCCACTGTGGTGCAAAGTGGTTGGAAAATTCCACCAACAAATGCCCAATTTGACAAGGCAATTTGTTTCCCAATCAAAGGCTGTCTTATGGATCTTATCAATAAAGTTTATTATTGTCAACACCTTTTTTAAAATGTATATAACGTAGACTTTTATGATCGTAACTAAGCTTCCGTTAATTTTATGGTGGCTTTGATTGTAACGGCAAAATATTTCAAAACTTATTCACAGTAGAAAATACTGGAGAAAACCAAGCAGCCGCTTATCAACATTTAATTTATTTATCAAGAAAATAAAATATTTTACTTCCGTTCTGCAAGGCAAATAATTTAAAGTATTTTTTATCTTTTTAATGACTTTTACCCCATTAACAAAAAAATAAAATTAAATAGCCGCCAAACCCAAAAACAAAAGCCCAAACCCAAAAGCACTACCAAAAACAAAGGATACTGTGCTGTTGATAATATATGCACATTATCATTAAATATTCAGCATCCTTCCATCAAAGCACTTGCTTGTCAATTACGATTTTATAAGCTATTCGCTGGACAAACCCTGACACCCTTTTATTCTGCTGCCAAAAAGCAGATTCACGCCTCTTATCAATCAATAATGATGAGGAGGAGCACTGTGGATTTGGGTTGCCAGCCAGGGTGCACACAAAGTTTCTCAACTTTTAACCCACTTAAAATAGCATGTCCTTCGTATTGGATTAACAACAACGAGAACAGCCACAACAGCAATAACACTTGCCGGCTAGCCGTGTTTAGTTGGTGTGGGAATTTCCGCACGCTAAACACAAACTAACATATGCAAATATCCAAATCGATAGCTGGTTTGGAGTTAGCCATCACCACATGGCCCACTTTAATGGTGGCTCCATAATTTTATTAATTGTCCCCCACCGC
Source organism: Drosophila gunungcola (assembly GCF_025200985.1). Taxonomy (NCBI): domain Eukaryota; kingdom Metazoa; phylum Arthropoda; class Insecta; order Diptera; family Drosophilidae; genus Drosophila; species Drosophila gunungcola. Next base: position 17,073,470 of record NW_026453197.1, read on the forward strand.
TCACTCACCTGCTGCACATTGTTGAAATAAGCCTTGGCCAGTGTCACCTCTTTGTCCAGTTCGCGGCGCTCCTTGTCCTGCGTTTCGGCCACGTTGGCCAGCGTGGTGATGGCATCCTTGCATTCGGCTAGCCGCTGACCCAGTGCATCCAGTTCGCCCTGCATCAGGGACGAGGCATCCAGGCCCACATCGGCGGCGATCTTGGCCACAATGTCACGCAGCTCCAAGATTCTATCATTCTGGCTCGTCAGGTTGTCTTGGCATACCTGTGTGAAGGTGAGCAAATAGAGATGGAGAGCGAGTTAGATAATAAAGCACAAGGTCTAGATGGTCATAACCACTCAATTAACAGAAAGATATGTATTTCTTCTTAAGCATATGCTGATTGCCAAAACAAGTTACTTCTTCTCAACCGAAATGAGTGAAAATGTTAAATATACTACTACCAAATACGTGATGTTTTACTGGTTTCCAAGACTTAAATTCTTGAACTGATAACTGCCATTTATATGATGATTCATAAAGTTTTAATTCAAAATTTAAATTCAATAAATATTTTAAGTATTTTATTTCTTCTTTTCTCTTCATAAATTCAATAGAAAACTCCCAACTTCTCATTAATTTTATTTTTTTTTAAAGCGCTTTAAATTACAATTTTAATTGTATATTTATTTTGTGTATTTTAATTCTTCTCTCAGTTCTACCAAGTATATACCATTCGATGAATCACTTTGTCTTTATATTATTTTCTTGAATTTGAGTTAATTATTATTTTCTTGAAAAGCACTTTTAAAGTCGTTTTAATTTAAAATTTAAATTGGATAAGTACTCCTAATGTTTTACTCCTTCTATTTCCGTTTTTTTTTATCTGAGTAAAACAAACACCGAAAGTACCAAGTACCACCAATTATTTTGGATGGCTGGCAAAATGTCACTTGTTTATATTTAACTCGACGACGGAAAGTATTTAGCTCAAGCCGGCGGGGCTTTCGTTGCTTTCCCGACCCTTTTCAATTATCGGGCCGCGAGTGCCGAGTGCATTTCATTTTCCTGCTCGGCAATGGTAATTAGGGCTGCGACTGCCCGGCGCACTTTCGTTTTCAATTTAAGGGAAAACAGGTCACCACAACTGGCTGTCGAATAAATTCTCTAATTTAGAGCAGCGAACAACAACATGGGCATTAAATCCGGATGGATTGTTGTAAATGCCCACCGCCGCACCGCCCTATGATATCATCTCAAAAGTATTTGCCGATGCTTTATCATGCCGCTACATAAGCAAACAAACGCTTAGAGAAGTGGCATTGAAAATGCCAACATGCAGAGTATTAGGTATTAAGAAATAGATTTGTTCGGTGTGTGTTTCCACATTTTCAACATTTATCTTCTTGGGGAGCTCAAGGCATTCATTCAGCGGACCTGTTCCCGCTGATTCTAGCTGCTGCTGCTGTTGATAAAGCTGCTATGTATACAAAAATACTTATAATATGAATACGGGTTGATAAACTCTCCTGTGTGAAATGACAGTTGGCCTGCCTGCCTTTCTGATGCCTGTCCGAAAATATAATTACACCAGTGGTAGGCCAATAATATAATGACCCTAATGATCAATAAACACAAAACGGTGGGGCCAAGAGTATACGTTAATTTTTAAAGTAAATGCCGAAAGAAATCGTACGACGATGTCTGTTTTATTTACCCAAGCATAATTTATGACACAAACACAGCGGACCAAGTTGGCTTATACATGTACATACAGCGGAACTATTACGAAGCGATTACATTGACGCGCCCAAAAATTGATAGGGCGCGTAGTACTACGGAGAAAATCAATGTAATTACTAGCTTGCCCACCCGCGTCTCTGGTGGGCAATTAAAGAGTCACATTGCTGTACTAGTTTGCCGCCAAAATAATGTAGTACACATACAGTGATGATAGAGCTAAGGATTTTCCGGAAGTAACTATACTTTTAGCAAATGCAGTTCATTTTTATAAGTGCCCACATTTTTCCTCCAAAATGCATATAAACAAAAATATATATTTTAAGAACTACTACTATCAAGTGTCATATTTTCTAAATAATTAACAAAATATAATTATTTAAGAACAGCCTAAAATGTGGCATATTTCTTTTTCATTTAAGAAAAAGTATTTTTTTAAAAACTCCCTAAAATGAGTCACATTTCACAAAAAAATTTTAAAATAAATAAATTATTTTTACTTTAGAATGCCGTTTGACATTTAAAATATATATCAAATATTGACGGACTTTTCAAACCCTCCTTTTGTTTAAGCAATTATTATTATTATTGTCATTTCCTGTTTGATTTTTCCTATCTGACAAAAAAAAACAGGTCGTTGGCATCACTGTTTCGCCCACGCGATACACATCACTCATACGACCCGTTTGCCGTTTTTCCGGATGGGTCACGGCATACGGAAGCAGTCTTTTTTCACTCACCTTGGCGTGTTGCAGGGCATCCAGGGGCTGCTCCAGCGACTTGACCGTATCCATTTGCTGGTCAATGGAATTCTTGACTGCCGCAGAGGCGTTGCGGTACTTGTCCCACAATTCGACGGCCCTTTGGTAGCGGGTACGCAGCTGCTGCAGATTCTCGCTGGTATCATTCCAGGCGACTACCGCATCCTGAACGGCCGACTCGATCTGCTCGACAATCTGGACATCACAGCTCTCGATCAGCGGTTTGGCGGCACCCTTCAACTCATCGATCAGTTGCTCGCGGTTATGTAGATCGCCAGCAAGTCCCTGCGATTGGTTTGTTATACGGATAAAGTTGGATTAGTCAAGTAATATGTTTGGTATTCCGACCGCGACGGGGAGATACGCGCTCGGTTCGAAGTTAACGTCAAACTGCGGCGGCAAAAAAAACTTGCTACGTAAAGAACACCACGTACGGCGGAAGCTTACGAAAAAGCTTGGGGAAAAGTTTGTCAATGGCATAGCTTTTTATTTCGCTGCCGAGAGCGGGCACCACAAAAATTCAAACAAAACTTCAGTGAATAATATATGAAGAGTTACTAAGCAAATAATGTTGGTATTTTTTTATAATCAATATAATGAATTTATATATTTTGGAAATATAAAATACCAAGTATTTATGTTTTTTTTAATATTCATTAAGAGCTACAATGACATTTTTTTAAACTCAAATCTTTTATTTTTAAAGTAAATTTTAGTTAAAATTTTTAAAAACATTAAATTTATTAAATTTAATTTGAATTTTAAATTAAATTTATTAAACTAGTTATAAAACTCACCAATAGTTTTCAAGAATTTTAAACAAATATTAATATTGATTGATAAGGTTAATTAATTGTTTCTTATTCAAATGTTGAAATACGACTGAAGGCAGTCAGAAGAGCAGTACGGTTTATGTAGCAAATTTTCCAAAGGGAAAACGATGCTGATAAGGAAAACTCGCGAAAATCCGCTCAGCAGGTAGCAAGATACGAACCAATCTTCAGACACAAACCGATGCCTGACCGCGCGCCGCGTAAACAAAGTCATAAAATATGGAACAAAGAAAACTCACCTCCAAACGTTCCGTGGCCTTTCGCAGGCGCTCGTAGTCCACTTGGCCGTGCACCCGGATTAGTTCCATCATGAAATCGGTCTCCTGGACGGATCCGTGGACCAGCTCCAGTTGGCGTTCGTAGCGCAGCCAGACGGCCAGACGATTCCGCAGGATGGCCATAATATTGGTGCACTTGCTTTCCAAGAAGGCGTGGTCGTCCTGCAGTTGAGAGATATCGCGCTCCAACTTCACCGGCGATACGGACATCTTGAGGCGCATGGGCAGCGTGTGGAGCATCTGGCGGATGCGCATAATCTCCTGCCAGCTGGTCACAAGCTCCTCACCGGCGCCCTGGCAATCGGCGACGGCTTTTTCGAGAACATCTGCTCCCTGGCGCTCGGCTGCCTCGCATTCGTCCAGAATGACGGAGATCTTGGCCTGGTGTTTGCGCTGATTGCTGATGCCCTCCTGGATGGCCTGCAGTTGGTCTCGCAGCACGGAGGCACCCTCCAGCTCCTCTGCGATCTGGGTGCTAATCTTGTGCGAGAGGGCAAACAGTTCACCCACTTTTTCGGGCTCAATGGCGGGCTCTTGCAGGCCAATCCTGCCCAGCTCGTTGCCAATGAATCCCACGCGAGTGCGCAGCACCTGGACTCTTTCGATATACAGACACAGTTCCTCCTCGTTCTTGATCACACCCTTCATGCTAGTCATGGTCAGGTAGATCTCCTGCAGCTCTCGCTCCACCATCTTGAGTTTCTCGTCCGCGGGCACATCCTCCGACGACAGGCACTCCACAATGTTGTGCTGAATCAATTCGATGGCCTGGGCCACTGCCTGCCAGCGATCCTCCAATTGGGCATGGAACTGCCGCTGGAGCATCTCGTCGGCCAATGGGATGACCTGCAGGGATTTCTCGAAACTCAGTCCCGTATCGGTCCGCACATTGTTGTGCAGCTCAAAGCGGGCCTTAATCTCCCAGAATTGACGCATATGCTCGATGGGCTGTTGCGTGGGCTGCGATGGAATCTGTATGTGTCTCAATTCCTGCTCCGCTTCGCGTACAAAGGCCTCCAGTTTGTCCGTTTGCTGTTCGTACTGCACCCAGATTTCCTTGAAGACCAGCAGGCGATGGAGATACAAGGCCACCTCCTCACGAAGTTTGAGTAGCACTATCAAAGCCTCATTGGTTTCCTCTACAAGATTGGGGGCCTGCACCAAAGTCTGCAATTTGTTGGCGATGCCCGACAGCTGCGTCATCTTCACATAGTGATGTGAGATATCGTTGCTCAGGGATTGATAGAGGGTGGTGTACTGATCGTAGTCGGCGGAGGTAACAGCAGATAGGTCAGGCACTCGCTGTTGAGCCACCTGCAACCACTGCAGTTCATCACGCATTCCCTTCTCCAAAACAGTCCAGCGGGAGGCAGCCTGCACCAATTTGGAAGACCTTTCGGAGGCCTTATCCAGCAGACTAGTGGCCCTGTTGTACAGTTCCTTGTGCAACTCCGAGTGCTTCTCGCGCGTCTCACTATCGATATTCTCCTCCAGGGATTCCAACATGGCGCGACAGTGGCTGAGATTCACAAAGAACTTCCTCTGTTTCTGCACCTCGTTGTTCAGCTGCTCGAGGGAACTGGAAACTATGGGACTCTCAACCAGTTTGTCAGCCAACACGGTGATTTTGGTAAACTCCTTCAGAGTCTGCTCGTACTCCTCAGCCAGCGATTGCAGTTGTAGAACACGCTCTCGCTCTGCCTGAATATTGTTGCCAATGTTCTTGCTGGCCTCGAAGGCGTTGTGCACACTCTGCGGCATCTTTTTGCCTGGGAAATCGCGCTGGAAGGCACGGGCATTTTGGCATAGCTGCGAAAGTTGCTGCTGAGCGGCCTCATGTTGCTGCTCCAGTTCATCCAGCTGGGCAAGTTTGGCGGACAGGGGATACTCCTGATTGATCAGCAGGTCATAACTCTGCTGGAGCTGGCCCAAAACGGAGGTCACATTGTACAAAAGTACTTCGAAGCTGTGCCACTTGTCCAGATCATTGCTATCCTGCACTTGGTTCTGTTGCGTAACCTGCTCCACTGCATCCACATGCTCCTTCAGGCTGTCCACGCATTGCAACAACTCCGGTTCCGCCTTGGACAATTGTCGCTCCAATTGGTTGACATTCTGCTTGATGGTGCTCAGCTCTTCGTTAAGTTGGTTATAGTTGTCCAGCTTCTCCTCGGAGGGACCTTCATTGGAGTTCTGTCGGATGAGGTACACACGATACTCGATGGTTTCCAACCAAGTTGAAACCTTCTCAATAACCGTGATTACAGTGGTTTGGATAACTGTTTTATCACCTTTCTTAAGGGCAGCATCAAGATCCTGTAGACCCTCGTTGACTTCTAAGATGCGCTGCTCCGTCGGCAGTTCCTTGATCTGTTCGGATAGAGTGGCCAAATGCAGGACATTGCTCAGGGGAGTGGCTTGCTGTGGGGATGCCTGCTTAAGCTGCTTGATGCGATCGCCAATGGCTTCCTTGGTGGAAATAAGGATGGGCTGCTGCTGCTGTTGTTGTCCCGGATAGTGCTGCAAACTCTCGCTCATAATCAAAGCCTGGGAGAGCTCAATGGGTGTCTTGTCCACACTGGTGGTGACACTGAACCAAATGTTGCTGGGTTCGCCACTGAGATTGTCCGGTCCAGGGGTGATGGGCACCACCAGCTCCTCCGTGGGTGAGGCAACTTCTTCGATGGTCACCGCCGAGGATGTGAGTCCCGCCCCGGAACGTTTGCTTTGCTGAGATGCAATCAAAACCTTATTCTGCTCGGTGATATGCACCGGCAGGTCGGGATACTCATCGTAGACAGTGGTCTTGGTGATTTGCAGTTGCACTCTATGGGCTTTGGGTGCTCCCTCCTCCTCTGGCTCGATTGGAGTTTCCACAACGGGTGTTACATGAGGCACTTCTTCAATCTGCTGATTGGTGGACACCACAATACCCGATTCTGAGAGCAATTCGGGTGCGATTTCCACTGTCACACTGATCTGCGGCTCCTCTGGCAGCTGCTGCTCCTCTTCCGGCTGATTCTTCTGCTTCTTTTTCTTGTCTTTCTTGGACTTCTTGTCCTGCTTGGGCAGCTGCATGGTCTGTGTGTATTCATAGACCGTCGGCTCAGCCACAGATGTGTCAGAATCAGCGGGAATGGCCACTGTTGTCTTGACCTCCAGTTCGTAAGGTTCCGAAACGGATATCGAAGTGGCTGTCAGAGAATTGTCATCCAGGGATGCAGGTTGCTGATCTCCGCGGGGAGTAGTTTGCATCTCACCATCGATGACTTGTACAAGTTCCACTGTTGAAGTCTCCTCATGGACAGTCTCCGGTTTGATAATTTCAATGTGTTCACTTGGCTCCGGAGTATTGGTCTGCATATGGGTCTCCGTGGTTGTGGTGGTTTCGGTGACAGTAGATTGCTCGCTAGTACGCACTGGCAGATCGGTGGTCATGTCCTTAACCAAATCATGGACCAGAGATTCCACCACATCACTGCTGCCTGGCTCTGGTGCACGGGGCGAATCCTTTGGCGTGGTCTGCAGTTCCTTTTCAATGGTGGTGGTCACTGTGGTTTGACTTGAAATCTCAACAGTTTCAGCTGGCTGACCGCTCACATCGGTTTGAATCTCGGTGGTGGATAACTCCACTGCCACTGGTTTGTCCTCGCTTCGCGGAGTGGTTTGAGCCTCTGTCTCCGTAATCTCAACAACCAGGGTTTGTGATTCGTTCTCCTGGTTATCCGGCTGCACCTCCAGACTCGTCTGCACTGCGGTCTCGTCTAGTGTCGGCTGATGCTGTGGAGAAGTCTGCACGGATTTGATATCCAGCTCAACTTCGGTTTTTTCAATAGGCGAGGGCACGCGGGGTGTCGTCTGCTGTTCCTCATCCTCCACCAAAGCAAGTTCCACAACCTCTGTGGGAATGACCAACTCAACCATTGGTGTCCTTGGCGACTCCGAAGGCGATGAGACGACGGCATCTTCCACCACCTTGACCTTTGAGTCAATCTCAATGCTGGACAAATCACTATCGGGACTGATCTCGACAATGGACTCATGACGCACAGTATCGCGTGGTGAATCCTCCGGAGAAACGGGCAGATCTGAGTCAATCTCAGGCTCCTTAACGGCCACTACTGCCTCCGGTTCAGTCTCTTGTTCTTGCTCAATCTCCTCCTCCTCGTGCTTCGTATCTCTTCTCTTCTTTTTCTTTCGACGCCGCTTGGCGTCGGCGACGGGAGCAGCGGCGGTCTCAATGATGGTCATGCTAACCTTGCCGGTGGTTGGAGCTGCGGATTCCTCTTCCTTGCCCAGAACAACCTTCAGCACACCAGCGCCATTGTCCTCCAAGGAGGGAGCCGTAATTTTGAAGGTTTTCTGTGGAGCCGTTGATGCCGCAGCCTCTCCTGAGATGAAAAGTTGAGTGGCGGCACGCAGGTCGATTTGAACAGGAGCTGTTTGTTCTTCAGTGTTGGGTTCTCCAGGTTTTTGTTCAGTCTTCTCAATGGCTGTCACTTCCTCCGATTTTTGTTGGGGCTCTACGGGCACTGGTTTTTCCTCAATTGGAATAGGCTCTGACAGTTGCTTTTCCTCAGTTTCTGTGGTTGAAACCTCTACAATAACAGTTTCCTTTTGCTCTTCAAGTGGACTTTCCTCAGGCTGAGTCTGAACAACTTCAACAATTGAACTTTCAACAGGCGTTGAAGATTGCTCCTTCAGAGCTGCGGACAGAGTCTGTTCGGCTTCCAGGAAACTCTGAATGTCAGTTTTGGTTTTTGATAGCGAAGGCTGAAGCTCATCTGCAGGTAAAGCCTGAACAACAGTTTCCTGAGGCAGTTCTGTGGAGCTTGTGATGGTGGTTGTTGTCTTGGTTATGGTAATACTTCCAGTGGTAATGGGCTCTGGCTTAATTTCAGTCTCTTCTTGTGGTTTAACACCATCAGATTTTTTGCTCTCTTCACAAGGGGATTGTGGCTCGAATTCATAGTGCTCCAGAGTCAATGAGTTTCCGGTCTCTGGGCTGGTTGGCCAAATTTCCTCTACTGGCATGGAGGCTTCAGTCTCTACGGTTGTTGTTGTTGCTGGTGCTGCCAATTCTTCGATGTGCTGGGAGAAGTCAATGTTGGTGGGTTTCAGATGATGTTCCAGTGGCCAAATTTCGTTGATATCTTCAACCACTGTTTGGTCATCTACTGGAGAAGTGGCTGGAGTTGGGAAGTCTTTGGGTTCAACTACATCCGCTGCTGTTGGAACATGAACGGGACTGGTAGTGGCAACTTCTACGGGTTGTTCAACATCATCTACTTGAGGTGCTGGCAACTCTACAGGTGCTTCTTTAGTCGTTTCTGTTGTTGGTTGTGTCTGTTGTTCTGGTTGTTCTGGCTGTTCTTGTGTGGTTGCTGTTGTTGTTCTTGTGGTGGTGGTGACTTGGGTAGACTCAATATCAAATACCTGTTGCTGCGGTTCTGCTGCTGTTGGCTTGCACAGATCCGTGGCAACTTCTTCGATTAGGACGCCGGGCTCCTGCATCAAGCGCTGGAACTCCTCCTCGGTAACCACTTTTCCATCAACGGTTCGCACAATATTCACGTTTATATGCGGCGCGGTCTCTTCCTCGGTGATTTCGACCTCCTCTGGCTCCTCGATCACTTCCTCGGTGATGTGTTCCTTTCCGTCAATGATAACCACACGCTTAATGATCTTCCGCGTCTTACGGATCACCTTACGGGTCACCTGTTGGACTACAGCTCGAATGGTGCCTTGGGTTTGCACATCGCCGGTCTGCATGGGAATCAGTTGCGCTTGGGATGATCCTGGCTCAATCACTTCTTCGTACGTCTCAATCGTGGGCTCGGTTTCGAACTCCTCAAGGATCACTCCCTCGGGTTGTGAGGAATCCACAACTGCACCACGCGTTTGCTGTGTGATCACGGTATGGACACTGCCCTCATCGGGATCTGCCTTGGTGTCCGTTGTGTGCACATTCTCCAGATTTATCTGACCCGTGGAGTGCACCTCAATGTTACCATCTGAGTCGCTGATTGTCTCAATTGAGCTGATCTGCTGCTGTTGCACAATCTGCTGGCGTGTTCGGGTGACTTTCTTCAGCACAATGTGCTTGGTGCCATCGGGTCCCACAATCACTTCGGTGGTCGTCTCATCTGGCTCCACGAATGTGGTTTCGAATGCTTGCGGGACATTCTTAGTATCAGTTCGGTGGCACGATCTACATCGCCCTGAGGTCGTTGATGGTAGCGAGCCTCAATCTGCACATCTTCGGGCTCATCGGGCACATCCTTGTTGCGAGTGGTGTCGATCTGAATGGTCTCCTGGCCATGCTGCACAGTTTGCGTCACCATAATGTTTTCGGTGGGCGAACGCTCCTTCTGCGTCTGCAGAGCCACCTCAGCTGTTTCCACAGCTGGCGGCTCCTTGAAACTGGTCTGTGCCTCCACTGTGGTGGTGGTTACCACCTGAACTGGCTGCTGCTGATGCAGACTGAAAGATGTCTGTGTTTCCACATACACTCCACTTGGCTTGATCTCCTCTTCGGGCATGGAACTAGAGTCAATGGTATTCTCGTTGGACTCAAGGGATTCAGGCGGCTCTGGAGCGGCTGCAACTTCCGTTGGTGGTTTAATTAGGGAATCAGCAAGCACACGCTGGCGCTGCGCTTCCTCGCTCTTAGCCTTCCGCAAATCCACAATGCGCTTTTCGATGGTAAAGATGCGCTTGGTGGCCACAGTGACCTGCTCCCGCAGAATGGTTATGATGCTTTGGAGCTGTTCCATCAGCGTGTCAGCGAGGGGAGCGACATCGGGTTGGGATTGCAGTTGACGGGTCTGGTCCACCAGATCCTCCATAGACTGCTGGCGTTCCTTGAGGGTACGCAGCAGCTGCTGGCTCCGCTCCACCTGCGACTTAAGCACTTGTTCATCGGTGCTGCTATCTGAGGTAGGTTCAAACGAAGCAAGCTCGGCGGATACCTCGATGATCCAGCGCTCCAGTTCGAGGAGATGTTGCTGGTACTCGTCAATCTCCTGCTGACGCCTCTTCTGGCCATGCATAGCATTCTAAATTGGATTAGGGAAAATATTAATAAGATCTTACAGAGATACACCTTAACCAACCACTCACCGCTATCATGGTGATGCCTTGCTGAGTGCGACGCAGTAGCAAATCAATGCGATCCACGGTTTCGTTGAGCAAGCGTTCGGTTGCTGGATCCGTGGACAGCGTCTTGGCCTGGGTCTTCAACGCGATGGCGTCCCTTTCGTGTACTTCGAGATTGCTCTGGATTAGCTGCACATCCGGCGTATAAATTAAAAGTTTAAGTAACGTGTTTCTTGCAAATGTTTGTACAAAATGTAATCATTGTATAGGATTCAGGGCCTACAAAATGTAATATATAGACAGCAAAAAAAAGAAACGACTACTACAACTGGACAAAAACTAACAATTGAAAGGTATATATATTCTCTTTAAACAAAAAAATAACCTAACGAAAATGTACGATTTTTTATGGAGTGATGCGATTGAGTTGTTAAAATTCTCTGACACACGCCAGCATCCAATAATCGTTTACAAAAGTTATGTACAAGGGTGAGTATATATTTTAATTTAAAAATTAATCTAGCTACGTTGAAAACATGCCGAGTCAAGCATCCAAAAAGTGTTGTTATTATATTATATAACTATTATAATATTACCTTTAATCCTTGTAGCATGCCCTCTAGGCTGCTCTGGTTCATATTTGCGATGCCATCCTCGACGCTCGATAGCGATTGAAGCAGTTCGTCGAGTTCTTGCGTAATTAGTTCCTATAGTTTTAGAAACCGAGTGCGAAGTTGTTGTCGGGGAGATGGTGTAGAAAGTGTGTTAATATTAATAAAGATTGCAAATTTTGGGCTATTATTGCTAAGGAACGAAATTGATGTAAATATTTGTTGCCGGCTTCTATACACATACAACATATTTACATTAGCAGTGTAATTATAATATGGGAATTTATAAATTTTAAATGGATGCAAGTACACAGCCATACAACAAGATGGAACCATTTTGCTTAGGGAATGCTTTTAAAAATAACGCTAGCTCTTAGAATAAACTTCGTTTAACGTAACGTAACACATGCATTTGGCATATAAAAGTATCTTATTTTAAATAGCGGCAATGAGGTAGGCGTAAAGACAGCGGATAGACAAAAGTACCAAAATATGCATTTTCTAATGTCTGTCTTTAGGTAAAGTTGGAAAACTAAATGCAATGCTTGAGTGAAAAATTTAACTTACTTTCTTTCTTATTTACAAATTTATGAATCCTTTAAAAATACTGTTTTAAGATATTCCTATTGAAAGACACACACATTGGCACTAACAAACATTTAGATTCTTGAAATGCTTCTTCGGGTTTCGCAGTCAAACTCAACGCATTCATTGCACATTGCAGACTAAATATTGTAAAATAAACGGGAGACTATTTTCGAGCAAGTAACACGGCCTGCACCGCATGGATCGGATCGAATGGGGTATTGGTATTTATAGCTATGGCAGGGAAGAATATTCTCTGCGCGCAAATTCTTGATAGCAGGGCGGTAGGCAAGGCAATGAACTCATATATACGTGCGGTACACATAATGGCATATTCTGCATTTGGGAACTCGGTAATTGCGTGCACACACACTTTTGTGCGGCACTGTGCGGGGCAGGAAAAGTGCTCGATATGCGTGATCTTGTGTGTGTGCTTGTGTTGTGTGCTCTGTGGTGTGTGAAAAATCTGCGAAGAAAACTACGTATTCACGCTGGGGATATAAATCAGCTCGGTATTAAAACGTGCAAGTTGGTTAATATAAATTTTATTATTATTATCACTACTATTAGTAGTCTCTCATTACTGGGCTTTTACAAAGGTTAATATCAATTAGTAGAAGGAACTAAATTACATCAAATCTACATTTTTCTTTACGTCTAAGTTAGGTGCTTTTATAAAGGTATAGTAACTTTTTTTTTTAAGGTATACAAACTCAAAAAACATAAGCCTATTGGATGCGTTTAGCAAAACAACACATACAATACAAAAATAATAAAATGAAAAACTTAAGTAGAACATAAAATATCAAACATGTTTAAGATAATTAAGTTACGTTAGTAGTTAGGCAATTGCTTTTCATTGCCGTTCTGCACAGGCCCAAACCAACTTTACGGCGGGCAATTTCCCGGGTCTGCTGGCAATGTGTTGTTGCCGCAGCAGCATGTGTTGGTCGGGACCTGGCCACAACAACAACACGAGCGATTGCCGTATAAAAGCCATGAACAAATACCGAAACCACACAGAAAAGCTGCAAAAATTAGAATTATGAATAAACGAACGCTCAATGTGATGTTCACCTTCTGGCGTTGCTGTTGCAGATCGTTGCTGCTTGTGGTTGTTGTTGTTGTCGTTGTGTTGCTAGTTGTTTCTGGCGTTTCATATGTGGTGGTTGTCGTTACGGTTGTGGTTGTTGTCGTTGTGCGCTTTGTCACACCCGCATTTGCGGTGGGCAAATCCACCTCCTCTTCTTTGCTGCTTGTGGTTGTCGTTTCGGTGTGTGTTGCTGGTGGAGTTGCTGCTGGTATTGCAACCACAGGCTCTACGGCAGCTATGTCTGCTGCTGTTGTCGCCGGTGTTGCTGCTGGTGCTGTCTCCGCTGGTGTTGTCGCCGTTAGCTTATCGACTACGGCCGTTGCAACCGGCAATAGAGCACTGGTTGCTGCCAGCGCTGCTGCATGTGTTGCTGTTGCTGCTGCGTTCGCCTTGGCGGTCAGCGTGTGAGTTGTGGCGCTTGCCAATTGGATTAGTGCGTTTGCAACGTTAAGGGGACTGGTACTGGTATTGGGACTTGTTTCAGGGTCAGAGATGGGGACGGGACTTGTGATTTTAGTTTCTTTAGTTTCGGTTAGTACATTTTCAACACCTGTTACAATAGGTGCTGCTGCTGGTTCATTTCCTACTTTCACCTGAGGCTGTTCGGCTTCTAGAGCCAGATAAGTACTGTCATCTCGCCAATGACCCACTCCACCCGGCAGATCGGCGGACCTATACTCCGATGAGCAGCTACGGTTCTGACCATGCTGGGCATCGTGTTCGGGCGTGGGGTCACATTACCACTACTACCGCTACCAGGATCCCTATCGTTCGGTTTATCATCGTCGTCGTTTGGCTTGCGAGTTTCAGGCACAGTCGGTTTACCCCCCTCATCGTCATCATCGTCTTCGTCGTCGTCGTCGTCATCATCGTCATTGTCATGAACGTCTTTGTCTGGTTTTTCAATAAAACCGTCTGGTTGCTTCTTGTCTTGGTCGGGTTCCGCTTCGCCACTAGCAACATCATCACGTTTCAGTCTATCAAACAAATTGTCAGCCAAATCTGTATCTACACTGGCTGGCTGCCAATCGTCCAGATACAGATTCAGACGCAACTGATCGAGGTTGCCAACCGGTGGTGCTGCCAGTGGTTGGGCGTTAGGAATGATTGGTAATGACGATGCTTCTGGTTCAGTCTTTTCTACAACGCGATCCGTAATCGTGGTCGTGGTTGTCACTACAGTTTCTGCAATGCTGTCAGTCTTTTGCTTATCGTCTTTAGTTTCCTGAGCTTTTGTCTTATCTGTAGTTGTCCTTGGCAGCAATGCGTAAGCGTCGCCTGCCGTTTTCGTATAGTGATTGACAAGTTTGACGAAATCGTCCTGGCTGAGGTTCCAGAGAAGGTCACTGGGTTTAGTCGGGGGTGAGTTGGTTCAGGGACAAGGAATTCATCGCCTAGGGGTTCAATAGAAGGTACTACAATTGATTTGTCCTCAAGAATTTCTATAGCTTTAGTTTCTTTTACTTCAGTTTCTGGTTCTACAATAACCTCGACTGGCTCTTCGACTGTGAGCAACTGACTAATGGTGTCAACATCTATACGAGACTTGGGCTGGTCGAGATAAAGATTTAAAGCAAGGATTTCTGAATTTATTTGGGGTATCGCTTCGGGTTCAATTATCACATAATCTTCTATCGAGGGAATTTCTTCCTTGGGATCAATTAAAACCGGCTCCTCCGGAATGCTTACCACCTGTAATTGTTGATATAGTCCCTGCAACAAGTCGTATTGCGGGTGAAATTTGAATCCTTCGAGGTATAGATTTTCGTAGAGTTTTTCAGGCTTATTAAGTTCAATTGTTTTGGTTTTAACTGGTGCTGACGGTTCTGCTTCCAAAGCCAAATCATTTTTATGACTGGTTACCACAGTGGACACATAGGAAGTAGCTACCGAGTCCTCCTCCGCAATGGGAGCATCCTTATGTGTGGTCACTGTTGTTGTTACATAAGTTGTTGTCGTTTTTGTTACGTTCTCCGTTTCTACCACATTTTCTAAAGGTTTTGGCTCCTGGAAGTCTGTAGTTTTGCTAACAACAACAGTAGACCAATCAGGTTTCTGTTCATCGACTTCTTTTTCTTCTGGTGCTGGGAAGACAGTCGTCTCGGTCTGAACGATTGCTGACCAGGTTGTTGGCTGATCAGTGGGCGATTTTACGGCAACTTCCTCAATAACCTCATCGCATGGAATTGTTACTTTAATGGGTTGGCTTTCTTCCGTTTGCGTCTCGGTTGTCTCAACTGTTGTAATTGTCGTAGATTTTTGACCCGGTTTCAGTGTCGCCGACCAGTAGGATGTTTCACAAATAAACGCATCGTCTGCACTCGGAGTAACTGGAGAGTCTGGAATCGTTTCAAAAGGCGCCAATGGAGTCTCGGTGATTATTTGATTACTTTCAAGACCCGCTGCAGCCTCAACTATATTTTCGGCTGGACTCTGAACCAAATCAGCTGATTTTACGAGCTCAGTGATGATTTCAGAAGGAGTGCTAGGTAGTTCTGGTTTGTCTGCCTGATGAGAAAGAAGTAGCAGTCTCAACAATAGTTTCCACCTTAACTAGATCGGATTTTTGAGCATCGACGACGTTCTTGAATGGCGCCAAAGGTGTATTTTCTTCAATTTCTTCATCGTCCGAGAAGTTCATTGGCTCGTCCAAAACATCCATCCAAGAGCTGGAAGAGTCGTCCACGGGCAGACCGGCATAAGCTGGTTTCTTGGGTTCCTCCTGCGTCTTTTCCTCAACCTTTTCGGGAACAGCAGTCTCGCTGGTGGACTCAGTAGTTACTGTTGTAGTGGTAACTGTTGTAATTGTTTTGGTTTCATCCACTATCGAGGCGTCAACAATTGGCTCAGACTTTTCTGTTACTGCCACTAGCGTTACTTCCGTTTGGGGCTCAGGAACAGGTTCCTCTTCATCATCGGAGAAGTTCATTGGCTCATCCAAAACATCCATCCAAGAGCTGGAAGAGTCGTCCACGGGCAGACCGGCATATGCTGGTTTCTTGAGTTCCTCCTGGTTCTTCGGGAACAGCAGTTTCGCTGGTGGATTCAGTAGTTACTATTGTAGTGGTAACTGTTGTAGTTGTTTTAGTTTCATCCACAATCGGAGCTTTAATAATTGGCTCAGACTTTTCTGTTACTGCCACTAGCGTTACTTCCGTTTGGGGCTCAGGAACAGGTTCCTCTTCATCATCGGAGAAGTTCATTGGCTCATCCAAAACATCCATCCAAGAGCTGGAAGAGTCGTCCACAGGCAGACCGGCATATGCTGGTTTCTTGGGCTCCTCAAATGTTTTTTCCGATTTATCAGCTTTCTTGGGTTGTTCAGGAATAGCAGTTTCGCTGGTCGAGCCAGTAGTAACAGTTGTTGTGGTAATTGTTGTAATTGTTTTTGTTTCATCGTCGGTCGAAATATCAACAATTGGCTCAGGCTTCTTTACAACTTCGACAAGCACAACTTCCTTCTGTTGTTTAGGAACTGTTTTATCTTGAATGATCGCATCCTTTTCTGTTTTGATCTTGGTTACCGTTGTGTGTGTTTCAGAATCGACAATTTTTGCAAATGGAGCAAGAGGAGTTTTTAGTTCTGTCGTAGTTGAAGTAGCGGTTACGTTCTCAACTGTAATGGAACTTATCTCAGTTTCTTGGGGAATTTCTATAAATGGAACCATAGGAGTTCTCTGATTGCTTTCCACTTCGACGAACTCGACTGTTTTATTCTCTTTTTGAGTGGGCTCGGGAACAACCACTTGATGACTATATTTTTCAGCATTTATAAAATCAACCACATCAGTGGGTGATTTACGCTTCGACTTTTGCTTTGGTTTTTTAGTCCTTGGCTCCGTTGTTTCCAAATTGATTGGTATGCTTACTGTATGCTCTTTTGTTGATTTCTTCACGTCTTCAACAGCAGTTTCCTTGGTCTCAACTTCAAGGGGTCGAATTCGTTGAGCAGGTTCTGGAACGTTATGTGCGGCTATTGCGGCCCATGACATACCAGAAGTATAAGGAGATGGAGCAGGAGATGGAGACGGGTCCCTAACCGGAATGGGAGCATGGTTATCTTCTACAAATGGCTCAATTTCCTTAGGGGACCTAACAACCTCAGGAGTTTCCACTGGTTTTTGAGTTGGGGTTGTATCCGTCTTACTCTTTGGTTTCCTTGATTTTTTCTTTTGTGGTTTCTCGTCGACATTAGAAATCTGCGATTGTTGCGAGCGAGAGCGTGAGCGATTTCTTTTCTTTGACGTAATTTCAAGGAATCCTTGCTCAATCTCGGGCTGTGGTTGGGTTTCAGTAAATACTTCAGTAATTTCGATCATTGGTTTATCCCTGATTCGCGAATGTCTTTCTTGTACCGGTTCCTGGAATTTAGTTTCTACGGCCATTGTTTCCTCCTGATACCAAGACTCTGTAGTATCTACTTCATCTTCATCAATAAGATCCTTCCAGGATAACTGGGGGTGTTTTTCAGGATAGTCGAGTGTTTCCGCTTCTTTAACTGGCGGAATGATGGGATCGGGGAACTCCAATAACACTTCCTGTGTCTGGACTTCGGTAGCCTGCTGTTTTTGACCAATCAGGTTATGCTTGGCCGCTTCAGGATTCTGATACTTAATGTTTGTGTTATTGGTGTAACCAGATTTCCTTACTACTTCGGCGTAGGTCTCTGATGATGACCATACAGATGGTTTTGGCAGTGCCGGCAACTGGATGTTGAACTCGGGCGATGAAGATCCAGAAACGCGGTCACTCTCTGGTTCCTTTTCAAAAGCAACGTATGGCTCAATAATTTGTTTTTCAAAAGTTTTAGGAATTTTCTTCTCCTTTTTCGGCTTTTGTTTTGGTCGACTTACGTCAACGTGTGTTGACTGCTCCCGGTCCAGGGGATTAGAGTCCTGAGCGTCTTGATTACTTGCGATCGCATCGGTGGTTTTATTAACACGTGTTTCGGTAAACGTTGGAGTCAAATCGATATTATGCGAAACAATAGACGACCATGACAATGTTTGTGTTGGCAACGGCTCAGGAACTGATTCACTCTCTCGAGAATGATCCTTAGGTCCAGAAACAATTTCTGTAATTGGCTGTTGAATAGGCTGTACAGTTTTCTTTTCCTTCTTGGGTTTCTGTTTCTTGGTCTTATCGTTGACAACCGTAGAGAAATTCTGCTCCTGGGCAATAAAGTCATAAATATCCTGAGATTTTGAAGTAGACTGCGAGCTAACAATTACCGTTTGTGGCTCATTTATTTCTTGGGAAACAATCGAGGACCAAGACAAAGTTTGTGATGGAACTGAATCGGTCTGTTCTGGTATTTTTACACTCGAACCATCTGAAACGGTTGTAATTTCTACGGCTGGTTTATCGATTTCAACAGATTCCATTTCCTTCTTTAGTTTTTTATTTTTTTCTTCCGTAGTGGACACTATTTTTTGTTCATGCAATATAAAGTCTTGACTGTCATGGGGCTGGAGTTGATTTTCATTGGTTTTTGGAGCAGAAGAATCTTCAACAGTCTTAGCGAAGATAGACGACCATGATAACGTTTGCTTTGGCAAATCTTCCTGAACTTCAGGTTTATTTCCAGTAGTCACTTCAAATACAGGTTCAGGAACTGCAGTCTCAACAGGCTCTTGAACAGGGTTCAACTTGGGTTTCTTTTCCTTCTTTGTCTTCTGCTTTTTGGGTTTTTCTTCTGTTGTTTTCTGAACCTCGGGTTCATCGGCGATGCTAGTCTCGGTGATGTTTGTAGTGACTTCCGTTGTTTGAGATACAATAGATGACCACGACAGAGACTGTGGTGGGGCTACTTCAGTAACTGGAATAGATTCCGGCTGTGCCTCAGGAGTAACATCGACCACAGTGGTCACCTCAACAACAGGTTCAATAACTGTGGTGACTTCAACACTGGGTTCAAAAACAGATTTCTTTTCCTTCTTTGGCTTCTGCTTTTTGGGTTTTTCTTCTGTGGGCTCCTTTACTTTGGGTTCATCGGCGTTGCTAGTCTCGGTGATGTTTGTAAGTGACTTCCGTTGTTTGAGAAACAATGGAAGACCACGACAGAGACTGTGGTGGGGCTACTTCAGTAACTGGGATAGATTCCGGCTGTGCCTCAGGAGTAACATCGACTACAGTGGTCACCTCAACAACAGGTTCAATAACTGTGGTGACTTCAACAATGGGTTCAACAACAGGTTGAGGAAGTGCAGCCTCAGCAACCGGCTCTTGAACAGGATCAACCTTAGATATCTTTACCTTCTTTGTCTTCTGCTTTTTGGGTTTTTCTTCAGTTGGTTTCTGAACTTCGGGTTCATCGGCGATGCTGGTCTCGGTGCTGTTTGTAGTGACTTCCGTTGTTTGAGAAACTATAGATGCCCACGACAGCGACAGTGGTGGGGCTACTTCAGTAACTGTAGAAGATTCCGGTTGTGCCTCAGGAGTAACATCGACGACAGTGGTCACCTCAACAACAGGTTCAATAACTGTGGTGACTGCAACACTGGGTTCAAAAACAGTTTTTTTTTCTTTCTTCGCCTTCTGCTTTTTGGGTTTTTCTTCTGTTGTTTTCTGAACTTCGGGTTCATCGGCGATGCTAGTCTCGGTGATGTTTGTAGTGACTTCCGTTGTTTGGGAAACAATAGATGACCACGACAGAGACTGTGATGGGGCTACTTCAGAAACTGGAGTGGATTCCGGTTGTGCCTCAGGAGTAACTTCGATGATCCTGGTAACCTCAAAAACAGGTTCTACAACTGTGGTGGCTTCCACAATGGGTTCAACAACAGGTTCAGGAAGTGCAGCCTCAACAATGGGTTCAACAACAGGTTCAGGAAGTGCAGCCTCAGCAACGAGCTCTTGAGCAGGATCAACCTTAGATTTCTTTTCCTTCTTTGGCTTCTGCTTTTTGGGTTTTTCTTCTGTGGGCTCCTTTACTTTGGGTTCATCGGCGTTGCTAGTCTCGGTGATGTTTGTAGTGACGTCCGTTGTTTGAGAAACAATAGATGACCACGACAGAGACTGTGGTGGGGCTACTTCAGTAACTGGGATAGATTCCGGCTGTGCCTCAGGAGTAACATCGACGACAGTGGTCACCTTAACAACAGGTTCAATTACTGTGGTGACTTCAACTATAGGTTCAACAACAGGTTCAGGAAGTGCAGCCTCAGCAACCGGCTCTTGAACAGGATCAGCCTTAGATTTCTTTTCCTTCTTTGTCTTCTGCTTTTTGGGTTTTTCTTCTGTGGGCTCCTTTACTTTGGGTTCATCGGCGATGCTAGTCTCGGTGATGTTTGTAGTGACTTCCGTTGTTTGAGAAACAATAGATGACCACGACAGAGACTGTGGTGGGGCTACTTCAGTAACTGGAATAGATTCCGGCTGTGCCTCAGGAGTAACATCGACCACAGTGGTCACCTCAACAACAGGTTCAATAACTGTGGTGACTTCAACAATGGGTTCAACAACAGGTTGAGGAAGTGCAGCCTCAGCAACCGGCTCTTGAACAGGATCAACCTTAGATTTCTTTTCCTTCTTTGTCTTTTGCTTTTTGGGTTTTTCTTCTGTTGGTTTCTGAACTTCGGGTTCATCGGCGATGCTAGTCTCAGTGATGTTTGTTGTGACTTCCGTTGTTTGAGATACAATAGATGACCACGACAGAGACTGTGATGGGGCTACTTCAGAAACTGGAGTGGATTCCGGTTGTGCCTCAGGAGTAACATCGACGACAGTGGTCACCTCAACAACAGGTTCAATAACTGTGGTGACTTCAACAATGGGTTCAACAACAGGTTCAATGACTCTGGTGATTTCAACAATAGGTTCAACAACAGGTTCAGGAAGTGCAGCCTCAGCAACCGGCTCTTGAACAGGATCAACCTTAGATTTATTTTCCTTCTTTGTCTTCTGCTTTTTGGGTTTTTCTGCTGTTTGTTTCTGAACTTCGGTTTCATCGGCGATGCTAGTCTCGGTGATGTTTGTTGTGACTTCCGTTGTTTGAGATACAATAGATGACCACGACAGAGACTGTGATGGGGCTACTTCAGAAACTGGAGTGGATTCCGGTTGTGCCTCAGGAGTAACATCGACGACAGTGGTCACCTTAACAACAGGTTCAATTACTGTGGTGACTTCAACAATAGGTTTAACAACAGGTTCAGGAAGTGCAGCCTCAGCAACCGGCTCTTGAACAGGATCAGCCTTAGATTTCTTTTCCTTCTTTGTCTTCAGCTTTTTGGGTTTTTCTTCTGTTGGTTTCTGAGCTTCGGGTTCATCTGCGATCCTAGTCTCGGTGATGTTTGTAGTGACTTCCGTTGTTTGAGAAACAATAGATGACCACGACAGAGACTGTGATGGGGCTACTTCAGAAACTGGAGTGGATTCCGGTTGTGCCTCAGGAGTAACATCGACGACAGTGGTCACCTCAAAAACAGGTTCAATTACTGCGGAGACTTGAACAATAGGTTCAACAACACGTTCAGGAAGTGCAGCCTCAGCAACCGGCTCTTGAACAGGATCAGCCTTCGATTTCTTTTCCTTCTTTGTCTTCTGCTTTTTGGGTTTTTCTTCTGTTGGTTGCTGAACTTCGGGTTCATCTGCGATGCTAGTCTCGGTGATGTTTGTAGTGACTTCCGTTGTTTGAGAAACAATGGAAGACCACGACAGAGACTGTGGTGGGGCTACTTCAGTAACTGGGATAGATTCCGGCTGTGCCTCAGGAGTAACATCGACTACAGTGGTCACCTCAACAACAGGTTCAATAACTGTGGTGACTTCAACAATGGGTTCAACAACAGGTTGAGGAAGTGCAGCCTCAGCAACCGGCTCTTGAACAGGATCAAACTTAGATTTCTTTTCCTTCTTTGTCTTTTGCTTTTTGGGTTTTTCTTCTGTTGGTTTCTGAACTTCGGGTTCATCGGCGATGCTAGTCTCAGTGATGTTTGTTGTGACTTCCGTTGTTTGAGATACAATAGATGACCACGACAGAGACTGTGATGGGGCTACTTCAAAAACTGGAGTGGATTCCGGTTGTGCCTCAGGAGTAAAATCGACGACAGTGGTCACCTCAACAACAGGTTCAATAACTGTGGTGACTTCAACAATGGGTTCAACAACAGGTTCAATGACTCTGGTGATTTCAACAATAGGTTCAACAACACGTTCAGGAAGTGCAGCCTCAGCAATCTGTTCTTGAACAGGATCAGCCTTCGATTTCTTTTCCTTCTTTGTCTTCTGCTTTTTGGGTTTTTCTTCGGTTGGTAGCTGAACTTCGGGTTCATCTGCGATGCTAGTCTCGGTGATGTTTGTAGTGACTTCCGTTGTTTGAGAAACAATAGATGACCACGAAAGAGACTGTGATGGAGCTACTTCCGGTTGTGCCTCAGGAGTAACATCGAGGACAGTGGTCACCTCAACAACAGGTTCAATAACAATGGGTTCAACAACAGGTTGAGGAAGTGCAGCCTCAGCTACCGGCTCTTGAACAGGATCAGCCTTAGATTTCTTTTCCTTCTTTGTCTTCTGCTTTTTGGGTTTTTCTTCTGTTGGTTTCAGAACTTCGGGTTCAACGGCGATACTAGTGTCGGTGATGTTTGTAGTCACTTCCGTTGTTTGAGAAACAATGGAAGACCAGGACTGAGACGGTAATGGGGCAACATTAGTAACTGGAGAGGATTCTGGTTGCGCCTCAGGAGTAACTTCGACGACAGTGGTCACCTCAAGAACAGGTTCAACAAGTGTAATGACTTCAACAATCGGCTCAAAAACAGGTTCAGAACTTGCAGCTTGATTTATCTTAGTTATTTTTTCCCTCTTTGCCTTTACCTTTTTAGTCTTTTCTTTGTTGAGGAGAATATCGTCTGTTAAAGCAACTAAGCCTTCGTCCTGAGAAACAATAGAAGACCAAGACAATGTTTGCGATGGGACCACTTCCTCGGAAGTAACAGGTTTAAATTGTGAAGTAGCTTCTTCAGAAACTGTGGAAACAGCAATGGTTTCTTGTACTGGACTCACTTCAAAAGCTGGTTCATTTTTAATTTCCGCACTAGAAAATTTCTTGTCTTTCTTTGACTTTTGTTTTTTATGTTTGCCATTAACTGCAGTTGAAAAGATTTGTTCTTGACTTATAAAGTCTTGAACCTCTGTAGATTTGATGGGTTCTTCTGGTGTTTTTGTTAGTTTAGTTTCAGTAATTATTGGAGTTGTTATCACCGTCTGCGAGACAATGGATGACCATGACACGGATTTTAACGGAGAATTTTCTGAAACCGAAGTTGGTTTTTGTTCACGCTCTATCTTAGGATCATCGCTAATAGTAGTTACATCAACAAAAGACTCTTCAACATTTGTCACCACTTCAGTAACTGGTACTGATTTAGCAGGTTTCTTTTCCTTCTTTGATTTTTGTTTCTTGTGATTTTCAATGGAAGAGTTTCTTTCGTGGACAATGAATTCGTGAATGTCTTTCGTAGGAGCTGTTGTGCTTGTTTCGGTCGAAGTTTTAGTTTCATGAACAGTCTGGAGTTCTGGTTCTTGTGCTTGAATTGGCGCAGAAATTTGTTTTGGAGTCTTTTCCTTTTTGTGTTGAGGTTGTTGTTGCTTGGAGGGAATTTCTATAGACGTGTCATTATGGTCGGCAGGCTGAGTTAGTTTTGTGAAAGGTTCCTGGACACCTTGTCGTACAACCGAAGACCACAAAGTATTACCGCTACTGGGCAGACTCGCTTCAACGTTGTCACTCAAATCCTCATCAACCATTGCTGACCAAGAGGTTGTAACATCGTCCGTTAGTGATTCTTTTACGATGGGTATCACTTCGGCATCAGGAGTCATATTTTGTATTGTTTTCTTGAACGATTTATCTTTCTTGGTTTTGGTTTTCTTCGAGACAATTGTGACTTGATCTTTTGTTAAATCAGGTTTACCAGTTTTGGGCTTAGATGGGATTTCTACATTTTTCTTTTCCAAGCTTATAAAGTCAACAGTGTGCCTTAAGACATCAGCATACGATGAATGCAGTTCCCACACATTAGGAGGCGATGATTTCATAGGAATTGCCCTGGCTTCCACTGGAAATTCTTCTGGTTTTTTAAGTGGTTCGACTTCAGTCGGGTAAGAAATTTCCTGGTCTGATTTAGTCGTATCCTTCGTTTTAAGCACAGTAGGAGCTTCAACAGTTGGCTTAGACTTAGAGCTGGAAGTGTCTTCCACGGGCAGACCGCCATTAGCTGGTTTCTCGGGTTCCTCCGGTGTCTTTTCATCAACTTTCTTGGGTTCTTCGGGAACAGCAGTTTCGCTGGTGGATTCAGTAATTACTATTGTAGTGGTAACTGTTGTAGTTTCATCCACAATCGGAGCTTTAACGATTGGCTCAGACTTTTCTGATACTGCCACTAGCGTTATCTCCGTTTGTGGCTCAGGAACAGATTCCTCTTCATCATCGGAGAAGTTCATTGGCTCATCCAAAACATCCATCCAAGAGCTGGAAGAGTCGTCCACGGGCAGACCGGCATATGCTGGTTTCTTGAGTTCCTCCTGTGTCTTTTCCTCAACTTTCTTGGGTTCTTCGGGAGCAGCAGTCTCGCTGGTGGACTCAGTAGTTACTGTTGTGGTGGTAACTGTTGTAATTGTTCTGGTTTCATCCACAATCGGAGCGTCAACAATTGGCTCAGACTTTTCTACTTCTTCCACTAGGGAGACTTCCACTTTTGTCTCAGGAACTGGTTCCTCTTCATCATCGGAGAAGTTCATTGGCTCATCCAAAACATCCATCCAAGAGCTGGAAGAGTCGTCCACGGGTAGACCGGCATAAGCTGGTTTCTTGGGTTCCTCGCGTTTTTTTTCATCAACTTTCTTGGGTTCTTCGGGAACAGCAGTTTCGTTAGTGGACTCAGTAGTTACTGTTGTAGTGGTTGTAACTGTTGTAATTCTATTGGTTTCACCCACAATCGTAGCGTCTACACTTGGCTTAGACTTCTCTACTTCTTCCACTAGGGAGACTTCCGTTTTTGGCTCAGGAGCTGGTTCCTCTTCATCATCGGAGAAGTTCATTGGCTCATCCAAAACATCCATCCAAGAGCTGGAAGAGTCGTCCACGGGTAGACCGGCATAAGCTGGTTTCTTGGGTTCCTCGTGTTTTTTTCATCAACTTTCTTGGGTTCTTCGGGAACAGCAGTTTCGTTAGTGGACTCAGTAGTTACTGTTGTGGTTGTAACTGTTGTAATTTTATTGGTTTCACCTACAATCGTAGCGTCTACACTTGGCTCAGACTTTTCTACTTCTTCCACTAGGGAGACTTCCGTTTTTGGCTCAGGAATAGGTTCCTCTTCATCATCGGAGAAGTTCATTGGCTCATCCAATACATCCATCCAAGAACTGGAAGAGTCGTCCACGGGCAAACCGGCATAAGCTGGTTTCTTGGGTTCCTCAATTGTCTTTTCCTCAACTTTCTTCGGTTCTTCGGGAACAGCAGTTTCGTTAGTGGACTCAGTAGTCACTGTTGTGGTTGTAACTGTTGTAATTGTATTGGTTTCATTCACTGTCGCAGCGTCTACAATTTGCTCAGACTTTTCTGATACTTCCACCACCGTAACTTCCGTTGTGGCTGAGGAACAGGTTCCTCTTCATCATCGGAGAAGTTCATTGGCTCATCCAAAACATCCATCCAAGAGCTGGAAGAGCTCAGACTTTGCTACTACTTCCACTAGCGAGACTTCCGTTTGTGGTTCAGGAACTGGTTCCTCTTCATCATCGGAGAAGTTCATTGGCTCATCCAAAACATCCATCCAAGAACTGGAAGAGTCGTCCACGGGCAAACCGGCATAAGCTGGTTTCTTGGGTTCCTCAATTGTCTTTTCCTCAACTTTCTTGGGTTCTTCGGGAACAGCAGTTTCGTTAGTGGACTCAGTAGTTACTGTTGTGGTGGTAACTGTTGTAATTGTTCTGGTTTCATCCACAATCGGAGCGTCAACAATTGGCTCAGACTTTTCTACTTCTTCCACTAGGGAGACTTCCGTTTTTGGCTCAGGAGCTGGTTCCTCTTCATCATCGGAGAAGTTCATTGGCTCATCCAAAACATCCATCCAAGAACTGGAAGAGTCGTCCACGGGCAAACCGGCATAAGCTGGTTTCTTGGGTTCCTCAATTGTCTTTTCCTCAACTTTACTGGGTTCTTCGGGGAACTGCAGTTTCAGTTAGTGGACTCAGTAGTTACAGTTGTGGTTGTAACTGTTGTAATTGTATTGGTTTCACCCACAGTCGGAGCGTCTAAAATTTTGCTCAGACTTTCTAAATATTTCAACCACCGTAACTTCCGTTTGTGGCTCAGGGAACAGGTTTCTCGTCATCATCGGAGAAGTTCATTGGTTCAATTAAAACATCCATCCAAGAGCTGGAATGAGTCGTCCACGGGCAGACCGGCATAAGCTGGTTTCTTGGGTTCCTCAATTGTCTTTTCCTCAACTTTTTTGGGTTCTTCGGGAACAGAAGTCTCGCTGGTGGACTCAGTAGTTACAGTTGTAGTTGTAACTGTTGTAATTTCATTGGTTTCATCCACAATTAGAGCTTCAACAATTGGCTCAGACTTTGCTACTACTTCCACTAGCGAGACTTCCGTTTGTGGTTCAGGAACTGGTTCCTCTTCATCATCGGAGAAGTTCATTGGCTCATCCAAAACCTCCATCCAAGAGCTGGAAGAGTCGTCCACGGGTAGACCGGCATAAGCTGGTTTCTTGGGTTCCTCAGGTGTCTTTTCCTCAACTTTCTTGGGTTCTTTGGGGACAGCAGTTTCAATAGTGGACTCAGTAGTTACAGTTATGGTTGTAACTGTTGTAATTGCTTTTTTTTCATCCACAATCGGAGCGTCATATGCTGGTTTTGTGGGTTCTCCAGCTGTCTTATGCTCAGCTTTCTTGGGTTCATCCGGAACAGAAGTTTCACTGGTAGACTCAGTAGTAACAGTTGTGCTGGTTACGGTTGTGAGCGTTTTAGTTTCCTCCACAGCAAACGCTTCAATACTTGGTTGAGATTTAGTAAAGCTTTCGACAAGCAAGTCTTCCCTTCGAGGCTCAAATGCTGGCTCTTCTTTTGTTGGCTCAAATTTGGTGTTGGAAATTTCTTTATTGGCTGATTTCATTTCTTGGATGCTTTCAATAATCTTGTTGATGTTCGCTGCGTCTCCATTTTCTGGAAGAAGCGGAATCTCTACTTCGTCTTCTATTAGTTCCTTCCACGATTTCTGTTCAACAACCACGTCTTCCGAGCCATCATCACTCATTTCAGCCCATGACCTTAGCAGCTTATTTTCTTGGATTTGGGAAACTGGTGTCAATTCTAGGTCTGGCAAAGGTTCTACCAACTGTATAGAAGTTTTAGTTTGAGATTCAGCCTTCGTCCTGGGCTTATCCGTAGAAATTTTAGAATCTGGTTTGATCTTCTCAGCTTCAATAAAATCAGAGACTTCATGACTCACAACTGTAGACCAGGTATGTCCTCTCTCCTTCTTATATTTACTGGCATCTGGAGATATGGCACGCAACTTTGTCTTTGCCGGTTTTTCATATCGATCGAACCTAACTTGCTGTTTTAAGGTTTCGGGTTGCTTCTGCCTAACCTCCTTCTTAGCCTTTGGTGCCAATTCGGTCATATGATCAATTTGACTAGCGATTTTAGCCCATGTAATTTTGCTTTCGTCTTTAGATGATAATGGCTCAACTACATCACTATCATCTGATGTCGACTGAATGACTTTAGGTTCTCGAACTTCCTCTTTGATTTTACGCTTGATGATGTTTTCAGTCTGAGGAATAGCCACAGTTTTATGTGTTTTGCGTTCTTTTCGTAGATGGATCTCTTCTTTGCGTTCCTCTTTTAGGGGTTCAACTGGCTTTTTACGGTCAGCAATGTCATCAACCCATTCGCCAGGCTTCTTCACCAGGGATGCCCAAGAGAACAAGTTTCCGGTGTTTTCGATAGGTTTTAATTTTTCCACCTCGCCCTGAACAATAATTTCTTCGACCGGTTCACTGCTAAATTCGGACTCCGGCTCTGCTATTGGAGTAGGTTTAAACTCTGGTTTTTTCTTGGACTTCTGCTTTTTGGGCTTTTGTGGTTTTTCATGTTCTTTTTTAGTTGGTTCTTTGACGTCTGTTGAAGTTGCCACAGCAGTCTTAATATGAGTTACGGTGTTGTCAATCCATTCGCCAGGCCTTTTTACAAGTGAAGCCCAAGAGAATGAACTACCACCCTGTACATTCTCATTTCCTTTTTGATCCGGTTTCGTCTCTACTAGTACAGGTTGAACCTCCACTATTGCAGGCACAACTGGCTCAGGTTGCTCGTCTTCAGATGTGGTCGAGACTGGTTCAACAAATGGTTTCTTTGATTTCTTAGACTTTTTGACCTTTGTCGGTTTCTTGGATTCCTCCTTTTCTTTCTGACGAGGCTTGTCCTCAGTTGAGACAGCTGTATGGGTAATTTCTTTCTTGACTATGGTTGTGTCCGACCACTCGCCAGGTCTTCGCACAAGAGCTGACCAAGTCAGCTCGGAGGTGCTTAAGACATCCCTTTCATCGGAAGAAAGTTCCTTTGCACTTTCGGTTGTTGGTTTAGATAGTTCGCTTTCTGTCGTAGGCTTGGACTGCTCACTATCGCTATTTGGCTTAGATTTATCGCTTTCAGTGCTTGGTGCAGACAGTTCAAGACTTTTTTCAACTGCCAGGCGTTTCTCGGGCTTTGTCTTTTTTCTCCGCTCCTGTGTTTTAGTGTGTTCTACAGCTGGTTTAAATGGTATTTCTTCAGTAGCCGCGACAACATCGCCAATAACGCCAGAGTTGAGTAACACGTCAGCATAAGATTTGCCATCACGGTTTTTGGTCCAAACATTCTCTACCTCTTCAACAATTTGTATCGGTTCTGGAACGTATATTTCCTGAGCAGGTTGGACATTAAGAATTTCTTCTTTGTTTTCTACCTTCTTGTTTTGTCGCTTCGATGGTTTAGATTTTTTGAGCTTTTGTTGTGGCACAATTGTCTGCTCCGACCTGTTCCTTGGAATAAATTCATTGTATACTCTTTCATTTGCAAGGAACGTATGAGTTTGATCGGAGTAAGTATGTCTCAGATAAGATGGAGTAAACTCAGGTGCATCGGCCGATAAGTTTGAAGTAAAGCCAATGCTTCCGGTATTAGGAACTGTGTCTTCCAAAACACTGGACCAGGTATCAATAGGCCCCTCTAGAGGTTTCTCCAATTGTTGAACTCCATTATTAAAGGACTGGGCTTCAACAGAAAGAGAGTCCGAATCGCCTTCTTCATGATCATTTTCTTCTTTGGGAATGGATATAACAGTATCTGGGATTTTAGCCGATTCTTCGTGAACAGTAGTTTCGTTTTTGGAAATGGATAATTCGCTTATAGATTCAATTGTGTTGGTTTCATCCTCAATCGGAACTTTAACAATCGGCTCAGAATTGCCTGCTTTTTTCACCACCGTAACTTCCTTTTGTGGCTCAGATACTGGTTTGCTTAGCTCCACAGGTTTCTTTTCCAAGCCATCATTTTTCTTCGTTTCTTCGGGAATAGCAATTTCGCTGGTGGACTCAGTAGTTACTGTTGTGGTGGTAACTGTTGTAATTGTTCTGGTTTCATCCACAATCGGAGCTTCAACAATTGGCACAGACTTTTCTATTACTTCCACTAGCGTGACTTCCGTTTGTGGCTCAGGAACAGATTCCTCTTCATCATCGGAGAAGTTCATTGGCTCATCCAAAACATCCATCCAAGAGCTGGAAGAGTCGTCCACGGGCAGACCGGCATAAGCTGGTTTCTTGGGTTCCTCAATTGTCTTCTCCTCAACTTTCTTGGGTTCTTCGGGAACAGCAGTCTCGCTGGTGGACTCAGTAGTTACTGTTGTAGTGGTAACTGTTGTAATTGTTCTGGTTTCATCCACAATCGGAGCTTCAACAATTGGCACAGACTTTTCTATTACTTCCACTAGCGTGACTTCCGTTTGTGGCTCAGGAACAGATTCCTCTTCATCATCGGAGAAGTTCATTGGCTCATCCAAAACATCCATCCAAGAGCTGGAAGAGTCGTCCACGGGCAGACCGGCATAAGCTGGTTTCTTGGGTTCCTCAATTGTCTTCTCCTCAACTTTCTTGGGTTCTTCGGGAACAGCAGTCTCGCTGGTGGACTCAGTAGTTACTGTTGTAGTGGTAACTGTTGTAATGGTTCTGGTTTCATCTACAATCGGAGCTTCAGCAATTGGCACAGACTTTTCTGTTACTTCCACCACCGTAACTTTCGTTTGTGGCTCAGGAACAGTTTCCTCTTCATCATCGGAGAAGTTCATTGGCTCATCCAAAACATCCATCCAAGAGCTGGAAGAGTCGTCCACGGGCAGACCCGCATAAGCTGGTTTCTTGGGTTCCTCAATTGTCTTTTCCTCAACTTTCTTGGGTTCTTCGGGAACAGAAGTCTCGCTGATGGACTCAGTAGTTACTGTTGTGGTGGTAACTGTTGTAATTGTTCTGGTTTCATCCACAATCGGAGTTTCAACAATTGGCACAGACTTTTCTATTACTTCCACTAGCGTGACTTCCGTTTGAGGCTCAGGAACAGATTCCTCTTCATCATCGGAGAAGTTCATTGGCTCATCCAAAACATCCATCCAAGAGCTGGAAGAGTCGTCCACGGGCAAACCGGCATATGCTGGTTTCTTGGGTTCCTCCTGCGTCTTTTCCTCAACTTTTTTGGGTTCTTCGGGAACAGCAGTCTCGCTGGTGGACTCAGTAGTTACTGTTGTAGTGGTAATTGTTGTAATTGTTTTGGTTTCATCCACTATCGAGGCGTCAACAATTGGCTCAGACTTTTCTCCTTCTTCGACTAGCGTTACTTCCGTTTGTGACTCAGAAACAGTTGGAATTGTCTTAGTTTCATCCTCTATCGGTTTGGCTACTTCATCGATAACCGTATAAATTGTTTTGGTTTCTTCTGCCGCTTCAAGAATTTTCTGTCTAGCCTCAGCCTTATTTAAGAAAATTATGTCAAACTTGGGAACCTCGAAGTTGTATGTAGCAGGGATATAATCGGTTTGTTGAGGTACTGCAGAATCCAGTGTCGTTGTTGAACCCATGTCGGTGACGGTAGTTTCAATTTTAGTTTCCGTTGCATCGTCAAAGCTTACCGTCTTTGCGTGCGATTCAGGTACAGTTTCGATAGATTGTATATTTTCAATAGCTTTAGAATTGATTATGTGATAATTATCCTCAGCGATATTAAGTTTAAATATATCAAATTTGGGAATTTCAAATATTTTGTCTTGGGGTAAAATTGTTTCAATATTAGTGATTATATTTAAAGTGCTTACCGGGTTAGCCACAAATGCTTCAGCAATTAATGCGCTTGGTTGGGCAGAAACAATTTGATTAGCAATATTAGTAGGAGCAGAACTTGACTGAGTTTCACATGGAATTTCGACTGGCACTTCTTCTTGAGGATGAACGGGGACAACTAAAGACTCATGATAAAGGATGTCTGACTTTGTTTGCTCGATCAACTTGACGGTGGAGATTAAAGACTCGTCTTGAGTAATGTTGTTTACAAAATTCTCAGATTCCAGAAGAGGTCTTGGTTGAATATTAACAGTGACCTCTTCAGTTGCTTGAGAAGATTCGGTAACTGGTACAACTTCTACTATGGACTCTTGATAATAAACGTCTTCCTTAGATTGCTTAATTGAACCGACACTAGAGATCAGGGT
This sequence comes from Drosophila gunungcola, assembly GCF_025200985.1. Classification (NCBI taxonomy): domain Eukaryota; kingdom Metazoa; phylum Arthropoda; class Insecta; order Diptera; family Drosophilidae; genus Drosophila; species Drosophila gunungcola. Next base: position 17,105,205 of record NW_026453197.1, read on the forward strand.
CTCTTCCTGCGAGACATTGAAAGCCAACGTGTCTTGCTTAACTAAGGGTTCAACTACATCGGTTAGTTTTTCAACCATACCATGGATATTACTATTTTCATTACCTTTGCTTTCCTCTAAAATGACCTGAACCGTTTCTTGCTTAATAAACTCTTCCGGAATAGCGGGACGCTTCTTCTTATCTTTCTTGGAAAGTTTTTTCTGAATATCTTCAAACAGCTTTTGTTCTTCAGGGCTTAGTTCTTCTGGGCTACTTTTAGGGACAACTGAGGGGGTTGTTTCTGGGATCTTTGTAAGTTCATCTGATGGGGTAGGTTTTACTACTAGCGGGGGAATGGGATCAGATTTGGATTCTACTGCTTCTGGGACCTCAGATTTCGACAATTCGACTACGTCAATCACGGTATTCTCACTACTGTCGGCTGTTTCTTGCAGTGATTCCACATTTTCAGTCACAGTCTCTGTCACCCGAAGACTAACCTCCGGAAAATCAAGATGCATTTTCACGATAGGTGTCTTCAGTTTCTCTTCATGAGTAATTAGGGAAATTTTTTGCACTGTGCCCGGTGGATATGCACCGTCAATGCCTTCTCCCACGAAAAGAACATTTGTGCCGTCTTCGGTTTCGAAGCTTCGTCGTTGGGTAGTCGTGAGTATCGTGTTCTTGGTAGTCGTCATAGTAGTGGTAATACTTTCTGTCTTGTTAAGTGACCCATTAGTTTTGTTTTCAGCATATTGCTGTTCACCAAACTTCGGCAACTCGACGGTGTTTGTTTCGATGCCAATAACCTTAACCCCAGTTGGGCTGTCCTTTAATCCTAACTGTATGTTCGAACCCAGATTAGTTAACTTCAGTTCGGAACTAGGCGTCACAGCGGGAGAGGTTGAGCGCGAGGAAACCACCGGACTAATTGGTCTCTGGTCGGGCATCTCAATGCTTGAAGTTACAATTACATCACCCGGTGTCTCGCTCTCAGTGAGCAGAATGCGTCCGTCATTGGCTACCCTCTTTGTGATCCGCATTGTTCGAATCGTCGTAGTCTTGATAATTGCACCATCAATTTGACTAGATGTGGTTGAAGTTTCGCTCGGGACCTCCGAATTAGTTGGCGAAGCTTCTCGCACTGTCACTGGTTCACTGGCGGTGCTGGTTTCCTCTGTGGTTGTTTCCCCATCTTCATTAAGCTTCTTTACGATCTTCGTAGTACGCACGGTTGTTGTTTTAGTAACACCAACACTAGCGTCCTCAACTGGCTCCACGGGTTTTGATTCCGTGTCCTCCGAATTGGGAGCGTCAACGATTACACCAACACTTTGTTCCGCGTTTTGCGATAGCTTCTTGACAATTTTAGTTGTTCGAACAATTGTAGTCTTGACAACATCACCAACCCCGGAAGATTCAGGTTCCGACACCGTAAATTCTTCAGCTGGAGCCAGGTCCTTATGTTCCTCGTAAAGTGGAATCTGAGAAACAATTTCTTCTGACTTAGTCGATTCTTTCGCCTCATATTGCTCTGCAGTAATAAAGTCCATAACTGTAGATTTCATTTGGGTGAAGTTTGGAACATCAATAGTAGTTGCGGCTATCATAAGCTTATCTTGCACGTCAATAGGGGCTTTCGGGACTTCTGGAAGTTCAACAGCTTCATCCTCCAATTCAAGAGGGGCCACAGGAACATCCGGTAAGTTCAAAACTTCATCTTCACTTCCGCCCGCAATCTTAGCAGTAGCCTTAGTTGTCCGTGTTGTCGTGGTCTTAGTTATGCCCTCGCTGTTTGATTCAGTAGTTACAGATTCTGCGACAAGTGGAGCGTCTTGCATGACTGACTCGACAATCGGTAGAGAAATCTCGGCTTCACTGCTTGTCTCGCTGATATTTTCGCTCTCTTGAGAAATCTTTTTGACAATCTTCGTGGTACGCACAATAGTTGTTTTGATTACACCACCTTCCTCAGGCTCTTCAACAACTGCAGGTGAAACAACCGTGCCGGTTGTTAAATCTAATGATGGTTCCACGTGTACTTCTTCCACTTTGGGAGATTTTATGGTTTTAGTGGTTGTGGTTTTAGTAGTTTTGACTACGCCCTCATCGCTGATTTCTCGGCTATTCGTTTCCGATTTCTCAATCTTTGGTGATTCGGTTGCTTCGTCTGCCAAATCGTAAGAGCCCAAAGATGAAGCTGCATCTGAATGCGTCGAAGAAGTCATCTCCTGACTTTGTTGCTGACTGCTGCTGATTTTCTTTACGATTTTGGTTGTACGGATAACTGTTGTCTTGATGAGACCGTTGTCATCGCTGACGATGGTTTGCTCAGACGACAGATTTTGATTATTATCCGTAGCAATTGCACTTGGTACGTTCAGGGGGCTCTGTGATTTCTATTTGAGGTTCGACGATTTTGATAACCTTCTGCTCAATATGAGCGTCTTGCTCGTTTTCCAACTTCTTTTGTTTCTTCTTATCTTTTCTTGAAGGCTTTTGCGGCTTCTGTATCTCCTTCTTATTGGTTACTTCAGGTTCAGCAGGACTTGGTTTAAGTTCTACTTCAATCGAGGGCTTGGTTTTCTCCTGGCTCAGTTTTGACGATTCGTGTTGCGTTATTTCCTCAGCTTGTTTTAAAACTTCATCAACCACATTTTGGGCAGCATCCTCGATGACTTCTAATGAAGTTATCACTGTAGTAGGTAGCAGAGTCACATCGCGCTCAACCTCAGGTTCATCTTCAAAGACCTCCTCTACTATTTCCTCTCCGTCTTCAGTTATCCGCTTCAGAATGCGCTTTGTCTTGGTTATAACTGTCTTTGTTATCGATCCTTGCTGTACGATTGTGTCCTGTGTTGTAGAGAATCCAGTTACATCAATGGGCACCTCCTTGGTGGTGGTTTCTATTTTTGGAAGGTTATATTGCTCAACGGATATGTTCTCTTCAGGTAAATCATCAATGACATCTTCTTCGACAATCTCCTCTTTGCCATCTACAATACGTTTTACAATGCGCTTGGTTATGTGCTTTGTTATTGTACGCGTTGTGATGGTTGTAGTGCCACTTTCCGTTGAGATTGTATTACTTGATGTAGTGACCGTAGGCTCGCCTTCGATAATGGTCTCCTGAATATCAAGGGGGGCGGTCTCGATGGACGATGGTGTGTCCTTTGTTAATTTTATTAGATTTTCGGTGGCAATTACAACATCTGAGGAAACATTTTCAATTGGAAGTTCAGTTATTGGTTCCTGTTTTAAAGTTTTTTCAGTAATTGGTTCCGATAACGGCATAGGATTTTCAAGTAGGTCCTGAGTAGCAACTATAGGCTCAGTCACTGTGGTGCATTGAACTGTAACTGTTTCTGGTATTTTAGTTGTATTAGTTTCCAAGGGTTGTTTTGGTTCCTTCTTAGAACGCTTTTTGTCCTTCTTGGAGGGCACTGGTGTAGGAACTTCTGTTTGAACTACTGGTTCCACGTTTTGTGTACTAATAAGTAAAGTTTCCACAATAGTTTCCGACTGTTTCTTTTCCTTTTTGGAACTAATAGTAGTAGCCTGAGGTTCTACAATTTCAATAACAGATGGTTGAACAATCTCTTTTTTAGTGACAGGCTCAAGCTGCTCAACAACTGTCTTGGTCTTTTTCTTCTCCTTCTTTGAAGGCACAGCTGGAGCTAGAGATTTTACGGGTTCTTCCTCGTCTATGAGAGCAGCTTTGACAATTTCCTTTTCCATGACAGGTTCGACCGACTTGTTGTTGACAACAACTTTCTCTACAACAGTTTTAACCACACTCTCTGACTTCGATTCAGTTATGGCTGGCTTGTCAGTTGCCTTTACCGTCGGCTCAATAGACTTGGTTGGCACGGGTTCCTGCGCCACCATCTTGGCTTGTTTCTTATCCTTTCTGGTTGGAGCAACTGGTGGCACCTTAAGAACCTTTTCTTCTGACTTTGTAGTGTCCCTTTCCTTGACGGGTTTTTGTTTTTTATCTTTCTTTGAGGGAGCTTGAGCTGATTCCACTGGCAAAATAATCTCAACAGCAGGTTCAACTATTGTTTTTATCACAGTTGTCTCGACCAAAATAGAGTGGGCCAATTTCTTGTCCTTTTTAGATGACACTAAAACATCGGCAGCTGATTCATCTTTTCGCTCTACACTTGTTGCGGCCTCACTATCGCTTGGCTTTTTCGGCTTCTTTGATTTTCTTGGCTTTGGCTCAGGTTTGGGAGTCTCTTCAACATCCGTCTTGGGTGTTGGCGCATCAACAAGTGGTTTCCTCTCCACCAAAGCGACACCATTTCTATCGGGAGACTGGGATTTCTTACCCGTCTTACCGTCTTTCCTAGTACTTTGTTTAATCGGTAATGGTTCCGGTTGAGTTTCGTGTCTTACTCTCTTTGTTCGCGATGTACGCGACTCAACATTGTCGATCTTGCGTTCCCAAGTTGGTGATTTCTCGACTTGTCTGGCTTGCTGTTTAGTTTTATTAGTAAAGGTAGCAGTATTGATTGTCGCCTGTTCCAGCTTGCGTTGCATAGGCGGCGAGGACGTGAGGCGCACTGGGGTCTGTTGCTGACTGGATGGCTGGAAAACTGGATTTTCTTTGTGCTGGAGACCGAAGAGGACTTCGGCATAAGTGCTGCCTGTACTGATATCCTGGGGCCGGACTTGTTTGTTGCTTCGCCGCTGAGGCTGGGGTTGCACCACGACCGTGGTCGGAACTTCAGTGGGCTGTGGGGCATCTGGTACTGCGACAATTTCCTGAGTCTGCCGTATTATCACAGTTGGCTGTGTCTGTTCGGAGACAATTGTAGTCTCCGTTACATAGCTGGTTGACGTACTAATTGGTTGAGATTGAGCCTGGGGCTGAGGTTCGATTTGGGCCTGTGGAACTTGTGGCTCATCCAAAGGTATGGTTTCAATAGCATCAATATCAAATTGACCAAAAGTAATATCCGGTCGTGGTTCGTTCAGCTCAAACTCTTGTGGTTCTACAGGTCGCAGCATATGAACATGCTCTTCAATATAGTATGACGGCTCGCTCTGGACCACCACCGGTTGAATTTGCTGGGTGCTGGTAGTCAGAGGCTCTGCACTCTGTTGCACCATAGATGCCAATGTGGTTACAACGCGATCCAGCACGCTGTTACCTGTTGTCGAGGTAAGAGTGGTACTCGTGGTGTAGGGATCAAGCAGATAGGTCTGCTCTACCGCCTCCTGCTGATATTCCTGCAAAGGTTCGGTTTGCTGCTGCTGCTGTGGGTATTCCTGTGAGTACTCGGCCGTTTGCTGGGTATAGTAGATTTGATTCGGCTCTGCGGGGTAAACCGTGGAGTAAGTCTCCGTCTGAGCCACCGGCTGATAGTAGCCAGCCAAAAGCTGATATTGCGTTGTCGCTGGTGGCACAGCCACCTGCTGATACTGTATGGGATACTGCATCTGCATAATCTGCTCGTAATAGTTCTGTTGGGTCGTCTGCTGCTGCTGTGACTCTGTCACAGATCCTGTCACATAACCCCACTGACCACTATCGGCTACGTTTTCGTACATTGTCTGATACAACTGCGGATCGGGCTGCAAGTAGGTGGCTGCAATCTCTTCAGCTGTCATGGGCACTTCGTAGTTACTTAGGGATTTCGGTTGCTGTGGCTGAGATTGCTGCTGTTGTGGTTGCAACTGATGTTGCTGTTGCTCCTGCTGCGGGATAGAATAGTTAAGATCTGTACCGGTGTTGCTGATGTATTGTTCTAGTTGTGGCTGTTGCTGCTGTGTTTCCTTAATGGGCTGTGGCTCAGGTTCGGGGACGTAAATACTGCCTGAAACTTCTGCGCTGGCATCCACCACATCCTGGATGGTAAGATCGGTGCGGCCTTGAACCGCCTGCGCGGCCAACTGCTCGGCCTTGAGGCGCTCCAGTTCCAGTCCTCGCAGAACCTCGGCATAGGATGTCGAACCGGGTACCCACATGGGGCTACGAGATCTAGTGCGGTCATCAATGGGCAAGAAGAGTTGTTCCTGTTGTGGTTGTTGCTGCTCGAATTGAATCTCGATTGGGGGCTGTTGTTCCTGGGTTGGTTGTGCTTGGTGCTGTTGAGGTCGACGTCTAGGCGAACGACCTCGACGTTCTGGACGCGGTGGCTGAAGTTTCTTACCCGGTTTGGCCTGAGAATGGTGTTTTTGCTCACTTTCGATGAACTGAGTGTTGGGGTTGGACGTTGTCGTTGTGCTAGGAACTGAAATTGGGGTATTGTCGCTGGTTGGTGTAACATGTTCTTGACGCTCGTATTTCGCTGAGGGAACAGTGCTGCCGCCGACATGGAACTCATATCGCTCCTGGCTTTGGTCTTCATCACCGTGCGTACGTCTCGAAGTCGTTGTTGTTGTGGTCGTAACAGTTGTAATTGTTGTCTGGTTGAGGGTATCGTCGGTCGTTTGTTCCTGCCGGGTCGCTGTTGTTGTCGTAATAGAGTGGTCTCGTTCTTGTCGGGGATTTGTTACCGATTCATTACCGCTGCTTACCGGACTCGCATGTCCAGACAACACTTCAGCATAGGTCAGACCCACTGCCGCTGTTGGCTTCATAAGCAACGAGACAGTCGATGAAGTGGTCACCACTGAATGGGGATCCAGCGCATAGGACTTTCGAGCGGTCGCATCGTAGACTTGCTGCATGCCATCGATTGATTCTCGCATTGCCTAATTGTTCATCATGGTTCACGTATCAGAGTGAGAGAGAGAGAGTGGGAGAGATAGGGGGAAGATTTGCCAAAAACGTTAGCTTTGATATGATTGCAGGGGTTTCAAAAGGGGGGACAAAGACAAGGCTTATCTACCTAATAGAGAAATACCCTAAGTTTCCTGATAAATTATACTCAAAGAGTGGATTGCGTTTTAAAAATATAATTTGATAATTTAATTTATTCTTTAAAATATATAATATAATTGTATGTTCTTAAACATGGGTCATGTTTTTGATTAGAGTAGTGACGGCAGTTGACAGTTTGGCCAAAGCCACCGTCCCTGGGAGAAGGAGACCGGTGGCAAGGGCAAACGGAAGACGCCGGGGTGGCTGCATTGGCTTTGATCTAGACCTAGATTGGCTTTAACTTATGGTTAAGGGTACGGCATCCTAAATCTCTAGCTTGGCATCGTCCGGCGTGCCGCGATGTATTAACAACTTGATGCGCTCGTTACGTGCAGTTATTTTCGAATGCAGATTTTTGACACGTTCCCGGCATGCCTATTGTTTATATATAGGGTATATATGGTGCATTTTTATTTTTTTTTTCGAAAGAGTTCAAATGGTTGGCGTGAGAGCAGATATATATATATATAAAGAAGAAATACAAAAGATGTCAGCATATATATTGAGATTCATTAATGGCAATTTAGAGATAGCGAGCACATTATACGCCATGGGATACAGGAAAAGCGACCATTAACCAAGTTCGATATTTCGTTTTTATAGAAGAAGTAAGCAGTACCCATGTGTGTTTGTTTATGTGTGATCAGGGGTTGTTTATTCGATGAGGTTAGCGGGGTTACATCGGATATGTAGCAGTTTTGGATTAGTCACAGGTTTATAAGTAGCGCAACAGGCAAGCGAGCAAAGCCCAACGATAAGTTTTAATTGGTTTAAATATGATTAGTAAAGAACAATGTTTATGGAGTGTGTTTAATAATTTGCATGTTTGTTTTTCGATTTTTTCAGCGCAACGACACCAGGATTTTTGTTTATATTCAATAAGTTACGTAGAGAAAAGATAAAGAAAAATACATTTGTCAAAAATAAAATACCAAATCAAATTATAAACCGTAACCATAATTAAGATATAACCGACTTTTGCTAGTACAATACCAGAAAGATTTTATAGAGGTATAAAGAGAGAGTAAGAGAGAGCTGCTTGGTGAAGAAAATGATTGCTTGGCTAAGCTGACTAAATAATTAAATCAAATAAAAATTAAAAGAAATTAAAAACCTTTCAAAAATGTCTAAGCGAAAGCTTAATATGTAATTGTGCCATAAAATGTGACGATTTAAATGCGATGTGATGAGTGTACTTTCTCATGGGTGTTTGTGTGTGTGTGTGTGTGTGTGTGTGTGAGGTCAGGTGAAAGAAAATCAAAATAAGTTCTCATAGCAAGAGCTGCCCCCATTTATCATCAAAATATTAACTACGGTCCCAAATTAAGTTGAATTCTTTGTTTGCCACTTACCGCCAACATTGCAGTTCGCAATGTAAAGTTAAATTTTAGTAATAATATTAAGTGATTTAAAATACTGGGAAAAACTTGATAAATCTATTGCTAGGCAACTGCCTCTAAATATAATCATTTTGTTTACGAGCAACAAAAACAATGGAAAACGTTTTGGCTCTAAAAATAGTCTTGATGATTATCTGGAGGAGGAATTTGCTTTTATTTTCTGGGTGGCCTAACCCTGACAACAAGAACTTATTTGTTTCTGGGCATTTTAAATATATTTTCGGGCCGCAGCACGTGACAAATGGTTATGGTGAGATCCGCAAGCGCCGATATAAATGAGGTATAATTTCTGTGGGTATTTTCCAATGAGAGCGATATGGTAGCAATGAGATTTGAAAATGAGAGCTGCACGGTCGGTAGATGAGAGATGAAAAATGTTTAAACATAAGGAAATATAAAGATGAAATGTGTGTATGATAAATGTTGATTTGTGTGTGCGAAATATAATGACATAAAACAAATTCGAAAATAAAAACGTAATAGAATTTGGACGAACAAAAAAAAAATAATGATAAAAATAAATAAATAAAAATGCGCGTTGTTTCATTTTTTTTTTTTTTTTTGATAAAACTAAAAAGAATAAATTAAATACGCAGCCACCGTGCAACTGTTTTTCTTCAGACCTACCCGCACACATTTAAGCGTAAGGGTCGTAACAAATTCAAAGATTAATCAAATATATAGATTATATATTCGGGTAAGGGGTTAATAACTTTGTTTGGTTGTTCTGTCAACTGTTTTTCATAGCGTTGAAGGATTGTTCATAGCAATGACGAAATGAGATTCATAGATATATAGAAAAGGGGATTTAAAAGGGGATAATTGACGACTTTACTAGAGAGCTCCTGGCAATATCTGATATCTGAACTGAACTGTGCTAGCTTGTTTGCTATATTGGGGTCTACTAAAACTCTCAGAGATTGGACGGTACGTACCTGTTGCTCGGCTAATACGCGCTCGCGATCGTGCGGCAAGTACGTGGGCGCCATCACCAGTCGGAGCTGCTGCTCCTCCTGGATGATGCGCTGGCGCAGGGTCTGCATCTGCTGCTGGTACACATCGATCTGGGCCAGCGTCTGCTCGAGGCTCTGCGACTTGGCCTTGCCAAGTTCGCCCAGGCCGTCGAGCACGCGCACCAGATCGTCGACATTCTCGCTGAGGCGCGGATCACCGCCCATGCCGTTGCGGAAATGAACCTGTGAATGGTATGATAAGCAGGAATTAGCCATGCCGCCGGTCCCCCCCCGAGTACTCACCTCCAGTTTCTCAATGGACAGTCTCAGTTTCGTTTTCTGCACATTAATATCGGCCAGGGTCTTCTCACAGAAGCCGAGCTGATCGCGCAGCGGTTTCTTTTGCTGCTGCGAGGAGTCCAAACTCTGCTTCGTCTTTTCGTGCCAAGAGCGTATATCCTTAATCTTGCGTTCACATTGGTCCCATTCCTCGCAGGCCTCTTGCAGCAGGGAGTTCTATGGATTAAATGATAGTAAAGGGAAGAATAAAGTTATTTAATGGTTGGGTTTTTTTTTGGAACGGGGTTAGTCCTCCGGATCCTCCACTTTACCCTCTCTAGCAGCACCGCTTCCACGGATATCTTCGCATCCTCGGCCTCCTGCAGTTTGTCCTTGAGATCGCCCACAGTCGTCACCTGGCCAATGTGCTCCAGTTCCTTGTCCATTTCGCTCAGATGCTTCACAATCGGTTTAATACTCTTCACAGCCGTCACATAGTCGTTCAGTTTGTTGCGTGCCTCGGGCAGAGTGCGCAGCTCGATCGTTTGATCGATGAAGGTGCGCTTCTCCGCAGCCCACGACATCACGATCTGGTAGAGGTTCATGAACCTCGTCCACGCGTCCAAGCTATCGCCCACCGCCTGCTTCTTCTCGTCCAGCCAGCCGCGAACCTGGGCCAGCGATGCGGCCAACTGGTCGATGGTCGTCTGCACCAGCGTCTTCTCCTCGCTGTTGCGACAATTCTCGATGATCAGTTGGCCGTTGGTCTTGACCAGCGTGAAGCGTTCGTAGATGGCGGTGATCTCGTGGTTGATGCGCTGCAGCAGCTCCTTCATCTGTGTGGGTGTAAGGCTTCGCTCCTGCACCTGCACCTCGGCCTGAAGCAGCCAGCGCTGAATCTCGTCCACACCGGCCACATATTCGGTGCGCACGGTCTTGGCCCGCTTGAAATCCTTCTCTTTGGTCTCCATCGTCACCTGGACACGTTCGGCCAAAAGCTCGAGGGCGGTAAACTCCTGGGCAATGTCGCTGGGCAGCTGATTCTGTTTGGCCTGATACTGGGCCGTTGTCTGGGCCACCAGCGATCTGCTCTCCTCGGCGGCCTGCTGCACCTGGCTATTTAATGTGATCAGGAGCTGTTCCGTTTGCGATATATGCTCGTCGTAGACGTGAACCGATTGGAGTTGTTCGTGAAGGGCGTTTAGCTTATCCTGCAGTTGCGAGATGCGACGGAAGACTTGCTCGATCTCCTCGAGATCCTTGCTAACCTGTTGCTCCTTATCGCGCAGAGTGTCGTTCAATCTAAAAAAAATAGAGCGGGTTAAAATTCAGGGGCACGTTATTCAATGGCATGCAATATATATATATGGTTGTAGACAGTGTGAAAACCACGCGGTTCCTGCTGGTATAGATAGATATCTAGATTTGGTCCACACAGAGATCTAAAAGACCTCTACTATATAGATATATAGGGGCGGGCGGGCGAAAAGTTATTCTTCTTCTGGCACAAAAGGCTGAAAAATTCTGAAGTTTTCAATGTTCTTTGGCTGCGCATATATATATATCGCTATATGTATATGTAAGATCCACTGGGCTTTGGCCTCGAGGCTGCGAAGATTTCCGTGAAAAAATGAATGCTGCCGTTTGGCTACAAGAGAGTTTTCTAAATGAAATGGCCCGAGCACATTTGCTTGGGGGTCTGAGCAATTTTTCGAAATTCGAAAAAGATTTTCGTACATTGCTCATAATTCGAAATTGCCTTGATCCCATTGAGAGGCAAAGAGCGAAACTTTTCATTTAAAAAGCCGCCGCCGTAAGACATATAAAATAAAAATATTCCCTACCGCTGCTTGACACACGCACAACTTTTAATATTTTCTTGTTTTTGTTATTGTTTTAGCTTGCGTGTATTTTTAAAAGCGGCGCATGTTTAAATTTATATTCCGCCTCCATTTATTTATGTTTTAATATTTCTTTTTCGCTGTGCATTTTGGCCGTAGACAAGCTGACGTCATTGGGGCGTTGCAGTGAACGGGATGGAATCAATGAGTAACATCGATCGTATTTGAATTTCGCATTTATTTCCGCTCCGTATTTCCAGCACATGACGCATATCGCTCATACGCCCTGATGGCCAAAGCAAAAAATGTATTTGAAAAAATATAACTTTGTGTGCTGACAACAAGTGTTCGTTTTTGTGTTCGTGATCAACGATTGCACTTGGCATGGAATGACGGACATGTTAATGGAACGTTTATTGCCCTTTACAGCCGCCGAGGACCGAAACAAAAATTCGGCCCAAGATGAGGCCAAGTCAACACACATTTGGCTCGCGGCCAATTGGCCGAAAAGTCGGCTGAAAACAATTTTAATTTTAATTGTTAAATGCGCGCTGCTGCCGGCGAAAAGCAGAAATTCGGGCGGCGTCGGATATACACGATACTCTATAAACTAGCCAGAATTATTTCGGCGTCATTTTTCGCAGCCAACAAATATATCGAACTAGTGAGTTCTCAATGTTGTTTGGGTTGCCGCCGCCGAGCAAAATAAATAAAAGGAAAATTATTTTTCCTCTATGCTATTTTCAGTCGGCTGCCATTTTGTACAAATTAACGATTTAAATTTAGTGCACGGCTCTAATTTAAATGGCAAAATATGCGTGAAATGCCGTGGTGAGCACGAGTGAAAGTGAAAGGCAACAATGAGCGGCGCGGAGCGTGTTGCTCCACGACGAAACAAGTCTAAAACGTTTGTCGAAATATTTGCGAAACATAGTTTGATCAATTATGGCGACAGGAGGAATGTAATCAGGCCCTCGTCGACGATAAGCAGCTATTTTTGTCGCCTTGACTACGTCATCGTTTAAAGTAGAAACGCGTGCGATTTGTATTTTTTTTCTCCGGCTCTCCACCGAATCGAATGAAGCGAAAATAACAAAAACAATCACACCTGACGACCCTGGCAGGTATACGAGTACTGCTGTTTTGCATATGAGCTGCTCTAAGGGGGTATTCTCTACGATGACTTAATCAAGTCTTGGAAACTTCTACACCAGCTCTCATTCGAATTTAAGTAGTTGTTTTCTGTTTTTTGTTTTTTTTTTGTGGACATAACAATCACCTCTTGCTTTTCACGACTTTAACTACAAGTGCGTAAGTTTGCCGGCAATTAGCTACAATTTTTAATTGCTGCTCAGTCTTCTGTCTGCGATTTGGGCTCGTATTTTTCTGCGTCTTTCTGTTGGCGACAACTTTCGAACCTCCTATTTGACTCGGGAGGCAGAAGTGTGCTCAACTTTTGGAACTTCCGAGCTCTCTGCTTGACTTCCACTACCTCAATTCCGTTGGCGGAATTTCGGTGAAACCCAAGCAGACGCTATAAAATGGAAAATTAACTCTGTGACTCGGGGGCTGTTTTTCGCTCGTTACGTATACGCCTGGTAATCCACAAAGCGGCGTTCGAAAACTTCAACATGAAATTAAAAGAAATGGGGGGAAAAGAAATATGCTTCGGTTAAATGCCGTTGGCCCATAAGAAAATCCATTGCCATACATCTCTCTTTTTTGGGGGCACCGCTTGTTCGTTCTTTGCTGCTTCTCTGGTTTTTACTACTTCTTAGTTAATTAATTTGATTTAAAAATATGCGTATATGTATTGCGGTCGCTTCGTTCGTTTGCTCTTTCATTTAGTTTCCAGCCATCCAGTTTGAGAAACACGTCCGCTTGCAACTAACTCTAAATTAAAACTGAATCGGCCAGAATCTCATGCAAAAATTGCCAAAAACTTTTCAGTTCCCTTGCGCTTCGTCTTTCGTCGGCTGTCGATCGTTAACAGTGCACACACGAAGGCACCACGGAAATAAAAGAACGAGAAAACTCACCACACCTCAATATCTGAATAAAAGGGGGAACGCGAGTGTGAGGTGGGCTCTAAAAATTATTATTGTTAAATGCGCTTGACATTGAATAAACCGGCTAAAATCATTGAACTTTGATTGGGAAGCCCAGCCCTTACCATTTTTCATGAGAAAATAGTATTAACAATGTAGGCTTGATTGATAAATCCATTTTGCCGGTTTAGATAAGAAAAGCCGGCAATAAACTTACCACAAGAGAGAGTCGCAAAAAGAGAGAGTGGGAGTGAGAGCAAGTGGAATGGAACAAAAACGGTAACAGCGCTCTGTTAACGTATAACAGTGGCAGAAATAAACTTATTATTACCCGATTACCTCATTTGGGCAAAGTTTTTTATTATTATTCGCTTCTGTTGTTGTCAGTTTTTGATTTTCTCTTTTTTTTTGCGGTACCCCAATGACAAATTGTTAATGCAAATGCATATGCAAATCACAGATTAAATTTGGATTTGTTTGGTTGCCTAATGAATTTTTCTAAAGCCTGATAAGATTTTCAAATCAACAAAGTATGATTCAGAAATAGTTCAATTATCATTATATTTAAATAAACTAACACATATGGTTTCTCGTTACCTTTTTCCATATTTCTCTGCCATTTCTCAACGATGAAGTCACCCAAGTCAAGCAAAACATTTAATTTCACTTGCGCCTTATTATTTACTTATTTTTTGAATTATTTTTTTTCGGCACATTGTTTACATTTTGCTCATATCGCTTTGAGTATTTATTCCGTCATTTCATCAATGGCATACATTTAAATTTACTTGCTGCTAATGAAGTTAATTGTCGTCTTTTACATAAACACGTTCACACACGAAAGGACAGAAATCGTTATAAATAAATTAATAAATCCCCACAAATGCAAATAGGCTTACGCAATATTTAATGTCTTTTTGCTGATTAGATTTTTGCATGCCGAAACAATGTTATTAATATCTCAAGTAATGCATTGAAATTTTGCGTCGCATTTTAGGATATATAATATACATATCTCAGTTTTGAGACTATATAATTATCGATGACATGCCGCTGGGGGCATATTAGATCATTCATTTCGGCGTGATGATGGCATAGTTTATTTGTTCAGATTGGGACAGCCGCATTCGAAAATGAGAACAATTAAAGGAATAAAGAAATGTCAGTGAATTAATTGGGGGACGCCTTTGGGAATTATACGGGAAACGAAAGAAATATCTAAATATTTTAAAGACAAATATTTCATGCCCCATTTCCCGTGTAGCTTAATATTTGAAATATTATTTGAAATTATTTGTATATAGACTACCATTTCGAATATTTCATTGGCATTATATTTTAAGACGACAAGAAGTAAATATTAAAATTTAATGGCTTTTTGCTATTTTTTAGTTTAAATGTATAACATTTTTAGTTTATATTTCTTAGAAAAGCAAATTCTTGGTAATATAATATTTTTCATAGGGTTATCACGTTTTCTTTATTGTTATTTACTCAATCAACAGGGAAACGTGATTATCCAAAGAATATATATTTGATTTATCGAAGCCGTCATCGCCTGGCAGCAGTCAAAACATTTGTCATTCAAAGCCTCTTGAAAACTTACGCACATTGCGGTTCGTTTTTGGGGGAAAATGTGAGGAAAATTATAGCCACAGCTGCTGCTCTCGTTTGTGAGGCAGAATGCTGTCAGGAAAACAAATTGTGTGTAAAAATAAAACAAAACAGACAGAAATTGTGTCAGTGTGAAAGGCCAAAAGGGAGAAAATTGGGCCGCTGTCAACGAAAAAGTGTTTACGTGATCAGTGGGTGTGGTGAGTTCTGAATCTTGTCAACATGCCAGATTGCTGCTGGCAACATGTTGCCAGGCTTATGCACGTGACAAATAATCAAGCGAATGAATTTTTCAGAGCGAACTCAATGATCAACAAGAAAAGCAAAGTGAATTGGCATATTGGCACAGTTTTTGTGTTTTTCTAGCGCCAGGCAACAACAGCAATGTTTATCAGGCATTTCCGCAAAAGCACGGAACGAGAATTCTCTTCATTTGTGGCGCTTATCAAGTCGCAGAAGCAAGAATCGTCAAATACTATATACTATATGTGTTTGCAGTAGAACCCCTATCGATAAGACCCATTTTGATAAGAACGAAGCTTTGGCACAGTTCTTTGAAGAACGCGATAGCCCAGACAAAAAAAGAAATGAAAACAAATGGTTAAAAATAACAGAAAAAAGTTTTCCCCGCAAACATTTCTATTCGCAGTTCTTGGAATTAAACTTAATGTTTTCGGGAAATGGAGGGCCGAGTAAAATAACAAACTATAAGCCACGGCTTACGTAATGCACATACAACAAAACACCGACAACGAAGCGTAACAGTTGGTCTGACGTCAGTTTTTGACTCAACTTTAACAATAAGATGGCATTTCGAGGGCCGAACAAGTCAAGCAAGTTAGAAAAAAGTAGAAGAAGCCGAGAACAAAAATTTCTTTTCATCGCTACAATTAAAAGTGCAACTATAAAGTTATCAAGAAACTCATATAAAGTTCCGTTGAATGAATCACTGTTATAGAAATTATTTTCATCATAAGATTTCTGTACGCACTTAATTATGAGTACGATATAAGCATGAAAGCCTCTCAAGATAGTCAACTGTAACCAGTTAAAATCTCCAAGTTGCCATTCGTTTTCATTAGGCAACAAGTTTGGCAGCTTGATAATGTATGCAAGCCAATTCAATTTCCGGAATTAAACGTTTCGATCGGGGAACCATTGTTTGTATATTGTTTGGGTTTGTTTTTCTCCTCTTTTTTTTTGGGTCCCATGTCACGCGTAGTTTAACACAGTGTAGTTGATAGATAGAATTCAGGTAATTGGGGTTTCAAATGGGTACTCACTTGGCCTGCTGTTCAACTAACTTATCCACTTTGGCCTGTATGGCCTCCGCCGAGGGTTTGTGTACTTCCCCAAGGAATGTGAGGATGGATTTAGAGAGCGCCTCGATTTCTTTATGTGATGATTTAAGTTGATTTGATTCTTCACGTAATTCCTAAAAAAAAAAAAACAAGAATTTATCAATTACAACATTTGCCTCAATTAAGATTAATTTGGTGTGGTCATGTAATGGATGAATAAATATCATTAACTGTAACATCTCTTTTTTTGTAGAGCTTGCATAAACCTCATTGTATTTTTATGTGTTTCTCCCTCAGTTTCAGTTTCATTTCCAGTTTGGAAGGTCAACATTGAATATAAGAAAAATAAATTTGTTGACTTGACTTTGCAGCTTTTGGATCTTGAGGTTATACAATTTTAAAGAAGTTTTTCAGCAAAATTATACAATGTTATCCAAGTTTATAACAAAAACAAGCAAATAAAATTTATAGTCTAATTTGGAGAGACAAAATTAAAGCCTTAACTATGTGTTTGCGTTTGTTTATCATCGATAAGTTAAATGGTTTTTGTTTTTTTTCGTTATCGCTGAATCCTACTTTATATGGCACATGTATGACAACATCGTAAGTTCGATATGGCCGGGCCTAACTTTTATGGCTGAAAACTGCTTCAATTGAAATGTGATTTGAAAGACTGTCATTCAAGTGGGACTAGGTTTTTTTTTGTAAGTTTGTGCGTATATTTGTACTATTTATAGTTGTCAAATTTAAAACAAAAAGCTGCTATCGGTCCAAACAATGATGTCACCTTACAATAAATTATTCAAATCACTACTGATAAGTACTACAAATATTAATTATTGATTCTAGTAAATTAATCGCTGAGGTTTTTGCTACCTTGAGTTCATAAAATAATGCAATTAATATGTAAATATAAATAAAAGCTAAGGTATTCAAACAACTCTATGTTATTTATAGGTCATTAATCATTCGGTGTCTCTGGTTCTCTGGGTGAACTAAAAACAAAAGTATTCAGAAACTGAAAGTTAGAATGTTGTTTTGGTAGCAATCTTCTTCCTTTGATTATTGTGATTTAGTGGCTTTTCCGTGTTAATCATTCACAACACATAGTTAAATTTTAATTGGACCTGCCTTAGACACTCAGCTGCTTTATAGCTTTTGTGAAGCTCAACTTGGGAGAGAGCCAAAGAGAGGGAGAAGCTCAAAGAGCGCAAGCTCCGGTCCACAACGTGACCATGAACTTGATGTCGGCATGGTGTTCACGGCTATATATATACATATATATCCGACTCTTACAATCGTGTTTATGCATGGATATTGGTAAAAATATTTGACAAACATAAAAGGCCCCAAGGGAGGGCGGATTTGCCATAACGAAACTATGTGAATGAATGGGTGCCGCAAAAGATATACACACAGAGATACGAACATGAAATTAAAAACATAAAATAATGTTTATCGTATGTCTTTTATATAAAGAAACATGGAGCGAGACAAGAGATAAAAATATAAATTGAAAACATTACTAATTTTTCTCTTATTCTTAATATAAGTGAGAACGATTTTAATAAAAAGATTCAAGGCGTGCATGAAACAAGTTATCATTGTAAACTCAAAAATATTTTAAAAATATAAATTTATCCTTAGACTTAACTTATAAATGTGTCCTATTCATTATATAAAATACAGTAATTTGGTCCAATAAATTATCAATTGGATAGGAAATCTTTTAAAGAAAGTTTTAAATTTTACAAAAGATTAAAATAATCTTTAAGGTTTCTTCAGTTGTCATTTAAAAATAAATAAAATATCTAATACTTTCGGACGAAGAGGTTTAGTGTTAAATAAATGTTTTTAAATAATTTGAATATATCTGCATAGAAAAAAACCTCCATTACTTATTTGTATATACCAAATAAAAAAGGAAGTAAATAATTCAACAAAAATGGTACCCTTTTCATAATCTTTCTCTAAAAAATATGTTTCCGTGTACCTTTGAAATGTATCCAGCATGTAAATATCTAAGCTGACCTTAAAGGGCTGACGTGACGCTGTGTTCAACTCACCTGAATGGCATTCTTCGTGTCTTCCAAATGACGTCGGGATCTTACAGTCGGATCGACATTGCGGAACTTGTCCTCCAGTCGACCAAGTGCCTTTTCCCAGGCGTGCAGGCTGTTCTCGAAGCCGTCCCAATGCTCGGCCAACTGTTGCAGGTTGTCGCGTCGCTGCTCCAAGCTGCGTACCAGATCCTGCCAAGATCTGTTCAATCCGGCGTTATCCTGCTCGATCAGCTGGCGATTACGGGCGTCGGCCTGGCGGATGAGCGATTGAGCCTGCTGGTTGACTAGCGTTAGGTCGCTATTTTGGCTCTGAAATGTGCGAAGAACAACGAGAGCAGTGTGAAATAGATTGTGACGCAACACCGATTCCGGAACCGCGATTTATACAAAATATATACATATATTGGTATAGAGTGATATTATAAATTCCCGTTTATGCCTCCTTGGCGGAAGATTCGCTATAAACGCAATTGTGTAGGTCGTCGTTTCCACTTTGTGTGCCCTAAATTCAACTTTGACATATGTCTGGCCCATGGAGTTGAAAGGCAAACGCTGCTTAATTCGTATAAAATTTTATAGATTTTTTCACACACACACATTCACGCACTCAAAACACACAAACGCACCTCGAGTGTAGCCTTTATTTGTGGGCTTTATTTTGTTTGACTTCTTATGGGTCTTTTATAGATTTCAATGGCTGATGACGTTAGCCGTTGGCTTTTCAATAATTGTTGTCTATCTGTGGCTGGCTATTTTGTTTTATTATGTTCAATTTCAATTTGCGCCTTGCCTCAAGCACATGGCATTTTAAAAACGAAACGGGTAATTCAAATTTAACAAATTTAGCGATTCCCTCCTCTCTCTTGCTTCTGCTCTCTCTTTCTAACTAACTATATACATGTATATAGTACAAGTAATGCGCGAATCGCGAATACAAAACAAAAACACGTTGGCAACCGCACAGATAAACGTCTCAACTTGAAGTGAACTCGACGCAACTCAAAAAAACCCAACAGGCCCAAAAAGCAAATAAGCACGAGTTAGAATCTCGCCGCTCTTAATTCCCCAAAAAGAGCGTGCCAAAAGAGAGCAAAAAAGCCGGGCAAACACGTTTTTACTTTGATTTGGCATTATATATGTATATACATATATACACTTTTTTTTGGGTGGGCGTGGGCGGCAAAAGTTGGGCTTCGCATATGTACACATATTACGCATACGCCACCGTGTGCACGTCACTCTCTCAATTTTCAGCAACAACAAAAATTGACTACCGGCATGCCACAGAAACCAATAACAACAAACTATGAGTACAACAACCAAACAGCTGTGTCCAAAAGAGCAAAAAGAGGAAGCCTCAAAGGGCCGGTTCTCTTAAAGCTCGCTCAACCAAAGTCACTAAAATGAGCGCTTTTGTTGTTGTATCTCAATATCTTACTGAAGAACGAGGGCTAAATTTAAATTTAAAATATTCAAGACCTTGATATAATCCAAAATAAATTTATTGTTTCATAACATCATATAAAGAAGTCGGGTTTTAAAACAAACTTTTTAAAGAGTTGCAATACTTTGACTTGCCAAACATTATTTATTAGTTTTTTTTTAGATTGTAAGCTGCCATCGGTATTTTATTTACAAATATATATTTTGGTTCAGTTTCTTGAATTAAAAAATAAAGTGTTTGCGTAAAATTGTTTAATAAATTTGTTGCCAATGTCCCTTAATATTTATCTCGACCCAAATTATTACATTATTATTTATTATCCCATCCCTGGCTCAAAACTGGTTGACTGATACAGTGTTGCTACTGCTGATGATGTCATGAGCTTAATTCGTTTCGCGGCTGTGGCAGCAGCAACAACAACAGCTGATTTTTTTTCAGTTTCTGAGCATAAAATTCGAGCTAGTGCCTTGAATAATTATAATCGAACTGAAAAGTCTGAACGATAAGCATAACACAACGACAACTAGTGAACTAGTAGGTTAAAAGTTTAATGAGTTTTCAAGGTAAAAGCTTACGAAAGTAAACAAATGGCCACTCAACTCAACGTGTTCAATAAACAACTATCAGCCCAAATAAAAAAAAGAGAGAGATTAGCAATCTGGCAAAAAGAGAGAGGCAAACTAAGAGAAACGCACTCAAATGCAATTGAAAGTGAGTTTATGAGTGGCTGAGAGTGTGCTTTTTTGCTTTTGCCGGCCGGCAAAACCATGACTACGAAATGCAAAACGAATGCACTTTGATTTTCTTTTTCTTTTTTTTTTGTTCCACTCCATAAAGTGGCTCTGAAGTGGATACATTCGCATATGTATGTTTGTGGCACATCCTTGTGCAATGTGTCATTTTTTGGAAAACAGGTCTTTTGGATACACACTTATATGAACAAAGCATGCAAGCGAACAGCTGAATGCCCATGGCCATTATAAATACACACAAATGTAGCATATGTATAATCCATATGCTGGGTTTTTATTTAAAAGTTGTCCTAAGCAATTTTTGTTCATACAAAAGCCTACCTCGTAATAATTCATTTTTGCATAGTTGTAGTTTTTCATTTTGTTAATCATAATGCTTACTTGTTATTAAAAAAAAACCAATAAAAAAGTGTTTTTCAAGGCAAATAAAATTAATTTTTAAATATTCAAGTTACAAAAATCACTTCAACTCTTAAAGTATTTTAATAGAATAGGAATAAAAAAATGTATGACTGATCTATTTTTAAAATTTCATTTTTAATTTTTTTCAAAAGTTACTTATAAACTTTTTTTTATTTGCCTTTTCCATAAGCTAGAAAATTTATATTATTATTTTAACTCCAGTTGCATGTATAAATTATGCAAAATTTATCGATTTATTTTGTAGGTCAAAATAGGTAAACCCAAAAGCGTTTCCAAAACTCACCTGAACATTTCCGATGGCGTGGGTCAGCTTCTGGATGTTGAAATGAAGTCCGGCCAGATTCTGGACAGGCTCATCGCTGAACTTGGTGCGTTCGATGGTGGCCTTGACGCGATCAATGGACTGTTGGTACTCCCGCCAGCGTTCCGCCTCCTTCTCCAACTCACTTTGCTGTGTTTTGGCATTGGCCAGTGTGTTGGTCAACTTGTTTTGGAACTGAGCCAACTCCGCCGAAAGTTCCGACTGTTCGTAGTTGTTCAGCGAAGACCAGATCTTGTCCGCTGCCTCCTGGATCTGCTTGTGCACGAGATTACGGATGGGGGCCTCATTGCCAAAGAAGATCTTGTGTTCATCGAGATCCTGAACCAAGTGCTCGTAGTCGATGCCATGCTGGCTGTTCTGCAGACGCAACTCGGCTTCGTGGACCCAATCATTGAACTTGGCCACCAGTTGCATGTACTCCAAACGTGAGTCGCGGTTGTTCTTCAGATACTTCTCGCGCTCCTCAAGTTCATGGGGCAGGGAGGCCACCAGGGACCGGCCCTCGGAGAGCATTTCCAACAGCGAACTGGGCATGCCGATTTCGGTTTTAACACCATCATTGATTTTGTTGAACTTAGCGAGATACGATTCAATGTCCTGGCTGAGACCCTGGTGCTTTTGCAGCTCGCGCTCCACTGACTCGGGATCGCGATCCAGCAGAGGACGCGACTTGGCCGCCCCCTCGTGGCTGTGCAGCCAATCGAGAATTTCACTCAGCTCGGCGGCCATCTTCTTGTGCGATTCCAGCTGCAGTTGATGCTTCTGGCGCTGCGATTCCACCGCCTTGCGAAGATTCTGCAGTTGATTCTTCAGCGATTGCAGTTGCTCGGTGATGCTGTTCTTATCGGCAGCATTGCCCTCGGAGGCGATCTTCTGGCCCTTGTCATTGGCGCTGGCCAGGACACCCTCGCATTCCTGGATTTTCACAATCACATCATCGTACTTATTGATCTTATCCTCCAAACTATCGGGTGAGTTTTCAATATCAATTATGACATCGGTGTACTTCATGATGAAGGCAATAATCTCATTGATCAAGGCAATAAACTGCTCGCGGAGCAGCAGAAGCTGGCGAAGATGGGCCAATTGATCTTCAATCAGTTTGATCATATCATCCTGCTGGGCCAAAATGCTCTGCAGCTCTGGCAAATCGTCCATTTGCATATCGCCCATCTTGCTCTTGCTGTCCTTGAGTTCCTTGAGTATGCCCTCATAGGCGCCCAACAAATCCTGAACATCTTCGATCCTGGAGCCGATTGGACGATTGAGTTCACGGAGTTTCTGCTGAATGGTGCCCAGGAACTGGCTGCAATCGGCCAGCCTGCTCTTGGCATCCTTGTACTTCTTGATGTGATCGCCCAAGGCGTTCACCCGATCATCGATGGTGTTCTTGATCCTGCCATAACGATCCTTCATGTTCTTGATGTCATCGTTGAGCTTCAGCTTATCGGCATTGCTCAAAGTGGGCAGAATACTCTTTCCCTGTTCGGAAACATCGTTGATGAGGCCGCCCTTGTTCTCGGCATCATTGAGGAGCTTCTTATAGTGGGCCAGTTGCTCCTCCAAAACAGGCAGACTGGTGGTACGCAGCTCACCCTCGGTGGCTGTTTCCATTTCATTCAACCAATCGCCCATGTTCTTCATCGAATCCTCGAAGGCCTTGCGACCTTGCAGCAGATCATCCAGGGACTTTCCTCTCTTGCTGCTCTCATCCTTCAGGGTCTGATAATCGGCGGCTATTTCATCCAGAATCTGCTGCAGTGCAGCCTTATCGCCATCGTCGCAATCCTTCATTATGTTGGCCGCTTGACGCTGAACATCAGTCAAGACGCTGTCGTTGAACTGCTTGGCATCGTCATCATATTTGCGATTCTCCTGGATTTTCTTCTCGATTTCAGCGGAGGTAAGAGGGTGATAAACCGGCAGCTTGCGCACTTCGGAGATTTTAGTCTTCAACCATTGACGCGCCTTATCCAGATCGTTCTCCAGGGATTTGCGTGCCTTGCTGGCCTCCAGAGCACGATCCAGTTCTGCCTTGAGCACGCCCGATAAATTGCGATTCTCTGAGTTGAGATTACGCAATGCGGACTCGAGTTGGGAATATTCAACGGGTTCCAATTCCTGTTGCATATTGGCCACACGCTTCTCCAGAACATCAGCCAGCGATTGCTTGGCCTCGGCGTCCTTCATCAGACTCTTGATCTTCTGCTGTCGTGCCTCGGCATCCTTGGGCGTGTAACCCAATGGAGTGGGTGCCTGCAGTTCCTCAATCTGCTGCTTCACCCAATTCTGGAGCTGATCGATCTCACCCTTGGCGCCCTCCACTCCCTTGTTGGTCACATCCAGCAATTGGGCCTTACGATCGATGCGCTTGCCAAGATCGGCAAAACGACGATCCAGCGACTTCATTTGCTCTTCAACCTGCTGACCATCCAGATTGCTGATGACCTCCGCCACCTGGGAGGCCTTGCCCTTGAGTTCCTGAATCTTGGGATGTCCTTGCAGTTCGTACTCGTTCTTAATCTCATTAATGGCTGCCGTTTTCTGGGCACAATTGAGACCGGAACCACGATCCAGAACATCCATGCGTTTGATCAGGGTATCGAACCAGTTTTGTACATCTGCCATTCCCTGGCGATAGCCATCGATCACATTTTGACCTGCCTGCTTCTTGGCAATGGCATCCATGAGCTCCGATTCCAGCTTGTCAATGTTGTCATCCAGATCGGTGTCTTCATCGCCCACTGTTAGTTAGGTCAAGATAAGTTCATTTAAGTTTAATAAAAGGGTCACAAGTTCGACCATCACAGAGACACCTAAAGATGAAAGTTGAAATTCTATAGCTAACACTTACATGATCCTGTCATTTCCAACATCAGTTGCGATCTCTTGTCACCGATGGAGTTCAACAAATCGTTCATGGACACCAGCTCCTGTTGGGCTGCCTCAGGACGCAACTTGCAAGGACGCATCATCCAATCTGAGACAGAGCTCTGCTGTTTCTTCACCCAATCCTGCAGCTCGGCGCGCTGCTTCTGCTGTTGCTCCAGTTCGCTAACGGATGCAGTCAAACCACCCAAGTGGGATTGCACCTAAACCAAAAGAGCAGGAACAATAATTAGGAAATAAATAATAATAAGTTTTATAAAAAAGAAACCAAGCAATTGTTAATATATACTGTAGCCATGCAGTCCGCCACCTGTTTGATCCTATCTAGGAAGGATCCTGACTCTTACCTTAGCAACTAGTTCATTCAGCTTGCCCACATGGGCACTATTCAGGCGAACTATACGACGATAGTTGCTGACACGCTCGTGGGCAATTGGATCCAAAAGCGCCTCATTCACATCGCTGAGCTCAACCTGGATCTCAACATCATCATCGTCTTCATCTTCAACATCTTCAACATCTTTGTTGACATCTTTGATTGAGCTCTGAGTCTTTGGAGGCGGTTTCTTTATATGCAGCAAAGCACAAGGCATAGCGTTTTTTTTTTTTTTTTTGTGGGTTGTGCATTTTACAACAGTTACGGGGAGGAGTGCGGCAAATCAACAAAAGTTAGAGCAGTGTTGGGTTTTGTAGGGTTAAGGGATTAATAAAAAGAACAAGACGTTGGTTAGAAAATAATAGAACAATTAAAGAAAATAGAATGGAAGATAGGCATTTCTAGGCTTTTCATATTTATGTTCAAAAAATTAAAAAGAAAATAATATTTATTTTTAATATTCAAAAGAAAACTACAAAGCTAAACAAAGCCAACAGAAACTACTAATACATTCTGCCATTCTTTTTTTAAAAATGTGAATTTTGAACTACTAAAAGTGATCGCAAGACTACAAATGCAATAAGGATTCAACGTTATCCTACCTGATCCAGCAGATCTTCGAGCTTGGCGCGCACAATGAGCTCCCTTTCGGGAATGGCCTGCATGGCTGTCTCCAGTGGAGAACTTGGACGACTTATGGAGGCAGTGGCTGCCTCACAGGCCTGAACGGCGGCTGCCAATCGGGACTTCTCATTGTTCAATTTATTCTGCATTTCCTGGGCACATTTCAATTGAGTTTGAGCCAATTCCAGACTCGTGGCCGGGGCGTCCAGTTCGGTTTGAATAATCGGCTCATATGCCTCCAGATTACGCATAATGCTATCCAGAGTGTCCTCGTATTCCTGGAACTTAGCCAGCGACTCCAGCAGTCGATTCTTGATCTGCACTGAGGTTTGCAGCAGTGAGTTGTAGCTTTCCTGGATGTTCTTCAGCTGGGACTCAACAGTGGGACGAATGGCCGGTGTTGAGGTCTCATAGCGTTTAATCTGCGCCTGACCCTTGGCATTCAAGTCATCCAAATTGGTCTGATACTTTTGAATTTCACCCAACAGGGCCTCGTGCTGTTTGATCTGCTCCTGGGTTTGTTCGCGATTCGAGATGAACAGCGAATTGTGGGCCATCAGCTGGAAGGAGATCTGCAGCAGCCACTTCTCCACATCCTGCAGACTCTGGTGGTAGCATTGTAATCGAACATCTCCTGCTCCAACGCCGCAATGTGAGCGGCGCAATCCGTCTTGAGCTTGTCGCAACGGGACTGCAAGCGATTCACTGCATCCACTTCGGTGCCCAGATCACGAGCCTCCGACTGCAGCTGCTCCAGCTCATTACCCTTTTGTTTAAGCTCATTCGCAAGGGTCTTGTAGCGCTCCAGCAGAGTCTTCATTTCGCTCAGTTCGCCCTTGGTTTCGGGTGCCATCTTGAGTGTCTTCTCTGCTTCGTTCAGCCATTTCTCAAGCTTGTCCTTGTTGGCAGCAAAATCGTTCCAACGATTTTGTGCCTGCTTCAGATCGCTCAACTTTTGCTTGACCGCCAGACCCAAGGCATCCCAATCCTCACGCACCCTGGTCATCAGTTCCCGCAGCTTCTCTTGCTTGTCCTCAGGCGTGATGTTCGAGGCCTTCGAGTAGGCATCCTGCACCAAAGCCAACAGATGCTGACCTTCGGGCAGGCGGGAAGCCAGGGACTGTTAAAAAATATAATTTATAAATGTTATAGGTTTTGAATTAAAAATATATCACAAACAAAAATAAAATATATATTTTTAAACGACTAAAAAACTATTATATTGTTAAATGAAATTAAAAAAGATTTTTTTTTAAATTAAAAATGTAATACAATTCAAAAATATATTGATCGTTTAAATCAAATCGTAAAAGAAAATTCTTGAAATAGCTTTTTTTGCGCTGCAACTGGGAGTAGCCCCATATATATATAAGTTAAGTTTTTAAAAATGTTTCTTTTTGAATAAAGACTGGATAACTCACATTGACGGTATCCAGTTTCTGGGCAATGATTGCAGCATCGCCATCGGTGGAGCAGTCGTCTAGGACCTGCTGGGCCTTTTCTATCCAGGCATCCATTTCCTTCTTGTAGTTCAGGAACTCAGTGTGATCGGACAGATTCTTCTCGATCTTGGCAACCAATCCCTGGGCGGAAGTCAGAAGCTTGGTGTAGTTGGCCTGGGTTTCGATGGTCTGATCCCGAATGCGAGTGCAGGCACTCTGCTCCATGAGCAGCTCGCAGTTATCGTTCAGATCCTCCACATTATCCTTCTCGGCCAGCACTTCGTCAAGCAGTTTCTGCGAGAAGACAAGGACTTTAGTTTCATGATCTATCACTGGTTATTGAAAGCACATAAAGCAATTAGGCATTAGACAAGAGTCTGTGTAAATGATTAGCTGCAATTGAGTTTACAAAAAGTGATTAGCTGAAAAGTTAGCGGTAGTGATTAGTGTGGGTTTAGTAAATGATTTAATTTCTCACGGTACGAGGTATTTAGATACAAATTTTGTTGTCGGTGAGAGTTCTACATTAGGTGCGCGCTTTGGCTATATATATATATTTATAGATAATATTCGATTACATTTTTAGTATTTTTTGTTTTTTTTTTTTTTTTTTTGTTAGAGGTGCGTGCGACAGTTGCGAGAGCTCGACTTGACGAAGATTTCTTACCTTGGCATTAACCAAATCTTCGGGGTTCTTGTTCTCGCCTTCCTGGGATTTGGTAACGCGCTTGCTCATCGTTTCGATCCACAGGTTGATCTTGTTGAACTTCTGCAGGAATGTTTGCCAGGCGGCCAGGCAGGATTCCAAGCTGCTGCGAGCATCCCGGGATATTGCCTGAAGGGTTTCCCACTCCGAGGTTAGATGCTTGATCTCCTGGGCCACATTGTCCTGGCCCTCGCTTCCGCTGGTGGCAATCACCGCCTGGCTGAGCTCCTCGCAGGCTTCCAGCAGAGATTTGCCATCCAACGAAGAGGACTGTATGTCTCCCAATCGATTCAGACGACTCTCCACTTGATCCTTCTCGCCATGACAATCGGCGCACTGCTCCACTTCGATGCGTGTGCGACGCAGCCAATCCTGCAGCTCATTGTAGGCCTGCTTGTATTTCTCGTGGCTGTTCACCTGGTTCTCCAGTGACTCGATGATCTTATTCACCTGCGTCTGCAGCTCATCGAATTTGCCTAGACCAGGCTGGAAGTCATTCAGATCCAAGCTGTTATCCTCCTTTAGACGCTGATTGATCTTCTCCACAATATCATTATGTCCGTTGATGTCACGCTGAATGACGCGGAATTTCTCCAGCGCCGCACGCTTTTCGCTTAAATCGTTGAGGTACTCATCACTGGCCTTCACACTCGGCTCCACATCCTCCAGCCATTCGACCAGGATCTTATACAGCTTGAAGATCTCTTCCAGCTGGGCAAGGCGATTGGCCAACTTTTGGCGTACATCGTTGAGATCCACCAAGAGTTTGTCAAAGTCCTGTTTCAGGGATTCCGTGTCTTCCTGGATCTTCGCTGCTCCATTTTGTTCGGTGTTCATTATTACCTTCTCCTTGAGCTCCAACAGATAACGCAACTTGTTTTGTCCGGTTTCGAAACCTTGACGAAGGTTTTTCACAGTGTTCAATTTGATTTGAACTTCGTTAAGAGTTCCGGGTATTTGCTCACACTCGGCCAGTTTCTCGCGGGTCTTCTCAATCCACGATTGGCACTCTTCGTACAGACTGTGATGCTGCTGATGCTCCTGATAGTGCATCTCCAGGCGACGCATCACCTCCTTGGCCAGGGTCAGTAGAGCATTGTATTTGGTGGTCAACTGCATGATGGCATTGCTGATCCTTGTGTCGGAACAAGTCTCCAGCAGAACCTGGGCCTTCATGTTAAGGTCATCCAGCGTCTTCTGCCAGTCGAATAGGGTCTGCAGATGTCCCTGGAATTGCTCGAGGACAACCTTCTTTTGGATCAAACTATCCTGCAGCTTATTGTAGGATTGCACCAAAGCTTCGGTCTTACTTAACCACTCCAAAGCTTCGGTGTACTGATCCTGGTAGTCGGACCACTTGACAATGCCCACTTCCAAATAATCCTTGGCCTTATTCAGGGCTTCACTGTAGGCATCGAATTCCTCTTGAAGCAGGGCCACTTCCTGTTCGATGATTTCACAATCCTCGGGCTCTGCACTGCGGCAAGCGATCTCGCCCTGCTCCAGAGCATTCTTCAGTTTCTGGGCACCTTCTGGAAGTTCACCCTGCAGTATCTTCAGTTGGTGCGTCTTCTCGGCCAGGGCTTGTTTATCTCCCGTGGGCTCCGAGCACTTGCTCAACCGCTCCTTGGCGTTTCTCAGCCAGGTGGCAAACTCATTGCCTGCATCAATCAAAGACTGATAGCTCTCAATGGTGTTCTTCTGCTTCTCATACAGATCCTTGGCTTGCTTGGTAAGATTCTCGTACTTATCCGAGATCTCAGTGCCCGGAGCACCCTGCTGGAGAACTGAAGCCTTGGAGGTGACCGACTGAATCATGGGTTCAAAGGACACTATATCCTGGACAATGTTATTCGTCTGCCGGAGATTGGCCTTGCGTTCGCTCAAACCACAACTGAGACCGGGTTGACCACGCTTGGACTTGACAATCTTCTGTTCACAGGCCTGTTGCAACTTGGCCTCCCTGTCGGTGATCCATTGCTGCAACTGCGAGTAGCTGGAACTGTAGTCCGCCCATTGCAGCAGATTCGTTTCCAGCTGCACCTTGGCGGTGGACATTTTCTTAACCAAGCGATCCCATTCGGTCTGGAGTTCCTTCATCTCAGTGTTGATGGCATCGCGTCCATCGGAGCGCGTGTTCCTGATAATCTTTTCGCCATTGTTAATGGCCGTGTGCACCAAATTCTGGCCAAGTTCACGGTTGCGAATCAGATCCTGGATCTGCTCCAGTCGTCGTTGGAGAGCCTCCTTGGAGCCAGCTCCCTCGCCTGCCGACTGAATCGTGGCCTTGGCATTGGCTATCCAATCCTTGGCAGATTTCATGTTAGCATCGTACTCACGATGCTGATCCCGATTGGTTTCCACCTTCTTGAGAACATCCTTGGCCAGGTTCACTTGCACTTGATAGACGGAACCCAGGTGGCGCAGCTGATTGTTCACATAGGTGTCCAGGTGGGACTTCAGTAGACTGGCAGCCGAAGCATTAAACTTATCGATGTCATCCTTGCCCTTTTCAAGACGCGACATCACCTCCTTCATATCGGCCACCTGTTTCTCCTTATCCGGAAGGTTGGGGCACAGGTTAAGCTTGTGATTCTTCACAAGGATGTCGATCTGTTGCAACCATTCCATTAGCCGCTCATACTCTTCCTTGTAAGCTCGCCACTGCACCATGGTGACCTCGAGGTTCTCCTTCTGCTGGTTGATTTCACGGAACAAGCCCTCGAAGCTGTCGCGCAGGGCACGGATATCGTTCCTAATGATCTCCTGACCTTGCGAAGAGGTACTGGCCAGCACCACTTCGCCAGTGTGAACCAAGTGCTCCACTAAAAGTTCACCCTGAGCCTGCTTGTTGAGAAGAGCTTCTGTGGCCTGAACAGCATTTTCAATGGCCAACTTATCGCTTAAGCTGCTCTGTTTCAGTGAAGGGAATTTCTCGCGTGCGCGTCCAATCCAGCTAACCAAATCATCGTAGGCCTCCTTAAACAATCGATGATCCCTGTACTGATCCTGGCGGTTCGAAAGAAGTTTTTGGGTCTTAGCGAAAAGTTCATCAAACGTATCCAGTACTTTTTGAGCCTGGAAGGCCGCCTGACTCTGTTGACCGCTGGCAATCATTTCCTTGGCTTGGATCTTCAGCGCGTCCACATCGATCTTTTCCACGCGCACCTTTTCCTCCGTAGATTTAACACGATCCAATTGAGCTCGCTTCTCTGTCATCGTTGTTTGGTGTTCACTTAATTCCTTAACCAAACCATCCAACCACTCGTTGAATTTGCGAACATTTTGCACTTGGTCCAGGAAACCAGACCATTGAGTAATAGAGTCGTCTAGATTAGACTTGACATCCATGATGCGCAGAGCAATTCCTGACCAGAGCTCTTGGAGATCTGTAAGTTCCTTGTTGATAGCTTCATGACCTGCGGGTGCTGTGTTAGCCAGCACATGCTGAGCCTGTTCCAGGATCTTCAAGACACGTGCAGAACCTTCGTCCTTCAGCAAGATAACATCTTGAATAGTGGCCAGCTTTTTATCCAGTTCTTTCGGACTCATAGACGACATGTCGGAGCAGTAGTCCAACTTCTCTTTAATCTCATTGATCCAAGAGGAACAATCAGAAATTGAGTTGTCAAAGTCTTCGTGGGAAGTGACGTACTGCTGCCAACGGTTGTTCAGTTCCTTGACCTTGTGGAAGATCTGCTGGTACTTGGTCACCAATTCAGGACCAGAGGCTCGATTGCTGCTGGGACCCTTAAGCAGGGTTTGCGCCTTCTCCGTGACATTGTCAACTTCCAGTTCCTTGGCACGTACATCTCCCTGGAGAGCCTTCAGAGCATCCAACTGAGCACGCTTCTTTGGCAGATCCTCCTTAAGATCGATAGCATGAAGATTGTTATCCGTATCACGAATCCAAGCCAGACACTGGTCACGTAGTTGCTCATACTCCGACCAATGTTGTAGGCGCGCTTCAATACCCTCAATGGTGGAGCTGATAGTTGCCAGTAGACTTTCCCATTCCTGCTGGGTGGTGTCGATCTGGGACTTGATGTTCACCTGACCCACATCCACTGTACCCGGAATGACCTTCTCGCCCAAAGCCCTCACTTGATCAACTCGTGGGAACTCGTCAGCCAAACTGGCCTTAAGATTCTTTAGGCGGTCCAGGTTCGTGTGCAAAGAGATCTGCTCGAGATCCAAATCGCCCCAATAGTGAACCGTATTTTGAGTGGCATCGATAAACTCTTGAGCATCCATCACTGCCTTGGAGTATTGCTGATGGGCACTTACAATACCCTCATAGCGCTCCACGTAGTTCTGGGCACGCTTTTGCAGCTTTCCAAACCGATCAGAAATGTCCTTAAGGATTTGGTCCACGAGGTCTGTCTTCTCCGGTAAATTAGCGGCAATCTCTTGAAGGTTACCCAATTCCACCTGGTGGTTGTTAATGTCGTTAAGGATGTCACGATAGGTTTGTAACTTAGTGCGTTTCTCGTCCAGCGTTGTTTTCAGCTCGATATCAGCTGGAAGAGCATTCTCCGTTTCGTCTAACCAGCTCTTAAGATTATCGGCAATCTCATCAAAGCCAGACCATTTGGCAATTTTATCCTGAATCTTTCTCGCTGTGATGGCTAGGTTGTCAAACAACTGATCGAAGGTCAGGTCATCTAGCTGACTGCGAATGGCTTCACGTCCTTCGGTCGCTGTGGATCCGTAGCACTTCTCGCCCAGCTCAACGGTACTGTTAAGGAGCTGAGTGGCAGTTGGCTGCTGTGCCAGTAGTTCCTGGATAACCAGTTGCTTCTTCAGGAGATCGTCACGAGAGGCAACGGTGGACAAGTCACAGCAATCATCGTAACGCGCCTGGGCATTTGCCAACCAATCCGCGCACTGCTTGTATTTATCATTAAAGTGACCATGGTCCTGGACAGCCTGTTCGCATTTCTTGAGAATCTCCTTAGCGGTGGCTTGTATCGATTGGAATCTGGAGGAGACCTGCTGCACATTTACAGCAATCCTAGTCTCACCAGAACTTTGCACCAGCTCAGAGGTGTCGTCCTTCATCTTGTCAAAGTCAGCTTCGTTTTGGCGTAAATTCTGAGCCAGAGACTGGAAGCGATTCAGTTGCTCTTCCTTCTCCTCGAACGAAGATTTCAGATTGTAGTTCTTTAGAGCATTCTCCGCCTCGCCCAGCCAATTGATCAGACGATCCAAATTGACTTCGTAATCATTCCATTGCTGAAGGCGATTCTCTAGTCCACTCTTTACGTCACTTAAAGAACCACCGAACTTCTCAAAATCGGCATGCAAGTTGGCCAGATCACGGGCCATTGCCTCCTTCGATCGGGCGGGTATGTTATTGGCCTGTTGTTCGATGTGTTCCTCCAGGGACTTCAGTTTGGCCACACCTTCCGGCAAAGCATCCTGTATCTCGTTGATCTTCTGGAGACGTGCTTGTAGCGCTGCTTTGTTGCCTGAGTAGTCAGAGTAACCGGTGAGGCGATCCCAAAGATTCTTCTGATAATCCTGCTGAGCCTTCTGCAGCTCACTGAACTGCTGGTATACATCGAATGCTCCGTCAAGATCAGCAACTAAATTGGCACAGTCCTGACCCACTTGCTCATAACGCTTGTTGACTTCAGCCACAGCCTTGGAGATCTCATCGGCATTTGCAGGAGCTGCGCTTCCCAAAAGAGCTGCTGCCTTTTCATTTACTGCCTCGACAATGCGTTTATGGGAGTTTATGTCCTGGTTTGTGGCCTTGTACTTGTACAATTTGGAGCGAATTTCCTGAGCGCTAGTCCAGCTGGCTGGGTTTTCATTGTGAATAAGTTTTTCCACTTGATCCAACCAGTTGGTGGTTTGATTAAGAATGTCCTGGTAGCTGGTGAGCTGAACACCCTGTGCCTCCTGACGTTTCTCCAGATTGCGAATGCCCTCGTCCAGTTTGTCCCAACGATCGCGGATATCACGCAGGTCCTTGCGAATCTTCTCCCTACCCTGAGTTGAAGTCTCTGGCAGAGCCTTTTCTCCAGCAGCATTGAGAGCAGCGAATAAGCTTTCTGCCTGCTCTTTTTCAGACAGCAACACTTGCAGGATGTTCGAACTCTGGGTGGGTTCATCTAAGAGCACCTTCTCCATCTGCGCCTCAATGGGTTGCAGCCACAAATCCACCTCGTTGTACTTGTCCTGGTAAAACTGGTGATCGTCGACAAGGTTGGACCAACGGTTGACCACTTCCTTGCTTAGAACCTGTAGCAGTTGATAGCGATTGGTAATCTGAGTGGTAAGCGTCTTTAGACGATCAGCTCCGCAGTTGTTGAGCAGGGCATGGGCAGCATCTCCGAAGGCATCGACCTCCTTCTCTTTTTGGAGAATGAGTTCCCTTTGGATCTTGTACTTTTCCAGCTGCTTCCACTTTCTCGTGGAGCGTCGACTTAAGCTGCTGCTCACGGAAAACGGCCTCTGCATTGCGGCACCACTTGGTGAGCTCTTCGAGCGCCTTCTCAAACTTATCCCACTGGGCGAGCACATCCTTTTGCTTGCCTTCAATGCCCTCGATGTCGTCGAAATGGCTCTTCATGGTGGTCTCCAATTCCTCGATCTCCTTGTCCAGCACCTCATTGCCTTTCTCGGATGTAGTGGCCTTGACCTTCTCAAACAGATCACGTATATCGCTGATCAACTTCATGGCCTGCGGTTTGTTCTGAGCCAATTGTCCCAGTGTTTCAATCTTGCGCTTAATGTCCGCCTTCTCGCCATAAGCATCGTCGCACTCCAGCAACTTGGCCTTCTCATTCGAGATCCAAGTCTTGGCTGAAGACAAGGCATTGTTAAGTTCATTATGCTTCTGGACACAATCCTCCAGATTGTGCAAAATCTCATCGGATTTTTGGACAATGCTCTGGAAAAGTTGTTTGATCGAGGCTAGATACACATTCAACGAGTTATCCTTGATCTGATCCACCAGTATCTGGGCCTTGTCGCAGACATTATCGACAAGAACATTGTGCGTGGTGATCTCCTGGTGGAGTAACTTATGGTTCTGCAGTTGAGCACGCTTTTCCTGCAGCGTCGTTTTCGGTTCGGTGTGGCTCTGCATGGCCTTGTCCACATCCTTCAGCCACTTTGTGAGCTGATCCTGGGCAATGCTGAACTCGTTGAACTGCAGCAGACACTGATCGATCTTCTGTGTGGCCGAGTTCAAATCATCAGTGTAGTTGTCCCACAGAGTGCGCAGAGATCTCAATTGCTGGCGGATGATTTCACGACCTTCTGGACTGGTGTGTCCATAGAGCTTCTCGCCGCGGTCGATGAGACCCTCGAAAAGAGTGGAGTCCGAAATGCGTTTGTCGGACATCTCACGCAGCTTGTTCTGCTGATCCTGCAGCACGCTTTGATCGCCAACAATTTCATTGGCCTTGGCCAGCTCATCAGCTGAAGACTGAAGACTTTGCTTGAATGCATCGAAATCGTTATCGAAGCTCTCGTGATCCTTCACATAGTTCACATATTTGGCTATGGATTCCTTGCATAGGTTTTTCAGGGTCTGATATCGAGTATTCAGGCGGGACAGCTTAAGGTTCAAATCGGTTTCACCCTCAATCTCACGACCTTGATCCATCAGCTCATTGATAGCCGATCCACGGCGCTCAATATCCTTGGCAATATCCTGAAGCTGCTTCAAATGGGCATTCTTAGCTTCCGCTGTGCTTTTAAGGTTTTGGTTCTTGACGACCGCCTCGACATTCTTCATCCAGTTGTCCAGCTCTTCAATGATCGTGTCAAACTCATCCCATTTAGAGCAGAGCTGCTTCAGTTTTACGGCCGAGTCCTGACACAGCGTCATGAAGTCCTCCCAAGATTGCTTCGGCTCCTCGAAACCCTTAAGCAGGGCTGGATGGCCACTGGGATGGGTTTGGGTCAGCACAGTTTCCAATAACTTATGACAGGTATCGAAAATGGAATCACCCTCGGGCTTGTGCTGCAAAAGATTTTCCACCACAAGCAGTTTTTCCTCGGCGCCCTCCTTCTCGAAAGTCGTCTCGTTGAGAATGTCAATAGCTTCGGATTTAATAGTGTTTAGCCAGTCTTGCGCCTTTTCAAGCACCTGATCGTAAGCCTCATGTTTAACCACCTGGTTACCCACGGTTGTAATCCTATCGGAAATCTTCTTGGATAGAGTGTTATACTCCTGGATGGACTCCTCGGTCTTCCTCTCTGACTCATCATCACAAAGGGTCACAGCCTTGTCATGCAATTGTTTAAGAGCATTTTTGTGAAGGGTTATTTCCTGTAGCTGAGTCTTGTAGTTCTGCAGAGCAGCCTTTTTGGTGGCTAAAGTTGGATACAATTCGTCACCGGCGGGAACCTTTGCTTTCGACTCGTTGAGGTAGTGCGAAACCTGGGTGTAACTTTCTTCGATCGATGTCTTTTGAATCAAAACACCCTCTACCTGCTGCATGAAAGCATTTGCCTCATCGCGCAAATAATCGAACTTCTCACGCATTTGACGTAAATCTGAGCGGATACGTTCGCGATTATCGGGCGAGACCACAGGATACAGGGCCTCACCAATGTCCACAGCGTTGTTCAACAAAAGCTGTCCATTGTCAAAGGTCTTGATGTAGTTTTTGACAGTCTGCAATTGTTGAGCTGTGGCAGAAGAAGATCCAGGGGATCCCATGCGAGCCAATTCCTGGAATTCGATCTTAGCATCACCGAACCACTCATTGAAATCCTTGGCTGCCTTGGCAAAGTTGGCATTAGACAACTGGGCACTACGGAT
Source organism: Drosophila gunungcola (assembly GCF_025200985.1). Classification (NCBI taxonomy): domain Eukaryota; kingdom Metazoa; phylum Arthropoda; class Insecta; order Diptera; family Drosophilidae; genus Drosophila; species Drosophila gunungcola. Next base: position 17,141,318 of record NW_026453197.1, read on the forward strand.
CTTGTCAATATAACCAGTCAAAGCTTTAGACACAGCCTGATAACGCTGCACCAAGTGGGTGACAAACTGTCCAATTCTTGCCTCTGGGTTCTTTTCAATTAGTTGCTGGGATGTCTGCTCAAGATTGTTGATTATGGGCTCATGGGCCAAGACATCCTGTTCAAGAATGGACAATTCCTGAAGCTTTTGTGGCACTTCGGGTAGATTAACTTGACTGCTGGTCTCTGCCTTTACCCTTCCTTCAACGTCACGCAACCAATTGGAAATCTGCTCGTTCGACTGCTCATACTGAGACCACAAATCCACATTCTCGTCGAGGATTCCCTTGATTTTGTCAAAGCTATCCTGCAGAGCCTGCATGTCCTTGCGTAGTAACTCGGCATCGTTGGTAAGTTCAGCCAGGTTTTGAGGTGATTCGACAGCCTTTAGCATTTCCAGTGACTTCAGTGTTTCGGCATGTCGCGCCTTGCAATCATCGATGCTCTTGCTGACCTCCTGTAGCGAAGACTTCTTCACGTCCAGGTTGTATTTGTCACTGGACGACTCAGGCTGACACCAAGCCACCTTTTCGCGTTGAGTGGCGATGATGCGCTTCAGCATGCCCACCTTATCGGCATGGAATTTCTTAGGAACTGCAGCAGAGAACTCTCGATCTTCTTGGCATAGAGATCAACATTCTCATAGCGCTTCTGCACGTTATTCAGTTCCTTCGGTATAATGGACTCACTGAAAGTGGGGTACAGATTACGCAGCTCGTCGACCTTTTGTTTAATGTTGTCAATTTCGTTTCCGCTATTGTCGAGTTCACCGCGCAAGGCACGGCATTGCAGCAGACGTTCCATGATCTTGTTATTATCACCGGACATGTCGTCGCACTTGATGAGCTGCTCACGGAGTTTGCTTACCCGCTCGCCAGCTTCCTTCGAACGTTTGCGTAACTCTTGTTCCTGATCATTAAACGAAGTGGTAACAGCACTCAAACGATCAGCATTGTTGCTCACTTCGGCGAACTGCTCAGTCAAGAGTTTATTGAGTGCAGATAGGGCGGGAATCTCAGCGCCTTTGTTTATCTTGATCAAATCATTTGTTTTCTCCACAATCGAATCCTTAAGAGCCTCGTAGGATGGCAACTCGGTGCGATATTTGCTCAGACGCATGGGTCCAAACTCAATTTCAATTGAGTTATCTGCCGCATCACAGAGTCCCTGATTCGTTTCGGACAACCAGGGTAGCAAGTCCTTCTTGGCATCTTCGATCTGTGACCAAATAACAGCCTCAGTCTCGTAGACATGGGCGTTCTTGGCCGTCTTGTCGTGCAGATCCTGCCAGGTTTGCTTGGCAGCTGTTACCTCCTGTGGCACTTCCTGTGGTACTGGTTCTCCAATGGCACTGAAAAGTTTAGCCACATTGTTGCCCCGTCGCTCGAGTTCATCCAAGCTGAGCTTAGATTTGCGCAACTGTTCCATGGTCTTTCTGGTCTTCTCGGAAGCTTGATGGAGCTCAGTTTCATCGCGTGGCTGTTGTGGTATAGCATTGAACAAATCTTCTGCCTTCTTTAGCTTCCTTGGAGAACTTGTCCTTGGAATCAGCATACTCCCTCAATGCCTGGCTTATCAAGTTGTACTTCTGTATGCGATCGGCAATCTCGTTCTGAAGGGAATCGTAGTTCTTATCCATCACAAGAAGGCTCTCCTGAATGGCAGGCATGCTGGCAATATCCTCACGCATCAGCAAAGAACCTTCGTCATGAATGCGATTCTTCAGATCGGCCTGGTACTTCAAGGCATCATTGAGAGCCACCAAATCGGCAATGATCTGATCGATGTTGTTCAGAGTCGGATGCTGTCTGAGAATCTCGTCCAGTTTGGCGCGATTCTCCTGCAGCGCCTGGCCAAAGTTGTGTTCCAGCGCATGGAACTTATCCTTGCGTACGGTCATCTGCTTGAATTTGCTGCTGTTGATTCTGCGAGCGTAGCTTTAGGTTCTCCAACTTATTCTCAACATCATTCACAATTTGAGTGGCGATCAGTGGACGACGGGACAAGGCATCTCTCAGCTGAATGGCTGGGTTTTCGTCGATCTCCTTGGCCTGACCCTTCCAGTATCCAATGCCCTGACCCAAATTATCGATCTCATCGATGACCTTGCTCAGTTCCTCGGCGGCGGGTCCTTCGGGCTTGTCTAGCTGGTGCTTCAAATAGTTCAAATGGGACTCAGTGTCGTTCTTCCAGCCCAGCAGTTCAGTCCACTTCTCCAGAGCCGCCTTCTTTTGCAGCATGTTGGTCTCTAGGTTTTGATAGTTAACCACTAAAGCGGTGTAGGCATCGTTCAGGGCATTCGACTCTTCGGGAGTGGCTCCCAGGGCCAATTGCTTAACCTCATCGTAGATGGCATTGAAACTTGGCTTCTTATCGGCATGTTCCTGCAGTAGGGCATGGATAACATGCAGACTGGTTTCCACACGTTCCGGATTGATTTCTTCCACTTGCGTAATCTGGTTACGAAGCTGTTCCATCCAGTTCGAGAAGTTCACCAGTTTCGCGTTAAAGTCCTGCCGGGAAATAATGGCATCGGAGACTTCGTTGATGTGACCGCGAGTGGCTTCCGAAAGCTTCTGCAACTTGCCCTTCATTTGATTTACGCGATCCTTCAAGGCAGCTGCGCCTTCGGGTGCCAAATGCAAACTAATTTGATCGGCATTCTGACCCAGTGTCACGAGCTTAGCCTGCTGCTGCGAGATCTCGTTGTTGAAGGACTTCAGCTTGACCGAGCTCCTTTTCGAGCTTGTCAATGTGCGGTGTGTTGAGGACAGCTGGTCGCCTGGACATCAGCTGCTCGCCCTGTCCAACCCAATCCTCAAGCTTGGCCGCATCGGCGTCGAAGGACTTCCAATTGCCCACCAATTTTTCGAGCTTGGCGCTAGCCTGCTTAGCGTTCTCATGGACAGCCGTCCAACGCGAATGCATGGCATCCAGCTCGTCGGGGGCATTGGTCTTACACAACATTTTATGACTGATGTTTGATATGCCATGGAGCTTGTCCAATTGCTCCTGACACTGTGTCTCGAATTGTTGGGCATTCTGTTGCATGGCAACGGCTTCTTCGAGGGAGATGGGCTTAGAAACTACATTATTTACCTTGACTTCGCTTTGCTCCACAGCGGGCTTGATTTGCTGCAGACCGGCCTGGAATTGCTGCCAGTTGACAAGATCCTCCTGCACAGCCTGTGCCTGGTGATCCACATTCCGATTGATGGCACTGAGGACCTCCTGCAGCTTGGTGATCTCGCCCTTAAGTCGCTTGGCCTCGGCAATGTTACCCTCTTTGGGAGCCAACTCGGAGGCATCGGCGGCCAAAAGATCCAGTTGCTTCATGCGATCCCCAAGGATGCGCTTGAAGGCCTGCACCTTGACCACACGCTCCTCCGGTGTGAGATCCTCGGACTGAAGGGCTTCGATATTCTTGGGCGCAACCTTATTGGCCCATTCCTGCAGTTCGGCCAGGCGTGTCTTGTAGTTATTCCATTTGGCACTGTAGTCCTCCAGATAGCCGACGCGATCCTTCACATGCTCCATGGTGTTGAAGAACATCTTCTCCACCTCGGTCACTTCCTTCTCCAAAATGGGACGCTTGTCGGCCGCAGCCAGTGGAGCCAGTTCTGATTTCAGGGCATGCAACTTGGGCAGAAGCTGATGGGAAGCCTGCTGCAGTTGCACATTGAGATCCCTCTTGGACTTCAGATCCTGACTGACGTTCTTGGGATCGGTCTGCAATGGGGTCAACGAACGAAGCTCCGTCTCCGCAGTTTGCAACATGGAGAAGATGTCGTTCTTCTGGTCCACGAAATCGCTCCAAACAGCCTGGGTTCCCTTGAGGGCCTGCAGTTTGTCAGAGGTTTCAGTGTACGCCTGATTCCAACCCGTCTCCAGATTCTTCACATCAGTATTCACAAAGGCTGGGGCGTGCACATCCTTGATCAGATCACGTCCTCTTTGCAGCATAGACATGATGTGTGGACGCTGGTGATCCAGCTGATTGATGGCATATTGCTGCTCCTCAATCAGGCGATTCACACGTTCCAGGCTGTCGGGAGCTGGTATATTGGCCGTCTGATCCTTGACCTTGCTCAGCAGACAGACAACCTCGTGAACTTCTCTGCGGTAAGTGTAGCACTTGGAGAAAACTTCCGTCTTGACCATGGTAATCTCAATCGTGGGTATAAGGTTCTTGTAGCGAGCAATCAGGTCCTCCAGCTTCTTCTGCTCGAGATTAGCCTCATCTTCGGTTGCGTAACTAAGCAGAGAGTCCAAGGTCTTGACCAGCCATTTCATATCTCCCGTTTGTTGTCGGCATCTTGGCAGATTTTCTGTTACGAATAAAGAATTATTTAATTAGCAAGCAGTTGAAAGAAATCATGCCAAACAAATCTTTGTTTTAAGAAAAGACAGTTGGCATCAGATAGTTGATTTAATATAAAAGCAGATTAGTTACCACTAGCTCCCTCAGCTTAAGGCATGCATGATGGGTAATGAGAAGATTATTTAGGTATGATTGAAATGGATAGCTTTAAAGAAGTATTTTTTGTTTATCTCACCTGGAAGACAACCTTCTCCTTCTCGAATTCCTCCATGGTGTTTACTTCATTCACGATATTCTTTAGGCTCTGATCCACACCGTTCATCCAACCGACCATGTCGTTGAATTTCAGATGGTAGCCCTGCCATTGGGCTGGGATTTGCTGGAGGGTCTGACGCATGTCGCCCAGTTTGTTGGACAACAGTTGCCACTGGGACTTGGCATTGTCGTAGGCCTGATCCAGACTAATGTCACCGGGTTGTTGTTGCCTGTGGGCATTAGCCAATCGTTGCATGTTTTGAAGGCAACGCTCCAGTCGAGGCACTGCATCTTGTTGCAGGAGGAACTGTTGGTTGCGCTGCAAAATGGAGTCCACATCCTCGTTGCGATTCAAGGCCTGCTGCTCCAGCTGCAATTCCTTCTCCACATCCTTCAGGGATTGATAGAAGGCATTTTCGTCCAGTCTGAATTCCAATTTGAGTAGATGCAAAGGAGCCTGAGACAGCACATTCTTCCAGCGGGATTGCAACTGCTCCACGCTGTGAACCACAGCAGGTTGCTCCTGGGCGGGCAAAGTTGTCAGAAGTTGTTGAGCCGACTGCACCAGATCGTTCATCCAGCGATCGTTGACCTGCTCGAAGAAGTATTTCTGCGTCTCGATTGTTGTCTTCGATTCGATGTGCTTCTCCACCAGCATGGATTCCGCCTGGGTGAGCCACTCGCTGACCACACGTTCGTTGTCCTTGAAGTTGCTCCATCCACCAGCAGCCGAATCCAAGCGTTGCTCCCATTGCTGGGCATTCTGAATCACATAGTTGAAGCGTTCGTTCAGCTGTTGCATTTGCTGCGAAGCGGGCGCAGTGTCGATCTTGTCATCGGAGGACACAGCCTTCAGCAGGTTCTGGAACACCTTGTTCTTGCTCTCCAGCATGGAACGATAGTAGACAGTGCGTGAGAAGTAGGTCTTGTGTTTCTGCAGTTGCTCATTGATGGCATCGCGGCCTCCAGAAAGATTATGCGTTCCCAAAAGCTGTTCGGCCTCACTCAACCACTGATGGATCTCCTTTTGTCCAGCTTCCAGGGATTCCTGTTGAATCTGCAGTTGGTGGAAGAGATGCAGCTTGGCAGGCAACTGGGCGCGTATGCGCACCAGAGATTCCTTCTCCTGCTTCAGAAGCTTCATCATTTTGTCCACCTCGTCGCGGGAAAGATCTTGTATCAGTGATTGGAAATTCCTGCTGATAGTCTTGAACAGCTCTTCATTATCATCGATTTCGCTGGCCAATTGCTGCAACTGCTGGCCATATTGCTTGATTTGTTCACTGTTGCCAAGAACTTGGCGCTGATCGAGAACGCTTTCGGCTCCCCGCAGCCAACGGGAGAGCTGTTCAATGCCCGACTTGTATTCCTGCCGCGAACGGATGATGTCTCCAGCATGCATATACTGTTTGGTGTTGACAAACAAACGCTCAAATCGCTCGGACAAAGCTCCATGTCGCTGGCGCAACTGCTGAGCAATGGGCTCCTCACAGGAGGCAATCAAGTAGTTGGCAGAGTTGGCCAGGGCATCAAACTTGTCCTTCCACACGGGAATATCCTGGAAGAAGTCCAGACGCTCATCCTCGCTCTGGTTCACCTTCTGCTCGGCCAACAGCAGCCATTCCTCGCAAGTGGGGGCCAATTGGTTCCAGCTACGCCAGCAGTTGACCACTTCCTCCAGAGAGTTCTGGCAGCACTTCAGTTCCATGGAAACGCGTTTCCAGCGCTCCTCGGTTTCATACATGAAGCGATCAATATCGTTGATCTCCTTGCGTGGAACATTGCCTTCACGCTTGTACTCATCCACCACTTGTTGCATATCGACAAAGGCCTTCTGGAACTCCTGGAAGATCTTGTTGCGCGACACAAAGTTCTTATACTGCTCCAGCTGTTGGGCCACCTTCTCCTCGTGCCCGTACTTTCCAGTCCAGCCGCGCATCTTGTTCTCCACTAGATTCAAGAAGGCAATCAGGCAGCACTTGTGCTCCAGGAACTTCAAACGAATCCTGCGCTCTGCTGCCTTGGGTCCGACTTCTTGCAGGCGTCGCTCCATGTTGCGCAGCTGCTCCAGGGGAATCTGCTGGGCCAGCGGTGACCGCTTAGCATTCTCAAACATGGCCACAATGCGAGGCAGATCGGCAAAGAAGAGCTTATGCTCCTCCAACTTCCTGCTAATCACTGCTGCCGTCTCCTCATTCATTGCATTGGGTATATCATTGTCCATCAGTAATTTCTCTGCTTCGGCTAACCATTTGCCAACGGTGCCAAAGTCGCCGGGCAGCTCGGAGTCCAGCAGCCAGAGCCAGTACATCATCTGGTACTGGAGGCGCTGCCACAGCTCGTTGATCTCCTCCCAAGATTGGCGGGAGACCTGCAGGAATCCGCTCTGGCTCTCGATGAGCTGTTTCAAGCGGTTATATGCCGCCAAATGGGCATCGACTTCAGAACGTGCCAGTAAATATTCACCGAAATCGCGTGGGAACGAGCTCATCATGACCATGGGCTCGTACTCGGTGGTCTTCTCTATCAAAAAGCGACGAAGTTCGTCCGCTTCCTGCTGAGCATGCGATAGATCGCGTGAAGCACCCTGAAATAAAGAAAGTTTGTTAGAAAACTGCTATTAACTTAAAAATTTATTTTTTGTTTTTACTTTTGGAATTTATCAATTTTTTTTTTTTTTTTATTTTGTTTAACATTCTTAAAATAATGGTTTTCTGTTAGTTGTTGTTCCTGATAATTTCATTATTATTTAAATTATTTTAGAAATAGCTCTAGCTACTAAAGTTTTTTTTTCTTAGCTTATGAGACTCACCTTTGGTTCAGGATACTTGTGCAAAAATTGTGCCACATATGTCATGATACTCTTTTCATCCGGCTTGGGTACATCCACATCCTCAGCGTCCAGGAGTTTGGCAATGCCCAGTTTGCTTTCGGCCACATCGAAAGCAGTCTCCAAGCGCTGACGATTGCTGGCCTTCTTCAGGTCAGCCAAGTTCACCAGATTCGCCTTGATGGCATCGATAAGGGCAAGGAAAGCGACGCCATCTCTCCAGCTGGCGCCGAAATCCTTCACCTCCACACCACTTTCTCTGTGATATTAAGATTCATAAATTAATTATCAAGAATTTAAAAAACATATATTAAGTTTTACTCACTTTGGCAAGGCATTGGTCACCCAGTTGAGCAGGGTCTTCCTGGCACCCTGCTTCCATTTCTCAGCCTTAAGATCGCCATGCTTTTGGTTGCCAACACTGTCGAGGGAACTAACCGAACCGCCAATACCATGACCCAAATACTCTAGGTTGCGGCTGTTCTCCTCGATCTATGAATACATAATTGAATTAGTTAAAATTCAATACATTCCACATGCAATGTTATGTAAAATGGTTAAACTTAAGATATGGAAGTGCCTTAAAAGGTTTGGCTACCAACTAAAAACGATTCTCTATCCAAAATATATGAGGTACACACGACAAAACACAAATTACTTTCGACTTGGACCCACCTGTGGCGCATAATTTATAACTACTACTAAGTTTTTCCGCCTCTTTTTACGAAGCTTGTGTACGTTTAAAGATTATGATATCAATAAAGTATATAGAAAAAGAAGGTTCATAGGGTTAATTACGTTCAAAGTTTTTAGCATTTGTGGTGTTTGGACTTCGAGTGTGTACATCTCTACTGGTGGTAGCCTCGTGAGAAGGTGTACAACTAGCAACCAATTTTTTAGTGGTGCGCTCAATTCGTGAACTGGTGCACTTGGTGTGGATATTATAGGTTTAATTATATTATTTGTTTACCTGGAAGTACAAGATGATCGTCCATATCAAACCCAACACAACTGGTGGTCTCCCGTCCACCAGATCTGCGGGATTAATATTAACCAACTTGATCCGTTTGCTGGCCAAAAATTGCAGGGCCGTATTGGCATTGCTGAGGAAATGAGGACGTCTTAAAACGCGGCCCTTCTCCACGGGCAGGCGTTCGCCGGACAGAACTTCGAGCAATGCAATCAGTTTGGTACCATCGCGTAAATCATTGATTAAATCATCGATACGAAGCGGTGGAACACGCTAAAATGAAAGAGCAAATTAAGGAATTAGATAGATATTAGATAAATGTTGTTGTCACTGTTTTAAAATTGTATTTAGCTTTAAATTATCCCCTAGATATGCACCACCTTTAAAACCAAAGTGCATGAAAAGTTATATTCAATCTCTTATCAAAGTTTCTCCTTTTAATTAACATAGTTTTATTCATTTTACGAGCTCTCACTTAAAGATGGCCTTTAAGTGCCTTATGGTGTACATTTTAATAGCACTTTTATGACTATATGCACTCATAGCTAGCCAAATAAACAAACTTAATGAGGTGCACTGAAAAGATTTAATGGTTCGCCTTTGCTCAATTTCGAATGCTCGTTCAGGTTTTGCATAAGTTTATTTTCGGCTAATCAATCACATGCAGCTCACGGAATCGCTAAACATTAAGGCGCATTAAATCAATTAAAATAGTTTAAATTGCTGTTCGCCATAGCGATAATTTGCTTTGATACTTCAGTGCGAGACAAATTGGCAAATGGCACGAGCAGGCATTTAACTTGAATCCACCGCAAAAGATTACAATTTTTAAGGTAATGCCATTAAGGCCGCAGCAACGGAAGTGACAGCAAAAACAAACAAACAAACAAACAAACAGGCAACCAACCGACAACCAACAAAAGCTAGGAAAATTCATTGTAATTGAGTGTAGCATTTAATTGAGCTTTCTTGTGGGTAAATAGTTTCTGCAAAACTTTATTCAACTGTTGCCAACATGCAAAAGACAATGACAATGCTTGGGCAAAAGTTTTTACAGCAAAAACTTTTCATTTTTGTGTGAATTCTCCTTCAGAACAGACATAGCGAAATCAATTTCAATGCTTCCGTTTCCTGTTCCTGTTCCACTAGACACGCCTCTTTTTTTCCATTTAGTTCCGGAATTAATGGTGTCATAGTGTTTTTATATAAAAGTTGTTTTGTCTTTCCGCTGTTTATTTCGGGCCGACATATGTCATTACAGTATGACATTGCCTGTGCGCCTCAGAGGCACTTAATACTCCCAGAACATGACATCGAAAAAAGGTCTTACTTGCTAATCGCAAAATGAGCACCTTGCCTTGATCACACCGCCGTGTGTTATAATTAACTGAAATTAAGTTGGTGGGTGAGCACCGTGCTTATGTTTAAAGTCTAAAAGATTAAATTATCTATCTGGTTCAACTGTTTAAGATTTGTTTGTATATTTACTTTGCATTTAGGATTTATTTGGGGATAGTACCAGTTATTACTTTATAAAAAAATGTTATCTTCTGTTTAAAAATCAGAAATAATTGTTTTTGTAAGCTTTTTTATTGAGATCACTGAAAAAAACTTATACTGAAAAACGACAAAATAAACGTCAAGAATAGAAATCAGTCTTATGACATATATTATATTGAACAAGTCCTTAGGTTTTTTCAAAACTTCCAGAAGCCCAGATTTAAAGTTTTTGTATAATATTTTGTAAAACCAACTTTCTCAGTCAGTTCTAACTATAATCTGTCATCTTGGGTGATTCGGTGTTAACAGGATTGTAAATCTTCTCTAATCTTTTCACTTGTCACCTGTCCAACACAATTAGATGAGCACCTGACAAATGTTTCTACCCCAGCGTTTGTAACCCACTTTCTAGCCATGGAATCCTTTCTAATTTAATCACCTCTAATAGCTTGATCCTTTCACTTTGGTTTTATGGAGTCCGCCATATGGATTCCCATGCGGGAGTTGAGTGGAGGGCACGACTCGTGCCGGGGCGTTGCCATCAATTATGTCATAAAGAAATGAAAGCGAACGGGTGTGTGGAGAACTGGGTTTGTATGGGACCAGACCAGACCAGGGCAGCCACTCAAAAATTGAACATCCAACGAACTATGTCATTGCGACCCACCACGCTGGTTCAGTTCAAGCGTATAAATTAATTCATAAATTTTAATCAAATTCTATGAAAAAGCGAGCGTCCAGAGCGGGTTTTTGGGTCGTCAGCGAAACCAAATAAAACCCCGTTCACCTTGAACTGAGCTTGAAATAAAACAAACATTTTTTCGGCTGCCCCCCATCACAAATTTTACTTGGCATGCTGAGTGTGTGTATCTATCTGTTGCATACAAATAAACGGGGAATGGAAGATGCTTGCTAATTGACAAGTCTAACGAAGCTTCAATAGGTAACACACAAATTAAATAAATCACTTTTTATTAGTAAAAGCAACAGTAATATTTTTTTTCTTGTCATTTTATTTATTGCTTCGAGTGAAACGTGTCAAACCAATCGTTGGGCGATTGCAAAGGCAAAGGCAGCGACAGCAACAGCGAACGCAATTTGCCTTGTCATTATGCACATTAAGTGACTCATTTGCATATTGCATAACCGCAATGTAGATGTTGCATCTCCGACTCCTGGGACGGCTGAAATATGACTTCAATCAGGGAAGCCGAGCCCACGCATTCTGGAAATCAAATCAGAGAGCCTTGCATGTCTGCTGCTCCTTTTATGTGCCACATTGTCGGCCGACAGTCACCGCAGCCTTATCGAGCTGCAGTCTCTCAAGTCTTTGAGTCGAAGGAACTGGTTTTCAATGGCTGCCCGGATTGGATTGTATTGCAATTAATTGCCGGCCGGCCGGCAACAGTTTTTCTTACATGCACTCATATATAGTAGGGGCAAAGAAACACTGGCGTTGCTACATTAAAATAATATATTTTTAAAGTTTATCCAAAAGTGTAAAATTGCTTGGAATATGGTAAATGGGAAATATATATTATTGGAAATTTTCAAGAAGCAAGCTTGTATATGACCCATTATTACCACTTTTACCATTAATTTTTAATTTGGTTAAATTTTATTTTGACCTTTTATATAGTTTAAATTTGTTAAGTTAAGTTTTAAATAAAAGTACTCTACAAATTATTACTTGATGTAGAATATTTAGAATGCTAAAGGCATTTTATTGACATTACTATTTTTTGAACACAGTTAAATTTTATTAAACAACAAATAGTTACAAGAAAAAAAATCATTTAGCGCTCAATAAAAGTACTCTACATATAGTCTTAAACTATTATAATATGTAGATCATTTAGAAAGTATTTTATTTTATCAAAACTAAAATAAATACTAATTTTTTGACCACAGTAGTGTGGGCAGGAAAAAATTGCCGTCTCATGTCTGCAGATTGCCGTTGGTATTAAAAGATAACACATTAGAGACACCAAACGAAACATGGCTCACTCAATCTGCGACTCCGGCCGGGGAGCGTCTGAAAAGTCTGCAAAAGTACATTAAATCACCTCCGTTCGGTTCGTTTCGGGACAAGAAAGTAAGTCAGTAGGCGTCGCGTGGGTTTTTCTTGCGGGTTAATGGCAATGCAATTGAAGCCACCAACCAACCGATCCCCGCCTGAAACGGAACTATCTGAGCGAAGCGATACGTTTGCCATTAATGCAACTCTCTGGTTGTTCGCTTTCGAGCAACTTCGGTTCAGACAGCCGTCAACTTCTGGACCTCTTTGGATTTCTTGCAACCAACCATTTTTCTTTTCAATCTTTTTTGCATTGTTAAAAGCCTGAAGTGGATAAAAATGAAGAGCACCTAGACAAATGCTATGAGGAATTTCTCGCACTGGGTAGGAGCTGGGTGCGTGTGCCTACAAGATATTCTTGGAAGCTATCCAGCAACGAAGAGTGACTCGAATATGCTCAGACATGACAAATGTTTGTGCAGAAACCAGGAGGTATGTACATATTTGCACACATGTATGCTAATGATAGAAGTTGTGGCTTTAAACATTTTTGCGAGGTTTTATGGTAATCATAAAAGATCAAAAACTTAGAAGCAGAATAAATATTTGAAAAGAATTCCAATGAGTTGGGCTACATTGAAATTTATGTACTTGCAAAAGACTATTATGCAATACAATATAAACAAAACAGAGAAGAAATAAGTGCTAAAGACAGTTGTCCTATAATTTTATCATGAAAATTTAAGTTTAATTATCCAAAAAACTCTTTTTTTTACTTTACAATTACAAACCCATAAAGCGACCTTCAAATTTCTCGCATTTCATATCTGATAAATCAAAACAGCTCGCTGAACAACCATTTCTCACTTATTATTCCATCATAATTAGTCGACAAATAAAAGCTTAAATACACTTGTCACGCTTAATTTCTGATTTTGTATTCGTAGTGATGGACGTGACACGCCCCTTAACCCATTTGTTGGTGGCTTAGTTTTGTTCACTTTTTTTTGGCAGTCACAAAAAAACCTCTCACGCTTGGTTTATCACATGCAAATCTACGAGTATATGCAAATTCCAATGCCACTTGGTGTAGACAAAATTCATTGGCACTCTCGAGACGAAAGGCAAATCGATTGAGACGTTCCATGGATAGTGGATAGACAAGACAAACTCACCTTCAATAGGTATGAATTAATCCAATTAGTGAATGTCTTCTTCTGCACACGTTCTTGCTCCTCTGAAAATGTAAAAAAGAAAGAGAAAATGGTAAATGTCAGTAAATGAGGAATACATTTCGTACATTTGCAATTAATTGTTGGACAAGTGTCGGCAGTCGAGACGACAAAGACATAAAAGGCGAATCGGAGACATGACGATACTACCAAAGATACTGAACCCAACCGATAAGATACATTTCTTGGTATGCACTGGGTAAATAAAACAGGTTATTTCGTTTTCATTTTATTTTTGCCTGCCCCTACAACTGATGTTTGTTTTAATTTAATTATCAGTTAAGCTGGCTAATATAAGCGAAATAAAAGCAATGACATCATGTTTTTATCGCATTGTTATCGCTTAAAGTTTATGGAACACTTTTTATAATTATAAAATTAATTGTAAACGTTGATTAAATTTATGGCAAACATTGAACTTTTTGAAAATATTTTTAATTTTTTGTGATGGGTTTTTCTATACCTTTCCTTTCAATTAATAAACAATTTCAATTTAAATTTTTACCTTTTAAGAATTTCTCTGATGAATCATTTAAATATTAATGTTTAAAGTCCCAGACCAACCCATAAACAAAAAACCGCTAAATATTTCAAATTTCGTTGACCCTTTCATTTGCGTCAAACAAGGTAGACCGAAATTTGTAAACACAAAATTCTCAAATTGTCCAAACCAAATATTTACTCATTTCTTTCATTTTTTGTGTGCCTTAATTACCTCAATTTAATTCTTTAGCCGATAAATTGAAATAATAAACAAAGTGTTAAAAACATCGATTTGTAAACAATTATGAAAATATACACAAGAGAGCGAAAAGGCAACGCATTAGTCAGAGTCATTATGGAAAGTGCAGTCGAAATGGAAATGAAAATGGCAGCTAGCAGCTGTCTGGCCATAATCCCATAATTCCAACCCCTTCGGACCAAATCCAGCCCATGGGGAACCGAGCTCCAAGACTTGGCCCAGTGCGTGGTCTATTCGCTTCCTGGCAGTTGGCCAAACGCATGCCAGCCAACATGAAACGAAAATAGATTTCCCGTAATAAATAAGAAATACTATTTTTTTCGAAAATGGAAAATTTCTACAGTTAGACGCGAAGAATGCTTGGAATAAGAATTATTACATAAAATAAATCGACGTAGCCATGAATGTGCCAAGCGCATTGGCAATTATCAGAACAATTTACAATGTAAAAACACACACAAATTGTATTAATTAGTGTTAAATGATCCCCCCATCTTGTCTCATCTATTTTCAATTTCTTTTAGAATTGAAATATTCATTCACTTATTGCTGGTTGAGTGACGCAATTTTTGAAATGTTGAAAAAAGATTATTTAAATAGAAATTAGTTCAAGGTTGCGCAATTTGCAAAGCAACCGAAAGTCGTGTATATATATTAATCTTTCTAAAGTGAAATAAATAATATGTATTGCCAACATTCGGCAACTGCAAAAACCGAGAATTTTATGTAATTGAGTACACTTGAACTTGGCATATCAAATCGAATCTAATTGCCATTTTTATGGGTTTTTCAGACATTTTAAAATGTTTTAATGGATTGTAAAGATTCAATGTAGCAGGTATCATAATAAATTAACGTAAATGTGGCACTTTAAACCATTGGGGGCCAAAGAAATTTCACAAATGTTTGGGAACAAACGTTAAACGTTACCTTAATTTTGTTTATTTGTGTTTTAAAAGCGCAATATTTAATTTAGCCTTGCTTTTATTTGATATTAACCTGATTTAGCTCTTAGCAGCTGTTATATAAACCTCTTACGTATAGGTATACAAAATTATAATCGATGTGTTCTTAAATTAGAAGACATTAAGTTACTCGTTTGAACTCGAATCGCAAATTTAAATTTTACAAACTTATTTCTCTTCTAAATTCACCTTTTATTTTTATTTAGCAAATAAAATGTGTTTTCGCCATTCCCAAACAATTAAGTTGTTTTGGTCAAAAGCGTTAGACGCCTCTTCAAAGACTTGTTTGACGAAAACCTGATATTTTCGTTTAACAAATCTTAAATGCTTTGCGTATATATTAACTTAACTACCGCATTTGGCAGACTGTATAAATTTTCTTTGGAAAACGAGTTGCCTATTTTTGTAGTATTTTGGTCTTGGCCTGACCAAAAATAAATGCTATGGCCTGACACATGTTGATTAGTTAGCATTTTAGTATGCAATAAATCATGTGAATATTTGTTTATTGTTTTTTATTTTACTACCAAAACTCTTATCAGCAAACACATATGCCAATTATTGCAAAGATAGGAAAATGCACTTGAAGTTGAGGAGTCTGATAAAGACTATATAACAATGTATTGCGAAAAATGCGGGTCAAGCTAATCAAACGTTGTGTAATATTTCAGTCGACCAAAAAATTCATAAAGTGTTCCATCAATTACCCTTATGTTTCGATCGTGCTTAAATGTAAGAATTATTAAATTATACTAGAATTCGTTTATACAATTACAGAGAAGTTAAAATACAATCCGATATTATAAAGCCTAAAGTTGTATAAACAAACCTATGGGATCCAATTAAGGTCGAAGGCAATTTAAATTGCTTAACTTTGAGTGCTTTGCTTGATCGGTTAAGATAGACAGAAAAACTGTAGACCAAATCGAACAGCAATATCAAAAGTAAAAGCATACAGAAACATGTTTGATTTTTACACCGCATTATGCGTAGCACAATTAACAAGGGGCAAAATCAGGTCAGGGAGTAACGTTCAAGTTGAATGACTTTTCAGGTTTCTTAATTTCAATTTCCATTTCAATAATGATGTATGAAATGATTACAAGATGCCTGGGGAAATAAACATTATAAATTCTTAAAAAATGAAAACAAAGAATTTCAGCAGCGGTAAATGGTTTTCTTCTTTTTTGACTGTTTCTACTGTCGGTTCTTTTTTAATTCCATCTTTTGAATGGTTCAGTCAGTCAGTCAGTCAGTTAATGATGGTGATTATAATGATAAGTCGGTAGATTTTTATTTATGTTTATTTCGCTATTTTTGCTGTTTAATGAGCGGGACTAAAGGCAAGTGGAAAACACAAAACAAAACCAAAACCTTATGAAATATGATTCTTTGAAAATCGGTATGCTTTTATGAATGAAACCCGTGAGCTTTTCTTTACGTTCAAAATAATTACCAAATTACTGAGCATTTTAACAAAAAAAAATGAAGTACTGAAAGGGCAGTCTTTTTTTTTATATGTTC
The DNA here is from genome assembly GCF_025200985.1 of Drosophila gunungcola. NCBI lineage: Eukaryota > Metazoa > Arthropoda > Insecta > Diptera > Drosophilidae > Drosophila > Drosophila gunungcola. Next base: position 17,157,712 of record NW_026453197.1, read on the forward strand.
AGCTTCAGTCGCCCAACTGTCTGAGTTGGCCTAGTTACAATACATAAATAGAAATGAAGCTCGACCGTTTCAGTGAAAGAACAAAAAAATAGTGTTCGGTAAAAATAGTTTATTTACATTCACGCATAGCTAATTGTTTGGGCTTTCCACCCAAAAGAAAAGAAAAAACCAAATACGAAAAATGTTCCTCTACATTTGCATAAACAAAAGGCAATCGAATTGTTTGAGCGGAGTGTGTGTGTTTGAATGCAGACGATATAGAGCATATGTTGGGCTATTTAAACGGAAGTGCGTCGAATCAAATGTTCGTGGGGTTTCCGTAATACAAAAACTAATGTTTATTTGCTTAATTAATTGGGCCACGAACCATTGGATAATATAGAATAAAGAAAATGCAATTCAAACGAAAAAAAACTTTATGTACTCTTTAAAGCTATCATATAGTTTAAGTTAAAAAACACTTTTAAAGGTCTTTATCTTTTCGGAAAAAAACATTGCTATCGCGCATTCTTTCGCTAAACCACCAATTTAAAAGCCAAATATTATCTAAACTTAAACTGACGCTGACTCATTTAACAACATTCCCTGAAGTTAGGGGTGCTTGATAAGGAAAGTATTATAACATAACAAACTAAAACTACTCAAAATGTTGACCTTCCACATAGGCAATCAACCATGTGATGATCACTACAGCATAGGCAGCTATATAATTATTATATCAACTGTTTAAATTTCGTTTAAATTTAAATTTCAACACAAACAACGAAAACCCAGTGAGGTGTGTCGAGTTGCACTTGCTGTTGTCACCTGCGGCGACAAGTGAGCAGCAGCAAATATGTCAGAAAAGCCCGCATAAATTGCCTGTAGCCAACATGTTGAAGAGTCTTATAAATGGCATTACTTAGCTTTACGCTCCATTGCCTCCGACAGGTTGCCCCCTCCACACAAACCACCGCCCCATCCATATAAACAGTATTTCACAGCTACTCGAAAATATTAGATGCAAATACGATATAGGATTGTACATATTTAGAGTCAAGTGGTGAGATTGCGTCATAACTAAGTATATGTACCCTGTATGTTTACCAAAAATCAAAAGGCATACGTGTGTTTATTTATTTTTGTCATTAATACCGTTCACTAAACCAGCAGATACCGATAGCTAAAAACTTAAAAACTAAATGATTGAGCACCTAAAACGTAAAGAAAATAAATAAGGCAACAAAAAACAAAAAAGATAATTTGTATGCCACGATGAAAACCGCAAAAGAAGCTCTAGAAGAGATCTTCAAAAGATCTGCCCACGAGCAGAACTAAAAATTGAGGAGGAAGAAGCCACGAAATAAACATTTTTTAATTTCTTATCCACATGAGCAACATATGGAGAGGGAGTCTCCCACATCAAAAAACGGCATAAATATACTTTGTGGGTTAAGAACAAACTTTGTGTCTGAGTGGCAGTTTGTGGCTACTTCAAGTTCGGCTTTGATTCGCTTCTTAATTTACAAAACCTCAGAACGGGGCGCCAACTTCTCTGAACCGCATTTTAGGCATCAATTAAAAGCCGCTAAACTACATGCCCTATAAATATTAGAACTGACAGATAGTGTCAGTCGAAACGACAATACAACAATGCCAGAATCAATAAACAACTCGCCGATGATCTCAGTTGTACGGCTGCTGTTGGGATTGTTTCGTTTGTGTGGATTACTTACAATAACGAACTCATCAGGCAGATCGCCTGAGATAACGCTACAAGCCACTTTGTTTTGAAACATTTTCATTTTCATTGATCCGCGCATTGAATATCTCTCATAAATCATATTCATAGTCAAATTCGGCTTTGAAATGCGGCTTGATGAAGCTCAATGGCTGATATACCGCAAGTCGCATATCATAAATATTGAAAGAGTTACAGGTTGTGTTTCCATTTTTGCGCACCCATTAAAATGGCATTAATGATAATTGCTGGAAAAGTGAGGATATATATTGAAACCAAGTCAAAAGGCACCAATCAATAGTTTACTATACTATATACATGTGACTCTCTGCCATCAATTAGTGAACGCTTGACGTACTTTTGCTGGTTTATAAATTTATAAAGCGCTGTCTCCATGTCGATTTATATGATGTGGTGTGTGCCTAGGGCCAGCCAATATAGTTATATGGCACACATTTGGGGCAAATTTTGCTGCTTTGTCAAACAAATTTATCGAAGCAGTCGAAAAGTTTGTTGAAACACGCAACATCAAAATATTTGACAGCGAGCCGTTATGCTGACATTGACGATGATCCCCGAGAAGACAAAAATTAATACTTTAACTCACGCTAACTTGATTTATGCTCACTAATTGTCATATGAAGACATCTATCGACTTACAGATATGTTTAAGGTTTTTGGGGATACCCTGCTAAAAGTGTTGCTATCGAGTAAAAGCTAGATGTTCAATATATTCGCAGTAAGAAAAATTTTGGAATTTATTAAGTATACAAATTAAAATCACTTTTTATTTTAGTTGTTAAAAATAGAAAATTATAGCCAGACAATTTATTTAATCAAAAATTATAAAATAATCTTTTAATCTTGTTCAGCATTGTCATTATCGCAACAATGAAACCCTTTCAACAACTCAAATAATAAATATAAATATTATTCATGCAAATGGGACTTTTCCCCAATAATCGTTATATATTAAAGATAATGCACCCAAAATGCTTGTATATTATTAACACACCAACGGCGTATCTATAGATACACATGTGTGTGTCTGAAAATATTTGCATAGAGCACAATGTGTACAAAAGTATGTACCATCGTCACAAGTGCAGCCCAAAATTGCGCTAGTCATTCTGGGGACAGCCTGTTCGATCCACTCAGATCAACATTTTGAGGAGGGACTGTCGACAGACGGCAGACAGCCTGCCAGACACTTAATTGGTTGTTGTGCTTAACATAATAACAGCCATGGAGGTCACATAATACAGACAACAATCCAATCCAATCCAACCCCATCAACCTGTACTGGGGGTGCTTTCCTTCGAGTGCTCTTCGCTGCCAATAAATGTATATTTTCGACCCAAGGAAAGAGGTAACAAATTGCTTGCCAACAGTCGATGCGGCGAATACATAACAAACGCACTGTGCGCCAGTATATAAATAATATAAATCGAGATATAGAAGTTCGGGGCGCGACCAACCGACCGACTGACTTATAACGACTTATAGCAACAACAAACAGCCGGCTAAACAAGTTAAAGTTCGAATTTCTACGTCTAGAGACGATGGATGATGTCATTTTGGCCGTTGTGTTTTTTATCGATTGTTTTTTGTGTAATAATTAATTAAGCATACAAATGTCTCTCGCTTTAGCTCTGTAAGCACAAAGTACCGCCGACTGACCTTGACAATCTATAGTGAATCTTCTAAATACCTTTGCCTTTTATAGAGAGCTATCGGTTTGCTAAACAGGAAACGAGCAAAATAGCTAAACATTGCAATTTCCCTTATCTTGGCTGTGGGTTTTAAGTTAAGATAAGATCCAGCTCAAAATAGGCTAATTGTGGGGGATTAATTTGGAGACATTGTAAAAGATAAGAGTAGAAGGTTTGCAGCCATAGTTTCTTGGAAAAAATTCTTTCTTTAAAAGCAATATAATCTTTTAGAAAAGAGTATTCAAAGTATAGCATATAACCAAGCTTCCTTTTAAACCTATTTATTTGAATTCTTAGATATACAAGTATATTTTTCAAATCTATAAAGGTGTTCTAACCATATCATTCCCGATTTTTACCTCGTTTCTCCTTGATATGGCTGTCGTACTGGGAATTGCTGCGCGCATAATTAATGGACGCCATGGTGGACTGGAACTCCTGGTATTCCTGTTCACTGGGTGATTCGTTGCTGCGGCCACTTTGCGTTGCTAGAGTCTGATAATCCTGGCGCAGACTCTTGCTGAAAGTGCCGATGCCGCTGAGGGCGTGGGCAGCTGACGCGGATACGGATGCGGATGGGGTTGCGAATGCGGATACCGATACGGATGCGGATGCCGGTGTGGTGGGTCGCGTGGGGGTGGACACAATCACTATACTACTGGCCGGTCTGCCCTCCGTGTCCGAATCGTTATCGATGTCGATATCGTTGTTTTCCGTACGTATTTGCGAGATATTCCCGACTACCGGCGACGACGACAATTCGATTAATTTGCGCGACGTGGACGTGGACGAAGAGGATGATGAAGTGGACTTGGTCGTTGTGCTGGTTATCGTTTTGTGGCTTACAATTTTCCGGGGCTCTTCCGTCGAAGAACCACGCAATTGGCACGTTGCAGCTGGACTAACTGGAGTGTTCGGACCCGTTTGCGGTTGCTCCTTCGTGCCAATTGGCGTGGATGTTAGCATTGTCTTGGTGGTGCTGGCTATGACGTTGGTGCTGGTGCCCAAAGCCAAGTCCCTGGGCCTGGGCCTTTGGGGTGTTAGTTCGTCGGCGGGGGTGGTGGTGTTGCCGCCACCCATTTGGACAGTTGTTTGCTGGTACAAACGCAGGCGGGGGTTGCTACCGCCGACGGTAATGTCAATGTTGCCGGTTGCCATGGCCACTTCCTGCCGACCAAACGAGTCGGTCTCGTCCCTCTGCTGGCTGTCCGCCTCGATTAGTTCACTTTCCTGCTCCAGTTTGATCAGAATCCTTCGTCCGCCGGCGGTTAGATCCACGCTCCTCGGTGGCGTCACACTGGATCGCTCGCTGGAGTAGCTGGAACGCGACCAGGAGGGTGAATCCCTGGGCGAAACATAACCCTCGCCATGGCGATAGATCTTCTCCTCGGCATAGCCACCATCGCTGGTCATCGAGGAGGTGATGATGGTCCTCACGCCATCCGCCGAAGGCACCTCCCGCACAGTACGTTCGCCTTCGAGGAAGCTTTCGAGTTCCTTAATCTCTTTTTTCTTGCCCCTTCGAGTGGTCCTTAAAGTCACATTGAAGGGGGCAAGATGCTCCTCCACATTGCCCTGCTCGGCGCCAGGACTCATGCGACTTGTGGTGCGAAGGGTGACATTGAAGGGACTGGCCACCTGGTCACTGGTCACCTCCACGCGACGCGGAGGAGTTGTGTGCCGTAGTTGGACCTGCTGGAAGGCCAGCTTGGCTGCCTCCGCCTCGGCCAGGCCACGTTGCCGCTCCTGGCGCAGCCGCCGCTCAATCTCATGGACATCGATGTCGAAGGGATTCTCGGCATCGTACTGGTCACCCTGCTCGTCGTCGGCCAGACGCAGCTCATCGGCGCTCTGGTCAGCGGGTCTCTTCACGCTATGGGAGCCATCCGACGACCAGACCTTTTCGTACTGTGCCACCTTCTGACGCAGTCTTTGTTGATTCGGCGATGGAGCTGCTGCCAGTGATGGCTCCTCCAGGACAAACTCCTCCACATTGGAGCTACTCGAAGTGGTCAGTGAGGTGGTGATGGTCTTCATATAGGTCCTTGTCACCGTCGATGTCTCCAGCTGTTGGCTCTCCTGACCCTGCACCTCCTCCTTCTGCTTTTCCTCCACATGTTCTCTCGAGGATTTCTGCTCATGCGCGCGACGCCGGCGAACAGCTGGCACTGGAGGCACGTCATCGCCTGTTCCAGCTCCTGCGGCTCCTCCTCCTCCGCCGGCATCTATAGTTCTGGGATCCTTGTGCTTGGATCCTGGCCCTCCGTTATCAGCCATAATGGCATTGATTTCGCTAATAGACCCTCGTCAAGCCAAATTGTCATCGGTTACGAGTTTTTCGCAAGCCTCCAAAAACCAGCCTTTAGCTTTGTCCTTTTCCTTTTCCTTTTCCACTCCTCTCCTCCTCCGGTTTTCCACCAATGCAGAATTGATTTTTCTCACGCAACGCACACACACCGTGAGTGCCGAATTTTCCTTTGAACAACCCTTGAATGGCCTTCAGTCAATTTTATATTTTTCGGCACACGTAACTCAACTTTAATTTGCTTAAAAGCAAATACACAAGCTTCTTCTTTTTATTATGTTTAACACTTGAAGCTTTTGGTGTTTTTTTTTTTTTTTATTATGGGTTTAGACACAATGCCAACCTGAGATTATCTCATGCGATTGGGTAAGAAAATTCGTATTTCGCTCGTAATTCTCACTTGGGAATTAGGATTTTTGGGTTTTTTATTCACTTTTTTTCTGCTTAGCCTGGTGGGCAGGCGGCTATATCACATCACTTCACGCCCGGCGACTTTGTCGCTCCGCGTTTCCAATCCGCTGTCGTAGAAAGCCGGTTCGATACTGATACTGAACCTGAGCCCAAACCAAACCCCACGACGTTCAATATGCTACGCCTTGTCCAGTCCACAAAAATCGTGAGAGAATCGTATAGTAATCGTAGTAGTAAAGCTCATGTTTCCCAGAGTCTGTGCTCATTTGGTGTGTTGGTATTTTTCAAATACCTCTCTCTTGGAGAGCCATATCGCATAAGGCCAGAGAGCAATGCGAAGAGAGAGCACACGCAATATTTGGTACGCCTTTTGATGGATGTTGTTTACCACTCCAGCACGTAACGTACTCACCGAGTTTCAACCGTCTTTATTGTTATTATTTACGGTCAGTGGCGCAGTAGCCGGCTTTTTTTTTTGAAGGGGGTGAGGCATTTTTGGAGAAACGTTTTATAATTCCTAGTAAATCTACAAGGTCAACATTGTAGGGTAAGCAATGCCCAGATTCTTTTACGGTTTAAACAATTTTATTGCAAACAACTTTTTAACACATTTTCTCTTTGGAATAACTGACAAATGTTTAAATAAGAACGATTTAAATTGTTAACCAATCTTATAGAAAAAAAACATGATCAAATAAATAAATTGTAAATTTAATTTGAATACTATTCATGAACTTATTTATGTCAAACTTCCTAAAGGCAAAGTCTCTTGTTTTATATATATAACCAATATATATATAACCAATATAATTATACATAATACAATTAAAGTTATCAAATGGTAAGCTGTAATATGGCTGTAAAATGGCATACCTAATGGATTGCCGATTGCAAATTTATTAATTGCTTGATTGCCAATAATTTGCATAAACTCTTAAAATATTCATTGCTTAAAAACTTCACAAATAGTTTATAAATTGTTCTTATAGGCTAAACTTAACGAAACATTTTTAAATTGTTATTTTAGGCTAACCCCTTAAAATAAATAGCAGTTTAAAAAAATATTATTTTCAACAAGCTAATTTGCTTCACCATTCTACAATTTCTCATTCATTAATAAACCATACAAATTGAAATAGGTTTTAAATATTCTAACGACGCAAAAAAAGCTCAACTTTATGGGGTGTTAAAATCTTTGAATGATATGAGTACGTAGGTTAACAGTTACTCTCGAGTCTCTCTGAGAGACCCAGCACTCTCTCCATTTCTCCCAAGCTCTCTCCGAAAGATTAAAGTTATCCGCTCTTCTGCATGAATGGGTGGCATTCAAATGGCAAGTACTTTAGTCTGTAATTGTAATTGTAAACCTTTTACCCTACACCTTTACCTTAAGTGCGTGACATCATGGAGCGTGAGAAAATATCAATTACCCAGCCCTTGGCTGGTGGTTGTTTATGCCCGTATGGATTATTATAAACAACAACCCTGATGGATCGTTTTACAAACATTTACAAATAAAAAAAAAACTGCAATTGAGAGAGAGGAGCTACAAAAATATGGGTCAGCGCATGGCAAAGCTCAACTTACAAGCAGCACTTAATGAAAGCCATTCATAAATTCGAACCAAAACAAATGTTTTTTCTTCGTGTTTGAAGCTTACATAATCAAAAAAAGAAATAAACAAGTTTTGCCCGTGTATTTTAAAACCAGACTAGACTAATGACGTCACGGTGCGGTGATTGCATTGCAACTGATATTTCTATATGATCACTGTCACCACGAGAAGTTGGCCCTGAAACATAAAGTTGCACTTCAAATGGCCTAAAGCAATTTGCTTGCAACGCAATTTAATTTGTTATTCATAGACAACTTCTAGTTCTGAACAAAGGTCAGCGAATATTAATAAATTCAAAAGCAATCAACTAAAAACTGAAATTTTAGAAAACCCTCAATTTGTTAAAAGCAAACCACTGTTCTTACAAATAAAAAAATATTGTATGGATAAACAATATTTACCTATCTATCTTGTAAGTAATCATATAATTTAAAGAGTATCTTTTAAAAAAAAATAGAGATTGTATTGTATTTTTTTTTAGACTTATAAGTGATATTACTTATAATTTTCAACATGACTCATTTGAATCTTATTATAATGACCATAGCAACAATGCCACGCACTACACCACCACTTGAAATATCATGTAAATTTCGAATGTGAACATTGTAAACATTGGTGTCCGGAACGAACAGCTGGCCCCCAAAATAGTGGCAAACAAAGGCACTACAAAGTGGCGCCTTTCTGAGAGAATTCACATGTTCAATTTTATTTTATAGCATAATTTTGTTTACGAGCTCATCTGGGTGTGAGCCACTGTGCGGGCTGTAAAATGTAAAGTGGCACCCACTTGAAAGGCCATGAGTAATTCGGTTGTAGCTTAGATAAGTAGAAACATGGAAATCCATTAAGAAAACAAGAAAATAAAAAGTGGAAAACTAAGATTTATTAAGTATGCTTTAAGTACCTTCTTTGATCAGTGGAGACATAAAAGAGAAATGAAAGAGTAAATGATTTAATGTTTTTTTAACATGGCTCAACTAATTGGAAATAAAAGAATACATATTCGCTAAATTACTACTTAATTAGGTTTCCTTTAGGCAAACTGTATCCTTGAATATAGATTCATGATCGAGTTGCACATTTAAGTATGTACATCAAGGCCTAAGTATAGACCATCTATATTGATACCAATCTCCAGCACCCGATTCGACTTCTGGGCAAACATTATTTCGCATAAACATTGGTTTCCGCTCTCGAAAGCTTCGATATTCAGCACTTTCGGTGATTTTTCTTTTTCCCCAAGATATATTTGATGTTTCCTCATTTATTTCACACCTAACCATAAAGTTGCTCACTTAATGGCAAGGCAAACGAACAGCGCATCTTGGTCTTCAAATATTGACTTCAAGGCATCACAATCGCTTCTCTAAATAAAAATTCATCTAGTGAAAATGCCAAATACATATTTTTCAGCTCTGAGGCATTAGTCAGTTGAGGAGGCAATTAAAGATATATGAATTCCTTTTAAGATCAGCCAAGATGGTTTATTTGCACAAAAATTAAGCTATGTAAACGATATAAACTATTAGCCATAAATGTTTGAGTGCACATACTTATAAGCAACTGCCAGATCTCGAAAAAGTCGAAAAGCAATTAAAAAAAAAGAAGACAGAGAACTGGGCAACTGTCAACAATTTTGATTTGTTTGAGTTGAGGCATTTGCATATGTCTAGATATCATCATCCCTGCCCGATTTCTACGTGCGAAAAATGATAAAATTAGTTTCGAGAATCCCCTATTTTTAGCAATTATACATCTACGTATACAAAGAGATATAGGCAAATTTCTCATATGTTTCCCATTTGACGGTGACGCGTGGGTTCTCAGCAAAACGTTTATTGTAATATATATATTTGCAATAGAAACGAATAAATTAACACACGTTTTTGATCAAAATCTAAAATGTGGAATTTCAAGATTCTTTTTCTTCAAATTTTATTGGCAAGGAGATTTGTCGTATTATATAATATCGTTAAATTTAAGCTGTCACTTAAATCAACGTGATAACACTTAGAACATGACAGGGGATGACAAGCTGTATTTTACAACAAAATATATTTTCAACGTAGAGTTTGTTAGTCAACGAAAACAAGTTAAAATAGCCTTAAAATAGGTTATATTGCCTGTGAAACTTGTGTTTATGACGCTATATAGTTGCAAAGATTTATTAGAGGTAATTAATCAAATTGATGGTGGGAGAAAAACATTTCTGTTTCGGAAATTTACACGGTTCCCAAAGTTAAATTAAATAAATAAAGCTCATTTTGTTTAGCCTAAAACTGAATGTTCTCATAATTAAAACCACATTCCCTATTATTTCTGTAAATTTTACGTGTATTATGAAAATATACAAATGAGTCCATATGTTGAACAACCAAATCCGAAAAACTAGAAGCCAAACGAAACAGCTGAAAATCCCAGAAAACTCTAAAAACTCTATTTTTAATCACATTTTCCGCCGTGACAAGACAAGTTCGAGTAGAGCAAGGCAAAAAAAAAAAAAAAACAAAATAACTAAAAAGAAAAATGCTGCTAAATTTGAAAATAAACCAGAAAGCAGGGCGACAGAATTATACGAAAATAGCACAGCCAGCCCAGTCTCCTGTCCCTTGAGATACCTATTTTTCATGCCAAACAAGCGTCTAAAAATACGTTAGCCCAAAACTGAATCAAGATGCAGACAATTTTTGTATTTGGGGGAAACTTTGCGGCCTAACAAGACAATGGGGATAAAATCAGACAAAGCAAATGCAGTGTATAAATAAAAGAATTAAGCCATTTCCACTACTGTGACATCAGCACCGGACCTGGCATCATCATCACCATCACCACCATCAGCATCACCATTGGAACATGAAAAGGCATTCACAGCACTGTGTTGTGCTTCTGTCTATAAACAACTTTTCCGAATAATCATCCCATAGTCAAGGCACAGTCCACAGACTCAGTATAAAAAGTGATCTCATTGCCCGTTCCACTCATCTGGCTAAGTACGCCGAACAAAAGGCTCAAAAACCTCGCCTATCAGCTCCACACAAAGTGCGATCACACGCCGATCAATTAATTACTAAACATTCGACTTGTGCCGACAATTGTGGCCAAAAGGAAATCCGATTTTTCTTTTGTCTTGGGTGTTTTTATTACAACCAGTCATAGAAGCTAGTATACGATTTAAAAGTTATAATCTTTTGAAATTAAACAGGAAAGAGGTATTTTACCTCAGGAATTGTAAAACAATTTTCTACTGAAAACTTACTGAATCATGGTTACAAAAAATGAGTATAAAACAACCTTAAGTTCTTAAAACATTTAAAAAGCTTTAGAATTATTGAAGGTATTTAAGTTTGTATGAATAAATTTATATTTATTTTATACGATTTTATACGTTAAAAGTTCTGGCTTCAAAAATTATTAATAAATATAAATAATAAAATACGATAAAAAGCACAATAACAAATTAAAAATTTGAATGTATAATTTTAAAAGCATTTTTGAAAGATACGAATTTCCTGCCTACAACTCTTAATTTTTTAAAAACTCTGTTGAAGCAAAAGTGTTAAGATACACAAATTACCAAAAAAAATTAGCAAATAATTCAAATTGACTGTGCAAATATTTTCTAGACCCCACCCACCACTTAAGTGCAAAATATTAAATAACAAATTATCTCATACCCAGCAGCACTTGCGAATTGTTAGAGAGCAAAGGGTATATATATAAATACAATCTATGTGTGTGCATAACAATTCATCGATTCATTTGGCATTCGATGTGTTTGGGGCCTGTATTGGCGATTGCAATTGGCACGATTGCCAAAAAATTTATATTCCGTTTCCATTTTGGCGACAACATTATGTCATTACCTTTGGCTAAGCGCACCCAAAGGTACCAAAATAGCCAAAATAATGTTCGAACCAATGGCACTTAAAACAGCGAAAGGTGAAAGAGACCCAAAGAATCTAGGCCATAGTCTACTTTCGAGCGATGATGTCAGTATGCTGATGCTGATGCGGATGTGAGGTGTTGGGCGGGGGGACCACTTCTGTCTGGGTCAAGTTCGGTTGACATTTACATTCGCTTTTCCCCCAACGCCCGGCCATCACAAAAAATAAAACGCTCTGATTCAACAAAGTTCAATGCTTTGCCAAGAGAAAATCAAATATTTTACACGTTATTTGTGTGTTGAAGGGGCGTTCAAGTTGTCACCTTAAAAAATTCTAGAATGCCGCTGACTCAGCTGCACTTACAAAAGAATTAGTTGATTTTTTAATATAAAGTGCATTAAAAAACACTATCTAAACGTTGGTCTAATCTCACGTCGGCAGACTTGTCTTAACATAAACGATAATATACCTCCCGATTAATATTCAATCACATTTTTATATTGTAATATTTTGGCAATCTAAGAATCTAATCCTTTTCATATTTAATGGTATTTAATTATTTGAATAAATATGTGAAAATTATTATGTCCTGTATGTACTAAACTAGTGGTTCCAAACTCACCTTGCAACTGCAATATCGTCATCTGATATTCGGCAAGCTTCTCGTCGATGTAGTCCTGCGATTGGTTCGCAATAATTTCGGCTGTCGACGGACCGAACTCCTCTTCGTCATCGTAAATCACATAGGATTTAGGTTGCGGAGGCTCCAGTGGTACGCCCACGAAATCGATCTGATCCTGGGCCAGTCCGTATGCTCCCTGTCCTCCCTGTCCTCCGTGTTGTCTCGGTTGTGGCGGAATCACCGGGGCTCCCTGCTGCTGGTGAAAGAATTGCGGAGGAGCTGCTCCCAGTGGATGGTACTGATGATGCTGATGGTGCGACAGTGGCGTCTGCCGATTGCTGTAGCTAAAATCCGAACTGGGGGTCTGGCAGACGATGGGCGATGGTGTGGGCGACAGCTGGAACGAGCTGGTCGGCTGGGCGCCATACGAGTTCTGGTGCTGCAGGGGAGCCGGTCGATAGGGACGTGGTGCCGGCGATGCTCCTCCTCCATAGTAGCCACTCGATGGTGGTTGTGGCGGAGCTGCTGCTGCCTGTTGGTAGGGCGCCGGTGACTGGTTGCCACCTGGCCACTGGGGTCGCGGATGGGGTATATTGGTGCTGCCGCGCTGACCCCTCACCTGGTTGAGTGGTGCCGGCGACATGGCGTGTCCAAAGGGACGCGGTCCCGAGATTATCGGCGGCGGACTGGGCGCAGTCGTCCATGGCGAGGGCGGACGGTACAGGAAGGAGGACGGCGACGGAGAGGCGGGATTGTGGGCACGTGGATTCCAGCCACGCGGACCATTCCCGTACGGCGGCGGTTGCTGCCCGGACATCTTCACAGCAAGCGGTTCAGACTTCGATCGAGATCTTCGGGTTTGGTTTTATTTCGATTTAACGAGCGGATTGGCTATTGTTTCACAAAGACTTTTGGGCAGGGGTTATGGGGTTTAATTTAACATATTACACTGCCAAGAGAATAATTAAAAACATATTAACACTTTATCTTTTTAATAAATCTTTTGAATTTGAATGTTTCCAATTTTGATCTTAATTTGTGGTATTTTAGATTGTATTATTAAAATGCATTATTTGGTTTTAAGGATATTTATAATTGGAAAGTAATTTTTTACATTTTTGTTTAAATACAATTTTAAATAAATGCAAACGTTAATTTCACATTTTAAAAATAGTCTTATTTTTGTCTTTAAAAATTTGCTCTAAAAATTTTAATATAAGTTAAATTTTAAATGAAAGCAGTTTCTATGTAGGGTTAATTAAATTGTATTATTTCAAAAATCTTTTTAGATTTTAAGAAACTATTGAAAAGCAATCATTTTTAAAAACATTTTTAGTCAAAATTATAATCTGGTTGACAAATTCCAAGTATATATGTAAATTCTATATTCTACCGAAGAATTTTGGCATATATTTTCTCATCCATAAAAACTGTGCAAAATCATAAATCATCATTTGCTCATTAGCCAAAACAATCACCTGAACATCCAACCCAATTACGTCAAATGGACCCAAAGAATATCATAAAAATAAGCCAAAGAAACATAAATAAATCATGACCTATTCTAGAAAATAGGTAGGTAGCCAACTAATTTCACCAGACTACGCACATATCCGCATATATTAAAGATATAGATTCTAACGGAAGTGCTATAAACATTTATACAATCTTTAAAAATGGGTCTGACGTGATTGTGCGGCTTTTAAGTCTCCAAAAATTGTTTGGCTCGCACAAAACATTTATTTCACTAAGTTGTCACATATATAAAATATATAGTAAATATATTTTTTAAAATATGTGCTTCTGGCAGATAATTTACAATGTATGAAAATTAACATTATGCTACAAATTGGAAGCGGCAGCCAGGAGAAAAGTGAGCACTCGGGGATTAGCTGCTGTCAAAATTGTTTGAAGGCCTCAAAACTCAAGTGATATATGCTTGGCAGAGTGTCTGTGCGGAAACCTTGGAAGCATCTCAAAACATTGATTTAATATTGGATTCTGCGTGAAAGTGAAATTAGCTGAATTTCAAATACATAATGTACAGAGCGCAAAATGAAATAATTGTTTTTCAAGTGAATTGTGTTGAGCAAACAATTTGGATGTTAAATAGATCAAAGTTGCCAAAATAAACAGACAACAAAATGGAAGAAAATAAGTTTTCTTTTATATAAAATGTTACGCGCTTTTAAATAAATAAATATCAATTTTACACTGTTTATTTCAGAAAAAGTTTTTTGCAGCAAATGTTTTCAAGTCTAAAAGATTAGGATTTCTTAAATTAGTTATGCTGTTTATAAAAAAAACTCATTACCCATATAACAAACCCTTAACATAATTATATATTTAAATATTTAAATTGTCTTTTTAGTTATCCTGATTAAAATGTGAACTATTTTGAAAACGTAAAATAACTAAATACAGATTACAAAATAAAACCCTTACTTTATAAGATTATATTTACAAAAAAATAATACAGTTTATTTTAAATCCTAGTAATGAAGAAAGAACAAAAAATATATATTGCAATATGATTGCTCATATCCTGTCAACACTGTTTTCATTTCTTCTAGAATTTTTTCCAAATTTTTTGCACAGTTTCGCAGCCAAAAATTGTTCGTCATCTGCTTTCAATAATTCAATTCCTTTATGGATTTTCCAAAAAACCAAAAACTGCACAGTGTAGGCGGGTGGGTTGTGTTTGTGTTGTGTTTGTGTTGTGTTGGGTGGTTTGTGTAGTTATATGTGGATCAGTCCACCATCGGCACCACTTAAAAAGCACACGTCCCGAATCTCGCAGCACCGCGACGAGGGAAAACTCATGCAGACTTTTCACTTTGCGGCGGCGGTTGTCGGTTGCTTTCGAATTATTCAAAAATAGAAATGAACTCAGTTCGTTAAACTTTCGGTTCGTTCGGTTTTCGGAGGCGAAGGAAAGGAAACCATGCCGAGAAGAGCAGAGCAAAAAGATGCATGCTTCACTTTATTCTGGGACCACTTTTAATTGCCATCCACTTTATGAGGCGAACCTCTTTGATATATCCATATTCTATCGATTCATAATTGCGCTGAAGCACATTCTAATTTTCGTTTCGTTTCATTTTTCTCGCACACCGGAAAACGTGGAAAAACACGTTTTTTCCAAATAGCACTTCTCGCACTGTCGATTATGTAATCCGTGGAAAATTGGGCATTTATCTGTGCTTTTTTTTTAATGGGATTTTGGGATACACAAGGTATGGCAATTAATTTGTAACATTACACACCGTAAATTCGCTTTGATTTTACGCCAGAATTCTTTGCGCGAACAATTCCAATTCAATTTCTATATATGCGTATATATAGCGGCGTGTATATATGCATATGGATGGCAGGAAATAAGACTATTCAATGAAGATTATTTAGATGTTGTAGAGGAAGAACCGAGAACAACACTCGACGAGCACGAAACACTAACTGAATGCGTTTCCCAAACGCAGAAGATCTTTGTGGGGGAAATTTCGAAAATTTTCGAATTTCCGAAAGAGATGGTTCGGAAGTTGCGCACGAAGATTGGGCTCTCGGCTTTTTATGCCGGCTTTTCTATTTGGGGCGCATGCTCCAAGGGAAAATTGTGATCTTTCTGCATTCTTTGTTTACATCCCTTCATTCTAAACAACATCTAGATGAGAGGGAAATCCACAAAACTTGGCATGCTATACAAAACATATGCCAAAAGCTAAGAATCTCAATGAAAGTCTAACATCAAATATAGCAATCTAACGTAAAAATTTAATTCGGTTGTACTTTACTTACCGAAAAGTCCATGGCTTTGCAATAGCGTTGCGTTCTATCTTCGGTCAACCAGTTGAAATGAAACTTCTTTTGAAAGGAGCACCTAAGTTCTGTTGATTTCCGTATGTCCTCAAAATATTGGGAAATCCAAAGAACTTAGGGCATTCCTTTCTTAATCTGTATGCAAAAAGCTGCAGATCCCTGTAAACAATAACAATACTAATATTTTAAATACATATATGGTGTTTTTATCTTACAATAAAATCAATTCCATTGTTAAAGTTTAGCCATCTTGTGATTATGAGTTTTCGGGTAAAAAAGATTTTCTTGACGAAAGTTGGGATCCATCTTGATATCAGAGTTATCTGGGAATTGAATATGTAAGGGGTTCCATTGTGATGCCATGAACTATGTAGGTAAAAATATTTAGAGTTTATTTGTTTTCTCAAGTAAAGAAGGACATACCATAAGACTTAATCAGACAGAAAAAAAACTTTGTGATCAGCAAAACTAATGGTACCTCATAAGCTTACCATTTTCTTAAAGCACATTACTCTGGGTAATGTTGAACACTTTGCCTTCTGCGAAATCATGTACATCAACTGGCACTCAAATATGCTACAATTAAGCCTATTTTACAAATTAGGATGAAGAAAAACTAAAAAGCCACCGGCATCACTGCGAAAAGCAAAATAGTGTGGCCAAAGAGAGATTAAAACTTAAGTGTTGGCAAACTTCAAAAAGGAATATAAATTATATGCTCAAATATATAAAACTATGAACAACTACTTGCAAATCATTTTAATTTGAAATATTGTAGAAAAACTTCAACTAAACTAACATTCTTATTTCCGAGACGCAAAAATAAGCACCCATATTCGAAATTATCAGACGAGAAATTTTTTTTTATGTTAGAGTATCTTACAGGAAAATACAATTTAAATAAAAGGCGGAATATTTACACAAATAAGAGGTTTTGCATAGGCTATTAAAATATTCAAGCAAATTTTTAAAATTAACTAAACCAGGGTATGGAATTTAAATAAAGTTTAAAATGGCCAGTGTGACCGCTTAACGCTAAATGTTAACTAACATCTGTGCTGTTAACTGACTGCTAAGCCAGCTGACAGGCACAGGGTGGTTCCTGTCACAATACAGTGTGAGATAAAATTTGTGGTAAAAAAATGGCCAGCAAGCAATTGGTAAACAATTTGGCCAAATTGGGCCGTTCTCGCCAGAACTGGATGTCACCCTTGGCCACAGTTCGCAATTCCAGCAGCCGCAGTGACGTCGAGAAGGTCACCCACACCGGCCAGGTGAGTTAAATCGAGGAATTGGCAAACCAACCATCCTGCGATTACGCAAACATTGTGTGGAATATGTATTAAAATAAGTAAATTATTGCGGATTTTAGGTGTTCGATAAAGATGACTACCGCAATGCGCGGTTCGTGAATGCCAAGCGGTACGTCAACGAAAACTGGGGCATCAAGCTGATCGAGGAAGTGCCGCCCAAGGAATGCACCGAACGCGTTGTCTTCTGCGACGGCGGCGATGGTCCTTTGGGTCATCCCAAGGTCTACATCAATCTGGTAAGATCTATAGCTTACTATCTAGAAATACAACTAATTGGATGCTGTCTTACCTGCAGGACAAACCCGGCAATCACATCTGCGGCTACTGCGGCCTGCGTTTCGTCAAGAAGGACGACCATCATCATTGAACCGATGGCCCGTAGCTAATAGCTTGTTTATCCTGTTGCTCTAGTTTAAACCCAACTAAACTGAATAAAATAATAACTGAAAAAAGGCTATCACTTGGACAACATAGTCAGCTAGAAGAGAAATCCTTTTTACCTTTATTTATCATGTAATCGTAATGGAACTTCTTCACTTTGGCTCAGCGAAAAAAGCAATCGTTCCTCTTTGACTCAATAGATATCCAGAATATTCATAAATTGTTCTCCATATAAGAATATTTAGAATCAGGGACCGTAGAAAAACACCTTCCCAAAAATTCCACATCAAAACATTACTGCACAACACAATTTATTTGCATGTTTCTTGAATGATAACTAATGCGTGTATGCATTGTGTCCTCTTTGAAAGTTAGATCGGATAAAAATAAACTTAAGCATTACAGATAAGTAAAACTAATAAACAAAAAAAACCGAATTGTAATTCAAAATACTGTGAGTTGAACTCGGACTGCTCAAGCAGAAAGTAGATCAATTCACCACGCGGGTGTGTTTAAGTATAAAAATGTAGAGTATAACTAACAAAATTAACGCAATTGCAGATATAAGTATATAAACTTGATTGGTTTTTGCCTGGTAAGCGGTAATGTATTGTATAGTGGTTCCATATATTTTTGTTTTCGCTGCTAAAACACTACGGGCACTTTAGATGCTGAATAATCGCAGCATTGAGACACAGATAGTACCACGAAGAATCAATACAATAACACAATAACTGCCGCCGTTTCGGCGATTGTTACTTGGTTTGCTTGGTTTTGTTTTGGATGCCAGCGCTTTAGGGGATTGCATTCAATCCGGATCCAAACCTGCTGGCCTGCTGCTGCTGCTGCTCCTGATTTTGCTGCAGCAGCTGCTGCCAAAACTGAAAATCACACGTTCGCACCGCTCAACACGAGCCATCTCCGATATTCCGTCTGCAAACCCCATATCTCCAATCGATTGGGGAGTTCGAGCTTGGCCTGCGGAGAGCCCTGGATCTGGGAACAGAAAGTGCGGCGCCACCGGGTTTAGGGCGCCTGTCTCACATAATATATATGGCCGAATCGATCATTGGATATAGATCGCCGGTCAATAAAATCATGGTCAATAATCGTCGTCATCTGTTGTCTCAAGTGCGTTTCATCTAAAACACCAAACACTAAGGAGAATGTAAACTAAAATGTAGTAGGTTCTAATTTGGATGTTGTGTGGATGCGGGACTACTATGTTGCCAACGAATCGCTTTAGCTTATCCTCATACTGTTGCTGTTGTTTCGCTTTCTTTTCTTGCTGCAGCAGAGATCGCTTGTCTTGATTGGGGCAATAGTTGTTCACCACTGGTCACCAGAGGTTACGTGGCATGGCGTAGCCTTCTTTTGTCACGAATATGTTGCGTTCGCCTTGGGCCGCCATTGCCACCACCTCCTTCTTCTGCAGCTGCTGCTGCTGTCCCCTTATTTTGGGTGCAGCATCTCCGCCATCGTGGGTGACAGTGGTCTCCTTGCGCCCGTCTATCATACGGGTCACGGTGGTGGTCTTGTGACCAGAGGAATCCTGAGTCACCTTGGTGGTCTCATAGCTGCCGTCCGGCTTGCGCACCGTCTTGGTCATCACGCTCTGGCTGAATAGCTTGGGACCCTGGCAGAAAACAACATCAAATTAGTGATCTATTCATGAGAAAAACCTCTCATTCTGCTCACCTGATAGTTGCCATCGAATACCCCGCCGAAAGGAGTCATTCCACTGCGCGGCAACATTGGAGTCATGGGCGTCATGATGTCCGGCTTGTTGTTCATCGGCGGACGTGGCGGACGAGCGCACGACTTGCTCTCCCCATCGGCGGAAATGGTTCCATGGATGCGACCCATGATTATCTCCTCATCCGTGAGCTTGGCACCCCGAGCGTAGCCCTTGCGATAGCCATGCTGGTTCGATGGCAAAATATGGCCCATTTCCAGGTCGCCTGGTTCAGCCTTCTCCTCCGGATTCAAACGCTGAATAAGCGAATGCAACTGATCGGCATAGATCCTGTAAACAATAAGTTTGTTAAATCTTCTCTGGTTTCAATATAAAGTCTGGTTACTTACTCGCCATCCAGGTCGGTATCCAGGGATAAGTCCTTTTGCTGCTCAAACCTCTTCAAAATCTTGCTCTCGAAGCCCGGCTTCAAGAAGTCCTCCTTCAAGTCACGCTCAAAGCCATCTGAAAACGTAAAATTTTAAAAATTTGTCTAGAATAAAATTAGCCAAAAATTAATGGTAACTATTTAAACAAGACTTTGTTTATTGCCAACCTTTTGCCAATACTAAAGAACCCTCTGCCAGCCTACTTAAATACAATTACTTATGGATTACGTGTCGTTTAGAAAATTACTTTTAAATCGACCAATTACATTTGTTACCAAGTTTTTGTTGTTCAAGTCAATTTAAAAACAATTTACAAAAATATTAAATATATAATTATTAAATTTACAAGATAGTCATACTTAAGCAGTACATTTAAAGCACAAAAAAAAAAACATTTTAAATTAAAACCTTTTTAAGAAATATAAAACTTTTAAAAAATTAAAGGGATATCAAATATTAATAATAATAAAAAAGCAATCAACTTGAATGTAAATCATGAAGTTATGAATTTAAAACTACATACATGATTTATTTATTACAAGACTAACTCAAGTATTTTCATATTCAAGGAGGTATAGTTTTAAGATAACATGTATATTTTTATTTTAAATAGTTATAAAATGTAGGGATTGATATAATTATATTAATGTTTAAAAGGACTTACCTTCACTATCGTTGAGGGACTCCAGGAGTCGCTGCAGCTGGCTCTCGAAGTGCTTCTGCATCTCCAGCGGACTGGTGAAGACCTGGAAGGCGAACTTGCGATCGTCGTCGAAGAGTTCATCGTCGGTTTCGGCCTCCTCGAACCACTGCGGCTTCCGGAATTCGTCCTTATTGGAAGCGGAAGTCGAAGAACTAGGAGACACACAGGTAGAGAGAGAGAGAGAGAGAGAGAGAGAGTGGGTGGAAAAGGGGGAGGCATGAGAAAGGGATTTCCATTTCCATTTCCATTTGCAACCCTCGGGATTTTCGCAATACGCGCAGCCTCCGTTTTCTCGGAGAGAGAAAAGCGGTCGCTTTTCCCGTGTGCGTGTGTGTATCCTGGTGAAAATGTATCTATCATGGCAGGTGCCTGGTTATCGATCCGTCGGTTGCCGTTTGCTTGAAAAACGCCGCTGTATTCGTATTCCGGGGGCCCCCCATATTAATAGATTGCACTCCCTGCACTTGCATAATGCCTTATCCCTTGGCCCACCACCACATCGTAGTACTCACTCCGGCTCCTTTTCCGCCTCCGACTTGAACATTTTCCTCAGAATATCCATATTCCTGAATAGCAAATCGCCGATTAATAATCACTTGGTTTTCGGGGGCACCCACCAAAAAACTGAAATGCCTGACAGAGCGCAAAGCAAAGTGAGTTAAGGAAAACTAAAAGAACCAAAACGACGCGAGTTTTAACTGTTCCTGGGCTTCCTTTTTCCGCACACCGATTTATTGTTTATCTATTGGGGATTTTTTTGCATTAATTTTCACACACGACCGTCAAAAACTGACAAACAGCTGAGAACTGGCAATTCGAAGGGGTGAATTCGTGACACGACTACCGAACAGCTGATTATCGATTGTCCAATATCAGCGATATCGATAGTTATGCTGTTAAAGTCACGCCGTTCTGTTAGAATTAAAAAAAAAAGCCGTTAAAAGTTTACAAAATTTACCTGTTCTATTACTGAAAATTTAAATTGAACCTTTTGAGTGATTTCTGTAGGGTTATTGTGTTTTAAGATTCATTTTGGTTAACAATTGTTTTTATGTTTTTCTTTTTTATTAATTACCAAAACCAAAGTGGTACTTTGAATTTTAAAGCTCAATTTTAACTTATTTTAAAGAATACTGGCGCAATTACCCCAAACATTTTTTTCTGTTGAGGAAGGGCAGTTAGACACTTAACTGACTGAACTGTTTTTCCACCTATCCCCTTATCGCAGTTACAATCATCAATTCCGCAAAGAAAGTCTATATTTGTAGATCGAACTAGCGTGCACTTCACAAACCAGAAGAATGGATCAACGTTATTTTCTGTCTGTAATATTTTTGCTCAGCGGTACTTTCAATGTTCTGGTGGTAAAATGGGCCAACGAACATCACTTTATTGGCAGCGATGGAAAGCAACACAGATTTCAGCATCCGGCGGTTTTCACCGAGGACTTGAGTGCGGAGGATGCAGTTGCTCCTGATAGTCGACCAGAACCAGAGGAAACTGAGGGTCAGCCAGAGTGAACTTTAATAAGAAATAATTCTTTATTGAGCTTAATTGAACTTAATATTATTTATTGCTAAAAAGTATCTTTCGCCAACTAACTCCAAATATATTATTGGGAAAAATCTATTGATATTGTCATTAAGTAAAAAACTACCACTTATTCAATTTAATACTAATTAGTCTTTTCTAAAATCACTGCATTTTTGATTATTTATTTAAACTTTACATTGTTCCAAATCATATAAATAAAACTGACTATTTGCAGTCAAAAAATGTTGCCTATGCCCTAGTGCCTATTTTTTGATATTAATGACATATAATCTATAAATAAATTTAATGGCTTTTACCGCTTTGTTGTGTGAAACGGAATTAATTCTTAATTCAGCTTGAGATCATGGACTTCGCAGCCAACAGTTTCCTGGTCTTGGCTTCGCTTGATCTTATCTAGCTGTCCGCTTATCAACCAGTTATTATGGTGACTGCCTTCTTTTTGGTTTTATTTCGAACACGCATATAAGAGATAAGTGAGTTAGCAAAAGGTAAGAATTGGCACGCACCACAGGCCATATATGTAAATGCAAACAGACATTATCCAAGATTTATGATGGGAAATGTCTGAGCCCTCCGGTCTGATGAAATGTCAGCGCTGGAAGCTTCAAACCGCAACCTTATCAGCGCGTAATCCACCGCTTATCAAAATTGCATTCCATATACCCATGACCGATAATAAACCGCCGCGCCATGATAAACAAAAGGCTTTGTTATTATATATTCTTGTTTTTAATTATTAAAAGTGTAGCTGTTTTATTATATGGGTGAGGTGACCACGAAAGCACTTGCATTAAGATTATATTTAAACACATACGAATCTCATCGGTAGTTCGAAGGGATAGGATAGGATTGGATTGTGAATAGTGGGTTTTTTGTGGATCATAACAATAATTTCGAACTCAACAAGGACCCCTGGCTGGTGATCAGATCATCATTATCATCATTATCATCATCATCATATTCTTGGGGCGGGGGGCATGTTTATTTGTGTCAACAGGGGATAACAATGGATGCAGTGGCTCCTGGACTAGCTGGGCGCAGCCGTTTCAAACTTGCAGATGACGGCGAACATGGCCTCGCCGCCCAGGTACTTGGCCAGCCACCGGTTCTTGATCACGGCCAGCTTGAGCGTTTCGCACCCGAAACGGGCATTCAAGTTTGTGTGCAGGGCCCGTCCCATGCCCTCGATCACGAGCAGATCAGTCTCATTGGCGGCGATGGCGTCGCACAGCTCTGGCGGCAAAGTGCGCATGTCCAGGCAGGGACCCGTCTGCCCGTTGGCGTAGACCAGCAGTTGTCCCTGGGACCAGGCCTTCTCCAGTACTCCGCATTCCCGTGCGCAGTCGTCCAGCAGGGATCTCAGCTCCTCGCTGGTCACATCGTTGAGAGCGGGTTCACTGTTGGCGCATAGCAGCACCTTGGTTCCTCTTTTCAGAAGTCCCCGCACAAAGGGCAGGACGCCCAGGACAACATCCACGCCGCTGTTGTCCACAAAGACCACGGCGCACTTGTGCGGCGCACCCTTGAGCCGCTTCAGCCAGTTGTCCAGGTTGTCCAGCAGCCAGGGCCGCTTCTCGATGCGTTCGAGGGCCGAATGCAATCCGAAATTGCTGTCCTGCTCGAGGATATTGGATATGGCCTGGGCGCCCCAGTCGAACATGTTGCCAGCGAGCACGCCGCGCACCAGTTCCGTCCACCGGGCATCCTCATCCTCCAGGGCATCCAGTTCCTCGAGACGCTGCTTTAGCCGCGCCACTGCAGAGGCATTCTCCATTCTCTTTTGGCTGAGCCAAGGATCAGCGAATCCGTAGCGCCGCAGCATTGTTTCATTTAGTTGCAGGAGCTCACTGGTACCGAGCACAACTTTTCCCCGATTAAGGGGCACGTTGCGTTGATGCTCTTCCAACCGCTGGAGGTAGGCCGCCTGGAACTGATCCGCCCGCTGCGGTGCCGTGTGATCCTCCTCCTGTGATCTGGCCGCCACCTTGGCGAATTTGGCCACCATGTCCCGGAAGCAGTTGAACCAGTAATCCGCCGCCTTTATGTCCGTGTTCAGGTCCAGGGTATCCGGCTGGTAGACCGCCGGATCCGGCAGCAAACTCCGGCTGTGCATGGCAACGCGGGATGACGCGAGGCGATTGACTTTTAGCGCAGAATTGGTCCCCGTTTTTGTAATTAATAAAGTTTTGTTAAAAAGTTGGTAGCATGTCAGTGTGGCCAGAGGCATTGTAATATGAACTATTCCACAATCGATATGTCGATGCCTTCAATTTTTGTGAGGTAAAAGCGATAAGATTTCTGACTATCGAACTAAATAATCCCGTTATTCAAATAGTGGGCGCGCAATTTTAAAATATAGTCGAAAGTTAAATGGATAACTGTTCACGCTTTCAGGTATCAATACTTTTCTAATAAAACAGTGGAATAAAAAGTTATTATTATAAAAAAGATCAATTACAAAAAGGTTTTGAATATCTAAGCAACATAAATCCAAAACACATTAAAAACTCTTCAGATTCTCTGACAGCAATGGATATCTTGTTTGAATTTTAAACAATCCCAAAAACATTTAAAGATTTTTGTAGTTTAATAAACAAGAATTTATTGACAGGTGTATTCTGGGGTGCTGAATGTAGTAATGCTATGGCAATAGGTCGCTAATATTGCCTTACAATGGTAAACGGGAAATACAAGGCAGTATTTTCAACAACAATATATTAAAAAGTTTTGTAAACAAAATTTAAAAATCAAACATACCGATGTATCGATAACGTTATTCAGCTTGGCCTTTTTGACACGGGCTATTTTAAATGTCTGTCGTTTGGTCACTCTGAAACCTAAAAAATCTATTTAAGCAACCCACAGGCGCTCTTCTTCGTACACTTTTTTTGCTACGAGGATATGTCGCGTCGCGCATGAATTAATTATTAATCAAAAGAAAATTAACAGTGCTTGTGCAGTGCAAGTGTGATTTAAAATTTTAGGGTAAAAAAATCACACCAAACAAATTAAATTCACCCACACAGTCAAGCAGATGCATACGTGTGCACTTGATACGCACACAAACATACACACACACACACACGCGCGTACGCAACAGAGAGTTGTAGTTGTAGTAGAAAGTGCAGCAGGCGCGGTCCATAATACATACGTATATATAAGTAATTCGGACGTGTAAATAAACCGGGTCGCCCATAATTTAGGGGCGGTACTACGCCCTCCGCCGGAATCGAAATCGGAGTAGCGGCAAACGTGTTCAATTTCCGAATCTCCCTCCGCTCTTTCTATCCCTCTCCTTCTCTCGGTGCGTGCAAGCGTGTGTGTTAGTTAGTGAGCGGTCCGTGTGTGTGTCTGTTTTTGTTGGTCACTTTAATTCGCCACATACACACGCTCTCAAAAAAAAGACTCGCGTTAATCCTGCATCGTTTTTGTTGCTGTTTAATCCCTACATCCTGCAGCTTCCAGAGATTTTCCCTTTCGGTAAGCGCTTTTCAATCCAGCTTTTCATCTATTTTTGCCCCCATGCATTTACTTATTGGAGCTGTTAATGCCAGTGCGTTGGTGAACTTGATTCTGATTGGAGGTCGAGCCAATTAAACCGGTTCGTGTAAATAAAATCCGCTGAAGATTCGCGTTCTCGTTTTTCAGGCTAAATGCAGTTTTCCTGGTTGGTACCCGTTACTTATTAAGTAAAATGGGTATATTGAAATTGCAAAAAGTACATATTTGATCTTTACAAAAATTTGTATCTTATCAATCGTTATTTGTGTTATCTTTTAAAATAAACCTATAAGCCCAAGGACACACATTTTATTGGCGTTAGTTTACTTTAATTGATTGGTAAAGAAAGTTATGTCAATCATTTTTAATAATGGCAAATAATAAATAATGTATTAAAACATAAAATTTTAAAAAATCGGAAAGAAAACATGGGATTTTAATAATACATCCAAAATCTATTGAATATATTATATACATAATTTAAAGTCAAATATTTTTGATGCAAGGTACATTTTGTATTTCAAATATGCGAGGATATCAACTAGTTGGGGTACTTTACTAAGCTTTTCTTTAATTTTTTTTTCTTGTTTCTCCCCCGCCTATGCGGGCATTGCAAATGCATTTCTTTTTATCAGCTGCATTGTGGAACCGAATGCATTAAGGTCGCCGTTTTCCACGTGCAATTAGTGCCCACAGCTAATGACAATGGGCCACGTACTTATCGGCCGCACTGTAATGATGATAGTGCCCACCGGATAGGCGGAAAGTAATGCTCACTTGGGTCGTGATATTTCGTTTGTGAGAGCTAATGGCAGGAAAACACAAAGACGAAGTACTGATTATGGGAAAGATTTCGCGGAAGCAGTTCATATAATTTATACTGATTGCCCGAAAATCACGAATTCTTCGAAGTATTACTCACGTGGGTAAAGCCTTATCTACTAGAAAACTCTAAAATAGTCGCTTAAGAAAAGGAGACCTTTATAGTGCTAATTGGATAAGCAAATATTCCACTAAGAGATTGTTATAATTCTTTCAGTTTAATTCATAAAATGTATTAGTTTGAGAACTAACAACTAACAATATCTCTGAATGATTAAAGAAATTTCGCTAAAATTAAGTAACTAATTTAAAGCTTTCAATAACCTAGAAGCCGCTGAAGGCTTTTGGCTACCGTTCCGCTTGAGGAACAGCGATCCGCCTTGCACCCTGCTAATAAGCCACGCCCACCTGCCCCCTATCTTAGATACATATGTGTGTACAATATACCTGACCAACCCGACCTCGGCCTCTGCAGCAGTTGTTGTGTGCAAATGAAGCTATAAAACTGACCCATGCCACCAATAAACGAAAACTTTTTGCTGGCCACTCTTAATGGCCTAGAGATCATCTCCCCGTGCTCTTGTTCACCACCTCCTCATGGCAATGTAGCAATGTTATCCATTTCTCTACCCCTACCCTACCCCTTTCCCTAGCCATCTCTATCCTCTATCAAATCGAGTCTTAGAGGAGAAAGCCATCAACGCTCCGTAAATTCCCCCGAGCTAACACTGAAACTACAACAACTACATTTACCTATCTATACAACACACCTGCAACTACAGTTATGGCTGGCAGCGTATAGAAAAGAAGATGGGGAGCACAAGTGCGATGGTGTACGAGAAAAGATTTCCCCGTAGTAAACCGGGTTTTACTCAATCGTAATTGTCTAGGATGAAGCTGAATTTTTTTTATAGCACTGTTATTGCGGCTTTTTGTTGCGTTTGTGGCAGTCGTGTGGCAGCAAGAAGTGATAAAGTTGACCGCAGATGAAATGACAAAATGCTATGGACTTGGTCTTAAACACAGTTTCCTGCTCATGATCGAGTTTTTGATGGCATGTCTCTGTGCTCCAGTTCTATTTATAGGGAAGAAATCTGGGCTAAAGAACAGTCTTCGTTGGGAAGTTGTTAATTGAAATCCCTCTTTTTTGGTAAGCGTTTTTCTGTCTTTCTTTCTTTAAAGGAAAATTAGCGGCAACTTGATTATTAATCTTATATTTAAATATCTTCTTTTGATGATAATTCAATGTCAAACAGACATTGAAACAACAGAAGTTGTTGAAAAAACAGATTACACAGGTTGGCTAGATCGGAATTTTTTTTACCTAAGATTCTGAAAGTATTTTATCTGCAGATAAGTCATATTGATTATTATTTGTTTAATAATTTTTATTTGCAGTTTATAACATTTTAAAATTCAATCAATCCTAAAATTGCAATGATTACTTTTCCTATTTCTTAACCTATTCAAGATGCCTTTTTCATCTACTTCAGAGTATGCCAGAGTTTATTAGCTAACTTTCTCATTAATTTTTTCCTACGACACTTTCTCGTCCAAATGCTAGTTGGCAGAAGAGCAAAAATGATGCTTTTGCCGTTGTCATCTTTTTATGGGTGGCCCCTGCTGCAGTTGGCTGCTGCCACTCATGGCAAAATGAAGACAACTCATCTCGGGTTTTTAGCCCCTTGCCAACCGCCAGCCTCCCATATAAACCCTCTTTGGGGCTTTGAGCTTGATTGAGTGCATCAAGTGTGCACCGGGGGCAGTAAACATTGGATGCACAGAAAGAAAGTCTTCTTTTTTATAGTATTTCATAGCTAATATCATCTAAACAGTTTTAATATACTCTTAAATTATAAGAAATGGAATGTATAAATCATCTTGGATATTGTAACTTATGATATAAACTAACAAATAAGCAATATTTTTCTTAGTATCGCAAAACTCTTGGTGACAGTGGCCAGTGTTCAGCCGACGGCATCACTTTTCACATTATTAAACGTTAATGAGTTTTTAAGACTTGTTTGCGCATGTGGGCGATGCGATGTCGATGCCGATGCCGATGCGATGTGATGGCAAAGAAGATGGAGTGCTTCAGCCGGAGTTGCAGCCTTGAAATTGCAGTTGGCCGCCATGGCCAAAAACAGTCGAAAAAAAAAATGGTGGGTAAGGGGGCG
The DNA here is from genome assembly GCF_025200985.1 of Drosophila gunungcola. Classification (NCBI taxonomy): domain Eukaryota; kingdom Metazoa; phylum Arthropoda; class Insecta; order Diptera; family Drosophilidae; genus Drosophila; species Drosophila gunungcola. The sequence continues at coordinate 17,186,375 of NW_026453197.1, forward strand.
AAAATGGTTTAAAAACACACCAGCAAAGCAGCAGTTGCAAAACCAACAAGAGTGGAGCCGTGCCAACTGGAGCTACAATTACAAGCATCATTGGCCTTATTTCGTTTTGTTTTTCTTGCTCGTTTTTCGGAGCTGCTGTTTCGAATGTCACAAGATACACAGATAGAGACCCCGACCCGCACCAGCGGCATTAAAGCACAGTTGACGTAGCTGACTACGTATATTTGCACAGCTTTCGCACTCCACCTGCTGACTCCCTCGCTTTTTCCCCACTTTTTTTTAACGCCTTTTAGTTGCGCTTTTATGGGCATCCGAAAATGATTACGCGGCATTTAACACCAGAAACAGAATCTATTTCGCAAATGTAGCACTTTTATTTCTATTTTTAGCGCTTAAGCAGGCTAAAAATGTTTATAAGCCGGAAGGTAGACAAGAAATTCTTTTTGTTATCGCTGTTTTCAATGTCTTATTGTTTTTAAAAGGTATGAAAAACATTTTTGTGCTACACTTTTAAGAAAGAAAGATGAGGATTTCTTGCAAGAATGTTTGTATACTGTAAAACTTATTCTTGTCTAGGAAAATAAGGTACAAAGCGCATAGTCAGGGCTCTGAAATAATGGCTTTACAGCGGTACGGGTATGCTAAAACGACTTTAACAAAAGTTTATGAAACTATTGAATACACAACTTTATAAATTTTTTCCTCCCTCATTTTTTGTACCCATTTTTATACAATTTTTTCTTTCATTTTCGCCCGTGATTTTGCATTTTTTCCCCATCAGTTGCCTTTTTCATTCTCTTTTAAATTGTTGTCTAATGAAAATGCCTTGATTATTTATGAGCATAAATTAAAAATTAACAGTACGCCGCACACTGCACCAACACAGGCGCAATTCAATTATGTTGCATATATTTCATATTGCAATAGCAGCGGGAAATTTATGAGCCATGCCCCCAGGGTCGAACTTGACAAAGACCAACCGAAACCCGGGCCCAGACCTAAACACAAACCCAAACCCGAACCCAAACCAGGCTAAAACAAAACCGAATCGTACTGGAGCGCGCCAATCAGCCAAGCAGCACCGCCAGAAATGCTAAATTAAAAAAAGGTGGCTAATAAAAATTGTCCAGTTTCTATTTTCTCCTAATAAAAGGTTGCTTCTCTAGAGATGAAGTTAAAAAAGATAAAACTAGTAAGTTATTTAAAACTTTACAAAAAACATGACCATCAGAAAAAAAAATTTTTTTATTATTTAATTTGTGGAAAAAAAAACAAAGTTTTTAGAGGTTTTTTTAATACTTCTTACTATAGAAATTTAAAGTATGTTGATATAATTCTTATGTATAAAGTTTTCTAAAGATACTTAAGTACAAAATCAAAAGGCATCGTTGATTTTATATGTGAAGTTAAGTAATTAGAAAAAAAAAATCTTGGTTGTTGATTGAAACATTGTAAAAACATTTCCTGATTGCAAATAACTCCAAACTAACCAACCAATCACTACGTTTTGAAAAGTAAACCAAATTTGTGGTTGGCCACAAAGTGCGATGTGTATTTACGCATCCAAAGACCTTGGAAATAACCAGATTGGCCCAGAAAAAAGCCAAGTTGTCAACGCTGATTAACCAAATGCACTAGCTAGCAGCAACAATAGCTGCATCAACAACAAAGGTCCAAAACGCAGCAGCCAGCGCAGCATATTTACCAAGGTTGGCAACGCAGCTCCACTGGGTGCAATGCAAATCGTGAGCGGGTGGGTGGGTTGCTAGAGTGGGTGGTGCCCAGGTGGCTTTGCTGGATGGTGGCCCCATAAATTCTGATCAACTATTAGTGCATGAAAAGTAGCCGGAAAGAGTGTTCTGTTATCTGAGGCACTCGCATACGACGAATAGCGATAGCGGCGAAGCACACTCAACGTTGAAATAACATTTACCTAACATAATTTTGCACTCCTAAATTTAATATTTTCACATTCACGTGTCTCGGGGACCAAAAGTTAACTTAACTATGATTGCCCCTCCATCGTGCTAATTACAATGTCTGCCGGTTAAGTAGATTCAAATGGGTACGCAAGGTGTTTTAATTAGTTCAATGGCACATGCCACATGTGCTCTCCGCCTCTGTGTCTTGTTTCCAATCAATTTGGGTTGGAACCCAATGCCATTTGCACAACACAGATAAGCCGACTGACAGTCGTAACATCATCCAACGATGCACAGAACCAGTGAAACAATGGCATGCAAAATTGCAAAATAAATTACGCAAACAAATGTGGCTTCTGCCACATTGTAAATCTTACTCATTAATTTATGCAGACATTAATTTTATAAACTCGTAACCAGACACTTTTTACTCTTTATGACTAAGAAGTGTGCAGAAAAGCTTCGGCTTAACTTAAACATTTAAAAACAAATTCAATGTATTGTTGGGTAAATACTTTTAAGTAACTTTTTTGTTCAGAAACTTTTCTTTACATTTAGCAAAAAGTTCTCATCTCTTTTTCCTCACACCCCAATAAAGTTGAAACCAAACGCTTTGAGGCTTGATGAATTTCAAATATTTTTGTCACTATTGATTAGTTAGTATTTCTCATCATATATTGTGGAATATTCTCTTTAAATTTAAATTCCCTTGCAGATGTCGTCCCATTATAATCACAATGCGCAACGATGACTCAGAAATTCTTCGGCATAGTGTTTGTGGGTCTGGCACTTTGCATTAGTTTGTTGTGGTGGCGCCCGCTTGAACATTATGAGGTTGTGTAAGCTCCCTTTTCAAACAAAAAAGTAAAAAAACCAAGGGAGCAGAAATAAGCAAATGTGTGCCATAGAAATTTGTATTCCATTGTCATGGACACGCATCACATGAAAACGAGGAGCCGACTGGAAATGGGGGAATAAAGTCCGTCAGTCACTCATATGTTCCTACAGTTCTGGTCAAGATAATAGCACTTAATTTAAATTTGGCAAAATAATAATATCTTGGTATATACTGGCCATTCTTTGTTGTTGCTAGAAATCGCCATCGCCATCCATGTTTTCTTTGGAAAATCAAATTGTTGACTATTACCTACAAAGGTGTGTTCTTAAGTGAATGATATGTGGGCTTGTCTTTGAAATATCTGCCGTAAACCTATAAACCTATAACAACATGAGTGACAGTAAACTAATTTATAAAAACCTAAATATTGTAAAAGAATAAATCAAAATAAAAACATAAAAAACTGAATTACTATAATTGCGACCCCAAGTGTTCATATATGCGGCTGTAGGGAAACCATTGTCCCCTATACGTGTAAGTCGAGAAGAGAGTGCGATTAAAGTGGGACATCGAGGAAAAAAGGGAATCGGAGGAGGAATACAGGCTGCTGCTGGTAAGGAAGACGATTAAGTCAAGGCAATAATAAGGAAATAACATTTTAATGGCACAAAGAGAGATTGGCCTGTGTTTGTGTGTGTGGATGTGGGAAGGAAGTATTCCGCCGAAAATAAAGAGGATGGGATCGTAGGGTGTGCCGATGGTTCGAAAAACCGCACAACAGTAGAATCACGTCCACGCCCCCATTTCCCCCCACCTCCCCCGGCGCATCTCTTACTCCCGAGTGCGTTCATGCGTGATTGGTTTTTGTGATAAGAGTGGGTGGTTGGGGGCTTTTTTTATTCGAAAACGCAGTGACCTGCTTTGATTTAATTTCGTAAACTAGTTTAACGATTGAATTGGATTTGCTGTGTTTAAATTGAAATCTATTTGAATTGTGCTAGGCCAAGAATTCATTTATATAGAAATGCTATTATTGAGAATTGTGTAACGAAGCTTAGTTAATTTTCATAGAAAATAAACCAAGGATTTCGATAAAAAAAACTGTTTTATATTCTTTGCGTTATGTTACCACGTAGATGTGTTATAACACATTAAGTATTATAATTATTGAAAAGTTTATGACAAAGAAAATACAAACGTGCCGTTTAATGCAATAATTTTCCTTACACTTTCTGTTTCAATTTGTTTAAACTGTTAAATTATCACTTTATAATTAGCTAACAATGCAACTGAAACTAATTTGTACAAATAAAGCACCCGAGTTTTCAAATTTTCCATACAGCAATTATGTTCCTATTTAATTAAGTCAACCTTTCTCAATGCATAATTGGCCTAATCCCATAAACGAAGCTGCTGGGCATAATTAGGGGCAGAACAAAGCGTAACAACAGCAAATTAATGATGCGGGTCCAGCGTAAACGGGAGGTTTTCCGGGTCCGAGTTCGAGCCCACCCAATAATGGTCCAAATAGAATTACCATTGTGCCAAATGTCAAACCTCGAAAAACTTTTCGTTTGTTCCACTTATTTGTCTCCCTTTATGCGCAGGCTTTTTTGCTTGCCTTGTTTTCGTGCAAAGTTTTACAAATTGCATGGAAGTGGTATAAAAAAAAACAAAAAAATGTAAAGTTTGTTTTAAATAAAAAACGCCGCAGAAAAAAGAACTCGAGTACTGTAAATGAGCAACTGCTATGCAAACGCCGGGTTGCTTAGCATATTTCTGCTTTCTAAACGCCCCCGCTTCTTACTTATCCTCTTCTGCTACATTTAACACAACTGAATTCTTTTTTCTTATTTTACTTTCCTTTCTTTTCGGTACACAGAAAGTTTTTTTTATATTTTACATCAATATATTATGGACCTATGGTCCAAGATGGCAATCTTCACTTTAACAGATAAACTGATCAGAGGGGTATGACAAAGATTTACTATAAATGTTGATTTACTATAAATTATACCAAAGTCCTACTGAATTTTTACTGTGTACACATGCCAAACATTAAGCTCCGATTCTTTGTCCTTTTCTATTACCCACTTTTTCTCTTTCTATTTACTTTTAATTAAAATGCGAGTCATGAAATCTATTTTTTTTCTTGTGCCAAAAGATTCCAAGAGAAGGAAAGACAGAAAAATTAGCTCAAAAATCCGTTTTATGAGCCTGGGACCGCTGATGGTTGCAAATGATAATGATGATGATAATGTCCCCATATCCAGATACATTATTCAGTTGTCAAGTTTCCTATTTCGACACATTTCTCTTCGTTTGGCGACAGGTTTTCATACCCTCTTATTTTCTCGGTTTTCCTCTCGAAAATTCCTATTTAATTCGATGTCATTTATTTTCTCTTTGGTCGGCGGGAAAATCTCATCTTCAAAGCAATTTTTATGGCTTTGCCCATTTGTGTTGATTGATGCCTACCCACCAAAGGGCAATTCAAATGAATTACTTTTGTGTTATTAAAATGTATTTGGCTAATTTGTTTAACGTTGCATTTACTTGTCTGTTTACCTGAGTTAAATTTATTTTTTATTAAACTCACATACCTGGCAACGGCAAACAAATAAATTTTTGAAGCAGCTGGGGTTTTTTTTTTTTGTCAAGCACACACCATTATTTAAATTTAAACAAGTATGTCAAATCCTTTGAAAACCTGTTGTCTCTCATTTAGTCACTAACGTTCCCCAGACGAAAAGTTTTTTCTTTTCCGCACCCCTTTGGAGACTCTTTTTAATTGCTATTCCCATATCAGAACACAGCAGTTCAAGTTTGCTTAACAGTGGAGCTTCACTAAACTGAAACGGGTAAGGTGTTGGTGGTAAAATGTTTACTGTTTTTGTAAATAATCGCTTATTAAATTCAGTCGTGGTCATAAAAAAAGCCCATTTATTTTTGATCTCCATAAAAATTATAACTTAAACCTATAAAGTAATTAAATTAAATTGCATAAATCGTCAATTAAATATGTATTATACTCTTTCACTGTCAAAATAAGCTTTTATCCTATTTATCTCCATAATTATTCTACTTAGGGACGTCCGAATATTTTAAAAAAAAAACGCCAGCTGAGTGGGGAAAATTAGCATTTTATTAGCTGAAATTGCGAGGCGTCGTCATCGTCATCGCCGTCGTCGACGACGTCTTAGTTCATTAACCTGCCGGACGGACTTGGCATCGCATTTGTTTTTATGACTCCAGAAGCCGAGACCGGAGCGGTCTGTGGATTGTGGAACCTGTGTGTATGTGTAAAAGTGGGGCGTATTTATAGCGCTAATTTGTATCATTCCCTGGGCTTACCGCTGCTCTGCATGCCAACATGAAACAGAAATAAATTTTATTTGTGTGCAATATAAATTACGCGCCTTTCACATCAGGCACATCCAAGAGTCAGAGTTACAGAGTTTCCAGAACTTCTTGGCAGCCAGCCACAGATCATTAAAGTTCCAAGTGCAGGGACCCCAGACGCCTACAACGAGAATTACCCCCCATTGCCCCCGAAAAAACGACACTGTTGAAATTTATGTTTAATTTTTTATTTCAGTTTGGCGCGACTTGTTGTTGAAGTGTGCGCCAAACGAGTCTACTTAATTATACAAAATATTTTCTCTGCCCAACTTAAAGTCGGGTGATTTATAAGTTGAGAGCATGCTGGTGCAATGGGATGATGAATTTATGTGTGAAACCTGTTTAGGGGTATGCAAAATAATAAAATAAAGCCTGGAAGTCAAGTGGTAGCGTTTATGATGCCCACCTATTAGTCAACATATTATGTTCAGACGTGTTGCAGGCAAATTTTACTAGGTTTATTAGTGTATAACTAATTTGTCTTAACTGACTTAAATGTGCACTCAAAAGTAAAGACTCTATAGTTTTATAATTAAATATTTTAATTATTTTTATAAAATATAAATGGAGAAAAGGTAAATATATCTGTTCAGATATCCTACATTAAATTCAGATTTATGTGTGAACAAATCAAAAATTGCTCCCATGTTGGATTGTATGCTAAAAATAAAAACCCATGCTAAGCCGGTCCGGCAGCAAATGGAATGGTCACCAGCGGGTCAGCAAACTACTCTCTTAATTGTACAATTTCATTAATTGCATTTAATTGCCTACGTTTTCCAAATTGTTTTCACTGTGCGCCTTTTTTGAAGTGTTTTTATTTTGCTGTTGGTGTTTCGTTTGCTTTTTTTTTGCACTCTTAATTGCATTTTGTGTTACAATTTCATTTTGTAAGCGTTGTCACAATAGTTGTTGCCCTCGTTTATTGGCTCTGCTGCCCGCTGCTTTTGATTGTTTTTTGTCACCATCGGGACATGACCTTCGCCAACACAGCCGCCAATTCATTAATAAATTACTACAAATTGATTGCCATCATGCACAGATTTTCACTGAGTGCTTATTAATATATTGTGTTTGAATGTACGTACACACACATCACTTTCAAACAGTTTCGATCTGTTAACATTATGCAGCTATCGCCGCTTCACATCGCTTCCGCCTCGTGTCTGAGAACTTATTGTAAAAGCTGACACAGATTTTCATCAAATTAATTGCTGTGCGCTTTTTTAAGTGCGCGCCACACACTCAACAAGCGTGCTAAGTGTTTTCGGGCCCAAGTGCAGTTGAAACACGCTTACAAGCTCATCTACAGTGCCTGCAAATAAATTTTATAAATATAACATTTTTAAAAATTTTAATAAGATACTTAGACGAACTTTTCCAAATACAATGTGTTAAAAAGTTTAATATTTCTCTTATCTCAGAAATAATAAACGAAAAGCCACCCTTTTATGGCTTTGATTTATGTTTATGTTTATAAAGCTTTAAAATTAATGAAATCCAGATTTTTTTTAAATCCTCATAAACTTTTTCCTGTTGAGAATATGTTTTGCAAAAACTTAAAACTAGGTTACGAGAGCTCGACTTCATAAAATAAAAGTTTTGGCAAATTATAAACGTTTGAAAGCGAAAAGTTGGAAAATCTTCGAGCAACTACTGTACATAGCTGGCCTGCCACGCCCCTTGGCGCCCTCCAGCCGCCTTATCAGTGGCAATAAACAGCGCAGCTTGAAAAGCTTTCAGCAACGCCATTCTCACCCAAAGGCCACCCACACTCTTTTGGCCCTTGTAAAAAATGTTAGCTTCCGCTTTGTAGACCCGACCAAGAAAGAAGCCGAGGGGCCAAGTTAAAGCGGAAGGTGGGGGGGAGGGGTTGATGACACCGGAATATTTCAATTTATGGCACTTTGACAGTTTTTCAATGTTACGTGCTGCGAATTTTTGCGCACTGCTGCGCGCTCTATTTTAATTAAAATCCTGGAAAATTAAATTAAGAAAAAAAAATGTTGGCTGCAGCAGCAGGGCGAAGAATCTGACAAGCATTCAATACATATCACTAGGGCCACCCACGTATATATAAAATCCTATAGAGAGACAGAAATCAAAGCTCAAGTTCAACAGAAGCCGGCAAAAATTGAAGTCGATTTGTCGTACACATAAATCATCACTTGCTGTCGGCACTGCGACTTAACAATGACTCAAGAGTTGGCACCAATTAAATGCTGAGAACAGTGCAACTTCAATAAACTTTCTGCTCATTTCAGTTATTAAAAAGTTTGTTTGTTGTTTTTTTTTTTTTAATTTTAAAACTTCAATATGGAGTAGGTTTAAAGCAAACATAAAACCAATCAAGTCAAACATCTATTCAAATAAATGCTTAAAAGTGTTTAATTATATAATATACTTTATAAGCCAACAAAAGTTGTTTGTACAAAGTATTTTGGAACTCAATAGCCCAGAATGTTTCATTATTCATACTGCATGTACCACAAATCGAGAAAACACTGTGGGTGTGTTGTGTACATTTTCCCAGAAACAGTTGTTGAATTCTGCTAACTAATCGCCATCCTCTTGTTGTTTCAATTGCTTTGAATTGCATTATAATTAAGTTATAATGTAGATTTAATAAATATGGTCATCAGATAATAATCCAATTAGTTCTTAGATTCAAGAGATTCCAGTGAAGTGCAGCAAAAGTGATTAATTCTAAATGGAATTTCACTCTTTTTTTTGCAACCTTCTCCTACGAATTATTGTAAACATTTGTTTGCATTCGTTCCTGTTTTCAGCAGTTAAACTGATTACCTGTCAATTAGCAGTTCGCAAAGCGTGACTCGCTACTCCAATCCATTACGATTCCAGTACTATACATATGTGGGGATAATTGAATTTCAACATTTTACCATACCAATTATGCTCTTTTCAAGCAGAACTCTGAAATTGTAAAATGTATTCATTTGACATTATTGTAATTGAATTGTCTACAGTGGAATATGTATGCAAATGAATGGCGGCAGCACAAACAACCGTGAAACCGAGCGGTTTCAATTTGATTAATTTAAATACAGCAAACACAAATCGAATTGAAGTGAAATTCCTTTTGACAGCTGTGTAAAGATGTTTTTTTTTTTATGACCTGGTATGATGTAATAGTTATTCTTACTATTTTTTTGGCTAGGTCAGTTATTAAGCAATCTAATAAATGGTGCAAGTTTTTCGCATTTATCAAATGAGTTGTCAAATTGTTTTCGGGGCATTGAAAGTTTAAATTAAAATGTACTTTTGTGCACCCCCTCAGATTTCTAGGCTTTTATTCACAGTTTTATCCCTACCCAGATGGATAATTATAAAAACTGGAATTCATATTTCACATTTTCTTGTTATTAAATGTATTATTGATGGCTTGACATGGCTGAAAGGGCTCTCCAGTGAGCGCCACTGAAGTTTGCCTCTTTTGGGGTCTTGCACATGCAACTGCATATTTATGCAGAGTGCCGTTTCCTCTCACCGCTCAAAACCACCCACTTCCCCATCTCCATCGCCATCTGCATCTGCCCTTTAGGCAGCCTTGCCAAGTGGTGGTGGTGGTGTTGGTGATGATGATGATGGTGATGGTGTGCGTGTGCTCCACGTAACGTGATGTCAGATGGTGGGAAAAACTGGTTTTTCCGACTACCAACTCCCAGGCCCGTAGTCTTGTCTAGTTTGCCGCTCAACGAGGTTGACGTCGCATGCCTTATGAATGATTCAAAGGCACGTTATGTGCGCAAAAAATGGTAGATTCAAAAACTTAAATGAATTGAACGTCCGAAACTTAATATACCCTGATTGAGTGTATATTGTTGTTAAATGGTAAATATATTGGTAGCAAGTGCGAGAATGTTGCATTCCATTAGGAATATGCTTAATATACTTAATGACCATTAAAAGAATATTATTTTTTTGATAATTTTAATAACTTAATAATACCAAATAAATTGGATATATTTTTAATTAAGTATATTATGGTCCTTTAAAGAAGATAGCTTTATTTAAAAATATTCATAAGCATACTTCTCAGTTTTGTTTAAGCCTCTTTTGGGCCCCTTTTTTTGCAACTTTTAAAAATCCCTTTATTTACTTATTTTTAATTTTTTGAAAATAATTATTAGACATTAAAGTTTTTATTTAAAATTTTGATCTAAAAATGGATCCATATTTACCAAAACAAGTGATCTTAAATACATTTAAAAGAGCAATAATTGAAGAAATCATAAGTTTTATAAAAATGAGTAATACCCTATTGAAAGGGTATGTTTTAAGCCTGAAAAGCCCCGGCGAAATACCGTTAAGAGTTGTTGCGCTTTTGGCTAGTACTCGTTCTCCCTCTCTGTCACTCCAGCTATCTGGTTCTCTCGCTCTGACAGCTTGTTTGGCATGAGTTGTTATTGTTGGAGGTGATGCTGCCTGTCTTGCCGTTGTTTGTTGTTTTTGTCTGCGACTATGACCTTTGTCAATGGAATTTTTGGCCAAAACGGCATTTGGAGAAAAACAAAAAAAAAAACTGTATATTTTTTTTCCTCTTTCTGCTTCTTCTTGCCTTTGGCATTTTGGTGTGCAAAGCGCTAGAGATTCCGCGGTGGGATCCAGCAAAAAAAAACAGAGACTCAAGCCGGAAAAAAGGTATTGAAAGTTAAGCTTTGATGCGATTTATCGTTGCAGAGATTTCGCCATTTGCATTTGGGATAAATATGTTTGTGATGTTTTCGCATGGGGAATCGAACAGGGCACCAAAGAAAATGTCAATATAAATCAATTTTATTTGACTGCCTGTTTCAATTCATATGCTGTTTCCTGTTAAAGTTTTTGATTCTCACATATAATGCATTTCCTTGCATTCCTTTCTCTTTTATTGACAAATAAATATAATATGTTCTGTAATGTTTTCTGATGTACATACTCTTCCATTAGAGGGAGATAAATCTTTCTATATTTTATATCTAACACTTTAATTAACGTGTAGTTGCAGCAATTAACATGTTTTTATTAGCAGTTTTCTAGATACACGTCAATTAACACGACTTGTCTTTAAGCTACCAAAACAAAGATATATTGCAATCTCAAAAGAAATATTACCTCACTAACATTGAGAGATAAATCAAATTGATATTATCTCATAATTAATTTATATAGATATTAATTGCTAACATATGCGCTTAACCCAATTGGGAATAAATTGGTCAAAAAATAACAAACGGAACAAATACACAACACTAAAATAAATTGAGCTCAATTATCTGTGTATCTATTTGCTAACAAAAAGCGCTTATTCTATTATTACCGTATAAATATAAATCACGGCAGCGATATGAATTCATAACTTTCATTTTTTGTATCCCCTCCCCATTTATTCAATGTATCAAAATGATTTATCATGATGCTTATTGTTTTCTCTTTTCCTTTCTTTGCAGTCTAATAATAACGAAGGTCTTAATTTTTTTTGCAAAAGCGGAGGGAACTGATAGCGTAATATTGAAAGTGGTCCGGGAATGAGTTTTCCGAGGCGATACTGGACCTGGAAATCGTCTCCATGGACTGAGAGGATACGGCAATAGGCACTCTAAACCGGAGTCAAAGGTCAAACCGAAGGGCTAGCATGAGCGAGAGTGCAAGGCAGACACATAGACAGACAGCTAGAGAGAGGGAGACGAGACGAGAGGAGCTCCCATATGTGCCAACAACTACAACAACAACAACAACAAGAAATACAGAAAAATTAATAACATTTCACGCTTGAGGGAGCGATAAAAGTCTGATAACGATTGATAAACAAATAACCAACCAGCAACGTTTAAAACACAAGGCACAACCCACATCAACATATCGTTAACAAATATAAAACAGGGTACTAACATGATCGCCCCGCACTAATCCAAGATTTTGGTTCCACATCATCAAAATACAATCCCAATTCGCCAAAATCCGCAGACTATAGCCTCCTAGACACCAACGATAGTTAACAGAGATTATAAAATAATCATGACTTTCTCGACCTTCACACGCAAAATGCGCGGGCGCATGCGCTCCAATACCTGCCGAATCGTCCTGCTCACCTCGCTGGTCTGGGTAATCTTCGACTTCGTCCTCATCGCCCGCTACTCGGATTGCATCGGCAAGGATGGATGGCGATGCAAGCGATCCGGGGAGTACGACGTGGAGGTGAGCTTTATATTTGAATTTACTATCTTCATAACATCAAAAAGGATCTTTCAAAAGAAGCAATTTAAATAATAATCATTATAAATCACTTCGTTGGTAATCTTGTCTATCCTTTAAGAAAAAAACATTAAAACTTTATGATCCATTAGTTTAAAATGTTAAATAATGTTTTATTCATCGATTTATAGGACCTGAAACCGAACTTATTGAAAATACACTTTTAAAATTAACTATATTAGATTTATTTCAAAGATATTGTTTTTAATTATCCATTTTAAAGTCGTTTTTAAAATGTTTTTTTTTGTTCAATATTAAGTAAAATAAAAAAATGAAACCCCTATTGTTATTACATAAATATTAAACACTTTGCTTACATCTTAATTGCCTAAAAAATGGTTTATCACCAGTTACCCAATGCCGAACGCCTGGTGGATGACAACCAGTTGGTAGACGATAATGAGATCAATACGGAAAAATCCCTGGACGGAGATTCGGGATCGGCTCTCATCATGGGCCAGGGCTTTGCGCCGGGTGGCATTTCCATGACCTATCCGAGCGTGGTGCTAAAGAAATGGTTCCTGGCACCATCCGTCCAGGAGGCCAAGGGCAAACCGGGCGAGATGGGCAAGCCGGTGAAAATACCCGCCGACATGAAGGATCTCATGAAGGAGAAGTTCAAGGAGAACCAGTTTAATCTGTTGGCCAGTGACATGATCTCGCTGAATCGCTCGCTGACCGATGTGCGGCATGAGGGGTGAGAGTGGTTAATCCTTTGGTGAAACTGGTTCCTAAAATCCAACCCTCATTTAGTTGCCGCCGCAAGCATTATGCCTCTAAGCTGCCCACCACTTCCATTGTGATAGTTTTCCATAACGAAGCCTGGACGACCCTGCTGCGAACGGTGTGGAGTGTTATTAATCGCTCGCCGCGTGCCCTGCTCAAGGAAATCATCCTGGTGGACGATGCCAGCGAAAGGGGTGAGTTAACGATATAATGCAACAACACAGGACAACAAAATATGACTTTGTGTAAAAATACATCAAATTGACTACCCACTTGCAACTCTCAAATATATTTTAAATCAAACAATAAATGTTGTTATTTATACCACGCGTTAGAAACAAAAACTAAGTATACAGAAATAGAAATTAGATTGATCTCTAGTAACATAGTTAAAATTTCCTAAACCTGCACCAAAAACACTGTTGTGCTGTGTAATCTTTTCTCCTTAACAGATAATATCTATTTTTCAAGAGCTTCATTACTTGATTATCTATTTCTTCTGACTTATCTCACTTTACAGACTTCCTGGGCAAACAGTTGGAGGAGTATGTGGCCAAGCTGCCGGTGAAGACCTTTGTGCTTCGGACAGAGAAACGTTCCGGATTGATACGGGCCCGTCTTTTGGGAGCCGAGCATGTGAGTGGTGAGGTAATCACCTTCCTGGATGCCCATTGTGAGTGCACAGAGGGTTGGCTGGAGCCGCTGCTGGCGCGGATTGTGCAGAATCGTCGAACGGTTGTGTGTCCCATCATTGATGTGATTTCCGATGAGTCGTTCGAGTACATTACGGCCTCGGATTCCACGTGGGGTGGTTTCAACTGGAAGCTCAACTTCAGATGGTGAGTATGAATAGTTTCCTGGTCAAAAGGGTAATCCTTTTATAAAAACCATTTAATCCTCTTTTAGGTACCGAGTGCCCTCGCGAGAAATGTCGCGCAGGAATAACGATAGAACTGCTCCATTGCGTACTCCAACAATGGCCGGTGGCCTGTTCTCCATCGATAAGGATTACTTCTACGAGATTGGTTCCTATGACGAGGGCATGGACATCTGGGGCGGCGAGAATCTGGAAATGTCGTTCCGTGTAAGGCAATCAAATCAAAGCATTTTGCAGATAGCTTTTTCCGTTTTCTCTTTTGTTTTGTTTCAACTTTTTTTCCTTAGCTGCCAGGCCAAGCCGCAAAACAAATTCAGACCTTTGCATAAATCTAAGATTTCGTTTTTGTTTTTTTTTTTTTTTTTATTATTATTATTATTATTGAAACATTTTAATTTAAGTCTTTAAATTTGATCTAAAAATATTTGTACTCACAAAAACACAAACCATTACAACAATCATCGATGATAACCCGCAGATTTGGCAGTGCGGAGGCATTTTAGAAATAATACCCTGCTCCCACGTGGGTCACGTGTTCCGTGACAAATCGCCGTACACCTTCCCCGGCGGCGTGGCCAAAATTGTGCTCCACAATGCGGCACGAGTGGCCGAAGTTTGGCTGGACGAGTGGCGTGATTTCTATTATTCGATGAGCACAGGTTCGCAAAACAACAACCACCAAACAATCAACAAATTTAAAACAGTCAATAACATTCCAACCAACCACAAGTCGATTTTAAATTGCGTGCATCTAACTCCTACTTTAAGAATTAATCGTTTTCTTTATTGTAATTGGCTTCAAAACGCTAACAGACAGAAAAACAACACACACACATAAACACACAATTTTCGAAAATAGGTCCCCCACTAAAACACTAACACACAACATTAAATCAAGCTGATATGTTTTTTGAGCATAAAACTAATATATAGCCAATGATTTTGTGTAACCACCTAATAATATTACATATAATTAACTAGATATCCTTAAATATCTCATGTAGCTCAGCGAGCTCCCAAATCGATGGCAGAACACATCAACTTACTTTCTTATAACCGCACTGGCATAACCTAATTAGTATGTTTCCTCCTTATGATTTCTCTCAATGAAATTCTTCTCGATGTTCTTTAAATTCTTCTCAGTTTCTCAGTTTCTCATGCTCATGATCGTTCATCAAAGAATTCAAGCTCAGCTAACTAAGAAATAATATCACATGCTCTCAAATACTAAACACTAATGTTGAATAATTTAGATGCTTAGGTATTAACGTATCCAGTTATCCAGTAAAACCGAGTTGAAAACCCTAAGCTAAACATAACTTACATAAACTTAACTTGTTGCTTATTAATTATGCTTTAAGTATCTGACCAATTGGTAATTAATTTTAATATTTAGTTTATTATTTTAAGTTGTAACTAATATTTAATATTTTGTTGACATTTTTTTTTTTTGTGTTCTGGTTGCCTTGAGGGTTGGGTGTGGTTTGATAAGCACTTTGCTATGTCTTATTGAAATGGAAAAAATTTTATTGGTTTAAGATTCCTGTTTGAAGATAAAGAAATTGGCTTTCCTTAAAAGGACAAATTTTATAACTTACCAAATTATTTTACTTTTAATTTCAATTGATAAAAAGACGACTAAGACTTTTTTTTAAACAAAGTGCTTAGCAATCGCTCAAATTAATCTTGAGTTTTAGGGACCGCTCTTAATCTCGTTTTCTTCTGGATGTTGCTTAAATTTAAAGCCATCTTCCCTTGGTCTTAGCTCGTTTAGAAACTGCTGGTTTTAGGGCTGTGGCAAAACAGCAAGCTAGACATGGCTAAAACCGCTCTTTAACAAAACAGCTTTCTATATATTATATATCTTTGTGTATATCTTTTTCGTCCACTCCTTGACCACCAAAATGCTCGATTGTACTGCTCGATTGTCAAAATAACAACCAAACACACACAAATAAATCCCACAATGACAAACCCGATACGAATTATGCAAAAACCCAACCCAAAATCACTCGAATCCAGGTGTGGATGTGCGGAGGGGTGCTCGAGATCGCGCCCTGCTCCCGTGTGGGTCACGTGTTTCGCAAATCTACGCCGTACACCTTCCCCGGCGGCACCACGGAGATTGTCAATCACAATAATGCCCGTCTGGTCGAGGTTTGGCTGGACGACTGGAAAGAGTTCTACTACAGTTTTTATCCAGGTTAACAAACTACAAAACAAAAAAACAAAATTAAAAAATCAAAAACAAAAAAAAAAATCTATGAAAACCAACAAAACAAACAACAGAATGCTCCTCCACTTTCTCTCTCATTCTCACGTTCTTTCTTATCCACTCTCTAATTTCTATTGTCTGTCTCTTAAATAGTGTTTTGTTCCGTATATATCTCTGCATAACATAACTACAATATTTATCTCGAGCAAGCAGCACGCCCCCAGCATTATGCAATGTCTATATACACATACACTTAATAAATATTTATATCAATATTTATGATTTATGGCATGGCCGTGACCAAAAAATCCAATCCACAATATATATATAAAAAAAAAATATATAGCAAACCACCGATCAATCAACTGAATCCAGCCACGAAATATTTTTCTTTCTTCACCTTTTATCTTTGATTTGCAAAAAATGTTTTTGTTTTATTGGTTTCCCGATTCCCATTTATTTCTCTCTGTGTTGTTTTCGTGCCATTTTTTCAGTTCCGTTCTGGTCTTGTTTCAACCAACACCACCCCCTATAAAAACACACACCTGCTGCCTTTTGTCTTTGTCCCCTATATTGCGTCCCCATTTGCCACCACCCCCCAAAAAACAAAAATTTATAGTTTTGGAGAGGAATAATCACGAGAAAGGGTTTAAAGAAATTTAAATTTAGTGGGAGTGGTTAATAAGAGACTTATTTATTATGTCCCACTCCTTGAAATTCCTTTTTATAGCTTTACATCAACTTATGAATCTCAAAGTAAATATTTTATATTGGTTATGGATTTTTGTTTAAGCTTTTATTTTTTAAAACACCAAACTATTAATATATGTGTTTATGTCTAAGTCTCTTGTAAATAAGATAATTGGCATTGCTTTCACAGTTAATGTATTTAAAACGCTTATAATTGTTGGGCTGCATTCGTGTTCTGGTATTTGCATGCTTTTAATGTATTAACTAAATTTGAAGAATTTTTGCGGTTGCCTAATTTTATAGTATTTATCTTACATCACCCGCACAAATTCTTTTGTAATTATATTTGATCACAAAAGCATCTTTAACTTGCCTTTCTAACAAACACATACACCTAGAACCTAATACACAAAACACTCGCCAGCATAAATGTTTTCAATTTATATTTCCGAATGTCCTTTATTAACTTTTCCCCTTTTTTTTCCTTTATTTTACAATTTATTGCATATATTTAGGAGCTCGCAAGGCTTCGGCTGGCGATGTCAGTGATCGCAAAGCTCTGCGTGATCGCCTCAAGTGCAAGAGTTTCCGCTGGTATTTGGAGAACGTTTATCCCGAAAGCTTAATGCCTCTGGATTATTACTATCTTGGAGAGGTAAATTCATTAAACTCATTAAAATTGAGGCTTAACTTTAATTTTGTATTTAATTTATTTTATCAACAGATTCGCAATGCGGAAACGGAAACCTGCCTGGACACGATGGGCAGGAAGTACAACGAGAAGGTGGGCATCAGCTATTGCCATGGCTTGGGCGGCAACCAGGTGTTTGCCTACACCAAGCGCCAGCAGATCATGTCCGACGATCTGTGCCTGGACGCATCCAGCTCCAATGGCCCCGTGAATATGGTGCGATGCCACAACATGGGCGGCAATCAGGAGTGGGTCTACGATGCAGAGGTGAGTGCTGACCCATTAAAAGCACTGAAAATTTATAAAATTTCTATGTATTTTCCAGGAAAAGTGGATCCGTCACACGAATACGGGTCAGTGCTTACAGCGGGCGACGCGGGACGATGCCAACACGCCGCTGCTGCGTCCCTGCAGCTACGGAAAGGGCCAACAGTGGCTGATGGAGTCCAAGTTCAAGTGGCAGGCTCACTAGCTGGATGTCACTGGGACAACCGACGACTACAACTAAACTCAACGGATCCTACTAACTATACTGAGAACTTCCAATTTATGTTTAATCCTTGCTGGCTCTTGTTTTCTGACGATTATGTATGCTAAGTTCTTACGCATCTAAGTTCTCTCTATGCAAATATCAAATATCTATCTCTCTGTGTGCGTGAATGTGTTTGCGGCCGGATGATGTGAATTATTCCGGCGGCAGGATGTCTTCCCAAAATCTTGATGCGCGTGTGTGAGTGCGTGAGAGTCAGTACTAAAATTTAGATTTATCCGTTTACATGATATGCATGTATATTGTGTTTATATAGGCAGGCAGTTCTACGATTTATCTAGGTATATATGTAATTGTAATGTAAATTTACATTAGCTTCGACCAAGTACCAATAAATTGGCATTTAACTGACGTTTTGTGCTTCGCAGAATATCATTTAAAGAGTACATAAATTGAACCCAAGCAAATGCAGGCCAAGCAATTGCCACAAGTGTGTCATAGCAAAACATAATATAATAATAAACAATACTACAATGATGCAGAAGGTTCTAATCTCTCTTTCTGCTCAACGGAAAAGCCCCAAGCACACGACATTCCTAGCTAGAATTGTAGTTGAGGAAATCAAAACGGTTCGCTCTTTTTTTTGTATTTAAACTTTAAGTCACTTCATGGGTTGTTCCTTCTGCGCACCTATCCCACTTTAGGCTATAAAATGATCAGAGAATCTGTTGCTTTGTACCAAAATAACGCGCTCTTCATATCACAAATGGAAACTACACGAAAATGCTTCTAAACCATAATCATTATACAATGGAAAAAATATAAAAAAAAATCTCTAAAAATTGCACGCATATCATAAATACAGTGTAAAAATATTTATAAACTACATTCAGAAGAGAAATAAACAAAAACAATGTAAATACGATTAATGTAGCTATTAAAATTATACATTTAAATAAAATATTTATGTAGTACCTATATGATATACACATATATGCAAAGCAAGCAAAACTGTACTATAAATTGCATTTAGTTCTAGGTTTAACGTTAAGTTCTAAATTAAATTTAGATTTAGTCAAAGTTTTGCATAACATCAACAATAGCTCTCGACTAAATATTGCTCAAAATCGAAGAACTCACTCTCTCAGCTATTGTGTAAATATTTCGAAAAGTATTCCAATCAAAAGAATGAAGGAAGCGGAAGCATAACCTGACTACGAACGAAATTCCACAGACCCCTGACAGCAGCAAACTGATAAGACAGAGACGACACAGGCCAAGTAAAACTTTTTAGCTAAATTTATTTTTAAAAACGATGATAACGAGAACCCATAGTTATAGAGAAACGATATACATATGGAAAAAAATAGCAACTATTTTTAACTGGTGACGGTGCAATTTTTAATTAACATTTATAAAATAGCAAAAACAGGAAAACGAATCCAATCAAACAACAAACACAGGCAGGCCAACTCCTTTTCCCCGAAAACAATCCTATAACAAGTGTTTATGTATGTTTTGTAACTGCTATGTATGGCCTATACAATACAACATTATAGCTGCCCATACGTTTTAAATTGTTGATTTATATATTTAGCTAAATATAGGTTTCCCATTTCTCAATTGTAAAATCTCTCAAATCACAAATCGAAGGAATAATAGAATGATAACACTATACTGAATGTAAGCCAACATTTTTTTAATGAATTTTTCATTTAACTATAATTTTTGTTTGTTTAGAGACTTTTTAAATTTTATAAATAAAAAAGATGACAAAATTATAAGAAAATCTATAACAATTATGAGTTTTATTCTGGAAAAGTGAGGGTGGTGGTCGAGACGGTTTGATCTTAATTCTTGAACTGTAAGTTACATATTTCTCAGAGTGAAATGGATAATGACTCTCCTAATTAAGAGTAACTACGGATTAAAAAGATTAAAGCTAATAACCAAATGCAATTAGAATTTGTACAATAACAGGTAGTTATCCGGAGATAGTATTCCAAACATTAAACTGTTTATATCTAGCAGTTATTGAGGGAGGGCATAAATTCAACGCTACTGCATCCTTTAAAACGAGCATCCGGTCGAAAACTAGCATTAGCATTGTCCAAGATTCCTGTTTTTGTGTCAAGCTAATAGTTGCTTGTTGGTTTGATTTACATACGAGCGATCAATCACTTTAAATAAGGGAAATTCTAATTAAACCGCTTGGCACATCTAGTTGACAGTTTCCTTCTTTAGCGGAGTCATTACACTGCTCGCCATTTCCATTAGTAAATAAACATCACTTTGGCTTACTGATAAAAGTAAAAAGGATTTTTTATTTTCACATGACCGGCACGGCGCAAACCACAGGAAAATCGCGTTGTCAGATTAAAACTACGGAAACTAGCATTAGCGGAGCATTGGATTAGATGG
This sequence comes from Drosophila gunungcola, assembly GCF_025200985.1. Classification (NCBI taxonomy): domain Eukaryota; kingdom Metazoa; phylum Arthropoda; class Insecta; order Diptera; family Drosophilidae; genus Drosophila; species Drosophila gunungcola. The sequence continues at coordinate 17,206,902 of NW_026453197.1, forward strand.
TTCCATTGGTGTACTCGTTAATGTTTACTGTTCCTTGGTTTCGCGCAGACGACGGACGGCGGATCGCACGGATGCGGCGGCGGTGGTGGAGTACACCCAGGCGCCACCGGCGACGGTGCGCTTGCATCGTTTGCAGGACCAGATACCCACGACGGCGCGCTTCATCGAGTCCTGTAAATAGAGTAAAGTCGCTTAGTAAGGCCATTAAGTAGGAGGTCTCCCCAAAAGGGGTAATGTAGGTACATTAAAGTCGGTCTATTTGGGTACTAATCTACGATTTACATATTTTTTGTGGCCCCACAAATCGAGTATCTCTAATCTAGGTAGATAAAGATAGGTGGATTTTAGTAACCAAAAATTATTCTCAATTTTTTTGTGACTCCACAAATCGACCCGCCTTTTTGAAGGTATATTAAGGTGGACCGATTTTTGTGCTGCGAAACGATTATTCACTTTTTTGGTGTCCCACAAACCGAGCCACCCTCATGTTAAGTATTAAGGTGAAGCGAATTGGGGGCCCAACAGTTTTGGTGGCCCCTCAAAGTGAGCCACCCTGATGCAGATTACTGGCCACATCTCACCTTTCCGCAGAAGGAGCAAGTGTACTTGCTGTGCTGCGTGATTTCCATCTTCTTGACCATCTTACGCAGGGAGGCACCATAACGGGTACCATATTTACCAACGATTCCAACCTTCTTGGTGCGCTTGGCCTGTCAACAAATAGAGGGTTAAGAATGTGGTTAGTTCCAATTTGTGCAATGGAATGCCAGTTCTCCATACCATTTTGCTGTTGTTGTCGATGTGTTAAACACAGGAAAGATTCGCCAGCAGTATTCTGTGCACGTGAAAGAGAATTAAAGATAAATTAATAGAAAAAAAAACGTGGAGCAAATATTTTGTACACTTACTCGCCGGAAACGAAAAATCGAAAAGAAGGAAAAGTGTGACCGCCGCTCGTCGCTGCAATAATACCACAAATTTCAACCGCAACAAGGTGGAAAACTTGGATATACAATAAGCTGGTACTAGAACCAGTGATGCCAAGGCAGTTTGTTTTTTAATTTTGCAAACTTCTAGCTTTTTTAAAAATAATTTTTTTCCTTAAACTGTTTAATTTCTTTTTTATTGTAATTAAATATATATTTGAAATAAATGTTTTATTAAAAACTTAAATATTGGCAAACAGTATGCTTTACTAAAATTTTAAATAAATTCTGAATAATAATGCTTTTAATAATGATCATACAAACATTCGTATGTCTTAATATATGTCAAAACAAGTATTTTTTACTCTAAAAATGTTACCCCTTATGAATTTCTTCTTCAATTTTCCTAGAAAAGTGCCAAATATATGAACATAAAAAGTTCAAGATAAAAATACACAATTTATGGTTTCTTTTTCATTTATTTGCATTAAAACTCCGCTGAAACGACCAAAACGTTATGGTGTTATTCTCTTTTGGTTAGCTAGATCTACAAAAACTACGTAGACTTTGTAAAATTGTATTTCTCTTAAGATTTTCGTATTCTTAGAACGGACGTACTAGTATGCCTTAAGCCTTAAAACGAAAAAATACGTATACGTTACTTATCGGAAAATTTATACATATCGTTGACAAAGAAGAAATAAATAGGCGCCTCCATAATTTAACAAAACTATTCCAGGAACAAAATAATATTGCAAATAATATTCGCCAGCTAACGCCCTAAAACCAATAGTGAAAACAATGAAATTTAGCGAGAACCAAAATCTTGGACATCGTTTTGCTGACTTCTGCGTGCAATCTAAGTGTTAATAATAAGTATACGCAATGGTTAACGATGATCGATCGGGGACCTCACTTTGGCGTTCGGGTGGCGGCGCTGATCTTCTGCTTCTCGGCGTCGGTGAACTCCAGGATACTCTCGATGGCCTGCAGATGGCCCTGGGAATTCTCCTTGTCCGTCAGGAAGTAGAAGATAGCGCTCTTCAGGAATTGCAGCGTCACCTCCGGATCCACATGGGTGCGATTCTTCTGGGCCTCCAGCAAGCGCCGATAAATTGTCTAAATTGTTTTTTGTTATTTTATACATTTTTACATTAAACAGGTTAGTTGGTTTTGGTGAAAAGAGAGAGAAAGTGCAAGAAGAATATAGAGAAGATTAGTCAGAATATTAAATTCAAACTGATAATCGAAGAAAGTGTGGTTAGTCGTCGAAATCAAATGTATTTACAAAAGGTTCGCTTTAATCTTGGTAGTGCTATGCCATATGAACATTTAGGTTATAATGTTATGTATGTAACACTGAATAATTTTCTGGGAACGGTTATGGTTTTTAATCGGGTTGGGCTTTAATTGAAAGTTAACTTGAGATGAACCACATGCTAAATGGATCTTAGATAAGAGATTAGCTTTTTGTGTGTCTGGTACTGGTACTCTCGAATCGAGGGCTCATCTAGCCGGTTGTGTGTCATGTGTGAAATGATGTTGAACATACCTCTAGTTGTTACCTCTACAAAACAGTTTTGTTTGGAAATAACAAGTACTTACAAAACAAAACATACTTTTATCAAAATGTTTATAAAATCTTGAAGTTATAGTTTCGATTGGAACCCAATAACCTTACCCTTGCCCATGAGCGCGAATGCGGAGGATGAAAATGCAGGTTTGGTTAGTCTCGAGGGGTGTGGTGAGGTGTGGGATTTCTGGATGGTAAGACCCAATGTTCGATATAGCCAATGTGCGTGATCAAATCATAAAATTCAACTAAAAATTACGTTTTTTTTATCTTCTTTTCAGTTTTTTTTTTGTTTTGGCATAATAAATCAAGAGTTAGTTGGGTTCAGTTATTTTGGGGGGAATTTTTTGTTAGGGATATTACAAACCTTACGCGCGCCAAGTACCCACAAAGAAATCGCCTCTTTTGCAGTAAGGAGAGCATTATTACTTCCGCACTCTCTCATTCTGCACTCTGATGCCTACAAAAATAGTTTGGTTTTTGGTTGTTTTACGACAGAAATATTTGAAATTTAGAAAGAGTTGTTGCTTTAATCGCTAAATTAAATTAAAATGTACAATTAAACCAAAAAAGAATTATAGAAAAAGAGTTCTAAATATCCAGCATGCGATTGGAACATTTCGGAATTGAAATATGAACATGCACTTGCTTGCGCTCGTCACATTCTGCACTACGTGACTGTACTTAGGCTACTCGAACTCGCAACGGAATGGAAATGAAACAAATCAAATGAATTGAAAGTAAACGTTGTTGCATTTAATGTAAGTTTTGAATGTGTTGTTGTAATCTTGCTAGAAAATAATTATGCAAATGATCTTAACAGCTAGAAACGAAATAAAACGAAAATGTCGCTTGTGTCGATCATTGTCAATAACTGATTATTGGCGGGGGCATTTCAATTAAGTGCCGCTTTTCCAGCCAGGCAAAGTCAGCCCAATTGAAGTGCCACGCCCACAAGCAAATGGAGATTATAGGTTGAAGCGAATGCGTGTTGTTCTTGTTCTTGTTCTTGTCGAGTTGTGTTCTTGTTGTTCTCGTGACGGTGTCGAGAGATGCTAAGATGTCTCACGATGCAACAAAATGCAACACACAAAACAAAACCGAAAATAGGATGAGGAATATATTGAAGAATCTTACGCGTATGTTCTCCAACTCGTCCTGGGTGCTCTGCAGCTGGTGCAGCAGCTCGTTGATCGACACCTTGCTCTCCGGCTGACGCTGAGCCAAGTCTAGGGCCTAAAAAGTATAAAATAATAACATGGCTTGAGTACAACTAAATTATATTTAAGAAATCGAATTCTACAAATTATAAACCTTATAATTAAATCTATATTTAAATTAAGTTGATTTAACTTATTTACTTTTTTTATATTTATATTTTTTGATTGTTGCCTAATCAATTAAACTAACGAACTCTTAACGTGCAAAAAATCGTACCTGATCCGCTCTAGAAATGCGCTCCGCCTCCTGTCCCTGCTGGTACATATGCAGGTACATCTTGTTCTGCTTCTCCTCGTGCTCGACAAGCTTTCGCTGCAGGTCCTCCAGCTGCTTCTCCAGCTCCCGGATGCGCTGCTTGGCCTGCTCGTAGTCGGGCACCATGTCCGAGTAGCGGGTGTTGCACTCGGCGAGCTTTTGGAGCAGTGCCTCCACCTTGTCGTTGTGCGATCGCTTCAGATCGCTGGTGGCGCTGTCCTGCGTCCGGATGAGCTCCTCGATTCGATGTTCGTACATGCGTATCAGTTCCTGACGCTGAAGCTCATAGTTCTCCAGATGGCTGGCTGCATCGCCACCTCCGCAGGCCACGTCCGGTTCCTCGCCATCGGGCGTGGCCGTGCCACAGGCCTCGCTCTGCGTCTGCGAGTCCTTCGAGTGCACCGACGACATGGTCAGGTCCTCGAAGTGGCCGGAGTCCGCGTAGGAACTCTGCATTTCCGCCGACATCTGCATGGCCTGCAGTTGCTGGTGTTGCAGCGAGTTGATCGTCTGCTGCTGGCGACTGAGGTGCCGTGGACTGCCCTTGGCATTGCCCTCGTCCACCATGTCCACGATGGGCGACACATCCTGCGAGGTCTTCAGCTCCGCCTCGCGCACGGTGACCGCATCGGATGAGGCGGATCGCTCCTCCGGCGAACTCAGCGATGCCTTGAACAGGCGCAACTCCACCACCTCGCGGGTCAGCCGCAGTAATTCCGTATCCTTCTGCTCGAGGTCCTGCCGCGCAATGCACAGCAGCTCCTTGAGGCGCCGAATCTGGCGCTGTGCCCGCTGCGTGGGCGTGAGATAGTCGGCGCCCACCTGACCCGCGTAGTTGGAGCAGTGCACCACGTACTTCATCTTGCGACCACTGAATGTGGTGCCGTTTCTGCAAGAGAAAAGCAATTCGTTTAATAAGCAGAACTTCAAAAACTTAAATTTAATATCAATAAATATATTAATAGTCTTGAAACTAAAATCACTATTAACTACATTAACAGAACATGTTTCCTGAAATAATTATTAAGCTGCCTTCTATATTTGGAAATGCAAATGTTTTTGTACCGAATAACTTCTCTTAGATAAGTAAATAAAATTATAAAATCGATAAAGTAAATTTAAAAGTCTTTATAAAAAATATATATTAATAAAAAAAAAAAAATTTAGGAGTCTTATTTACCAAATCATTTTTTATCAACGAAATCAAAAACACACAATAACATATTTTGTCGACTCATACCACATTAACTACCTACTAAAATAAGGATTGCAAAGTTTTTTTACGGTTTGAATAAATAAAATAAAATTAAAAAAGGCAAACAACAAAATAAAAATAATAATAAACTGATTTTACTTAAAAATTACAAATCAATATTAATTTAAAACCTGTTGTATAGTTTACGACTTAAGTTATATTCTTTTAATTGTATAAATAATATTCTTCAAAGAACGTGAAATATTTTCCGTAGACTCCATAAAGAACTGAAAGAAATAACTAGTTTTCTATTCCCTACGGATTTCCTAATTAAGAACCTTTGAGGATATAACCTCATACTGCCGACATGCATATCTTTAGTGATTAATTAAAATCCTAGCTTGTCATTTGACGGAATGGTGCTACCCCCTACCTGGCCACATAGGGGTGCTCGCAGGACATCGTGGAGCGTCCCGAAGTGGTGGTGGCGAACGAGTACATCGAGTCTAGATCATCGTCCAGATAGGTGCTGGGCGAATCGGGTGTGACGGGCGGAGTCCTGGGCGAAACCTTGGATTCGTGCAGAGTGGATAGCTTCGTCGTGGCCTTGACGCAATTTCCCTGGCGGATGCAGGTGTGTTGTTGGTGTGGCGTCTCTGCCGATGCGGATGCTACTGCTCCTCCTCCTCCTCCTCCTCCTCCGGTTGTGGCCGGCGTCTGGGGCGTGCTAGGGTTAGTAGTAGAAGTCCTGGGAGACGACTCCTTGATGCTGCTACCTGTGCCCGTGGCCGTGCAGGTGGCACTGCTGCTGATGTCACTGCCGCCGTTCAACTTGAGAGACTGCAAGATTGGAGATGGAAGATGGAATTAGCAACAAACTATCTCTCGCCGTTGTGGTGGCTGCCCCTCGATCGCTTAATCTTTGCTTTTTGTATTTTTACACTATTGTTTCACTCTTTAGCTATTTTCTAATTTTGTTGCGTGGTCGCTGCCTAGTCGTGCATAGATTTGTTTTTTTTTTTTTTGAGTATTTTGCAAAAAAAAAAAAAAAACAAGAAAAAGCCGCGTGAAATGCAGGGTAAACCAATTCGCATTTGCAACGCCCCTAAAAGCAATTTGTTGCCATACATTTAACAAAACATTGTCGGTGGTTTGTATTCGCAGCATTCGCTTTGGTTACTTTCATTGCGGTGCTCTCTAAAATCCCCTCCCTTTTTCGGCTCCTCCGATTCAGCAGCATTTTTGTGGTCAATTAGCTGCTCATTAGTCTGGGTCCATGCGGGCATTTAGCATTTAGTAATTCGCATTTAGCCAGTTAGCCGCTGGGCCCAAGTCGGACTTAACCGACTGACTTAAATCGCGGCTGCGTCGATTAAATCATTAAACCCTGCAAATTATGCACAAATTTCTCCGATTAACTTGACGCAAAATAACCACTGAAGTTTGAAACTAGAGCAAAATAATTTATAGATGTTTTCTACGAAAGGTATTAGGGTTAATTTTAATAGTTAATTTTGTTTTAAAACAAGATTGTCAGAATTTCTTTGGACCTTAAGAATATGTAAAAATTTACTCAGCTGTTAGTGTTGGCAAGTCATCCTTTGTTAACAAATCATCAAAGTTATATTTCCAACACTTGGTAAGGAATCGGAAAATTCTTAAGTATTTACTTGCCATTGCGCCACTAGTATGTTTTTGTATGCCTATAAAAATTTGACTAACAAAAATAAAGAAATTTGATTGAGCAGACAAATAATGCCCGATCGTTGCGTTGTTTAAATGATTTTCTTTAAAGTCTTATCTGAAGTAAACCATTTAATTTTTACAAAATATATGTCTGTTATTGTTTTTGTGTATATTGAGTTACGTTAAGTAATATATAATCAGTTTCTTAATTACCAGTTACACTTTACTATTAAAATAGTTTACTTAACCCACTCTGTAGGAAAATGTTAGCAGAGCAAATGGTTCATTGACTGGCACTGCATCGATTGTTTTGTTGTCCCCGATGTGTAGTGATTTAGGAACCACTGCCCCACTTGTTACCCCTTTTTTGTTTGCCACGCTGACCAACTCATCATTTGGTTGACTGCCAACGATCCGTTGTCAGCGGGATTTGACTGAATGGAAGACAGCATGGGCATGGGCATGGGCCATAGTATCTGGACAAATTTGTTTAACTGCCTCTTTGCATTCTTTCCACTCTTTACAGGCCTATGTACGTATACATGAGTATTTCATAATCTGTAATGAGTTTCTTGCTCCACTTAATTGCCCAAGTTCTGGGGAACATTTCACGGCATTTCTGGAATGGCAGGCAAAAAGAAACTGTTTACGCACGGCTAAACAATGGCTAAAAACCTGACTTGGAAGGGAAAACACGGAAAGATAGGGGAGGAGTCCGACACACTTTGCCACGTAATAACTAACCTCCAGTCAGAAGCGGTTTTATTACGCACTTGAGCCGACTTAAAGCCATCAAACAGTCACGTTCTAAGCATCTTACTTGGCTTATATGGCGCTCAGGTGCCATCAATTAAGTTGCTGACTAAGAAAAATCAATGACGTTGATTTCAAACAGAACAAACAGAGAAATGAGCAGACACAATGCAGGTGAAAGCATCAGACCAAACTCACGTAATGGCCAATTCAGCCCACTTGGCACTTGGCCAAAGCCCCACTGTTTTGGTCACGTGTTGGCAATCACTTTTCGCTGCTGTGGGAATGTTTGTTTTGGCCAAGTTTTTTGGCTAAAATACAAAAGGACATCAAAACGTTTGCATACTTTTCAGGGTCGAAATTAAATGGGATAGTAATGGATTTTAAATTTGTATTTATAATCTTTAACCAATATTATTTTAAACAGTAGTTTAATAAAACTTTGTTATAGGTATCCAACTGCCAACTTTTTATGACGGGCAGTGGTTCAAGTTGACTGTATTTTTGTAGACTGTATAAATCATCCCTAATTGCTGAAATCGTGGGAAGAACTTTTTCGAAAGCTCAAATACGTTTTAAAAAATAACTCAAATTTGATTACAAAAACTCGTTTAAGTATAAGCTCCTTTGTGTTTCTTAAAGATAAATTTAAACAATACTTTATGTACATTTGAAAAGTTCGACTCAATCTGATTTAAGAATGCATTTTCCCTATACGAACATAATTATGTATTCACACGTGCCACTTCTTTTCTACCCCAAAAACCACACATTTTCACTTGAGCATTTCCCACATAACTAGAACGCATAGTGTTTAAAAATCAATAGCAATTATGAATAAATAATGCAAAAGGGCCAACGAACTTCCACTTTTAATGATGGCCGTAAATACATATAGCTATATATAGTTGAGTCCAAGGCGGGTAATTACCATTTATGAGCCATGGCCCCAAGTTGTTGTCTTCAATTTATAGCGCTCGCACTGTACTTAGTCTAGGTACTGGGTACTTTGCAAAAAGGCGAACAAAAACCGAGTTATAAAGGCAAAATGCACGCTTCAATTGTTTAAGCCTGTGAAGGTTTAAATTTTAAACAATATCAGAGAGCCGAACCGCGAATCTTGTGCACGCGGTGAGTTTAAAAAATCAACTGAAAGGCAAATCACTTGGCCAAGAAGGGAAGAGAGTGAAAAAAAGACGATGAAGATACCAAAAAGGTGGTGGTGAAAACAGAAGTGAGAAGAGAGCAAAGCGGGGAGGCCAAATAAAAAGCTGCGCACTTGCATTTCCTGTTCTCTCAACCCCCGCGAATCACAAGAAAAACACAAACAAACCGAAAATCAGCTGTTTCCTAGGTACAATTTGGCAAACGGAACAAGCGGAAGTGGAAGCGAAACAGCTGCTAAAGAAAACACGGAGGGGGACGGTAAAGAAAAAGCTGAAAAGGGGGGCTGTGAAGGTGAAGCGTGTGTAAGCTGTGTTTCTGTTCACCTTTCTTCTTTCTTGGCATTTCCCCTTTCTTTCTGGCCAAGCATTATGCAAACTCAGCTTTGGGTATATTTTTGTTGTTCCCTTTGTGCGGTACAAATATATTATATCTGGTTTAATGATCGCTGTCGGCGGGAAAAGTACAAACTGTAAGCTTCGTGTCATCACGACAGTGGCAAAAGTGCAAGTGACAAAGTGACATTACCCAATTAAATCAATTATAACTTTCCAGAACGCTTAAATCCATAATCAAAGAGCCAATGAAAAGGCATTAAAAACGTTTAAGGTAACTCAAATTCATAGTTCAAGACCAATACATTTTTAAATGGAAAGAATATTTTGTTTTAAAAGTTAAAAAGGTTTAAGGAAATGATAAAACCTACTGTTGTTACAACTTGTAAGATTATGATGTAGATTTAAAATGTACTTCAAATTTATTTGGAGTACCACAACAATTGCGATAAAAAAGGACTTGTAGTACCAAGCCAATTTAATACAACGTATAGCTTAGAATTTCAAAAAACTCCCTTGCCCATTAATAGTTTCCAAACAAATAAGTTACCCAATAACCAATCAGTTTCAAAATTTATTGACTTGATAAGTTGGAAACCATGTAGTTCATGTTAGATATTCGAAATTGCAGTTGTTATTTGATCAAAACTCGATTAGCATATGATACATCACATAAATTAACCTAATTTTGACTTATGACTTATTTGTTCAACGCTCCTATTTTGCTGGCTTTTCAACGATAAGGAAAACTGTAACTATGAGGTAAGCATACATATTTAGACTTCTTAACGGGGGAGTGTGTTATGACCGCTCCTGAATTCCCAGAAAATGCCTAGAGCGTTCCCCAGATTATGTCGTAATATGCTCAGTACTTTCAACTACGTGTGCGTGTAATGCTTGACACCCCCGTCACAAATGTTCACCCTCAAGTTACATAGGTCAGCAGCGGCAACTTAAAATCAATACAATACAATACAGTACAAAATACAAAATACAACCACACAACTCACCAGATTGCGCGGCTTGCCGTTGGCCATATTGTTGGGCACTTGCGGAGCATTCAGCTCCTCAGCCAGGGACAGACACTGGGTGGCGGTGCATAGTGTATGGCCCGAGTCCGCCTCCGTCGAAGCCCTTGCCACGTCCGGTTCCTGCTCCGTTTTGTGGCCTAAATTGCTCCAGCTGCGATTACGCCTCAAGTGGACCGGGTGCGAGCGCGATTTGAGACTGGCTGGGATCGCCGTGAGCTTGGCGCGGGAACTGAATCCGCCTCCGCCGGCTGGACAGTAATCAGCCCGTAAACCAAGCTCCGATGGGTTCCCGCGCAGGCGCAGGGAGGCGGAACGTCGGAAGTTGGCCACGGCAGGATGTGGAATGCGAGTGGGCGTTGTGGATGCAGTGTGCGTATCCTCCGCGGGCTCGTTGTCCTTCTTGTGCTCCTGCTTCCTTTGCTCCTCCACCGCCGGCAATGACGTCTCCAGCTGCAGCGACGTCATCATCTCTGCACAGAGAAAAATTATGCCGAATTTTATATTTAATTTTATAGGAAAGTGAACTCAGTTACAAGCCCACCATCAAACTATCAAAGTCTTTTTTTTTCTATTAAAAAGTGAAAGCGTATAAAACAGATAAACCAATTAAACATATATTTATTTATAAACATTTTTAAATGAATATTTTATTAACAGTTAGATTTGATGAATTGCTTTTAACATAAAATATTTTTATTTACCAGGGACAAAATAACAATAACTGATATTGCAATAATTTTATTTATTTTTCAAGTGTGCCCAATCGGAAAGTGAAATGTACAAATATGTTTTATAAAATGAGCTGAATGCAAATTGAGCTAAAATCAATTTCTAATCATTGGTTGCACTTTCAAAATGTGAGCAATTTAATAATTGAATGCCTCAGATAAACGACTTCATTTTCTTAAACACTCGTGGGGTAATTAAAACTTTCTTCAGCCCGCAATTAATAATTATGACTGTACTCCTTCCCGCTCGCCAATGGTGATTGCACTGATTTGCTGGGCAAATCCAAAATGAAAAGTGAAATTAAAGCAGTTTCCCAGACATGCAACTCTCAGTTTTTTTTCTGTTTTTTTTTTCCCTGCAGATAATTACGAAATTTGTTTTTGAGATCATTTTCGTTTGCGGTTGCTGCGGCGGTGTCGGTGGATCTGACTGTTCTAGTTACAAAAACCGACCCGGGCTTAAAGGTCTTCGGGTTAGATGAGCTTATACACCTGCACACATGTATATGACACTTTGGAAAGGCTAAAAAACGATTCTGTTGAAATAATTGCGACTGGTATCAGCAATTTAATGGGATATCAGCGGCATGAACTTTGATAAGGTTTGGTTGGGCACATCAATGGGAATTAAATTGTTAAAATTAAAGCCTGATTGCATTTGCTTTCATTAAAAAATTATTATTAATACTTAGACAACAATATTTTTTGTTGTAAAGTTAAATGATTTTGGGCAATATTTAGCTCGATTTTTGTAATTTATTGTATTTTATAAAAATTTTATAGTTTAAAGATACAAATATTGTTAGTGTTTACAGTAAATTAACTTGATTGAAATTAAATTTTAGTAGATATCATTGTTAATATTATATATTTTTATTTAAGCCATAATTAATTTTTATTTTATGAAAGCTAAAATACAATATCACGCATTTAACTTGCATGCATTTTGGTAAGACCCCCCGAAATATTTACCCTATAGAAGAATAACAAATGACTCAAACCAAAATAATTGTTTTACTCATCTGACCCCTATTATCTTCACTTTTCTGCCTCTGGTTCCACTGCCACTTTTGGTAGCAATTAGAGCCACTATCATTGTAAAGTATTTCCGCTCATTTCTTTTAAACTCAAACAGCTCCAACAAAATGTTCAGTTTTGGAGGTTTTGGGTTGAGTTAGGCCATAAAAGGTCAATTTCACAGCTGAACAAACGTGTTTTCCTCCCAGTTTATTCCACTTTTATATTGTCTTTAAATTTTTTGCCACGTTTTTTTTGTTTTTTTGTAACCAGATTGAGTGCATTCACGGCATTTCTTCGAACGGGATTGATTTAAGCGTTGACAAGGTCAATGATAGCGTTTAAGATACTCGAGTCAGATGTGAAAATATTTAATAAATGGCGAAATGGAGCGTGTTTCTTTTGTATTCGGCCTAAGTAAATACCAAGCAGCTGTTTAAGTAATTAAATGTGACGTTTAAGACTAGTACACAGTACAAAATGTTTAAAGAGTTCACTAGCCCTGATGTATTAATATGTAAATAAACAAATAATCATAAAAGGAAGACATAAGATAATTTCTTAATACTTGTAAGGACTTTAAGGTTCAAATAACTTGTTATTATCTAAATTTATGTATTAAAAGTGAGAAAGAAAATATGCAAATTTTTTGTTTTTTAAATATATAGCATTAAATTGAAAAAGAAAATATGGGCAAGTATAATCAATAAACTCAATATAAAAGGTATACCAGTGTTGTTGTTTCTTAATGATTAACTTTAAATAAAACGTTTTGTAATGTAAAGTTTTACTTTTTTTTTGGTGTACCCATAAAATACTCCCCCCTTGTAAAAAAGCTCACTTAATTCCCCTCTCACGCTTATCAACAAGAACAATTTTTGTGGCTGTGTTTCGCTTGGTGATAAGAGGCCAATAACAAAATAACAAATCGACACGAATATGTTTGCCTCAGCTGAAATTCGCCACCTTTCAGCTAGAAGTATTAACCAATTCATTTAAATACCTGAAGTTAGTTACGCTTGCGGCACAATTTACAAGCAATTTGTATGCAAATAATTGCAGAAATCTTAAACAAAACTTTCAGAACACAGAGCGGCAAAATGTTTAACCAAGCGAAAAATATTTAACTTTAACAACTATTTTATGGTGCGCGTGCTGGAGGCGAGCGACAAAATGCAACTGAAGCTGAAAAGCCGAGCGGCGCGAATGGAAAAGTCTGCTGGCAGATGGAAAAACTATTGTTCAATTACCAAAGCGAGACGGAAAATGGAGTAGTCCGAGTTGTGTTGCAATCGGCTGGAGTTTTGGATTTTAGCTAAAGCCGACGGTTTTGTCCCACCTTTGATGGCATTTTAAACGAATTTTCGGTTCGGACCCCTGGGAAGCTCGGCATCTTGGCGGAATCTCCATCTCCCGAGAGCGAGGTGAAAGGCACAAAAAGACGACGCATCTAAAAGGCAAAAGGTTTTTTGTGCAATTAATTGGCACAATAAAAAAGGCGGCTCTGCATTGTGTACTTGCCCAAATTGTTTCGGTCTTGCCGGCGAAGAGAAGACCTCATTTCCCATGGCATTTGACGGGCGGATGGATTGTAAATGCATTATAAATTTTGCGGTGTTCGGTCTTGCGGAAAGTCTTCGTTTTCCGCGGCTCAGCCAACTTGTAACCGCAGGCCACATTTATAATTGTTGCAAGTAAAGCAGTGGAATGCACGTTTGTCAGAATTTTGGCGTCCTGCAATTGATTTTGTTTTGCGAAAAATAATTCACTAGCTGGAAAAGCCTTAAATTTTCCGCCATTTTTTATATCGATATTTTTACGTATCGATATTAAGAATCCTACATGTCCAGTGTTGGCAACTAGCTGACTAAAAAAATCAGCTAAATTAACCCTAAACAATTAAAAGAATTAAAATAAATGAATTTGAATTCTTTATATTAATTTTATTGAAAGAATATAAGCACGGTAATGTTTATATAGAAGAGATTTTTATATCATCTAAATAATATTCATAAAAATCAAAACTAAATATTAATATGCATATATTCCTTAATCTATTTTGAAGAGCCAAATCTACAAATAATATAAGAAGGATAGGTGAAATTGAAGAATATATAACTATCTAGAAACTGATACAACTGATGAAAAGACTTCCAAGCCTCATTTTATAATGAAAAAAATATACATATAAACTAGAATCCGGATCAAATAATTAAAGGCATTCCAAATTAAATAAATAATTTTTCAAGTAGCTTATCTCTAAAAACAGTTAGGTTTGGCGGGAAACCAGCCAAAGTGGCATCTTCTCCCTCCGATAGCTTTTCGATAATTCGCCTGCGAAGCAACCCTGTTGCGAGTATTACTTGCACTTCTGCAAAATCAAACGAGTCGGCTTTGTGTTTTTTGTTGCTGCTTTCGGCGAGGGACGGAAATTACACGTAAAACTATAGGAAATAGGTGATATTTGTCCCCGATCACAGAGTGTCTAAAACCCCAAAGGTGAGTACTGTCAACTTTCAGCTCTTTTCTATTGTTTCTAACTTCTGTTGGTATTTGCATCCCCATCCTCGTCATTCATCCCATCCGGAAAGTCGCATAAAATGGATCGTCTGCTACGTCTTGGAGGCGCTATGCCACAGGCCGCCCCGCCCACAGATGCGCCCGTTGTGGACACTGCCGAACAAGTGTACATCTCGTCCTTGGCCCTGCTCAAGATGCTCAAGCACGGACGCGCGGGCGTGCCCATGGAGGTGATGGGTCTGATGTTGGGCGAATTCGTGGACGACTATACGGTGCAGGTCATCGATGTGTTCGCCATGCCCCAAACGGGCACCGGTGTCTCCGTGGAGGCCGTGGACCCCGTCTTTCAGGCCAAGATGCTGGACATGCTGAAGCAGACGGGTCGACCCGAAATGGTCGTCGGCTGGTACCACTCCCATCCTGGTTTCGGCTGCTGGCTGTCCGGCGTCGACATCAACACGCAGCAGTCCTTCGAGGCTTTGTCGGAACGCGCCGTTGCCGTAGTCGTCGATCCCATTCAGTCCGTCAAGGGCAAGGTGGTGATCGATGCCTTCCGCCTGATCAACCCCAATATGCTGGTCCTGGGGCAGGAGCCGCGGCAGACCACCTCCAATTTGGGTCACCTGCAGAAGCCATCCGTGCAGGCCCTGATCCACGGACTCAATCGCCACTACTACTCGATAAGCATCAACTACCGTAAGAACGAGCTGGAGCAGAAAATGCTCCTCAATCTGCACAAAAAGTCGTGGAAGGATGGCCTCACGTTGTCCGACTACAACGAGCATTGTTCAATCAACGAGGACACCGTGGCCGAGATGCTCGATCTGGCTAAGAACTACAATAAGGTGGGTCATGTCATCTGGCTGGTGATTCATTCATTGTTGGCATGTTAAGTGTCTTCAGATCTTTGTTTACTTCAAGGGTTTTTTTAATTTTAGGCCCATAAGTTAGAGTATTTATATCAAGCAAAAATGGCTAAAACCTTAAGAACTAGCCGGCTTTCAAATGTAGTCAAAACTCCCTTAAAACTCATCGGAATCCATGTTTTGTATAAACTTTTTTTTTGTGATCTTTTTCTTATGTACATTTATTAATTTTATGCTTCTTAAGACATGAATTTTATTTTTAATACGCATTTTTAAACTTTTCTTTCAGTCTCTGGAG
The DNA here is from genome assembly GCF_025200985.1 of Drosophila gunungcola. Classification (NCBI taxonomy): domain Eukaryota; kingdom Metazoa; phylum Arthropoda; class Insecta; order Diptera; family Drosophilidae; genus Drosophila; species Drosophila gunungcola. The sequence goes on from NW_026453197.1 coordinate 17,222,470, forward strand.
GACGAGGAGAAAATGACGCCTGAACAGCTGGCGATCAAGAACGTGGGCAAGCAGGATCCCAAGCGGCATTTGGAGGAGAAGGTGGACAAGGTCATGCAGAACAACATAGTCCAGTGCCTGGGCGCTATGCTGGACACCATAGTTTTTAAGTAAATTTTTGCATTTGCTGTCCTCAAACAATTTACCCTCATCCCACAAAAACCGCTAAGCTAATCGTATTAAAAGATAAAAACAGCTTTTGTTTAGAGCAAAGTTTTACACAAAGCGAATTTTGTTTTGTAATGGTATAAGAATTATTATTTGGGAACACCCCAAGACAAATATTGGGAGATCAATGAAAAGTGTCAAATATCGTGATTGTTATCGTTTTATCATTATTATTTTCGGTCAGACAAACTAAAAAATGGTTTAGTAAAAAACGAAAATACGATTAAAAAAAAAACGCTCGTGACACGACAAAAAAATTTTATTGGTATTTTTAACGGAGCTTGATGGTATTTTTTAAAATAAAAACGAAACATTTTCGCGGTCACACTGCGAATTGCTGAAATTCAATAACAAACTATTGGATGACGTTTAAGCGTACAGCAAGTTTCATAAAATTGCGTCAAATGTTTCGCAAACTCTCGGTAAAAAAAAATTAAGATAGATTTCTAATTCCTTTCAGTTCCTAACTTAAAATGGCTGGATCAAGATCATTTTTGTGGATATGGATAAGCTGGATGCTAGTATCAGGCATTGCAGCTACAGATCCCAATGTCGAAATTTTCAACCGTATGCTTAGTCACATGGACCATAAAGGCAAGCCCTGCCAGAACTTTTACAACTCTTCGCAAAAGAATCTCATATGGGCAGAGTCACCGACGGTAAATGCCCAGTTTCAAATCCTATTCGATGGACTTAAGGACCAAACCTTCGAGGAGCATAGCTTGGAGGAGAAATTGCGCCGCTTCTACGAGATTTGTGAGGCGTCGTCGAAGCTCCATAGACCGTTGAAGTATTATGACATGGTACCACCGGGTGAAGACATTCAGTGGCCCCATCAGACACCCCCAGGTATCGAATGGCCCAAAGAGAAATTTCAATGGATGGAGACACTGGCCAGACTTCGTCGCTATGGCCTGAATGACGTCATGTTTGGGATGACCGTAAGAGAAGATCAAGACAATAGTGCCAACACCATAGTGGTTATTGAAAAAAAGTATGATTTTAAATTCCGGTTCATCGAATCAATACTCCGTCTTGGCTTGACCAGTAAGTTTGTAAATGAGTTAGTGCCATTGGATTCTGCCCTTCAATCGCTATTCAAGAAGGATATAAAGTGGGAAATGGATTCCGCCAATGCCCAAGAACGACGGATCAGTCTAGAGGATTTGGAGATGTATTATGGAGTGTCCCTGGGCAAGTACCTCGAGATCGTCTTCGGTCGACGCTTTCCGCCCAACTTCGAAGTGCAAGTGCAGGATCTGTACTACATCATGAGGCTCCAGGAAGTATTAAGGACCTTTGATAGCCAAGTGGTAGCCACCTATCTAGCTGTACGCTTTCACTTCTTCACAATGTTCTCGCTGGGCAAGTCAGAATATGATGTCACTAATTCCTGTGTGAATGCCGTGCGTTTTTGCATGGAATTCGCCAGTAACTTATTGTATGAGGAACGCATACTGGGTCGCAAAAAGTTGTGGAGCTACCGGAACCAAGCCGAAAAGGTATTTGAAGCCATGCGCCACCAGCTTGCCATCCGCCTCGAAAGAAACTCCCTAAACCTGACGGCACCAGAGATCACTTCTCTGCAAAAAAGGCTGAAGAGCTTTAGCCTGAGCATTGGAAACCTACCAGGAAAAGCGGGCCATCGACGTTTCGTAACCGACTTCTATAAGGATTTGGAGTTCGAAGACGACGAGGTACTCGACAGTGCCCATCTGAAGCTATTGCAGTTACGCACGCGTGCCGAGTTAAGTGCACTTGACCAACCATTGGCCAAAGTCAGGCGGTACATCCTGCATACCTATCCTATCTCAAATCATTTTTTCGAATCTGCATTCGAGGAGAATGGAAACACAATATATCTGTCCTATGACATACTGGCGGATCCCTCTTTCGACCCCGACAGCCATGACATATTTAAGATGATTCCGCTGGCCATCCGCTTTGGCGTCCAAATTATGCGAAGTTTTGGTATACGCAATTGTAAGGGAAACGAACTGAATCTGCTCCATATGTTCGATGACAACCAGCTTAATACCGTCGCCCCTATTTGCATAGACATTGGGCATCCAAAAAGGTTACAGCACTTGCGGGAGTTGTATCTCCTAAACCTGAATTTAGCCCATGAAGCCTACTTCGCAGAGGGTTCAAAGTTCAGCCAAAGGCAGCCCAATTTCACCACAATGTCACTGAAGGAGTTGTTTTTCTTCAGGTTCGGCCAGAGCTCATTTGGTAGCACTTTGTATAAGGAAAGCGATTTGGTTATGGGAAGTCCTCCCATTAATGCCATGGTTACGCTACCCGCATTTGTTCACGCCTTTAACTGCCCAGATCCTGGACAAGTACAGGGAAAAACGCTCTAGTCATTTTTTTGATAAGTAAACTATCTATCTAAGAAAACGAAGTCTACCTCATTGTAGTTTAAATACATTACATAACAAATTTGATACAATCAATAAAATAAAAATCTTTGACCGACTGTATTTTAGTTTTATGCAACTGTTAAATAAATATAGAGCATTTATAGAAACTTAATTTGTTATCTATAGTTGGGAATTCAAAACGAATGTATTTTATTAAGGGGACTGAACTCTAATATAAAATTGCCTAGTCCTATATTCAGTATTCAGCATTTATTAAAAATTATATACTGTCGATATTCTAAAAGTCCCTCTAGTAATTTAAGAGTTCCAGGATTTTTTTTTTTTTTTTAAGAAACAAATAAGTATAAATAGAGACCTAATAATAACTTTTTCCCAAACAAACAGCTGAAAGTTTTCTTTATCTATAGCTATCTTCAGGTTTTAAAAGGAATCGCTTTCTTAGAGGGGACTAATAAGTCAAAATGTAAGGATATCTCCTAAGGATTTAAGGGTTAGTTCTATGTTCAGATTTCAGCTATCGAAATTCTATAAGTCGCTCTTAGATTTTTTCTTTGCTAGCATATACTGTCGAAATTCTACAAGTCAATCTAAGATATTTTCTTTGCTAGCACGAAAATAAATCACTTTTGTTAGAATTTTAAAAAAGAATAATATATTTTATTTGAACATACGTTGTTGTTAATTTATTGCTTATATATAAGTACGGATAGACCTAAAAACTAAGCGGCGGCCACTGATGTCAAAAGTATCCCCACCTCCATTTCAATCTTTCCAAAAAAAAAAAAGACAGCTGTGGGTTGATGTTTTTGCCGCCACTGTGTTTTCCAATCCAAGATGGCGGATATGGAACAAATGATGCATATTTAGGCCCGCTCGCCTCGGATGCGCCTGGCCAGCTGTATGTCCTTGGGCATAATGGTGACGCGCTTGGCATGGATGGCGCACAGATTGGTGTCCTCGAAGAGACCTACCAGATACGCCTCGCTGGCCTCCTGCAAATTGCGTATGAATAGAGTGTTCCACGTTATTACATGGCCGGGTGAAATAGTCGGGGGTTAAGATTACTCTACCTGTAGGGCTCCAATGGCAGCCGACTGGAAACGCAGATCGGTCTTGAAATCTTGGGCGATCTCACGCACTAAACGCTGGAAGGGCAGCTTGCGGATGAGGAGCTCCGTCGACTTCTGGTAGCGACGAATCTCACGAAGAGCCACTGTTCCGGGACGATAACGATGGGGCTTCTTAACGCCTCCAGTTGATGGAGCCGATTTACGTGCAGCTTTGGTTGCCAATTGCTTGCGGGGCGCCTTGCCTCCGGTCGATTTACGAGCAGTTTGCTTGGTACGAGCCATATTTCACTTGGTTAACGTTCTAACAAATTATTTGGGGCTTGCAATAGAGTTGACAATTGACCGAACTGTACGAAATTTTCACGTCGAATGAATGGAAAAAGGGAATGACGGGAGGGGAGGGTTTACGCGCGGTGGTCGGAGTGTGACCGTATTTCCTGTAAACGCATACAGGGTATTCCGTATTTGGAAACAGTTTCCAGATGTTCCAAACAAAATTAATGTTATAGTAACTGTTTCCAGATGTTCCAAACTAATTTAATGTTATCGAACTCAAAAGAAATTGATTAAACTTGTTGTAAGAAATATAATGAAGATAAATTTCCATGTTTCGCAGACTTTAAAAGTCAATCATAAGCTAATTTTATATAAGTTAAAAGAAAATATATTGGAGTGGCACGGTAAAAGAAACATATTGGAGGATTTTTTTGATTTTTGAAATCTTTTTCTTAAGAATATAGTTAATTATTTTGGAAAATTGTTCTTGACTATTTGAGTCGAAACTTGCCAAACAACAAATAGTTACATATTAAAATGTTAGGGAAAAACAACGATGAAAGACTGTTTTTATAGATTAATTTTTTGAAGAATTGATCATGATTCATTTTTATACAACTTCAAAGAAGCCAAGTCAAATAAATAAGCCATACAAAAGTGGAACTACAAAATCGAAACATGGAAATAATTTTTTTAAATTTCTTTGCCGGGAAAATAATAATTTTTTATTTAATTAATTTTTAATAATTTGGAAAAAAGAATTTCAAAATTATAGTAGATTTTTCAATAAAACTCATTAATTTAAATATTAAATTTAATTTCAGGTATCACTTTTACTGATAATACAATCGATAATTGAAGGCTTGCTCATCTCTAGGCGAAAGTTTAAAACATAGCGGGACTGTCACGCACACAACTCGTATAAAAGCTACATATTTGTGAAAATTGACTGCAAAATGTCGGACTACGAATTTGGAATCTGTCCGTATGACAAAACCCACCGCATCATGCTGTTCCGGATGCCCAAGCACATCGTCAAGTGCCAGAAGAACTACCGCGGACCTCCTCTGAAGATCTGCAAATACAACGCCACGCACCGCGTTTTGGACATGGAGGAGCACCTGAAAGAGTGCCCATACTATCTCCGCGCCATCGGCTACCAGTCTGTCCAGATAGCACTCACCACTCGCATTGCACCCATCCAGGAAGATGGACACGATGTCAACACACCACTCTAAACTGAGATACTCCAGATAACCCAAATTATATATCTTTATACCATATATAATGTATATGACCCAAAAAAAGCTCCTTGAAGAAGCGCATACATATGTAAAATCATTTTTAGTTTGATAGCAATCATGTTATGATTAAAACACATTTACGCTGAGAATCTTAAACTAGAAAAGCAAAAGTTTTGGTATTTACAAGCCTGTTGCTCTTTGTTGCATTGCACAAAGCATGGTGTCAAATACATTCGTCGTCTGGCGTTCAAAACATTTGCAGGCACTTTTCCACAACTATTTACAGTCTAAGATTAAGTCTAAGACTAGGACAGCATTACAATTACACCATGTCTAGGTCCGACTCTGCCGCCTCCTCGTCAAGCAGTTTTCGTTTGTCCGTCGATTTGGCGGTGGCATCGCTTAAGTTCGCGAGAGGACGCACCTTGCCGAGATTAACGACCGGACTCTGGGTGTAGAGATATATGGCGTAGGAGACCACCGCGATGGCCAGGGCGGTGTTCATGTAGATGGGTATGGAGAATAGGAAATAGCACAGCACCGCCGTGAAGAGCAGCTCCAAAGCGCTAGCGAAGGTCTTCAATATGGAGTTCATGTACTTGAGAAAGAAACTTGTGACAATGCCAATAGCCGCATTATTTACAATGATAATCAGGACACTGAAACGCATAATACTGCTCAAATTGTGAGGACTGAAGGCATCCAGAAGTTCGCCGCGCAGCAGCAGGATGACAGCATTGCAGACAATCGAGTCCAGGTACATAAAGACATTCTGAACAAAGATATTCACATCGGCGCCCTTGTCTTTTAGCAGATACTCGTTGTAGACGCCAGCCAGACAAGAGCAAATGGTCTGGGCCAGAATGAAAACGGCACTCAGGCTGAAGTCAAATCCGGACATGTTCTTGCCGTGCACCTGTGGCGCATCAATCGCTGTTCGATTAATTGAGTTTTGTTGGATGGCAGCCAACTCGCTGTCATCATTGGTATCGCTGTAGAAACTGCCAAAATCGATCTGTTTCATCATACAGCCCAGTGTCAGCATTATCAAAGAGATCCACTGCCTTTGCGAAAGGTACTTTTTAAAGATAATTTGGAACAAAATGCCCGTGACAACGACACGTAGCTGCAGCAGCAGATAGTAGGTTGTCGGATCGAAAGTGGCCAAGTTGACGAATGCCAAATTGTTGTACAGGCAGTACAGGAAGGCGGGCACCATGTACAAAGCCAGGACATTGCGGTCCTTGTGGACATCTCGCACTAGGGAGCGTAGGTTGTGGCTGCGTAGAAAAAGGTCAAGGTTAACAAGTAAGAGGGAAATAAGTATCTATATTTCTACTAACTCTCGGCAGTACAGGCACGTGGAAACAATCAACTTAAAGACCTCGGTGAGCAGCACAACCGTGACGGTATTGTAACCATATGAGTTATTAGATTCCTGGGAAGCCGTGACAAAGATGCCTGCAAAAGATCAAAATTAGGGTGGGGCTTCGAACGAGATAATAGATCCCCGAGAGGATTACATACCCTGCCCTATAAATAGGGACATGTACAGCAGGAAGATCACAAATGTGAGCTTGGTGGGGAACAACTCTCGCCAATTAGTTGACATTTTTGCGAATTTGCCAGCGTTGCGTTGCTAATAGCAAACCAAGACTAACTTCACCCACTTCTAATCGCGGCTCCAGTCCACTGGCAACTGTTATCAGTGTTCCGCTTGTTCGTGACAAGCGCGCCAGTTTTCGGTGTTCTAGGAAATGAAATATGTTTCAGTCGTTTTGGTTTTTGTCTGATAAACAAAAGTTGTATTTTGGGCCCTTTTTTTATCGCTTGGCCAACAGCTGATTTCACAGCACTGTTGCAAAGCGGCGGCAGGTAGTGTTGGTAAACGCCACATTCTGCCGCAGCCGAGTTCACGTCGTTGGGTCTTTTCGCTTACAATTCGTCAACATTAAACATGGCAAATCGCGCAAATCGGCATGCTGCCCGCACTGAGGAGTCGGATAACACCATAAACTATGTCCAATGCGATGGATTGGTGAGTAGAGCTCCTGGCCAAAAGATGTGGCAAAAATTGGCCCGTAAAAACCGGTGCGGAAGCCGACAAAGTTGTTGCCACGCGCTGGCTCAAAAATTTGCTTGCTTTGGGTGTGTGTGTGTGGAGGCATGGGCGTGGATTGAAAGGGGTTCAGAGGCCGGTTAATCATTATAAATAATAAACTAATTTCCATGGAAAATCTTAGTTTAAAGTGTTTATAATAGGTTAATCCCACTTCCGGGTCTTTACATTCGAATGCTTTACTCAGTTTGATATTGGCATAAATAGGCAACTAGTTAACTTGTTTTAATAATCTCGCAATCGAATTTAAAAACATTTCTTGAAACTGTAGACATATTAGGCTATACGTTTTAAAAACAAGTAAACAACACCCCGAAGCCCCTGTACGAATGCATGACAAGTGGTATTTTGGCAACTAATTAATACATTTTTCGCCCGCAGGCCGTCATGAAAATGGTGAAGCACTGCCATGAGGAATCGAGCAACATGGATCTCGCCCAGGGCGCCCTGCTCGGTCTGGTGGTGGACAAGTGCCTGGAGATCACCAACTGCTTCCCGTTCCCCAAGAGCGGCGATGAGACCATGGACGAGGAGATGTACCAGCTGACTGTGATGCGTCGTCTGCGCCGCGTCAACGTGGACCATCTCCATGTGGGCTGGTACCAGAGCTCCGACGTGGGCAACAGCCTGTCTCTTGCCCTGCTGGAGTCGCAGTACCACTACCAGACCAGCATCGAGGAGTCCGTTGTCGTGGTCTACGACACGCAGAAGTCCTCGCGCGGATTCCTCTGCCTGAAGGCCTACCGCCTCACGCCGCAGGCCATCCAGATGTACAAGGATGGCGACTTCACGCCCGAGGCATTCCGCACCCTGAAGGTGGGCTACGAGAGCCTCTTCGCCGAGATCCCCATTGTGATCAAGAACTCGCCGCTGACCAACATCATGATGAGCGAGCTGAACGAGCTGCTGCCCGAGGATAAAGGACACAACTTCCTGGATCTGGGCACCGCCTCCGTGCTGGAGAACCAAATGCGCAGCCTGATCGAGCGCGTCGACGAGTTGTACCAGGAGGCTGTGCGCTATAACAAGTATCAGCAGGTGGTCTTCAAGCAGGATACGGTAAGGAAACTATTTTTGAAAAAAAAAATGTTTTTAGTTTCTTTTATAATTTTAAAATTATATAAAAATGTATATATTAATTACTTATTTAATTTCTATAATTTTCTTTGACTTTCCAGGAGAAGCACCGTGCTTTGGCCAAGCTGGCAGCTGAGAACGCCGTACGCACCTCGAAGGGCGAGCCCACGGTGGCCGAGGAGGAGGTGATCAAGCAGTTCCGCCCCATGCCCGTGCCCGCCCGGCTGACGGCCACCATCACCTCCGGCCAGATCAACACCCATGCCCAGCACATCGCCCAATTCTGCTCTCAGTCGCTGGCTAAACTCTTCATCACCGAATCGCTGCAGAACGCCAAGGAAGCCAAGGAAATCAAGTAGACTAGCTAATGTTAAACGTTTTTTTAATCTGAGGCAACATCCATAATTCACAAGCCTAGCATCTGCGCACACCGAAATGGCGAAAATAAACCAAAACAGCATTAAGTGTGCTTGGAAGCGAATTACCAGCTGACTTTGATCTCTTTGTTGTCTTCCTCATCATGGGCTGAGAATATTTCTCATTTAAACCGCCCCCAGCAAAACAGTTGTTACTGATGCTCTTGGCTCTTGGCCGTTCAAAAACAACCACCAAAATTGTGCTACCGGTTTTGCTTTTGCGCACACCGGTTGTTTGGTTTCAGTTTTTCGTCGGATTTTCCGGGGTAGTGTTGCAGCCGCTGACGACATCTACGCACTTTTCACACACGCCAGGCCAGCAGTTTTTCGTTTGGTTTGTTCTTTTTCGCTTCGCGTTTTGCTAGCCCGCTTTCAATTAGTCTAAAACCAAATCACTAACCCAATGGCAAAATGCTGTCCTATGACCTCAACGAACGCCTGCTGAGTGCGGTGCAGAGTGCAGATTTTGAGCAGGCTTTGGGCTGCATCATGCAAGGTGCACAGGCCTCGTACGTATCGCCCACTTGCGGACGCACCGCCGTGGGCATGGCGGCCATCCTGGGCGACGCCGAGCTGCTGGAGCTCCTGGTGCAATCCTGCGAAGAGCCCGAGCTGGATGTTTTTCATCAGTGTGAGTTTTACGCTGGCTAAGATAATCATCTATATTATACCTAAAACACTACCGGCCTCATAAATTATAATAAAGCAAGCAGCTACTTCCGGCAAAATAATTAACACAAAATTGAGTGCTTTTGTGGTAAAAATAAAAAATGAACTCATGATATGAAAACCTGCCTTGAATTGGCACTGAGCTTCCCGCAGATGGACAACAGCTGGCCGAAAGAAAATCGATGAACAACCGGAAAGGGCTCGACTCCATTAAATTACAATTTTTATTAGAAAATTTGGAAATTACCGAAATTAAAGTTGGTTTTTTCAACCCTAGAGCACACATTGCATTGGCCATCGTATACATATTTATCCGAAAATAACAAATTTAAACCTCCCTTTTTCTAGCTTAAAATAAGTTGATTAAATAAAGACAAGAAACAAATTTATTTTTGACGGAATTTTTATGAACGAAATTATTGTTAGCCTACATTTTTCTCGTCTTTTACCTTTTGAAATTAGTTAAAATTTAAAACTAAAAAACCTTTGTTCCATCAGTCGTTATTGCTATAACCTTTTAGTTATTTAAATTGAAAATAACTAGAATCCTTTGATGCATCAATGGATATCGGTATATATTTTATACATATTCTAAAAATTAATTAAAATAAAAATGACATATTGAAATTGCAATACTTAATTAAACGACTTAAAAATTCCTCTACCGTTTAAACTAAAACATAAAAATAATTGTCTTATATAAATACTGGTTTAATTTAATTTAAAGAACATTAACCAGCACAGTCAAAACCTTCGAAATGAAATATTTAATAATAATTTATTTTGTTGTACATTTTTTCTATTCGTTTTGTATTTTAAGTTAAATTTTTTGTTGTGCTTCTACATTTTTTAAGCGTGTACAAAATGACCCACATCCGCACCGAGCATAATGCCAACGCAGAGAAAATTAAGTGAAGGCTGAGAGAGCTGAATAACCGGTTATCGTTGTGTTGTGTCGAGCCATTGATAAGAATAGAATTTTTCGAAAAAATTTAAAGTTGCAACGGCAGAAGAACGAGAGACTTCTAGGTGGCATGTATACGAGAACAAACGCATCTTAGATAAACTAAACATTAACCAAGCAAGCGTTAGATCTATCTGTATAAGAATTTTTCGAAAAATTAATTTCGAATTCCATAAATTTCAGCTCACGTTGATAGTCTGGAAATCGAGCGAACACCCGAGGGTATGGAGAAACTTGAGTGGGTGGATGAGTTCGAAAGTTGCTCGGATAGTGGAGGCGTTGGCGGAGGAGAGGACAGCCAATTGTATCAGTATTATGCGAAGACCTTCGAGAATACCGGCGAGTTCATATCCCAGTGCTGTGTGTCCTGTCGGGAACAGGATCCGCACCTCTACGACGCCGATTTGGCCACTCCGTTGCACTATGCCGCCTGCTGGGGCCACGAGGAGTGTGTACGCATCCTGTTGGAACACAGTGCCCCCATCAACGTGGTCAACAGCGAGGGATATGCCCCCCTCCATGTGGGAGCGGGTTTCGCCGGAGTCACCAAACTGCTGATCAAGCATGGGGCTCTGGTGAATGCCAAGACCTTGAGCGATGGCAAGACCGCGCTTCATGTGGCCATCGAGAGCAAGTCCATGGAATCGGCCCGATTGCTGCTGCAAACCAATATCAATATCAACGACACCGATGATGAGGGTGAGACCCCGTTGATGACGGCCATTGCCTGCAGTTTGGTGGATCTGGCCCAAGAGTTGGTGGAGCGGGGAGCTCGTATTAACCTCCAGGATAAGCAGAATCACACAGCCCTGCAGTACGCCGTGAGGGGTCGTCATGGCCAGATGGCCAAACTGCTGCTGGAGCGTGGAGCACGTCGTCTGGCATCCCAGCATCTCCTGCACTTGGCAGTGGAGTACAATGACCGGGAGATGGTGGAACTCCTGCTGCAGTACGGCGAAAGTTTGTCCGTTCGCGATGGAGACAACCACACGCCCATCATGCTGGCCATCCATTTGCAACGGCCCGAAATGTTGGAGTATCTGCTGACCGTTGCCCAGGAGCATCGAAAGCTGGGTCTCTACCCGGATGTCCAGGACGAGGGTTTGGTTTTGTTTGCCGTGCAGCAGATCGTTTGCGCGAAGGAGTTCAGCAGCATCCTGCGCGTTTTGCTGGCCAAAGTACCCAGCGCCCGTGAGGATTTATATGGCTCCTGTGCTCCCACCATTGTGTGTGGCTTGATCTACTGCCAAACGCCGTTGTCGCGGGCCATCAACCTGCATCGACTGGAGCTGGCTGAGTTCCTCATCCACGAGGGCTGCAACCTGGCCCAGATTTGCCGGGAGCATGTTGTCAATGAGCTAAGATCCAATTGCTCGGCCAAAAGTCTGGCCTTTGCAAGGTTGTTATGTAAGTGTAGGGTAAAAATTATATAGAATTTTCAATTAACCCCTTAATTAATTCACAGGCAATGCTGGCTTCCAGTTTCCGCACAAACATCGAGCTTTGCCCAAAGATTGGCCAGCAGCCCGCCTGGAATTCGAGTGTGAAATGTCCTCGTTTGGCAGCCAACCGCGATCACTGCAGTCCCTCGCTCGTCTGGAAATCCGCCAGCGCATCCTGAAATCCCTCCGAACGCGGCCAGAGGTGCAGCATATGTACCTTGCTACCCAGAAACGCTCCTCGCTGGGCAGGATCGTAGATGAGTTTGCCATTCCCGCGACATTGAAGCTCTACCTCAGCGACTTTGCCGAACTTCCCCTCGTTGGGGGAATGGAACCGGCCCGAAAACCTGGTGTAAGATGTGCCGAGTCTTGGGATTGAATGCGCTTTAGGAATTTATTCAGATTATATAGGTTTTATATTATGTATGGTTATATGGTATGTAGCATATAAATTTTGTATATTGGCGACGAGTGTGTGGAGGGTTGTGTTAGGACTTTATAATAGTTTCCTTAATTCTGAAACACCAGATTAATTAACACCTTCGTTACACGGCTCTAATGTGATATTAACATTCTTATAATGTATTTCAAATTTAGATCAGAATTTCCACACAAATTTCGTACTTTTAAAAGCGTCTTCTGTGTGTACATCTTTTTCGGGCACAGAGTTAACTAAATTATTTGCACATTTTATGTATGTATATAGTCTATATATATATATATATATATATATATGTTGATTTATATGATGTATCTACTAGGTTATTTGACTACGCCAATGTTAAGATTACTTTTCCATATACAATCGATCTCACACACACAATGCAAACGAACAAAGTAACGTATGCAAATTTTAAAGTAGGATTTTACAACGATATCGGGTGCAATTTTATAGAAAACGTGTTGACAGACTAAATAAACAAAATAAAGTTTTAAAAGGAAAACATTTTAGTGCTTAATTTATAAAAAAAAATACATTTACGCAGAACGGTAGGGGAATGACAAGCCCTTTTAGGGTTTCAGCAGTAGCTTGAAGTCGTCGTTGGCGTTCTCCATGATGTATTCAAATGCAATTTTATTCTTGTTATCCTTGATCAGCTTGAGTGCCGGTTCCTGCTGCAGCAGAAAGCGACACACCTCCAGATGGCCACGCATCGCAGCCCGATGCAAGGCACTCTGCCCGCACTCGTCCTGCAGCAGAAGATTCGCCTTGTGCTCCACCAATAGCTTAACAATCTCCAAATGGCCTGATAGGATAAACATTTGTTAGTATACTACAAAAAGTACATTTAAACATCTAAGCATCTTACCCATCATGGCTGCTCGGTGCAGGGAGGTGGCTCCTGCCTTGGTCACAGCATTCACATCTACTTTGCCCTCATCGAGCAGTAGCTTGCAGATTGGCTCATTGCCATTGCGGGCCGCATAGTGCAAAGCCGTGTAGTCGCAGTCATCGCGAGCCATGGACTGGCCCTTCTTGATGAACTCCCTCACACGTTCCACTTCGTTATAGATAGCTATACAGTAAGGGAAAGGAAATTGTTAACGCTTGACGTGGGTTTAAGGAAGAGTTTATTCTTACCGGCATTCCAGATGCCCCGATCAAAGTCCATGTCGCTGAGCGTCTGCTGTGCCGGCTGCGTCTGCTTGTGACACTTGCAGTTGTCCGCGTTGTGGTGATCCATTTTAGCCTGCTGATAATTTCGAGTGCTTCGTTACAGTATCGAATTCCTTGCCTTTCCTTGTGCTTTCGTTTCCAGTTGCTTGACGGTGTGACAGTGTGATCCCGGCCAACTAATTAGACCTCACGCTGCATGGTCCAACAAATCTCGGCCTCGCCGCAACTGCAGACAACCTTGTAGCTCAGCTGGGCCAGAGTGTTTAGCATAACCATCGGTGGCACTGCCACCATAATACCATTGACGCACGCCTTAACTCCGCTCTCGAAGCGCTTGGACAGGGCTTGAACTTCGGCCTGATTCAGGCCAAAAATGGTGCAGGTGTAATCGTGCAGTGATCCCTTGACGGTGATGTAGGCGAAGTTGCCCTCCGACTGCAGAATGGGCACCGGAATGGTCACCACATTGGCAGGTATAGCGGCGGTGGCGGCGTTCAAAGATGCCGCCGATGCCGCGGACACAATCGCCGGAGGTTGCTCGCTGATGAGATTCTGAGTTTCCTTCAGCTGGGTCACGCCCTCACTCATAGTTCGTTCGTCTTCTGGGACTTTGGTCAGTCACCTCCTTCACTCAGAGTTTATGTTTTGGAACAGTATTCCCTAGGTTGCTATAGTTTTTCACACTTAAACACGAACACGCACACGCAGACGCCTCACACAATCTCTCACACACACAAAATTATACAATTAGAGTAGGGTTGTTGGTTGTTTGCTGGTTTTTTTCCCAAACTGGGTCCCTATTCGGGTGAATCCACCTTGTGATAGTTGCCTAAACTGGCTGCCTCACGGCCAATATTCGATAGATTCTCTCGCACTACGGACTCTGCCTCTAAAGGTTCTGGTTCGTCGAACTCCTTGCGCATCGTCCACATATACTCGTTGTAATCCTGTTTCACGGCCGTCGACGAGCTGGCCACCACACGAAATCCCAGAATCTGAAAGCAAAAAATTCAGACAAATAATCCATGAGTCACTGGGTAATTGAAGGTAATGGTTGGGAGAAAATCCTATTAGCTGATTGCCTGGGTGGATACAAGAATTACAAAAAAAAGTATTACGTATCTACTAGGTTCTCACAGGTTGGTACTTCAATCGATTGTCTGTTTCACTGAGTTTCTAGAGTTAAGCAAATGTTCCAAAAGGTATTTAGCTGTACCTTAAGTTCAAATTTCGCTTTACTTTTGGTTGAGAGTTATTTTTGTAAAACCCCTGTTCTAGACGATTTATCAATGTCTGCTAAATGATTGTTAAAATTACTGTTTTACTTAGTAGATAACTATTTTCAATTTAAATCAGACAGTTATATTTTTGTCTGTTATGTCTTCAATTGAAATCATTTTTACCACAAAACCGATCGAGATTAAGATATAACTTTGATTTATATAAGAAAATAAATTAAGTATTGGCAAAACACAAATTATGATCTCAAGTCTATCATCATTGGCAAAGCCTAACATATTTGAGTACCTTAAACACTTGCTATGATCTGAAGGGTACTCACTTCTAGCGCCGATAGAATCCGACAAGGATGCACTAGGTAGACGATGGTCGACTCGTCACTGTAGCCGCCGCAAGAAAACTTATTCAACTGCTCGATGTCGTCAGCTGAAAGTATTTACGTGTGGGTGGGCAAAGGGTTATCAGAGGTGCTATTTCTTGGGAAATTGCTTTCCTTTTCGTTAATTGGTGTGGCTAAATGTTTAAACAGGGCAAACAACAGATAACACGGCTGGGACGGACGGTGACGTCAGCCCAGGGCCATTGTCTTTCGATGTGAGTGTGCTAATTAAGCAAAAAGCCAACAAATATCAACGGCTGTTTCATAATAAAATAAAAATGGGAGTTTCTTGTGAGTTCTTTGTGCCTGCATCCCAGTGCAATGACTTCTGCCCGGCTGACAGATAAATGTTTCACAAATATGCAGCGGAATTAAGTCGATATATGCGGTGTAAGTACGTACGGATGTGTATATATAAACAGCAGACCCGGTCTGCCAAGCGAACTGCACGCAGCGAAAAACAAATCCAAACTGACGATTGAGACTCGTCTGGGGGAGCAAAACTTCGCACAGTGTCGGTCGTAAAAAGCGAACAGGTGCGGGGTGGTGGGTCTCTAGGGGCAATTGGCATGCAATTAAAGGGCAGCTGTTGATTTAATGGAAAAATAAACTACTGTTGCCACGAACCGCTTAAATATTGCACAATCGGTTTACCATAACTGAAAGTTTATACCATTTTAATGTAGATTTTCAAGAAAATATGTTTTTCGTAGCTTTGAAAGAAGATTAAAAAATATTTTATGCGGATTTGTATTAAATCGATTTAAAAGCCGCTCTAAAAATATTTTAAAACGAAATTTTCTTCATATTTAGTTACCGTAATCTTTGGATAACTTTTTTAATTTAAATGATTTGTGTTTTGATAGAATTAAATTATTACGTTTGTTCAGTTCTCGTCAAATCAGGGTGAAGAGTGAAAACATGCTTCATATTTTGACCGCTGTTGTCAATTCATTCAAAAATGTGTTATTTTTGAGGAGTAAGCCATATAAAATAATAATAGTGTTTCTAAGATTTAATAAAAAGCATGCAACTAAGACGCAGCCTAAATAGAAAACGAAAGTAAGCCACAGGGAGTCGACAATAACTAACTGGCCAAAAATTATACAAAATAAGATATGAAGAAAATAACGGCTAGTGGCAGGTTTATCTACCCGCCACTGTCTAGCCATTCAAAAAGTGTTTTTTTCGTAGTGCAAAGTGGAAAAACCGAAACTAATGCTCAAAAAGCTAGCGTGCTTTGCTCGTATGCGTGGAAGTAGTATATCTGTGTGTTCGTATCTGTTTGCCAAGCTCTCGAAATTAATTGTGTCGCAATAGTAAACAGACGACGAAACAAAAGCGAAACGAAAATGAGATATTGTATCTACGGGCTTTGGACAAACTGAACTAAACATTACGGGCTTTTTTGGCTTTACCTTTCAATCCAGAGACGAGCACTCGCCATGGATATTTGTGGCTGTAGGAGGCTAAGTTCCCCCGTATGATAATGTACGGCATTTGGCCTGATTACTGCTGGATATCTGCGGATTAATTAGCGCGGGCGTGCCAACGAAAGGCCGTAAAACGTAAGTGAAAACAAATGAGATATACGGAGTTATATACGCAAAAACCAAACGAAATAGAGAAAAAAAAGCTCGCTGTTGCGCTGCGGAAGGTTGGCTCTCGACTGAAACTAAAATCGGGCTCGACGCTTCGCCCAAGAGGTTTTCCCAGCGTTAGCTTAACTGTTGTGGCTTTTACTGCGGCTTGGCTGGTGTGCTTATTATTTATAGGCAGGCGTCGCGCAGCGTGGCTGTGGCTCTCTGAAATGGTTTGCAGCTTTTTATTGGATTAGCCTACGGTGTAAGGTGGCAGATACCCAAATGACAAAGTGACGCATTCGGCCAGGATAATCATCAATGCGATATAGGATAGTGCTAACCAGCGGCGAGGGCGGAAATTATTTTTAAAGGGATTGGGGAGGGAATGTGCTTATTTTGGTTCAATGGTTCAATGGTTCATAAACATGTAAAATACAAAAATCAATTCTTAGCCAACTAACCTTTTTGTTTAAGTTGCGACTATTTAAACCGAATTCCAACTTGTGTATATAAATATAACAAATTGTATTGTTTATCAAAAAACCACATAAATTAAATTTTTGTATCTATTAAAATATAACATTTGCGTAGCAGTCATTAAATAACGGATGTATAGATCTCCTATTTTTATATAGAAATATTTAGAAATAAAAACATTTATTATAAATAAAAATTATAAATATGTATGATGGTAATTGCAGAAACCGCATTGATTTTGTAAAAAAAAAAAAATGTTGTTTCAAGTTAAAATTAAATTTGTTGTTTAAAAACCAAAAAATTTTTGAACCTGATACCGAATCCCCTTGTAATGCCATTAAAAACACCCATGTGCGGTTCTCTTTCTCGCTCACACCCGCTATAAAGTCATACCCCGCGACCAGTTGCATGTCAAGCTTAAGTCAGGGACTATAATTACGAACCTGACCGGTCGACTAATGTGTAAGTAGTATAAATAATAATAAAATAAAAATAAAAGCCGGTCAACAACTCCTACACCCACACACTCACACTGATACAGGGGGCTTACACACACATACACAAACATAGCGAGTCCTGCCAAAAATACAAGCGCTCAAGTGTCCTTTGCGTGTTTGGGGCACACAAAATGAACGTAAATTATGATCAAATTTCCAAATAAATAAACGCGCGGCTCGAAACGAGACTTTTGCCACACAGCTGTCGCAAAATGATGTCATTTGAATTTAATCATCTGCGTTTGACTTTTTCTTTATGATATTTTGATTGTCTAATACTTTTTTGACTTTCTGGGTTAAAATAACATACCTTGTGCCCTTAGTAGGCTATACTGTAACTAGCCCAAGTAAGCTTTATTATAACTTTTAATTACGTTATATTTTTGTTAATTATGGAGAGAAAAACAAAGTTCCAACAATTTTGCAAATTGCGCAAGTGTTGGTAAGATTTGGTCGTGCCTCGGGGAAGTGTTGGTAAACTTTGGTTAGAACCTGGGCCACAATATCGATAGTTCGATAGCCAAACAGCAATTTATCGCTGGGGGTCACACTGTTTGCTTGTTCGTTTTTTTTTTTGGCTGCAGAAATAAATAAACGAATTTCGGTTTAAAATGAGCGGAAACTATGATAATTGTGAATTAAATTAAGTACAAAAAAGTGAAACCACCAACTGGAAGCAAATTCTGGGAGATAAATATTTGTGGTCCAGAAAATATTTGGAGTGGCCATTGGAGACAACAGCTGTCGGTCTGCTGGGTGGGTATTTAAATTCGAAAAATAGTCTTTAAATCTTTTGACTGACATTTGCATATTTCACAAGCTGGCGAAAGGTGAACTGAGGTCATTGTATTGTTGGGAATTACGTGTGCGTATATCCGCCGCCCATCTACTTGCCCCTGCCCTCCCCCTCCTCCTCATCCACTCAAGTGCTCGGGAAGCTGCCAAAAAAAAAGAAGAAAAAACAAAAAGAACGCCTCTTGGCATAATCAATTAAAATGCCTAGGAATCTGCCGCTTCTGCCGCTGGCCCTTTGTGCCGTCGCCTTTTTGGCCGCCGTGGGTCCAATGCCCGCCATCGGGGCGGTGGCCAACCACAAGCACGAGAAGCATCTCAGCAAGGAGCGGGTCAAGGACGGGGTCTACGCCCCCCGGGACGCCCACCACCATGGCGAGGATGGGGAGCACAACGTGGAGTTCGATCACGAGGCCATTATCGGTGAGTCACTTGCCGGAAAACAATAACATTTCGTAAAGATGGGAGACCAATTTATAAAAAATCCATGGCGCAGGCTAGGGACTTGGTGAACCCAACAGTTGCCAGAATTTCAAATTGCTAAGTTAAGATATAAAGTCTTCGAAAAAAATTCATTTTATATTTATTGAACAAAAAAAAACTAAGGCAGTGGTGGCATTGAAACATAGAATTTTGCCGACGCACTTAAAAAAATGCCTTCGCATTAAAAACCAATCATTTTCAATATTTTATTTTAAAAAAAATGTAACCTTACCAAAATATCTTAAATCAGAGTTTTACAACTTTTAAGCAGTCAACAAATGAACCTGTTTGTTTTTATTTCTATGATTTAGGGATTAGCCCTAGAACCTTCCATTTTGTTACAGTGTATGAAGCGGGGATATGTTTGTTTATTTGGATGGGGTTTATTTTTGTGGTTCTGCACATGGGAAGAATCATTCAGACATCAACAGATATGGATCAGTCATATACATACATTCGCATGTATGGTCCAAGAAAATGTTTTTAATGTTCGTGAATAGCCATGTTAATGGGTTCCCCATTTTATGAAGTCAAAACTTTATTGCCAGTTTTTAAATATAAAATACCGATTTGAAACTTTTTTTTATTAAAATCAATTGATTTTGTATAAAGAAGTAAAAATTTTGATCAATTAGGATTAATAACAATAAAGTTTGCAACTTTAGCTTATTTTGTTATTTTGAGAATCAAAATTTTCCCCCAGTGCTTTCATCGTAAAACCATTAAAATGGTTTTCTGAAAGCAATGGCATTGCTTCTGCTTTATGTTCCATACAAGCCTTCACGCTTATGTTCTATAATTACTACTCAACAACATTAGGCAACACAAAAGAGGCTCAGGAATTCGACACACTAACACCGGAGGAATCGAAGAGACGTCTGCTGATACTGGTCAAAATGATGGATCTGAATAAGGACGAATTTATTGACCGGCATGAGTTGAAAGCCTGGATTTTAAGGTCTTTTAAGTGAGTGTTGTCTGTTGATTAATACTGCATCGATGTTAGCCAAGCCAATAATCAATACCTCGGCCATTCACTGCTTCTGCTTGCATACTTACGAACAGAAAGAATTCCCTATAAAATATTTACTAAACAAAAAAACACTTGCAGAAAACTATCGGAAGAAGAAGCTGCTGATAGATTTGAAGAAATAGATCAGGATGCGGACGAGAAAATAACCTGGACGGAGTATCTGCAGGATACTTACGCCATGGAGGATGAGGACTTTAAAAAGGAGACCATTGACTTCGATAGCTACGAGGATGAGCAGAAGATGATCAAACAGGACAAGGAGATGTTCAAGGCGGCCGACACGAATAAGGATGGAGTGCTGACGCTGGAGGAATATGTTTACTTCCAAAATCCCGAAGAGCATCCACAAATGTTGCCCATACTGTTGGAGCACACGATGCAGGAAAAGGATTTGGATCACAACGGAATGATCAACTTCCAGGAGTTTGTCGGCGACGCAGCCTCGCATCACGACAAGGAGTGGCTGATCACAGAGAAGGAGCGATTCGACAAGGATCACGATTCCAATGGCGATGGCGTGCTCACGGGCGATGAGGTTTTATCCTGGATTGTGCCGAGTAATACGGCGATTGCCAACGACGAGGTGGATCACCTGTTTGTCTCCACCGATGAAGATCACGACGATCGGCTGTCCTACCTGGAGATACTCAACAACTACGATACCTTTGTGGGCAGCGAGGCAACCGATTACGGGGACCACTTACAAAACATTAACCATCTCTCCGACGAGCTGTAGATTCCAGCCAAATCCCTTTCCTGCTATAGTGAACCTGTGCTTAGTATTGTATTTCATTTAAATAGTTAGTAAATTTATGTTTTATTTATGTAAATTCAAGTGACAATTGCAAATCAATATCGCTAAATTGTTTTGAGCGCTTCTTACGAATTTCATTTCACATGTCTTAGTTTTCTTGTTTGTCATGTACCAATTACATTACGTGTAGTAATTTATATAGACACAAAAAAGAATCTACAAAATAAATAATTTTTACTAAATTACGTTGGGTATGAGTGCTGAACCTTTACATGTGCTCGTTCGATAGTGAAAAATTAAACACTTTTCATTTGCTTCATTTGCAATTTATGACTAGAAAAGTTTTCTTTTTATTATAATACATAGCTTAAGCCTTAATTGCTGACTTGGAATATACAAAATTAGTTTAGCAGCGTGTTACTTTTGACTAGATTTCACACTCGTCTGTACCGAAAAATATGCTTAGCTCTATGCCTAACTTATTTTGCGGTTATCAAACAAGCACTTGAAGCCCCAAAATACAATTTAATTTACTCACTTTCCTTATATCACAAATATTGCACCAAATTGGCCTATTTCCCCACATTTTCACTAGAAATTTTCAACAAAAAGCTAAAAACAAAACTGAAAGCCGAATTATCTCCATTTGATAATTTCGAATGCTTAACAATACTACAGTTCACTAAGCAATCCTTACAAATACTACACGAAAATTTACACGTCCTAGAGGCACATCGTCTTCCGATGGGATGCGCTCCGTTTTGATGGCACAAAAAAGATTCACGGGCCGCTTACAATTCGTAATTCATTATGCACATCTCCAACTGATTCACCTGGGGGAGAGGTCGTACTCTATAAACTTAGGTCTAACTGTGGCTCCGCACCATCGGCCCCCGGGGACCGTGGATGCTCTGAGTTCTACAAGTCGCACAGTATATCGTAGTTGTCTACCTGACGCAGTGGCTCCATTTCGTCGATCACCTCCCCCAGATAATCGCTGATGGGCAACGGTAGCTTAAGCTTCTCCAGCTGCGATGCACTGCGCACCCGCCTCATTATGACCGCCCGACAGCGATCCTGCAGGTTGACAAACTCTCGCCGGGTGCACTTCAGGGTCATCTCCGTTTTGGCCGCCGTGGAGCATACAATGGGGTACAGCGGTTCATCGATCTGAAGAGGAGGATGTAAGATGTTAATATGAGTAAAGGACTTTTTAAGTGTAGCAGAAGGTCAATATCTATCCCAAAACAATCAACTACTGATCAATTATTAATTAAATGATATAACATAATCAAGATTATCACTTCCATCAGATTAACGTCCTTCATTTATATAAGTCTTACAAATTATTTAGCAGGTGGCGCATATATCATACATGAAGCATATATGAAGACCAATTTTTTTTTTTTCTTCTTTGTTTACTAAGTTGAGAAGTTATAAAAGTTCCTTTAAAATGAACTTCCTAAGATGATGTATCATACATATATCTTTTGAACAAAGCAGTGATTGGGGGGTATCGAAACATAATTTAATGTGTTATGTGAATACTTCATTGACTCACCTGATCCAAACCTCTGAAGGCCACGCCCAGGCACTTGCCATCCTTGTAGTAGGTGAGTGTGCCCTCGATGCCGTCGAAGAGTACTCCGATCTGGGTGGGATGATTCTCGCGGAACCGCTTGGTGTAGAGCAGGGCCACGCCCTTGTGCCAGAGCACGCCCTTGTGGGACAGTCCCCAGCCGTGCTCGTTCTCGCCCAGCATATTCCGGAAGGCGTTGGCATGGAGTCGGGCCGACTTTGTGCCTATGCCGAACATAATGGAGGTGCCAAACACCCGCTGCGAGACATGGAGCTCCCAGTAGTAGCGGCCATTGTTCAGCGATCGCTTGCCCTGGACGCCGGCGGTGCCCTTGCTCCAGTTGGGATGGAAGTGAACCGTTCGGGAGTTGGGTCCGCTGAGCACCACCTCCTTGGAGCGATGTCGCTTGCTCCACGTCCAGTTGTCCTCGACGCCTTCGACGAGTGGACAGAAGCGCGGTGGCGATGCCGCATCCTGCGAAGCGGACTGAATAACCAGACAGCCTGCTCCTCGGCGAATAGGATGGCGACGGCGCCGCGGGGTCATCGCCACCACGGGATGAGGGTGGTCCTGCTGCTGCTGCTGCTGTGGATCCACTTCCACATCGGACATTGTTGTGTGACTAGAAATTTTTCGCTTCTCAAACTCAATCAACTTAGACAAAGGGAGCACTTCAAAACGTTTTTTGGGGAGGTGTAGGTTGGTTGTCAAAAGGTTGGGCTTTCTGGGGGTGGTTGTCCTCTTCCTGGGCTCTCAAGTTGCTGAAATTGCTTAAGGAGTGGCTACGGGGGTGGCGTTTTTATCCTGTGAAGTCCACTTTTGGATAACCATTTGGGTAGAAGCTCTTTCTTTCGTTCTTCTAGTGGTTAACTTTTCCTTAGAAGTGTTCTTGTTTCTTCTAAATTTCTAACGTGTTAAGATAACCATAGAAAGCTTTGTCTAAAAAGTCCTTTGTTAACTCCTTATGCGCTGCCTTCTCCTTTTAAAGTTTGGTTTACAAATGAGTGGTTAGCAGGCGTTGTTGGTTCTCCTCCTGAGGCAAATCCTCTTGCTCAAATTCCTCCTTTTCAACTTCCTCCTGTAGCTCCGATGGAATCTCCTCTGCAACCTCCTCTGCAACCTCCTCTGGAACCTCCTCTGCAACCTCTTCTGTAACCTCCTCTGTAACCTCCTGATCCCCTTCCTCCTGCTCCTGAGTCCCAAAGCTGGTCAACGAACCGTATCCACTGCTCAGCGAAGTGCTGCTCCAGCTGGAACTTAGTCGTACGGGACGATAGCTTCTCACCGGCTGGAGAAGCTGCTGCTGCTGGCCCAGGCTCCTTTTCAGCTCCCGCTTGATCCTTCGGATTTGACGAAAGTCCTGCTCGCCACCGGAACCCCGTTGCTTGTGCAACTGCAGCTCCTGCAGGTGAAAGTGATGGCGACAATAGCCCTGCGGACTGTGGGCACAAAAGCGACAGGCCTCGGAGTTGAGGCCACCAACTAGGGGCAGGATCGGCTCGAGGATGCGACGCTTCTGGCTGCGCTTCTGTTGCTCCAACTGCTGCTCCGCCAGGCGCTGGGGTGCCTTACGATCGCCCACCGTCTCGGCCACCTCCTGCAGCAGGCGCACGTTCTTGGGGAAGCATCTGTCGTGGACGTAGAGCACCAGGCGTTGGCAGTAGAGGCAGAGCGATTGGAACAGCAGCAGCAGGACGATAATCATAAATAGGGGTTGAGTTCAGTTGGGTTCCTCCTCCTTTTTTTTTTTTGCTGCCTTGTGGGTGCACCACTTCCGGTAGAGACCAGAACGTCTTAGTTTTCCAAATTATAAGCTAGTCCTGATGGGAAAACTCACAATTTTCACTGTTTCTTACGGGGTACACACATATTTTTTTCCAGCTCCTCCACCTCCTGAGCTCCCAAAAGCTGCTCCGCTTATCTGGCTAAAGTTTCGATGACTCCCACCGACGACGACTCCGCTTGCGTCCAAGTCTCGCTGGCTTCTGGCAATCACTCTTTTGGCTCACTTTTCCAACTTGAAGCCACAGCGGCGAGGCCTACCCTTATTTTTTTCCAACCACCGATTGGAATATATGCGTGCGTGTGTGTGTGTCTGCATATCATTATCATATGGTCTCGCATGTCTCGCCACCCCCTGGCCCAGTTCACTCCCCGACCCCAATCGCCACCCGCTTGAAAACTCAACCCCCACATTGGCGTACGGACAAAGAGTGTCATGCGCACAAGTGCACGTGGTGAGTTGGCTCTGCTCATCGCCTTGGCATTGTTTTTTTTAGGGGCTCTCCACTGCCGGTTTTCCACCACAATAGCTACCCTCAACCCTTGTCTTTTAACGAAGATCTAAGCATTTAAGGTTGGGGTTACTTCCTTATGTAACACAAAAGATTTTCAATCTTTTATATTGATCATGATATCGCTGTGTATGTTTAACCTAAAAATGTAGTGGTAAATATTTCAAATATACATGTGCAACTGTTTACAGCCCCTTTTAAATAATCGAAAATCATCACAAAGATACATAGTCAATAATAAAATAGTTTTTATATGAAAAGCATACCTTTCTGATACAGTTTTTTTTTATAATTTTAAAAATAATCAACTTCTAAGGCTGTCACATAAGTGTTACATAAGTGGTTTGGCTTTGTTTATGATTTAAATCCCTTTAAGGCTAAACAGATCTCGAATGTGGATTAAAAAGCCCCAAAAATATATATCAAATCTAGTTAGACCAGTAGATCAAAGACATTTAGATAATCCTCATAAACTCTCTACGAAACAATCATACAATCGTCTTTGTTGCTGTTTGCTCTCCCTTAACTGGTGGCTTGCAAATATAAATGTATTTGTATATTTTCTTTATTTTACCATTTTTTGTTTGTTTTATAAACGTAAACAATAAGCGACAAAGTTGTGTGTAGCAGTTCAGGAGGCGATCTACATGTGTCAATGGATTCGTTCAATATTAGTTATATCCTTATTACACTGTGCATTTGTTCGCATTTTATCAAGTACTCAAAAAATGGGTAGTACCCTTGGCAGCAGATGGGTATTAAATATTTTTCGACATACGACCGAGGCTAGTTTATTTATTTGTTTGATTTACTTAACATACGTAACGTAACTTAGAAGCAGTTTACAATTGTTTAGAACATTAATTGGCAGATAAAAAATGGCATTGTGGTCCAAGGAGGTCGGTTTGTAGCACTTCGACCCGGTGGCCCCGTTTTTTGTTTCATTTTTGGTTAGTTTAAGGAATTTGTAGCAGTGTTGGTTCGTCGGTGTGTGTGTGTGTGTGTTTTGTTTGTTGGTTTGTTTGTTTGTTTGTGTGTTGTGAGTGTGTGCTTTGGTGTGTAGGTGTGTGTACACACGATTCGTTGGTATATTTAGGGCTTTACATTTAAAATAAACTTATGCTGTGTGCTGGGTGTCTGTTGGGATGTGCTACGACGAGGTCCTACGACGAGTTCTTCATGCAGACCTGGCACCTGGACACGTGCGACTGCCGATCTCCGGCCTTGATCGTCTGCTGCTGGGGCGCATCGAAGGGCTGTGAGGACTCCAGGTTGAACATCCAGAAGCTGGTCATCGTATCGTAGAAGTGGCACGTGCCCTTGGCTCCATTGCACTCGATGAAGGGTGTGGCACGGAAGTCCTCCAAACAGGATCCAGGCGATTGCAGCGCCTGTCCACCACCTCCGTTGCCCACAGCCGTGTGCTATGAAATAAAAGACAACGATGAATTAAGCATATATTTAGGTAAGTACTGGGGTGGTCAAAAGAGCAAAATATAATGACATAAACATGTTCGATATATGAATAGTTTCGGTATACCGAAGTTAGCGTCCTAGCTTATTTAACTTACAATAGTTAAACGGACTGATTATATTACAACAAGTTAGATTTTGTAGCATGCTTTAGCATCTTCCCAATACTGTATACAACTAGAGTTCCCGACTTAATATTAACAGCACAAAGTGCCAATTTCAATCTGGAGGCACATTCAGGAGTGTGTACTCACCATGAGGAAACTGTAGCCAATCCAGATGCCCTCCCAGCCATTGGGACAGTCGGGAACCTCTATCGTCTGGCTGTGCACGGCGATCACATTGGCCGGCGCCTCGCAGACGACGCAGCGTGAGATGTACTGCTTGATCTCGTTGTTCTCCACGGGCATCATTGGAATGGCGGCGTTGGTGGTCAGCCAGAAGGTCTTGTCGTTGCGCGAGGCATAGTTGCAGACGTTGTTCTGACCGCAGCTAAGGACGGGCAGCGTCGAGAACCTGGGCACACAGGAACCGGGGGAGCCGAGGTCCTGGTTGTGGGCATAGTCATTGCCATCGACGTACAGCAGGGAATATCCGGTCCAGAGTTCCGTATGTCCGGCTGCGCAGCTGGGCACCGTGTCGGATTGACTGTGTCGTGTGATGAGGATGCCGGTGAGGTAGTCCAGGGCGGCGGAGCACGGTGCACCCTGTTCGCCCTTGATGCCGATCAGACCTTCGGCTCCGTCGTAGCCACGCGGGCCCTGCTCTCCACGATCTCCCTTGGGTCCGGGACGACCCACCAGTCCCGTAACGCCGATCAGGCCGCGCTCACCCTTCTCGCCGCGCTCGCCCTGAACGCCGATCAAGCCACGCTCTCCGGGACGTCCGACCTCGCCCTTCTGTCCATCACGTCCCGGCTGACCTGGTTCTCCCTTGGGTCCCGGCGGTGGCAGCTTACCGGGCTCGCCCTTTTGTCCCGGCGCACCCGGTCTTCCGTCTTGTCCATCGCGTCCCTTGGGTCCGGTGAAGCCATGATCGCCAGGCAGGCCAGGAAGTCCATCGTTTCCGACCAATCCCTGGTAGCCCATGTCACCCTTGGCTCCGGCCAAACCGGCCAGACCAGGCAAGCCCTGGAGACCCCGATCGCCCTTGTCTCCCTTCTGTCCCTCGAAGCCGTTCGGACCACGTTCGCCCTTGAAACCCTGCAGTCCCACATCTCCCTTTGCTCCGGGGGCGCCATTGAAGCCATCCTGTCCTGGTGCACCTATGCTGCCGGCCAGACCACGCTCTCCCTTGGCACCAGTTGGTCCAATTGGTCCAGGCAAGCCCACCAGACCCGGCTCTCCAGCCAAACCAGGCAGACCGCGTTCACCCTTGACGCCGGGAGCTCCAATAAGACCTAGGTCACGGGTGATAAGTTTTATGAAGAGATTAGTAACAAGGAAACAATAAAATGAAAACCGAAGCTAGCTTCAGCAAGCCGTAACAATTTATTATATATAGAGTGTACTATATTAGGCAAAAAACAGCGAGATATAGGAACGCTTAATTCTTTAAAAACAAACCAATTCTAGGTTAGTTCACCCTATATTACCCGATATTAGCAAAGATTTTGTATGCATGACACTGTATGACAGCTATATGATATAGTAATTCCTTTTTATCAAACTCAAGGGATAGGTTCGAAATTCTATATAAACTTTTATAAATAAAACAAAGAAATTTAAAATTTTCTACCTAATAGTTTTGAAAAAAAGGATTGCTAGGGGTTTAAGCCTCCAGCTTTTAAACTAAGCCCGCAAGCGGTAATTAAACGGACATATTGTCTAGATATGCTGATTAAGAAATCTACATACTTTATAGAGTCGAAAGCGTCTCCTTCTCTGCATTACAAACTTCTGACCAAACATATATAACCCTTCCGCAAGGGTATACAAAAATTAATAAAGGGGTAAACTTATTTTTTTACGAAGAAGTTGTCTATAAAATAAATGAATCCAAAGAACTACGACTATATTGAGATACTAACAAAAGTCCTCCAAAAATCGAGATATGGTGTTATATTCCTAGGAGTAGCGAATTATAGACTTACCTTGACGTCCGGATCTGCCGGGGCGACCGGGCAGACCCTTTTCACCCTTGGTGGGTCGTCCCGGATAGCCAGCCTCGCCTGTTAGACCGATGTCACCCTTTTCACCGGGAACACCGTTCAATCCGTTGGCGCCAGGAGCTCCATCGAAACCGCGATCACCCTTAGGTCCTACGTAGCCAACTAATCCTTGTTCACCTCGTTCGCCCTGTTCGCCCTTCTCGCCGGTGAATCCACGCTCGCCCTGCGATCCCTTATCGCCACGGAGTCGATCCACGTCGATGATAGCTGGAAGACCGGCCGGACCACGGACACCGCGATCGCCCTTGGGACCGGGAGCGCCCACAAAGCCCTGGGGTCCGACGGGTCCGATATCACCCTTGATTCCGCTTAGTCCGGCTAGACCGGCCTGACCCTTGTCTCCTTTGGGGCCAGGATAGCCAGCAACACCAGGAGCACCGGGGGCGCCGGGTTGTCCGTCGAGGCCAGGGGTACCGGGAATACCGGGTGCGCCGACAGATCCCTTCTCACCGTGCTGGCCGTAGACGCCCTGTAGCCCTTGGTCGCCCTTCTCGCCATTGATTCCGTCAAGACCATCGGCGCCACTGCGTCCAGTGTCTCCCTTCTCGCCCTGCTGACCAGGACGTCCGTGAACAGTCATGCCGGGGGGACCCTTCTCACCCTGCCAGCCCGGCTCTCCGGGCAGACCCGTATCGCCCCGAAGTCCGGAAATGCCAGGTTCACCCTTCTGTCCCTTCTCGGAGGCGTCGCCGGGCAAGCCAGGAGCTCCGTCCAAACCGGGCAATCCCTGGGCACCCTTTTCGCCGGGCAAACCGTCCAAGCCATTCTGTCCAGGGGCGCCAACCACTCCTTGGTCACCCTTCACTCCAGCAAATCCGGGGGCTCCTTGAGGACCACGGCCGCCCACGGGTCCATCGTTGCCAGTTAAGCCTGCAGCTCCCTTGTCACCCTTGGCACCTGAAAAATGGTAGCAAAAAAATTACGAATTAGATATAGTTATTTGTCTTTATTGAACCTTTTCGGAACCCTTTTTTAAATCAGTGCTGGGAAGTACCTAAGTACCCTAGGTTATCAAATTTCCAGTATGTATAAAAAAATGCATAAATCCATCCAAAATTAATTTTGTTTACATTTTTTATATCTCTAAGCTTGTTTTTTTGGTACTTAAACATTTGTATTTCTTTTTGTTTTCTAGTAAGCTCAATATATATGCGTTCGAAAAAAAGCGATAAATCGATTATTGCCAACCAAAAATGTACCTAACCTTGATACTTGAAAAGGTTGTGTTGTACCTATTATCTAACCTAGGATCTTTTTCTCTTGTACGTTACCTTAATACAATAGGCTAAAAACTCCCCAACACTTGTTTAAAACCAGTATCGGATAGCATATACAAGCTATTATAATGACTTACCAGAGACTCCGGGTGATCCAGCGGGTCCGCGCTTTCCGGGAGCACCGGTAACGCCAGAAAAGCCCTTGGGACCGTCATTTCCAGGTGCGCCGCGTTCCCCCTTGTTGCCGGGCATGCCGACCAGGCCGGAATTTCCGATCTCACCCTTGGCGCCGTCACGTCCTCGAACGCCGTCTATGCCGGGAGTGCCGGGAGGTCCAGCCACTCCGGGGGGCCCGACTGGGCCAGTGTCTCCCTTCTCGCCAACAGCTCCCGCACGTCCGGATGGTCCGGGCATGCCGGGATCGCCTCTATCACCGGGATATCCAACGCTGCCATCGGCACCGGGCAGACCAGGAGCTCCCGATGGGCCACGGTTGCCCTTCTCGCCCTGCAGACCACTGAGACCCGGTGGACCAGGAGGTCCGGCCACCGAAATGCCAGGCTCGCCCCTCGGACCGTATTCTCCATTGCGTCCGGGAAGGCCGCGGAGGCCATCCTTTCCTGGATTACCGGGGGCACCGACCGACCCCTGGTTGCCCTTGTCGCCGCGTTCTCCGGTCAAGCCGCGTGGTCCCTCTGGGCCGGGTGGTCCGATTAGACCAGGCTCACCCTTGGCTCCCGGGTAGCCGATCGATCCCTTCGAGCCAACGGCTCCCATGAGTCCAGTCTCGCCCGGGCTGCCCGTCTCTCCCTTGCTGCCCTTGGGGGGCAACACCAAATCGGCGGGCTTGCAGCTGCCGGGCTCTCCCTTGCGACCGGAAAGACCCAGCCTACCCTTGTCGCCCTTCAGTCCGTCATATCCATGTTGACCTGGCTCTCCCTTGATGGAAATGCCATCGACTCCGGGGAAACCGTCCTGTCCATTACGGCCGGGTCTTCCATCGTTGCCTGGGGGGCCGGTAAAGCCCTTGTCGCCCTTCAGGCCGATCTCTCCCTTTTGTCCGATACGTCCGGTTAATCCGTTTGGTCCACGTTCTCCGTCAACTCCGCGAGCTCCAACGCTTCCGGGCTCTCCCTTCTCACCCTTGACGGGCGCTATCAAGCTCAGATTGACAATGGCATCTTGGCCCCGTTCTCCATCCGCGCCAGGTGCTCCAGTCAAACCATCCTTGCCCTTCTCGCCAGGTGGTCCAGTTGCTCCGTTGATGCCATCGTGTCCACGTTCACCTTGATAGCCTCGATCTCCGGGCGAACCTCGTGCGCCATCTTTTCCGGGAACTCCGGGCAGACCCATGGCACCCTTGTCTCCCTTCGCACCGCTCTTGCAGGATGAGCACTTGCCGCCGACGTCGCCCTTGAGGCCCATGTCACCCTTCTGGCCATTAAGTCCGGGACGACCAGCATCACCCTTTTGGCCGGGTTCACCAACGCTACCGGGGGCACCGGGAAGGCCAAGCTTGGAGTCACCGGGAACACCAGCGTTACCCTTGAAGCCGCGCTCTCCCTTGCTTCCCTTAAATCCGGGACGTCTGAGGGGTAAACAATATGGTGTTACTCCAATGACAATAACAGTTGCCAGTGAATTGAGATAAGTTCGTCTGTCTTTCATTTTTACCGCTAATCTTTCTCAAAAGTTTTCTTTTTTTATTACGACAACTTCGATCTTTTTTAAATTTATAAGAATATATACGGATATTCAGAATAAAACAAATAAAAGAATATGTAGTCCAACTAATTTATAGATATAAGAGTCCTGATTCCATTTAGCAGGTAAAGCGTTAATGGACTTAGGTTTACCAAAATAGTTCAATATAAAAAGGTTTTCAACAGCTTTAGTGGACTTACCCATGCATACCATCGTCTCCCTTAGGTCCTTGAATGCCAATGCCGGGCGTGCCGGCGTCGCCCTTCTGTCCATCTGGTCCCGGTGGTCCTTGGTGTCCAATGGGTCCAACTGGTCCCGGCTGTCCATCAAGTCCAGCGGTTCCCTTCTCACCCTTTCTGCCCGGTGGTCCTTCGTTGCCGGTACGTCCGGGTAAGCCTGCGCCTCCCTTCTGTCCCGTGTATCCCTGCGCACCTGGCTGTCCATCGGCTCCGTTCAATCCCTGCGGTCCGGGTTGTCCGACATAGCCTCGAGGTCCTTTCGGGCCCGGGGGTCCGGGTGTTCCACGGCCACCGCCGGGCGGTCCGGGAGGACCCAGCAAACCCTGCTGACCTGTTGCTCCAGCAAGTCCTGGCTCTCCCTTCGCTCCTGGATTACCGGACAGACCATTCAGACCCCTCTCACCGCGATCTCCCTTTTGTCCGGCAGGACCTGGGTGTCCAAAGTTACCTTGGCGACCCTAAAAATGATATGGTAACCAATTACAACGATTACATCGGCTGGCATGGCAAGACACTGCACAGAGAGAAATTAGGTATTTGAATTCATTCTCAAAAATCTTGAAGATATTTTTTATCATTTTAAGAAAAATGTACTTTAGTTGATTCTGATTCTGAAAAAATTTACACAAAAAAAAAAAGTCAATATAAGTTGATATTCTGTATCAATTTTGTTTTGATTTGTGCCAAATCGAACATATTAATTTCGAACATATTATCAATTTAACGTTATTCAATGATACGTGTTTGTTAAATGCTGGAAGTTTTTTCTCTGTTTACGCAAACTGACTACAGTAAAGATAAAGTTCGAATTATTGGTCTTGGTTTTTTTTTTAAGTGCAATGTACTTGGTCAATCCTCCATGTGTGCGATGGCAAACTTCTTTGGGAATTTTACTTACACGATCGCCTGGAGGACCGGGCAGACCCTTCTCACCCCTCTGGCCATCGGCTCCGGCTTCACCTTCCAGTCCGCGCTCACCCTTTTGGCCGGCGGGTCCCGGCTCTCCCTTCTCTCCGGTCTCGCCCCGTTGTCCTTGCTTGGTCAAAGTTCCACTGGATCCACTACCCAGAGCGGGCTCGCCCTTCTCGCCCTTGGCACCCGGTGCGCCGGGCTTCAGGGGTCCGAAGCAGGAGGCGCCCTTGTCGCCCTTCAGGCCGTGCTCACCTCGAGGTCCTTTGGCGCCAAACGGTCCGGTGTCGCCGCGATCGCCCTTCTCGCCGGGTTCGCCCTGGGGTCCGGCAAAGCCGGGCGTTCCCGCGAATCCGGGCTCACCCTTCTCGCCCTTGGCGTAGTCACCGTTCTCCTTGGCCGGCTCACCCTTCTCGCCCTTACTGCCAGAGATGCCGGTATAGCCGCGTGCTCCCGCCATTCCGGACAGACCCTCCAGACCGGGCATGCCGGCCTTGCCGTCGCATCCGTCCTTGCCGTTGAGGCCGGGGGCACCAGGATTGCCAGCAGAACCCTGCACTCCGGGCACACCGGCCCGGCCGGGATTACCTGTCGATCCGCGCTCGCCCTTGTAGCCGCGCGGCCCAGACGGACCGGGGTCGCCCTTCTGGCCCTTGTCGCCCAACGGTCCTTCCTGGCCGGGGAATCCAGTCTCGCCCTTGGGTCCCGTCGGTCCCAGCGGACCCGGCAGACCCCGGTTGCCCTTCTCCGCTATGCACTTGGGCACACAGCCCGCATACCCGGCCGTACAGTTCTTCGGCGGCGACTCTCCGCGCTGCACGGAGGCGGAGTCCACGATGTCGTAGCTATTGTCGATTTGGAATTTCGGTTCATTTCCATTGTTGTGCCTGACCGAGTCCTGGATCGATCCGGACGCGCCGGCCTGCTTCCAAAATTGCTAAGAGAAGGATTGGAAACACGGTTGGATATTGCATATCTCCCAAAAATCGATTATATATGTATATATTGCTTACAGCGTCGGCACCAACTAACGCTCCCGCGATGACAGCGGCATACAGCAGCCTGCAAATAAATCGGCAAAGATCGAGAGAGTCTTATCAGTTAAGTTTTCTGTGTGTGTGCCGCTCTCTTTAGTTCTCTTAAAGCGGAAATGGTTAAGAGAGAGAGAGAGAGAGAGAGACTTCTCTGTGAAGAGCTTCCAGGAGTTAGCAACACAATCTTAGCGAAATAAGAATAAGTCCATATTTTAATTTTATTATTATTTTTTTTAACTAATTGGAGTTTGTGAATTTTGATATCTACAAATCTAAATAACTTGTTTTCCACAATGACTTAAGCAACGTAATTTAAATATTTTATAACCTACATTTTGGGTCGATTTAACCATTTACAATAAGGTCTTAATATTGTTTTAAAATTTTCTTATTTCAAGTTATAATTGATCTTATTGGCTTAGCAAGCATAACTTGATGGTTTTACATTTCATTTGTTTTTATTGCAGAAATATACGGCTTTACTTTAATTAGTAGTTGAGTTTATTGAAGCAAACTTTTAAATTTAAATTTGAAAGCCTATGATAATAAATTCTATTAAATCACTAATGTAAAATTAGATAAAAAAAATGTGAAACGTTCACTCCTTTTTTTTATTTTAATAATTTACATAAATATTGAATAAATTAAACCTTACTTAACTTATTTTGTAATCATTTTCGCAAGGCTTTTTTCTTTTTTAAAAATATATTAGGCTAACGGATTTACTTAATGCTAATTATATCTTCTTAACTCACCGCTTCCAGAAGGGCAACATGATGCCCTATGCACTTAAGCCTGCACAATTATTTGCTCTGTCCTCGTCGAATTTTTATTTTATATGTTGCCGTCGTTGGGCCTGGAAAGATGAGCCAGAAAATTCGGCGCTTTAATTTTTGCAACAGTTGCAAAATGAACTAACAAAGTACAAAAGTTGAACGGTGTTCTTATGGGAAATTTGTTTCATTTAATATTTATGGGAATATAATTTGCTTAATTTTTTTTTTTATTATTTAATGTTGGTATTTTATTTTCTTTGGTATTGCATTTCAGATTTATTTTTTTGTGGTCCAAGTAACATTTATTTTTCACGTTACAGTTTGAGGGGCACTGAAACTGGTACAAAGCTCGCACACCGATTTGGTACAAGACCTATAGCTTTTAGTTTATAATACTCGTTTTCCCCTTAATTTCCATTAAAGTGGTATATATACATATTTTTTTGCTAATTTTGTAGAACTTAGTTCCTTCAAGGAAACCTATCTAAAAGGGGCTGATCGACGGGACCCTACTGAAAACACACAACCACACAACCGAGCGATCCGATCCGAACGCACAGCACTCAACTCCACAGAACAGAACACACTGAAGACTAGAGGCAACTAAAGGCCAGATCAGCTGCGGACCGAGCCCAGTCTACTACTTACTCGGGAAGACGGAACACGACTAATTATAGTATAAGTTCGAGCGATCCAAAAGCCATTCGCCAATGCTCCGATGAGCCGATCTTCGTTCGGCATTCCACGATCTCCACTCGGGTCTTCGGCTCACGTACACTGTCCGTGTGATTGGATTTCCAGGAGGGGGAGGGGGGTTCGTGGTGGAGGGGGTTGCCATGGCATATAGAACGGATGGGCGATGGATCGTAGATCGTATGTAGCAATAGCAACACTAATCCCAGCAGTTAACATAGTCACTGTGTGGAATGAATGAAACTTGGCGATAAGTCTGAAACTAAGTCGCTGCTGCTGTTGATATGCCACATGCGACTTAAGTTGCTCAATAAAACAGTAGCTTCATTCCGCCGGATCACCATCACCTCCCCGGGGGGAGCACCTTCTACAAGCTCCTCTCGGAATTAGCTGATAGCCCCCGCCCCGAGATCGGGCACATGGCTTCCGTTTTTGGTCCGCTCCTGATTCTGATACTTTTTCGGTTCGCAGACTGAGAAATTCCAAGGCTTCCTTATCAAGACCTGTTTTTTCGACATCTAATTATAGCCCCATCCATTTTTGGTTTGTTTTTACAAAATATTACATTTTTTTAAACAAAATTAGTTTATTAAAGGGCAGACAATTAAAAGGATAAAGTAACAATCTATACATATGGAGATATTTATTTTTTATTTTAAACTGATTTTGCTATATAAGCACTGTCGACATCTATAATTATTGCTTGTAATTTTTTTTGCATCTTAATATATCGACACAGGACAAAATAACAAACTAAAATTGATTACAAATGTATATTTGGTAATTAAATCAAACTTTACGTATTAAAAATGTATAGTTCATTTATTAACCTGGGTTAATTTGTACGGATACCAAGAAATGATAAACCATATTGTTTTAAAATGTTTAATTGAATTAAACTGAATTTAAAAAGTGTAATATTTTTTTTCGAAATAAATAAAAACCACGAATTTGAAAGAATTTTAAGTCAGATTAGTAACACTTGCCCTCTGCTGATCAGATCAAAACTTTTGAAAATAGTTTATCAGCACTTTATTTTGACAATAACAAAAACCAAGAATTTAAAAGGATATTAGGTCGCATCACTAGCATTTGATTTTTACTAAATTTTTGCCGTCTGCTAATCAAAATTTTAATAAATATTTTTTTTTATCTTTCATATTGAGTTAATCAGCACCCTATTTTGACAACAATTTTCGTTTAAGTTTTTCCAATCAATAACAAGTATTCTTGCAAATTCTAATACACAGGTGCTATTTAAATTTGACATAATTACATTGAGTTTGGGAGGAGTAGAGCACTTCCGATGATTGCAGAACTCTAAAAGTCTGAACCAGTTTAATTTCCTAATCACTGCAACTTCCTTAAAGAGATCTATTCAGGGCATTGGGACATATCCGACTTCCAAGTACCCTAGGACAAAAGAATTCGTGCCCAACTAGAACGAGGCCTTGATTATGGCCCTATCACGACACATTTCAAAATGCTATGACCTCAAAACCTAAAACCTTAAAGCTCGAATTTCGAAAGGTTCTATTTTAGTCAATCTGCGTTGAAATTAATCGAACGCCGAGCGCAGCTCGTACTGCTTGGACTCTTGTCGAGTGTTTTCTAACAGGAAATACGCAGCCATATCCGTGTTATCAGCTCCACATATGCCATATACTAGATGAAAAAGCCTTAACCTAATCACGAGGGGCAAGACAAACAAACAAGCATCAAATTGTATTATAACCACTAGGAAACTTGGAGTTGAGTATTCAGACTTCACTATACCCGGTAGATGCTTAAAATCTTAAGAGAACTTTCTTATATACTTAACCTTTCATATTTTAAGTGCATAAAATTGCAAATAAATCATTCTGACACCCAGTTTTCACACCAATTTGTATTTATTGAAATCCAATTTTAAAAATCAAAATAGTACTGGCAACGCTCTCAAAAATATAATTTTAACAAAACCATTAAAAGACATGCACTTTTTTTTTTAAGAAGAAACAATTTTTTATTTATGTTAAATGTATCAATTCAAGAGAACTTAAGTTGTTTCCAAATTCTTTTATAACCCTTTGCTTGGAAAATTAAAAAAAAAAACCATATACTCTTCTGCGAATATACAGAACCAAAATGGGAAATAGAATTTGTGTGCTTGAAATCAGGCCGCTTTGATTCGGTTAGCGGGCTGTGCTCCTCATTTCCTCGTTTCAAGGCGTCGAAGTGCTAAATTCAGAGCCATAGTTATAGGAACAGCCGCAGCCACATCTACGACCATACAACCATACCCTCAAACCCACAACTATATCTATCCGGGCCTGGACTGTCCCTGGCCTGTGCCTGCGACTGCGAGACTACGTCTACGGTTCCATCCACCGCACTTACATATACCATCGCAGATCCATTTTACATCGGTATTGGTGGGCCGAGAGCCGAAAGCCGATCTGCCGCACGATCGAGAGCCGAGTGAAGACGATCGTGCCTGCCGAGCGAACGGGCGAAGAATTTGAATGTCTTTGGTTGGGGCTCGTGTTTAGTAATACTTCGAACGCTTGACGATCTCCACATGTGGGGAGAGTGCTGTGCCCGACGATCGCAGCAGCAGCAAATAAGCGTTTTCTGTTAGTTTCCCACACAATTCCGAAAATCAATTGTTTTTAATATCGTTGATGTCGATTTTTTGTTGACATATAATTGTATATATAATTTAAAAATCGAAAATTCCCAAATTTCTAACATAATGTTTATCTCGTTTGCAGTTTCGTGTGTGTTTTGAGAGAACGAGAAATAGAGATAGATCGCTAGAGTGAGAGATCAATAATTTGCGGATAGGATCAAAGGACCCATCGAAGATGTTACCCAGAGATCTACGGCATCTCTCGGGTCTTCTGGGCGCCGTGTATTTGCTGGGCAGCCTTGTTTCCGTGACCTTAGCAGATGGAAAGGTGAGTAAAGAGTTAAAATACAACTGGTGTTTGAAAATTCTTTAAGCCAGTTCAAATATAAATAATATTGATTAAGTGCTACTTAAAGAAAAAAGTCACTTGAAGATTATGAATGCTAACGAACTTGTGTTTAAAAATTGATGAAGTGTGATTATTATAGTTACATTAAAAACACTTTGTATATTAAATCATGTTTTTAAAAATCATATGTATGGTTTATATAAAGTGCTTCTCAAACTACATACAGTTTGCAAATGCCCTATTTCAATTTTTGAGTGTGTTGTTCAAAGTGCTTCTCAAACTGTACAATTATTTAATAATTAGCTTAAAACATTTTTTGATCGGTTTTCTTGAGTTATTTATAAACAATACACTATAATAATTCTATAAAGAAAATAAGAAGCAAAACCAATGCTTTTCAAACTGCTTACATTGATTTTGCCTGCGTTTGGTATCAACCATAAACAACTAAAAATAGGTCAGCTTCCCAGCTCGACTCTTAATCATCGCAGCTATTGTTATTGTTATTCTGCAGCACTGCACTCTTTGATTCATGCACACTTCCGGCATGGAAACATGGCGTAGTTGCAACTCTTTGCATTCGAAAGATAATCCCTTCAAGTCCGTCCCTGATTCTCTGGGTTCACTTAAGTCCAGCGGGACGGATTATGTCACTAACTTATTTTGGCAACTTGAAAAGGTTGGCGATAAGGTAATTTTGATAACCCCACAATCTTACTATTTGGAGGATTTGGATTCTCTGCACACCCATTAGGATTCGTATTGAGCGTTTCCGGTTGGCAATCAAAACTTTATATAATGCTTCTGAGATTAGTAGTAATTTGGCCACAATTTTAAGAACGGTCATGTTCTATTTTTAAAACGAGACATTGTCATTAAGATTTTTTGTAGATAGAACATTTAAGTGCGAATATTAATAGTTATAGTTAAAATACAAAACACTTTAAAATTAGCTTGTAGTTAATGTCTATGAGATTATTCGGTTAAATTTCGGTTTTAATCATTGTTTAATTAACAAAGTAATGAAGATTTTTTGTAGAAATACCATTAAAACGAAAATATTTATTGAAATTAAATTTTCAAGAACACTTAATGATTTAATGGTTAGCCTTTCTGGTTGGCAACAATATCATTTGAATTGTTTGAATTGTGCACAAGAATGCCTCCAGACTACAGAACATTATTGATAAAATCTATTTTTATGTTTTCTTATTAAAGATGTACATAACTCAACAATAAACAAGTTTACAACTATCTATTTATGTTTACATATTTTTATTAAATATCTATATAATTCACCAATAAAACAAGCTTACTGCCATAACGAATGATTTTTTCGTATTGCCCGAAAAACTATGCAACCTTTTTTTTAACGCCGAATTTACCAACTTAGTGCTCTGCGACTGCTGATTTAACTATATTTAAATAGCCTTCTGAGGAACTGCTTTGTCTGGGTTTTTTGGCTCGAAATGATTTCGTAAGGGCAGTTGAAAAATGGAGCACATGTCGGCGGCACCTAGTTTTTGATGGCATTCGCCGCTTATCAGGCTGCGTCTGGGCTGCTGCTGCTGCTGCTGTCCGCTGATCTACACATTTAATTAGACCTATTGCTATGTTGGCGGCATTGACGCCATTGATAGCATGTTCTGCTGATTGCGACATGGATTCCTAGGCTCGAATTTAGAAAATCTAGAAAATAAATAGAACAGTAACAAGTGTCGCCAGCAGCAGGCCCAGAGGCTATCTCGGCTTGGCCTGACTTTTGCCCACGTCCAAGTTGCCTTTACCCGGGATCGCTATGTAGCTACCTATGTAGCCGCGATTTCCACAATTTCTGTGTCGGATTTTGCACTCGATTCGCTGTGGATTGGCTGTGGATCTGTCCTCATCGCCTCACGTGTTTGGCATCATAAATGTGCAGCTCGTCTGACGACTTTGGTAATTCGACCCGCAGCTCTTTTCGCACTCGGTTACGTGGTCAATGCCATGGGCTTGGGACCCTAACTCCCCGATTCCGAGTGAGAGC
Source organism: Drosophila gunungcola (assembly GCF_025200985.1). Taxonomy (NCBI): domain Eukaryota; kingdom Metazoa; phylum Arthropoda; class Insecta; order Diptera; family Drosophilidae; genus Drosophila; species Drosophila gunungcola. The sequence continues at coordinate 17,262,267 of NW_026453197.1, forward strand.
TCCCAGGTCTTGTGGGTTGCAGCTGGAAGTTTAACCGCAAAACGATAAAATACTTGACTTCTTTTTGCTACCGTTGTTCGTGTTACCCTCACTGAAAACGGGGTTTCCTAAAAACATATACCAATAAAAACTAACACATTTTATAATTATGAAATGGTCATAATTTGATTATTTTGTTTTAGTTTGTCGGAGCTAATGGGGAAAATTACATTATTTGAACAAATTAGCTTTACTTGCTTATCGCGAATGAGTCAAAAAATACATTGCAGTTATAATCAAAACATACTATATAAGGAAATCATTGAAATGCAATATCAACTAAGTTTTCCTTTTTGCAATAATTGAATGAAATCATAAAAGTCTATATTACACAGAAACATGATTAGTAATTTCTTATTCATACTTCCTCTTGTAGTAATTAAGTTTAAATGCTGTTTAATGTGTTAGAAAAAAGCTTACGACTAATAAATATAGTTTGCAACTTTTATAGTTATAAGATTAATGTTTAGCTGAAAAGTTTTACAAGTGATTTTAAAGTTTGTCGAGTAATATTATCACTCTATCTTGGTGCCTAGTTCTTAATAGTGAGGTATTTATTTTGAAATAATTTTAAAGGGTATTCAACTAAAGTAATTAAGAAAAGTATTTTCGCAGTTAACCGTCTTCAAGCAGTGCCTGTCAAACAGTTCCAACCAGTTTGCCGCTACATTAACCGTACAAATGATTTCCTTTTCCGTTCCGCGAAAGAGAGTCGCCGATCATTTAAGAGCAGATTTATTTAAAGAGAGAGGAAGAGAGATATGAACTCATCGAATGCAGCTGAGGCTTTCCATTCCATGAATGAATTTTGATAAATGGTCTTTATCAGTCGATCCGCCCCCTCTTCCTCTCTCACTCCCTTTCTCTATTCCACTGCACTTGCCCGGCTATATATACTTATATATGTATATGGAAATGCCGTTCGATTCCGACAATTAGCAGCCCAAGTGATCGGTGAAGGGTTCTTTTAAAGAATCGCTGGAATGATGGGATTCCAGGGGGGGTTACGAGGGGAGCCGGCAATCTTTTGACGTTCTGCACCATTTCAAATTGGAATTGAAAGTTGTTGGTTGTTTGTTGTTTGTTGTTGCTTCTGAGGCGGCTGATTCGGCCGTCTGAAGTCTTAGAAACTTTACTTGTGCACTGTGAAAAACAAATTACAAGTTTAGTAAATTTCAAAATATTTTCAAAACTTAATATTACAAGATTTTTTAAAATATAATAAAATAAGTTCATTAATTCGCAAATCACAAAAATGTTTAAAATTCCAGAAGTACACATGAATAATAATATAGTAAGTTTCTATATAAAAGAAATTACAGATAGTAATTATAAGGGATTATAAATTCAAAAACTATTCAATTTTAAAAATTTCTGAAATTGGCTATTTCTAAGGGACTTACGTAGAAATATTAGGTTTATTTTATTGATCTTTTTAATATTTAAACTCAGCTATTTGCTATTGTGTACTTGCTGTAGCCTCCCGGCATTCCACTTTCTCCCTTCGCTCGAGATGAGTTTAAATTTCTTATTGGGTTTCTGTTTATGCCCGATCCTGGTCCAAACTGACCCGATGCTGGCATAAATCACTGACCACCGCCGGCCAGACAGAGCGGAGCCAAATGAGGGGAGCCAAATGTTGGGGATCCAACTGGAGACCGCCCAAGAACAACAACTACAGCAGCAACAACAACTCGAACAACAATGATCATCATCTCATTGTTGGACTGGACTCCTTGTGGAAGTTTATTTGCGTGCTTGAGTAGAATTGTTTGGCGAGTTGCATTTCAATTTGACTCAATTATTTATTTATCTGCAACTGAATGCGGAAATTATGCGAAGTCTGTTTGTGTGTGTGTGTGTGTGTGTGTGTGAGTGCATGTGTGCGATATGGACAGCATGTCGTATGAGTGATATGGGGAGAGGCCACTTAGTAGCAGCCTGTATAATGAATTTCGTAAATTGAAACGATTATTTATGAGCCAGTGTTGAAGAAGCTGGGAAAAATTGGGTTATCAGTCATCTGTCTCATAACTACAGCTCGTTGTTCTCCTTTTTGCCGCCTTATCAGTTCGCACTGGACTGACTTATGAAATTGATATTCATCATCAGAGCAGCTGAAATTCTATACATATATTTAGACACTAAATGGTATATACTATACCCGATGTATGTGCCCGCTGCTGAGATTTCATTTCAGACAGCAAACATCTAGCGTCATGGCTAAAAATAAAATTGCCTTAATTTGCTTGGTTAACTTTCAAGAGTTTTGATTGTATGATTTATTTGCGGACCATTGAAATGGTTAACCAATGGGTTAACGATTTTCAAACGATCTATGACTGACTGATATTTGTATTGAGTGTTGCTTTATAGAAAAAATATTAAATCCATATAAAATTGTTATCAAAATGAAAAGATTACATAGAGAGTAATATATATAATATTAACACATTTTCAAATTTTAAACACAAAATCATATGTTTAATGTATATATATAATAACTTACCAACGACATACAGGGGATTTACCATTTTTTACAAAATGTTCGTTCTGTTATTAATCGATCCTGATAGCTGTAAACTTTGTGTTTGAAACGTGCGTTATAGATTGCCCTGACTTCAGGCCTTATCAGTCAAAGCTCCTCATGAGTTTGTTTTTGTTTTCGAAAATAATGCGAATTATTAGCCCTTGAGATTCTTTAACTTATGACATATAACACATGTGGCAAAATAAACTTGAAGAGAAGTAAACACAGCCAATTTGATGAGAAAAAGGCTATGAAATTAAAGGTTATGATCGGCACAACCTTTTTAAATTGTTTCATAAATGTTAGAGTTAAAAAATAAAAAGAAAAATCCTTTAATGCATGATCACAACAACATTTTTTTTAGATTGATTACTTTATTGCATTGATTACTTTTTCTATTAGTATTTAGTTATCTGAAATGAATGTGAATTGAATTCCCGGATAGGTGGAATTCAATCATTTGGCGCTTCCTTATCGCCACTTTATTGGCAATCGTTGCGAATAATATTCAGTTGTGACAGCCTGCTGTCCATCAATTTCAATGTTAATTTGAGTGCAGGGCAATTAGTTATCATCTGTCAGACTTGTGTCCAAACAATTATGTGCGATGATGCCGTAAGCGAGCTCTTAAATAGGCCCAACAGCGTTATTTTCCGTCTATTTTTTTTTTTTTTTGCACACTTACTAGTGCGTGGGTGTTCTCCATGTTCTCCATGTGGCAGTGCAGATTTTTCTGCATCTTTTTCTTAATGTTATGATGTCAAGCCGGAGCAAAATGATGTCATGCTGCAAGTGCGTCCGTCCAGATGTGCATCCATTATGCTCTACCCGAGTGTGAATGTGAATGTGAATTTGAGTGGGTGTGGGTGTGGGGGCTGGCTTTTTCATGTCAATCACACGCTGCTCATATGTTGGCCCATATACGTTTTGTGTATTGCTACCCTGTAGCTGTGCCCCAAATGGGCAGTTTTCGGGTCGACCGACACGTGAATCCGGTATTTCTGTGATCGCAACTGGGTCGCTTGCTCAATGAAATACTTAAATGGCATGTGGGCCACTAAAAACTGTTTGAAATCAATTTTTTTAGAGGCTATAACTGGAAATCCTGAAAGCAATGTTACTGCGGATCGTTATTTTAACGATGTCAGCTGTTCCAAAAAATTACTTTTAAATAAAAACCCTAAATGCTGTGAAAACACCAAAACATTGTTAGTCCTAACTAAGTGTTAAAATAGGAAAATTAATATTTTTATTTTTATTTTGGATTTTTTCTGTCCTTTCTTTAAATTTACTTAGCATTTTAGGGTCTTATACAACTTTTTAATCCATGTCTTTCATTGTTGCATGTAGTATTTCAAATGTTTATGATGCATATTTTACAACAGATTTGTTGTTGTTGTTGTTGTTATTGCTGCTAGTGCAAATTCCCACTCCATGAAAACGCAGTTGATTGATGGCGCGTGTTGTCCGACTTAAAAAATTGTGTCAATTATGACGCACAAAAGGATCTCCGACAGTTGAATCTGTAGCATAGTTTAAAACTGGAAACTTGTAAGTTTAAGTTCAGAACTAATTTTATTTAATAAGCTTCACTGATTTATTCCTTTGATTTAATTGAAACCCATAATAAAAAATATACAAAAAATATACAAACATAAAACCTAGTTTTGCTATAATGGCCTAAAATCATTCATACCTTGCTGACTTAGAAGATTCTTTTGTTTTAAGTGTATGTTCGCTGGCTTATTGTCCCTTGGCAACAAAGAACACATCACATTGATTGGTTGGTGTCTGCAACAGATAACCCCTTTGTCCATCATCAATGGAATTCAAGATGAAAGAACATGAAAGTGTCATTAAAATAAAAATACTATACATGAGCGAAATAAAATGTAATGCCAAATTTAAATGAATTAATTAATGTTGCGCTCTCGTCTTGAAAATCATTCCGGGCTTATCAGCAGTGATTTATATGCGACATTTTGATTAATATTATTATTATTATTATTATTATTTTTTTTTTTTGTATGCCACATCCGGGCGGACCAGGCCACCAACTTTGAGACCCAGATTAACAGACGGTTATCTCTCCCCCTCTCTCTCCCCCTCTCTCTCTCTCTCTCTCTCTCTCTCTAGCCATCTCTTTCCCCCTGAGTGTTTCTATCTCTTTCCAAGACATTTCGCTGCGCTTTGCATTCTCTGAATAATTGCAGTCCCTCAAGTAATTAGGTAGAGTATCGCTTACAGTTCAGCGGAAAGACGAAAAGTTAGCACCCGAGGATTGTCATTAGATACTCAGGAGACCAGTGGGCCCAGATTTTCCGATTTCCAGAAAGTGTCGGGCCAATAAACTTGGATGTTTCAGATGCATAACACTTAAGAGAAGAATGCTCCGCTTTATTATCTTTCCGCCCGGCAAACGATTAGCGTGGGTGGGTGTGCCCAATTGTCGCGCCAGATATATCATATCATATCATATCATATCATATAGTACACCATCTCTGGGCTGCGATTTGAATCCGTGTGGAGGCCTCGACTTGACCTTAAACCACATGCATCATTCGCATTCGGATGCAGGAGCGAGTGGGACGGAATATCGGCAACTGGGACAATTGGTTTAAGTTTAACATGTGTAAATGCGCTTAAGTGCGCCTCGCCACTGACACACATCCGTATATACATATACCTATATATATACATATGTATATATAGTCCGCCGATTTGGTCCGACTTTCGCTTAGCAAGCGATTGCACTTACAGTGGCGCAACATTATGGATGATTCAAGTTCGGAATTAAACTATAGGGGGTGTATTTACTATAAAACAGTTCTTACTTATGTAGTTTTAATTAATTATCTCTATAGACCTACAGAAATATAAACAATTTCGAAAACCAAATTCAAAAAAGAAAAGATTTTTTGTATTAATTTAGTAGTTTTTAATTTATTTTAAAACAAAATCATTTTTTAGTCCTAGAAAATATAATGAATTTTGAAATCCCAACTCAAAAGAAAAGGGATATGGACAAAACTATAAAGAATATAGAATAGTCTTAGAGAAATGATTCTGGATTAAACTATAAAAATGTATATGTAGTTTTAAATTTATTGGGATGCAAAATAATACTTTTATCTCTGTAGAGATATGTGAAGAATTTCGAAAAACCCTTTTTACACATTTATTTCATACTGAAGTTAAGTATTTTAAATATATTTACTATTCTTTTTATGGGTTAACAATTGTTTTTTTTAGAAAACATAACTAACAAAGCTTAAGAAATGTTTAAGGCTCAGTAGAAAAGGTGTTATCCTCTCCAATTTTCGTGCCTTAAAGGCATAAAGGGGATACCCAATACCCGACACCTGCTGAACAGTTTTCCGCAGACACGCGTGCCCATTCAGGAATTTTATTATTAACTCGGTGAATATTCCCAACCTCCTTTGCTGACATCGGCGGAATCGAGTGTTTTTTGTAGTTGTACGTGTATGTGAAAGAAACACAGTGCCACAGGCATCGCCATCCAAATAAAAGATCACCCTTTCCCCAGTTCAAGTGGTGCTCCCCTCCACAGAACGCCACTTTAGTGGTGCGTTGTCTGGCCGCGGTGCCATCCAAAAAAATCAAATAAAAGTGGCCCATATATGGGGTACTATGTAGCATGTACATTGTACATACATACATACATATATGTGCAGTCGGCACAGATACAGATATGGCCTGGCCCAGTGTCAAGTTCAAGGAAATTGCAGTGCTGTCACTTTTGAACGTGTTACCGCAACAATTTTCACAGTTGATACACATATATTACTATATACTTAATGTTATCCGAGGAGAATTTCTTAAGTTTCAGATTTGGCAATTGATTGAATGAAATCCAATGGTGTCTGCTTTTTGGATTGGATTGGATTTTGGGTTTCTTTTGCAGTCGAAGTCGATTGAAGGAATGTGTGAATGTGAAACAAAAGACTTGAATGAAACCAAGAACTGATCGAAATTTCCCATTTATAAGATTTTGTTGGCCAGCGATTCAGCAGACCATTGGATGTGTTTCTCACAGTTGGCCTCTCGTTTCCAGAAATCGAGTGCAATTGCCTTGCTGTGCACCTGCACCCCCGATTTTTGGAATTTTATTTTCGTATCTGCATTTTCTCGGATTTTTCATTTGTTCGCCGACCCGCCGGGTGGAGAAGTAGAAATTAAACAACCGATCCGATCCACAGCATCTTTTGGTTCACCGCATTGAAAAGTTGTAGCCTATAGTCTGTAGTCTTATTTTATTTGGTTTCCTAGTTTTCAGATTTTTTTTTTTGGTTGAGTTTTTTGCCTTTCGGAAAGGTAAACAATTCACGTTCTCGTTTCGGGAATATTACGTTAACAGATGGTTTGATCTCCTGCGAGCAGGTTTACTTCTGGGAACTCATCTGAGGTGGATGTTCTGGGGCTTTGAACTCTGGCTATGTCGTTTGAGTTATATATTCGAGGAAAGACATAGCTAAGACAGAATTTGCCAAACATTTGACACTAATTTTTCCAGGCAACAAACAATTAAACACAAATTTCATATGCAAAAAAAAATAAAAAAAAAAATAGAAAAAGAATCTCGACACATGCGTGCAACATGTGTGCAGTATTTTTTGTTTTTTATTTTTATTTTTAAATTGTGTTTTTGGAGGAACTGTCAGGCGGAAAACTTGAACGAGCACTGAAATTCCATTTAACGAAGGCGGGGCTATAAATTCGGACTTTTAACCAGCATGAAATTATGTCAATTCTATAAATACGGACAAAAACTAAGGATGTTTATGCTGACATCAATGAGGAAGCCGCAAGAAATGTGCCAATAAATACACGCATGCATGTACATAGGTGTGCTTCTTCAACTTCAACCTACCTCAAAAGTGGATTTCAAAGCGATTTCATAATTTGAGAAATTCCAGATAATGCCTTTTTACCGAATTGCACTCTTGTTGTTTATAAATAAGTGCACATTAAATGGGTTAAAAATGCACTGCAAAGTTTTCCAGTATTTGTACAATATTCACTGCTGCCCCACCGATTTCAACTTCAGTGAGCGTGTTCTATGCACTCGCTCAATTGACTGGGCCAAAGTAAACGTACTCATTAGAAGATTATCTCATTGCAAGCGGAAACAGTGCAATTAAAGCTGCGAACTACAACTACGGCTGCGAAATGTTGCACCCGCACTCGCTGCAGAATGAGTGCACTTATTGTTGATTTTCTGGCTAAGGCAGGCCGAGATTTTGCTCGTCTTGTTCATTTCTTTTGTTATGGAAAGGAATTGCTCGAAATCGCAGAGCATAAAACCTACAAGTCGAAGGCCAACTTTGCAATCGAACAATTAGGCAATCTATGAACAGCCAGGCCACATAAAACAAGTAGATTTAATTTCCCAATTTATTAGTTTGTAATAAAAAATTAAATTAAAAAATTAAGTTTTCAATTAAATACTAACCTTTTCTCCCCTAAACATAAACATAATTAAATTAAAATTCTTAAAATCCAATACAAATAAATTGAACTAATAAATCACTTACTAAAGAAATTATAATTTTAAGGTTTTAACTACTAAATACTTATTTAATGATAATGTTTTAATTATCTACTTCCTGTAGTGACTACTATTTGCAATAAAATATAAATTTATAAATGTAGTGACTAGCATAACAGCTTGAAATTTATCAAACTCTTCATGTTAAGTAATATTTTAGCAAATAAACAATGCATCGTTAAGCAACATAAATATAACTGTAGGGTTTTCAGATTTAAATTTATTTTAATCAAAATACAAATTAAGTTTTTTGAAAATATCAATGGCTTTTCAATGGTTAGTAAATGGAACAGCATTGCACAACGAATGTAAAACGAATTGGTTGTGACATCTTCGATTACCCACATGGGAGTTTCAATCAGGGGCAATCAAGACTAGTTCTAGTTCTATTTGCTTGCACTTGTATATTCCTTGGTGCCCCGTGGCATTAAAATTCGATTTCTTCCCCGACTGACTGAGTGGAGAACCCACAATCTGTGTTCCAGATATGCAACACTACGCTATGCGACTGCAAGGGCATCAAAGGACGTGTTGGTGACGTAGGACCCATGGGAGTGCCGGGCTTCGAAGGACCTGCCGGTGAACTAGGACCCCTCGGATGGGCCGGACCCCTGGGCGAGAAAGGAGATGCCGGCGAGTACGGCGAACAAGGCGAGAAAGGACATCGCGTAAGAGATTATAATTGTATACATTGTATACATCCTGATTTGTCCTTAATGACCAACAATTGATTTTCCAGGGCGATATTGGACCTCAAGGAGAAACGGGATACCCTGGAATTAGGGTAAGTAGTTTATATTTTTATATGTACCTAAATAAATAATTATTTGAACATATTACTTTTGATTGAAAGTAAAGTTGTTGAAATTTTTATAAGAAAAAAAATATATGTAATATATATAATATATGTCAATATCGATTTTAATGTTTTTTACTCAAGATCGACCATTTAGGACCATATTCCTGTATAATCTGTAAATAGATATCTATTTGTTTTTGTTGGAGAAAAGTACCCTTTATTTAAAGGGAATTTAAAAATACTAAACTATATTAAAAAGTAAAATTAAATATTTGCTTATCGGTTTTAGTGTATTCTACTCAAAATAGATTTCTATTTTTCTAAGGGAGAAGTAAAATAATACAATATTAATGTTTTCTACTCAATATAGACCATAAAGTACTAAATTATTAATTATTATTAGTTAGTTAGTTAGATATTTTCTCTAAAGGAATTTAATAATTAAATTTTTGCAAATACATAAATAAATTTTGGAGTTAAATAAGTAAAAGCCGAGTAAATATTTTCGTTAAAGAGAAAAGTAAAATAAATACAATATTTGCAAATCAATTTAATGTTTATTTTATTAATTAACTATTAGTAAGTTAATTAGCTATTTTCTCTAAAGATCTTTATGTTTAAAAGGAATTTAATAAATCAAATTTTGCAAATACAATTTTGGAGTTAAATAAGTAAAAACCGATTAAATATTTTAATTGAATTAGTTTTTTATTTTGAACCATTTTTTTTATATCATATGTAATTTAGTTAGCTATTTTTCTCAGCGATGAGCACACTATATTTATTGAGGCTGTTAATAATAAAATCTAGCAAATCGGTTTAATTAAAAATTGAAATGCGGACAAATATTAAATGTATGACTTGCTTATCCTGTCCACGTAGGGCATTGACGGTGAGCCGGGAACCCCTGGGCCCCGTGGAATCGATGGCTGCGATGGAAAGCCGGGCGTGCAGGGTCAACCAGGACCTCCTGGGTTGAACGGACCGCGTGGACCGACGGGCAAGCCGGGTCAGCAGGGTCCACCCGGCGATGCCGGCGAGGGCGGCATCAACTCCAAGGGCACCAAGGGTTCGCGCGGAGAGAGTGGCCCGGCCGGCTACCGTGGCCCGGTCGGATTCGACGGGGATCGCGGCACCAAGGGTGACACCGGATACCCCGGCCTGCCCGGCGAGCGGGGAGACCCCGGCCTCAAGGGACCCACCGGCGACACTGGCGAAGTGGCGGAGCTGCCCTACCGACTGATGGGCCAACCCGGACCCAAGGGTGACCCCGGCGATGGCATCACCAGCCCGGCTCAGTCGGACGACGCCTTGAAGGGCTACAAGGGATTTGTGGGACCGCAGGGAGACCAGGGCCCAGTTGGACCCCAGGGCGAACAGGGTGAGACGGGTCGCGTTGGCGTCCCCGGCAGCAGAGGTGAAACCGGAGGACCCGGAGATCGTGGCAAGACCGGAAAGGACGGAGGACCGGGTCCATTCGGAGACAAGGGCGTGAAAGGTGCCCCCGGCTGGGATGGCCTGCCCGGAAAGGATGGTCTGCCCGGCGACCGGGGCGAGGACGGCTTCCCCGGCATGCCCGGCGTGCAAGGAAACGCGGGTCCGCCTGGAATCTACGATCCCACATTGAGTCGATCGCTGCCGGGACCCATTGGACCGCAGGGAGACATTGGACCGCGTGGCGCTGCCGGAATGCCTGGTGAGCCCGGTAAGCCAGGACGTCGTGGACCAACCGGTCTGGCTGGGCAGTCGGGCGAGGTGGGCTTGACCGGCACTCGTGGACAACCCGGACGGAGTGAACGTGGTGAGGCTGGCGACTATGGATTGATGGGTCCCCCGGGACCCCAAGGACCCGATGGTGAGCCTGGACTGCCCGGCCGCTACGGAGTGCATGGAGAACCTGGCTACGATCTGCTCGGCCAAAAAGGCGAGGCCGGTCTCAATGGCGAGCCCGGCATGGATGGCTATCGCGGCGATCGCGGAGGAGTGGGCCTGCCCGGAGACAAGGGCTTGCCCGGCGAGGGCTACAAGATCGTGGGTCCGCAGGGCTCCCAGGGACCGCCCGGCTATCGCGGACGTCCCGGCGACGATGGTCGCCCTGGACTGCGCGGCCTGCCCGGCGACAAGGGAATCCGGGGCGACGACTGCCCCGTCTGCCATGCGGGACCACGGGGAGCTCGTGGCCAGCAGGGTGACACCGGCCGCGATGGCAACAATGGCCTGCGCGGAGCCATCGGCTTCCCGGGACCACGGGGCGCGAAGGGCGTGCAGGGCAATCCCGGCAGAACCGGTTTCCGGGGCATGCCCGGACAAGACGGCATTCCCGGTGATCAGGGCAAGATGGGAGCACCCGGCGCTCCGGGCATAGTGAGAACAGTGGGCAACCGTGTGAAGGCTGAGCAAGGCGATGAGGGCGACGCCGGACCTCGCGGCGAACAGGGATTGGAGGGTGCCCCCGGATTCGATGGTGCTCCGGGTCAACGAGGCGCTCCCGGCGAGAAGGGCGAACGCGGCGACTACGGCGAACCGGGACTACCGGGCTACGATGGTCGACCAGGACATGATGGATTCAATGGTGCTCCCGGCAAGAACGCCTCCACGCCCAGGATTTACCTGGTGGGTGAGCCCGGCTACAGCGGACGGAAGGGAGAGCGCGGCGACGACGGAGACGTGGGCTTCAAGGGCGCCAAGGGTGAGATGCATCCCGGCGAGATCAGAGACAATCCCGGTGAGCCCGGTGAGAAGGGATTCCGTGGTCTGCCCGGCCCCCAGGGACCCAAGGGCGAGCAAGGAGCTCCCGGGTTGGCCGGCGATCGTGGTGACCTGGGATTGCCCGGCATCGCCATCACCGGACCCAAGGGCTCCAAGGGTATGTACGGCGAGGTTGGCGACCACGGTCCCCAGGGCGAGGACGGTGTGCCCGGCTTCAATGGCGAACCCGGTGTGAACGGCAATCCCGGCTACAAGGGTCAACGCGGTGTGCCAGGTCAAGCGGTGCTGGCGGGTGAGATCGGCACCCAAGGACGTCCGGGCATCAAGGGCTATCCGGGTGATGCCGGCAGCCCTGGCCCCTACGGACCCGCTGGCCGACCCGGAGACAAGGGTGTGAAGGGCGAGCAGGGACCCGATGGCGCGTACGGCTTGACCGGGCTGCCCGGCAACAAGGGACAGCGCGGTGACATTGTGGTCGGCCCACATGGACCGCAGGGTGAGCCCGGCCGCAACGGGCACTTGGCTCCGCACGGCCTCAAGGGCCAGAAGGGTGAGAACGGACCGATGGGACAGGATGGACAGAACGGCGCCAAGGGCAGCATCGGCTATCCCGGACGGCGTGGCCTCCTCGGCAATGCCGGCCTGCAGGGCATCCCCGGCAATCCCGGCTACAGCGGACTACCCGGCATGACCGGCGACATCGGCGATCGCGGCGACATCGGCCGCAACGGACGACAGGGCGACCTGGGACCCCGTGGACCCATCGGCGAGATGGGACCCAAAGGTGAGTTCTCTGGATGACTTAGAATCTCTTTACTTAGAATTCAATTAAATGGTAAACACTGGTAAACAATACAAACGTAATAAGTTTAAATATTTCATACTAAATGTCAATACTTTTCGCTTTATTTAAGTTATTTTAATTATGAAAATATTAAATTTTTTAAAATTTTATTTGATTATTTTTGGAAGCGACTTTGACTTATCTTCAAATTTAAATTTAAGTCATATTAAACTTATTTATGATGCATTTAAAAAAAATTCGACCCTTACTAAATACAATATTTTTCACATTAGTTCAAATTTTGTTTATTAATGCAAGCAATTTAAGATGCATTGTATTTAATATTATGATCTTACATTTTTTTAATATGTAATATAAAATGTTTGATTCTAAAGCCAGATATTAATTTTAACTTTTTAATTTGTTTTATTAGTGTGATTATTGGGTGCTTTAAAATAAAGGGAAATGAAACAATTTTTGAAATTTGATAAGAATTCAATTCAATAAGACTAAGAGTTCCTTAGATATTATGCACTTTAAGCTCTAAAATATAATTTCACTTAGAAAAGTATTTTTTTAACGCAGATTTATATAATTTAATTGAACCAAATCCCTTTCGACAAAATCGTGATTTTTCCCCTTATGCTCTCAATTAAAAGTTTATTTTAAAATCATAATAAAATAGGGTACAGATAGACCAAAGGTGACCAAGCTATAGATTCCTACATGTTCAAAATTGAATACCTGGGCAGTTAAAAAATAGACCACTAAGTTGTAAGCATCATCAACAAATGGATTCTACCTGTTAAGTGGCTCAACTGTTTCAATTTCAGGTATCACTGGTGACGATGGACTATACGGCTATCCCGGAGCCAACGGCATTCCCGGCAGCAAGGGCCAGCCGGGAGATCGAGGAGCCGCGGGTCGCCAGGGTGCCAAGGGCTTCGCCGCCTACAGCGGCATCAAGGGTGACGACGGAGAGGCGGGCTTGACAGGATTGCCCGGCTACCGTGGAGCCCCCGGAGCGAAGGGACAGCCCGGACCGCAGGGCGACTCGCCGTTGGCCTTCGAGGGAGCAGTGGGCCGCAAGGGAGAGGCGGGCAATCCCGGACTCAACGGCATGAACGGCCGCCATGGACTGAAGGGCCAGCGTGGTGATCGCGGTCTGGCCGGTGAACGGGGTGCAAAAGGCATGCCGGGAGCTCAGGGATTGGGCGGCCTCAATGGACGCAATGGAGCCTACGGCCTCAAGGGCGTTGTCGGACCACCAGGACCATTTGGAGCGAAAGGATTGCAGGGCGATAGAGGCGATGATGGCTACGATGGCCAGCCCGGTCAAATTGGTGAGCAGGGACCACGCGGACCGGTCGGTGCACCCGGAGCTCAGGGTCAGCAGGGTGACGAAGGTGAAGCGGGTTATCCCGGACGCGTGGAGAACCTACTGGATCGCTACGAGTATCGCGGCTTCCCCGGCGATCGTGGATTCCAGGGTGAGCGCGGTGCCAAGGGTGAACTCGGTCAGATTGGCTTCGTTGGACTGCCGGGCGCCAAGGGTGAGCAGGGCGAGATTGGCTTCACTGGAAAACTCGGACTCGATGGCCTGGCCGGAGTGAAGGGCATGCAGGGCGATCGCGGACTGCGAGGTCCGCCCGGTCTGGAGCTGCCGGCGGCGAAGGGTATCGAAGGCGATGCTGGCTTGGATGGACGCGGCGGTCGTCCGGGACGCGAGGGCCAGAAGGGAGCCCCCGGAGCGCCGGGAGAGAACGGTCGAAACGGAGCTGTCGGACACGCTGGACCCGAGATCGAGGGACCGCCCGGACCCCCCGGAGATGATGGCTATCCCGGTGCCCCGGGATACAATGGACGGCATGGTCAGGTCGGAGCCAAGGGCGAGCGGGGTGACATGGGTCGCCAGGGTGAGCGCGGTGAGGCTGGCTACGCCATCGTGGGCAGACAGGGTGACGTCGGCGACATCGGCTATCAGGGTCTGCCCGGTGCGGATGGCGCCAAGGGTGAGCAGGGCTATCCAGGACAGCCGGGACCGAACGGCAGGATGGGTGTCAAGGGACCACGCGGATCCACTGGCGAGGCCGGCTGGAACGGTATCGATGGCATGGACGGCCTGGTGGGGCCCAAGGGAGAGCCCGGAGTCACGTACTCCTACTCCATGGTCCGTTCGGGCGACCGTGGTGAGCCGGGTCTGGATGGTTTCAAGGGCCAAGAGGGCGATGCCGGAATGCCAGGGCTCGAGGGATATCGGGGACAACAGGGTGCGGTCGGATATCGCGGTGACCAGGGTGAAGTGGGCTACACCGGAGCCGATGGCGTGCAGGGACCAACTGGCGACATTGGTGAGATCGGCCTGCCAGGAGCGCCTGGCCTCCGTGGTCGCCCTGGACCTGTGGGCGATCCGGCTCCACCACCACCGGCGGCCAAGAGCCGCGGATTCATCTTCGTCCGCCACTCGCAATCCGTGGAGGTGCCCCGCTGTCCGGCCAACACCAATCTGCTGTGGGAGGGCTACTCCCTGTCCGGCAACGTGGCCGCCAGCAGGGCGGTGGGCCAGGATCTGGGCCAGTCCGGCTCCTGCATGCGCCGGTTCACCACGATGCCCTACATGCTGTGCGACGTAACGAACGTCTGCCACTTTGCCCAGAACAACGACGACAGTCTCTGGCTGTCCACCGCCGAGCCCATGCCCATGACCATGACGCCCATCAAGGGCAGGGACCTCATGCGATACATCTCGCGGTAAGGACCAAGAATCCCTTAACCAAAACCCCTTTGTGATGTACCCCTTCTATCTGCAGTTGCGCGGTGTGCGAAACCACGACGAGGGTCATCGCCCTGCACTCGCAGTCCATGTCCATTCCGGACTGCCCCGGCGGCTGGGAGGAGATGTGGACCGGATTCAGTTACTTCATGGTAAGTTCTTCAAAATCTCAAGTTTATTATTTTTTTTTTTTTTTTATTAGGTAAAAAAATAAAAAGTTGATGTATATATATATATATATATTTTAATCTACAGTTTCAGGATTTGTAATAAGGAATTCTGATATCTAACCCGAAACTTTAAAGACTTCATTGAATTTAAAAAGTATTATTTTGTTTCGGAATTAAATCTAAAGAAAATTTTTTTTACTAAGGTTGCTTAGGATCTTATGTCCCAGTTTTTGTAATCAGGAATTTCCTAGAAATTTTTAAAGAGTGTTCAGATCGGTTTAAAATCCAAATAAAACTCAGACTTTTAAGAGTAATTAATGCGCACTTATCGGTTTGACTTTTATAATTTTACTTGTTCTAAATATTAATATATTTTATTAAAATTTTGTTCGTTTTAATTTAAGTATTTTCAGAATTGGTTTTAATATCAGAAAATGTTTTTTTTTTAAATTTAAACCATAAAAACATACACCAATAGCCAATATGACCCATTTAAAATCTAATATTTTTTAATCTTAAATCTTGCAAAGTAATATTTATTCTATTAGTTATTATGATTGGATAAATTGTTGTTTTCAGAATCATAATAATTATTTTAAATTTCAATTTTGGTGTTCATTTTTGCTCAAATTTGTAAAACAACATTTGTTATATTGTTAAATTTTAAATTTTCTTTTCACAATTGGATGGTACTTTCAGTTTTTAATTGAACGACTTTTTTAAGACACCCACGTATATTTTAATATCCCCTGGAAGAGATTTCCATGATACCGCAGACATGATTTTAACTTGACCCATCAAAAATCGACTTTCAGACCACCTTGGACAATGTTGGAGGCGTTGGACAGAACCTCGTCTCGCCGGGCTCCTGTCTGGAGGACTTCCGCGCCCAGCCGGTGATCGAGTGCCATGGCCATGGACGATGCAACTACTACGATGCGCTGGCCTCCTTCTGGCTGTCCGTGATCGAGGAGCAGGATCAGTTCGTTCAGCCCCGCCAGCAGACGCTCAAGGCCGATCCGACCAGCAAGATCAGCAGGTGCGTTAAGCCAGGTCAAAGGTCGAATCCATGTAGTTGAGTATAATGGGGAATCGTTTTCCAGGTGTACGGTTTGTCGACGAGTCGCTGTTGCCCGTGCCTCGATCCCGAGGGCATCCCCATCTTGGACCACCGAATCAGCCTCGAGGAATCCTTCGGGTGGCTCCACCGCCAACCGGGGATCATCTTCGGGCTCGCCAGGCTCATCATCTTCGGGTGGCTCCAGTGGCTCACCTACGGACACCAGATATGACTATAGGGCTGGCTGGCCATCAGGCAGTGGCTCGCCATCCAATGCTGGAGCTAACACTGCCTGGTCAACGGGATCCAATGCAGGGGCCAATCTTCGAACCAATGCAGGCGGCTGGAATTCGGGCTCCCGAGCAGGATACAATCCCGTCTCCGGCTCCGGCTCTTCCTGGCCATCGAGATCCAGCGCTGGAGGCAGTCCCGGCTCTAGCTCCTCCTGGTCAACGGGCACCAATGCAGCAGGTAGTCCTGGCTACGGCTCTTCCTGGTCAACGGGCTCCAATCCAGGAGTAGGTGGTCCCGGATACAACGCTGGCTGGTCAACAGGCTCCAATGCAAGAGGCGGCACTCCTGGCTCCAACTCTGCCTGGTCAACCGGTTCCAGCTGGAGCAGCGATCCCCGCAATCCCGCCGGATCGAGGTACACCTCCACTGGACGTCAGCAGGGAAGGTATCAGCCACAAGGGCCGAGCAACTTTGAAACCTACGATGAGTACGGTCGCTATGGGGGCAACACCCGCCAGTACAACCGACGACCCCGTGAGGACACCATTGCCCCCTAGATTGCAGTTCTTACTAAGTAGCAGTTAAATTTTTGTCTTAAGTCTATTGCTATCCTATCACGATCACGATCAAGATCACGATAACGATCCAACCCCCAATACCCGCAATTCCACAATTCCACAATACCCCAGCCAAAACAAGCAAACTCCGAACCACTGAATAGTGCCATTTTCCGTGGATATGTAATCTAATTACGTGGACACCTAATATTAATAATATAACACACATGCCGAATGCCAAAAATGAAAATGGGGATGGGAAGAGAGAACCACTGCCTTCACTGCAACGAAAGTTAAATCTCCTGCCTCTGTTGGGATTATTGTAAACGTAACAAAACCAAAAACAAAACCCAGTTTTTTGATAAATAAAATGTACAACTCGTAAAACCAATGCAGACGAATTTTTGTTTCTGTACGATTCGGAACAGTTGATAATATAGATAATAGGTATAAGCATTATCAATAAACTGGCAAAGTTTAAAGTTTATATTCCATTTTATCAAAGAATTCTAATTTTCTTTGATATGCATTGTAAGTTTCAATCCTTTACCTTCTTTTGAAATGAACAAAAAATCGTTTTTAATATGTCTATGAAAAATAAGTGATAACAAAATGATATCTGACAAAACCCCACCTTAGACCTTATCTAGTCAAAGAAAACACGTTTCTTTCGGTTTTGAAACTGTAGAGCGAATTTATTTTTATTACAATTTGAAAAATGGTTTCACATATCCCCGGCTAACAAGTAATGATACACAATCCCGTAAAGGCTTTGGACAAGGTACATCTTTATGGAGGCAGGCTTTCTCTACTTTTAATCTCGAGATGTACCCCGTGTTTTCGGTCCGGTTTCTTATCGTCATACTGTCGCACAAAACAAAGAACACGTACAGATCACCAAGCATTGGAAAGGAATACAAAGACATGCAGGTGGCTTACAGTAGGGCTAAAGTAATGGGTGAAAACAGAGATACGGCTAAGTAGGTAATATCAGGACAAGAGCTTATGTTTAAGATAGGTTAAGAAAGCCGGTCAGCCCGGCTGTTTTGGTGTTGTTGTTGTCCGGCTACTGTTTTCGCCTCGCCATCCTATCCGCTCGCCGCTATTATTATTTAACAAAGTCCGGATTCTCCTGCACCTTTTCGGTGAACTGCAGATGATTGTCGATGATCTGGAAGAGGACCTCCGGCGAGGGAAAGCGTCCTGTCTGCAGCTTCGACCACACAGGCACATCGTTTAGGGTTATCTCGAAGGCACCGGATGAGATGAGCTGGCCCTCGAGCATGTTGCCCAGGAAGAAGATCATCATGCAGGCGTATATCTTGTTCGCCTGCAGGTGACTCCACCAGCTGGGCGTGTTTAGGCCAAAGAAGGTGAACGGACTGACCGCACTGACCACGGACACAATGATGATGATCTTGAGGGCAAATATCAGCTTCGAGAGGTAATAGTTCAGACCCGGCGGATCGTAATTGCCGCCGTGCACCTGGATCTGTGGGTACTTCTCGCCCATCAGGTTCACATAGTCCTCGAAGGCCTTGCGGTAGCCGCAGGAGTAGCTGTTTCACGGAGGAGGGACGAAAAAACACGTACTTCATTAGCCTTATCTATTATGTTAATTGCCCCGCATATCGCACTCACCAGTAAAGAAAAGTCATCGTCGGCGCTATGTTCTGGCTGAATTTCGTGGCCGGTATCTCCTTCTCGCCCTCGGCGACCACCAGGGCGTATCCGGCACACAGGCAGAGCACCAGCAGGGCCACGTTCCTTCCGTTCAGAGCTTCCATTGTGTCCTTTGGCCCGATTTTCCTCGCTCGAATTTGGAATTCAATATTTGCTCACACTTTTGCTTCAGTGTTTGTCAGTGTGACCGTTCGGCGGTGGCTTGCAAATACCCCAAACCCTACTATGTTTACGTTCCGCTGTGACTGGCAGTGCTGTTGGTAGCAAACCAGTGATGCTTTAAAGGGCTGGTACTTCCGTTGCTCCAAATAATTAAGTATTTTAGGGACTGTAATCATTAAAAGAGATACAGAACAATCATTCCAATTTAATACATTTTTTGTTGAGCAAAAAAAATGACTTATACTATAACAATAATAATTTTGCGTTTTAAAATTATAGTTTGCAAATGTACAATCAAATTAATGTGTACTAAAATAATGCAAGAACAATATAGAAAGAACAAACATTTTAAAGGGCATTTCGTAAAATCTTTCAATTTCTTACAATCTCGCACACAACTTCTTTTGAAAATTTGGTATAATCTATGATATTTTGCTTATTACAATTTTGATTTTGTCTATTTATAAAGTATATGAATCGATAGTTTAAATAATTTGTAAGCATATCGATATATTGACATTAAGCAAGCGTGTTTCCCATCTCAGGTGTTTGCGATTCGCTGTGAGTGTCGGCAAGGAGTTCTGAAAATAAGCAGATTGTTTATTTTCTTCGTCAAACAAATGCTTGCAACATGGTAAATGTTATGAAAGGAGTGCTGGTGGAGTGGTAAGTAGTCGCTTTCACGTTAGCAAAGCTTTACTTACCCAAATTCCCGCAGTGATCCTGCTATGAAACAATTCCTGCTGCATTTGGACGAAAAGCTGGCTCTGGGGCGCAAATTCATCATCCAGGATCTGGACGAGAACCATTTGTTTATCTCCACGGACATTGTGGAAGTCCTTCAGGCGCGAGTCGATGATTTAATGGATCGGATAAGCTTCCCGCTGCACGACAAGGACGCTTAGAAAACTCCCTAAACCAATAAAACCCACCCGCAAGAACTAGAAACAAAAAAACAACCATGACGGGTCGCGAATCCAATCGCATTAAAGATGCTGAGAAGAAGCGTGTTCTGGATGTCACCGCTCGCCAGAGACGTGCGCGCAAAGCTCTGGAGGCCTTGGAGCAGGATAATTTCCACGATGACCCGCACGCCGACCTGGTCATGTCGAAGAAGTTGCCGAAATTCCAGGACAATTTGAAAACGGGCAAGGAGAAGAAGGGCAAGCGCAAGGGCGCCGAGTATTTTCGCGCCAAATATCGAAAGAACTTCCAGCAGCTCCTCGAGGAGGACAAGGACCAGCGGCCCAACTATGAGAGCGCCTCTGCTCCGGCTCCCCAGAAGCCCATCCGGCATTTCTGTGCCGTCTGCGGCAACTTCTCGCTGTACTCGTGCACCGCCTGCGGAACGCGATACTGCCGCGTGCGGTGCCTCAAAACGCACCAGGACACGCGATGCCTCAAGTGGACCGCCTAGAAATGGTTGTAATGTTAACAATAAATCAAAGCCTAGAAATTACTGCAAGGATTTTATGTGAATTCGTCCGTCTGACTAAATATCAATAATTCAGGATACGGTAACCACTATATGTATATTTTAAAACTATGAAGCTTTTCCTAATGAGTCAAGTTGATAATAGTTTAGGTCTCTGGTTTAAACCATAAAAAGACGACTTCAAACTTGAAAATAACTTACTTTAAATTATATAGCGGTTTCTAAGTTGAACACATATTTTCTGGTGAAAAATGGAGACTTATTTTTCGCGAAATTATTCTGAATGTAACCAGCTCATTTATTAATTGGGTCTTTAATGTTTATTAGGACCCTTTTTGAATATTTAAAATTGATAAAGAATTTGTTTAGCTATTTTTCCAACCAGGTTCGTGTCACGGCTACGAATGTGGTTCGAAACACAAATATCTGTCGATTTATCGAATAAGCTCGGATAGTATCGAATAGACATCGAGTTTTGTTCCAGCTCTAGCGCAGGTCCATTGAAAATTTTCAAACGAAAATCGACGGCGCCTGCTAAGAGGTCGCTGTAGTTCAAAAACAAATCTAACGTACAACATCACAGCCCCCCAGAATAAATCACGACGAATTGCGGCATTCTTCGCAATAAACCAGTGAAATTGCCACAAAAAATTCGAAACCGGCGAAATCAGCTGTAGTGGGCGGTGTGCGCGTCGTGTGGGTGTGTGCGAGGGAGAGACATCTCGACTGCGTGCGTGTGTGTGTGTGCGAGGGAGAGGTTCCAATCAGAAAGCCAGGATATACAAGCAACATCTGTGAAAATTGTTAATTGATCGTCCTATTCGAATCAAATCGAAATCAACGTGGACAAAATGGATCTGAACTTTGGCGAACTGAAGAAGGAGGCAGCGGCCGTCAACGAGGACATTTTCCAGCGGGCACAAAAGGCCTACGAGGATTCAGGAATCGGTGGCGATGCTGGCAACGTGAGTGGTGGCGCCCAGGACGACAATGCCCATACGGAGCACTATTTCGCCAATGAGCAAAAGAACCTGGACTTTGGTGATCCCCAGGCCTTTGTGCAGCGCATTTCCGCCGGCGTCAAGGAGGCAGAGAAGCAGCTGGATGCCAAGTTCGCCCACAAAGTCGACGATTTCGAGGACTTTCTCAGTGATGCCGGAAAGGAGGTGAAACAGGGCATCTCTGGCCTGACCACTGACTTTATGAATGCGGAGCGAAACTTTGCCGCTCCCCTGGCGCCCTTCTCAGAGGCACCTGCTCCGGCAGTGCCGGTTCCAGCTCCAGCCCCAGTGGCTCCAGCACCTGCTGTTCCGGCCCCAGCTCCAGCACCTCCTGCCCCAGTGGAGGAAGATCTTCTGGGCAGCTTCAGTGACCAGCCATCATCGGCTCCGCTCCAGGCCTTCCAGCCCACGGCACCGTCCAAGGCCAATTTCTATGATGACGACGACGACGACGTCGACGACGAGGAGGAGGATGACTTTCTGGGCAAGCCTGCTGCTCAGCCTGCTCCACCTGCTCCACTGACCAATGCCAACCAGGATTCGGACACCGAATCGCCGTCCGTCTCGTACACTCCCTCGCCGGCCAAAAAACCCATTGTGGATGCTTTGAAGGAACAGGACAACGAGAAGTTCATTTCATCGGAGGATCTGCTGAGTGATTTCAAGGAGGAGCCCCGCACAACGGTCACAGTCGCACCCGTTCCGGCTCCCACTGCTCCAGTTGTGGTGGCGCCAGTGGCCAAACCCCCACCGGTTCCAGTGGCTGTTCCCGTGACAACCGCTTTGGTAACCGACCTGGATGACGAGGAGGTGGTGTTCAAGCCCAGTGTCCAAGAGGCGCCCAAGGTAGCCCCAGCCCCAGCCCAAGCTCCAGCTCCAGCCGCACCCGAACCGAAACCAGAGGCACCCAAACCCAAGGAGGAGCCGCCCAAGCCGAAGGCTGTTCCAGTGCCAGCTGTATCTTCGTCCTCGCCGCCGCAGCCCAAGATTGTGTCCGTCGAGGAGATCTTCTACAAATACGGATTGGGTGAGTTTTGCCACCCGAGATCGCCCATTTTAAACCCTCCTTTATCATTGCGTTTCTAATTAATTTGTTTGTCAGTCGAGTATTATTTTGCACTGTCGTCATTAGAGCATTGTTTTAATGTTTGTTTTTTGGTGTCCTTGCGGCGCACCTTGCATCCCACGCCCTTTTCCTGGACCTCCACTTCTGCCCCTTATTTCTTGTGCGTTAGTCATTTCGCCGCTCTCTTTTTTTTCTGTGGTTTTTTTCCCCACGAACTCTGTCCATGATGTCATCGGCTCGGGTTCTCTTATTTAACGTATTTTATTATATCGCAATGCGGAGAAATTTGATAGCTTAGATGATTGTGTAGTGTTTTTAGAGGTACTCTTATTGGTATCTAACTTTTCTCTTTTCCCAACCTTACATTAATCATCAGCCATCTGAAGCAGCAGCCGCTTTTTGCCGGCACTCTCATAGTTTTCATAGATTTTTCGCAAATCGATCGTCACCGCGCGTGATTCACGCTCATTTGAATGCCGCGTACAGAAATTGCGACTGGTTAATACAGGGGTCCTTCGCTATAGGCCACAATCGGCTGTTTTTCGATACTTCACTTAGGATAACATTTAACATCTGATTAATTTTAATATGATTTTAAGTAACAGATCGAATTTTTATTATCCCATAAGCTCTTAGTTAATAAAACATGTTAGCTTGTGAAAATATCATACCAATTTCAGGTTAGAGAAATATTAAACCAATGAAATACAACCACAGTTATAAAAATGTTCTATAAACAGAAATAACTTCTAATTACAAATTTTAAGAGACTCAAACTGTAAGCCTCTTAAGTATTTAATGACCGCTATATTTACTGTTTTCAACCAAAGCAAATAGAAAACACTTTAAACAGGTAGGGAGCTAAATCCTACACAGAATAACACAACGAGTTACAAAGAAAAAAGGCAAAGGCAAAGGCAAATAAGTGTGGACCTTAGAACAACAAAAGAGGGTAAATTGCATAACTAATCTAATACGGGCAACTCATCATCACGTTTGTGTAGTATGAAAGGGGCCAACATTCTCGAAGCTAGTTTCACCATTGCCGACTGCCGACTGAGATACTTTAGCGGCATGAATCAGCTGCTCTGTGTAACCCCTCCGCCATTCCAAAAAGCTCTCTATATATACTATATACTATATACTATATAGGCACTGTTTTATACCCAAACACATGACCCGTCCGTTCATATTTCATTATATTTCATTACGTTTCACGATTCACGATTCTTTTTCTTCTGTTTCAGTTTCGTGTCCATTAAAGCAATTTGCGGCTGAGTAATTTATTGTTGCGTAGTTATTTTTGCTACTATTTGGCAAGCTTATGTTTTTTTTTCTACTACCTTTACAAACGGCCCCTCAATGGGCTAATTTAAGCCATTGGATAATTCAATTTTTGTCCCTCCATTTTCCATGAAAACAGACAACGACTGCTGCGGGAAAACATTTTCCAATTAGTGATTTTCATCGACGCCTCGGGCTGCATTCTGCATTTTCCATTCTGCAGTCTGTGTGCATCCCTTTTGTGCGATTATGCGGCTATTTTTGTCTTCTTTTGTCTTTACTGCGCTTTTGTCTTCCAATTTGCCATTGCCATTGATTTCGTTTTGGATTGGTACTCCGATTTTTTCCATTCCATCTTATACACTAGTTTAGCATCCACATTCACATTTACATGCACATTAACCTTATCGCCCACGCATTATCGCCTTTGGCGACTTCAGTTAAACTGTAGTTCACTGACAGCTCCCGATATCGGCACACTTTAGCTTTACACAATTCTGTGTATATTAACTATTATAATTTCCTCCAGACCAAAGAAATCGAGAATCGTTTTACTTATTTTACTGTGCTGTGTTGGTGGATAGAGAAAGTGTAGTCGGAAAGAAAGGAAATTGGAACTGGGTAAACAACGTTTCGTTCTGTCGAATTGTTTTTAAAAATTATTTTCGGTTAATTGCATCTCCCACGCAGCAGCGATCGATTGAGTGGGGTAAATGTTTGGCTTCTTTGGGCCACTCAGTGAAGAACACATGGAAAGCCCAAACGAGTTGTTCTATATTAAGAAGGTCATTACGCATGGTACAAAGTTAACCTAAAAACAATTTGGTCGATTGACTTGTGAATTAAATCGGTTAAATGCACACAAACTTTCCTGTTTTCCATTTCAGAAAGCTTAAAAATATTACCCTTTTTATCAATGTAATTATTGAGTATATTAACAATCCTTAAATTGAACAAAAAAACATTCAATTCCTATAATAGGGGGCTATGGCCTTTTGAATTACCCGCTATTTGCAGATTCTCAAAGTCCAAAATATTTACATCTTTTATTTTTTTTCCAAATGAAAAGCTATATATAGACTTTATTGTTGCGTTTGTTTATCAAACGTTTTAAAGGAATTAAATATTCGTTTCCAGAAGTTCCCATATTTTATTTCCCTTTTTTTTTCTATTTTCTTAAATGGGGCACTAATATAGGTCAAAGAGAATGATTTCAAAAGCTTTGGTATGGTTTTCCCTTAGAAAACGTACCGGAAAACATGCTTCCGTAATCGCACTGCGAATTATCGATTTCATCTGGCCTGTGGACTGTGCTAACCCGTCAAAGGCAGTCCAAAGAAGTTTGCCGATTTGGCAGCACATATGAGATACGTCAAGCATTTTTATGTCATAACTTGGTCGTTGGCCAAAAGCGTATATTTGGCCAAGTGGATCAATGATTTAAAAGGCGAAAACAATGCGAAATGCGTTCCGTGTGTCTGGGTGATTGATTTCCCATCTAATTTTCACGCCGCACGCAACTGTAGGGCGGGGTCAGAGGTCGAGGGATGGAGCAACAGCATCTGCAGCTCGATTGCACCCGCCGCACCCAAAAGTTGCCAGCGTCTGGTAGTTTCCGGCCCAATTAGTGGGTGGCTGGATGGCTGGCTGGCTGGCTGGCTGACTAGCACAAGTGAAAACAAGACTCCTGCTGGGGCAACGCATGCGCTGGGATATAAATTAAGGAAAAAGTCTCCCCGCGGAAAAACTCTCCACTCTCCACTCTCCAGGCAGGTCAGCTGCAATAGGTGAAATCGATGGGCGCTTTGCTGGCTAAACTGGCTATTTTGGCCCCGAGCTCTCGAGCTTTTCCCCAACTTGAAGGCAGACGCTGAGACACCGAGTTCAGGGCTAAGCGCGGTTGCTCAACTTTGCTCGTCTTGCGGCTGCCCTCTCATTATACGGTAGAGCCTCGGTGGGATTACGGTTGAACCTCGCTAACTAGAATATTGAAAAAAATGCCAATTCGAAACTGGGGCTACGCTCATAAAATATCTTTAACACACCTTTTTAAACAAAATTTACCAAAAAATTTTAAATTGTTATGAAAATAGACTAAAAACGTATTAAATCAAATATATTATCATATGATTTGCAAACACATCTTAACCAATTGATGAATTATATTTTTTTATAATGTTGTTACATTAAATATTTGGCATAATAATAAATGCCTATTTTAAAATTGTTCTCCTTAAAAATTTGTACATTTTTTTCTTGCATTAAATATTTGGCATAATATTCAATTAGTTATTTAAAAAGAAAACTTCCTTCCTTAAAAATTGTTATATTTGACTACATATACTGAATGGTGTACTCTTAAGTACGCGATTATTTGGGTTCCACTGTAAGGTAAGTGGGCACAGTAGGGGGCATCTCCCATCTGTCTCTCTGCAGTTTCCACATCCCTCCTTTCTCTCTCTCTCTCTCTCTCTCGGCGCCGACGCTCTGAGCTTAGGGTTGTCCTTTTTTGGAGGCGAGACTAGACTCCTCGGCCTGCTTTTCTCGGCTAAGCTTTTCCCGATACGTTTCAGTCTCTATACGCGTCGTGAGGCCGCCACACGGAAGTGAAAAATTCTTATAGCGTAATACCTTAACGTCGTAATACCGTTCTCTCCGTTCTCTCTCACTTTCTGCGCCGTGCTTTTGTCGTACAAAAACAATCGAATAAAACGGGAAAAGTTACTATCCAGCAAAAAGGATAACGCGTAGTGCACAAAAAATAGTGAACTTAAAAAGCCCAAAACCGAAATCGGAATAATGTCTGCATTTGGCGAAACCGGTCAGAATGGTGTGGTCAAGCATCGCCCATTGATTTGCTCCATACTCGATCCCAGTAAGTGGCACTCGCATTAATAAGAAAAAAATTACCCCAAAAACGAAACTCACCCCGAAGTTGAGAAATAAGATGAAAAACAACAAAACTAACCTCTGACAACGATGGCATGGGTGGTAGTTTTATGATTACGGATTGTATAATTGGTTTATATAGTAAATAGTATGTTGTATAGTGTAAATTCGCTGTCAAGTTCTTTCCTTTAAAACTGCTTCATTTCTACATCATAAAAGTGGAATGTACTGCTTTTTCCTTAACTTTCCTTCAACCGCTTTTGCATTGCTCTGTTTTTTTTAGTTTACCGCCTTTGCACGCCATCTTCATCCTTTTCTCTTTCCATTATATCTTCGCACCACGACTAACCGCTTACTAACGAAAATCAATATATCAATCGCCTATTTGCAGATGCCTGGTTCAAGCCCGAACGTTTGCACCCGCAAGGTAAGTGTCCAGTGCCGCTAAAACTGTGCCCCCGCCAGTGTGCTGCTTGACCGCACCGCAGCGCGGTCCGTTAAGCCTTTAAACTGTAACTGTACAAATCGTACATGCCGTCTGTCAATATGCGTTATGATGATGTCATCGAGTCACCCCCGTTGTCCTTTTTGGTGTTGTTATTGCCTTTGTTGTTGTTGCTGCATTGTTTTGCTCCCCGTTTTGTTGGTTAAGCCCACGAACACAAGTACAAATGACAGGCTTTGTGTTGTCGTTTTTGTTTTTTTATTTTTGCAAGCAGTACCCCAGAAAGTATGCCACATTATTCCGCATATCCTTTCAAGTGCTCTGCATTGTCTCTGTATGTGTGCGACCTATCTATGATTTTTTTTTTATTTTCTGTTTCTAGGGCAATAAGATATATGTTGGGGAGAAAGCTATATAAAAGGCGAACAAATTATTAAACGATTGTTTATAATTTTGCTTTTATTTAAGGAGGAAACTTAACCAACTGGTTTTTTTCCTGTCTTTATTTCCCTTGAAATGGATAACTAAGGGTTAGTACTTATTTAAATATATTGGCTTATTATACATTTATTTTCAATGCTTTAATGTCCAGTGGATATGTGTACTTTAGGTTTTTTGTTTTTAGCACTGCTTTATTTCCAGTTTTATGCAGCTTTCACCTGAAGGGGTGTCTAAAAATAATTTGCATTTTTTTAATGCTCATGAGGGTAGCTGCCACGCCCCCTCACTCAACTCCTACTTGCCCTCCCCACTTTTAGAGCTAGTTGCCAGTCCAGTCGCATTGTAATTAGCCGTCGTTTCATATAGTTCAGTTACCCGCCAGCCAAACCATTTTCACTGAAGCGGTGAGCGTTGAGAGCGGTAACCGTAATCGGATCGCATGCTAAGCCAGCCCAACTTTACCCGCCACTACAGTCAGACATATCCAACGCGAACTTAGAAAACTTTAAATTACAAAATATTGAGAGACATATTTGTAGTATTGCGAAAAAATGTATAAAATGTATAAACTAAGCATATAAATTAGTTTTAAAGAAATTAATGTTAGTTTCGTTACACATTTACTAGTTGACATATTTTCTGAGTAACATATACTGTTTGAAAAAAAGTGTTGTTAAACAATTTCAAGTTAGAGAAACTTGACTGTATATTTATATTCACAAAATGCATTTTACAACTGCAAATTGCAAACTGATATGGGGCGTCTGCCACTTTTCCGGCAGAGAGAAGGGGCAGAAAAAAGGGGGCAAAGGCCTCGCATGCAATCTGAGCTAAGTCTAAGCGACGCTCCATGCACTTTCTATGGATATTTATACATCTGTACATATGCCTTTTCATTTAGTATAGCATTTTTAATCAGCTTTGGCAGTAAAAATCATTCGCTTTTGCTATGACTAATTCGCATTTAAGGTAGCCTCTGTGTGAAGCTTGCAGCTATTATTAAATATCACTCACTAATCATGCACTTATTTTGTGCTTGCTTAAGTCATACTTCTTGTTGGACTTTAGCTCTTTATTTAATCGCCTTTTTATTAGCTTTGAGAAGTTCAGAATACCTGATCACAATCTACATAATCGTTTGAAATTGCACTTAAAATAAGAAAAACGTACCTTATTATTCTGGAACTACATTATTAGCCATTTATACGTATATCATCACAATCATCACAGGGTGATAATTACAGATAAATGTCATAAAATATTTATTGCTGATGCAATAAAAGACTATCAATATCTATCAATACGTTTAAAGTATTTGACTTGTAACAATTTTCAATTTTGAAGAAAACAATTTTGAAACCCTAAACCCTAACTAAAATGTATAAGAAATATATTTGGCATTATTATGCCGAAGGTGCCAGCTCTTTGAAATCAATTTTTCATAGCCCTACCACTCCCAATATTGCGAAAAATGTTGCCTCCCCTTTTCTACGTTACTTTTTTTCTCCTCCATTGGCCAAAATATAATTTGCACGAGTGGCTAGACATGAACCTGTGGTTTTCTCCAATGGTTTTCTCTAGGTTTTCGCCCAAGTGCGATGCCCAATTTGAGCCTAAGTGCTGTTCACTGTGGACTGCCCACTGTGAGCACTCGGATACTTGAATAATCGAGTCAGTCAGTCGGGAAGTCGGCCCACATTAGCATTCTCCAACTGCCGGACTTGGCCATAAAGAAAAAGCCGACCATGCGGCGTTTGTCTGGTGAATGTAAAACTGTTAATTACAGATTTATGTGTTCGTAGCAAGTCTAGCGTTAAGAATGATGATTAATCACCCATTGTGCCAGTCTGTGATTTTTATTAAAACTCATAAAATTGCAATTTTCATTCAGCGTTTAAATATTCGTCTTTAGTTAATTCTTTATTTCTTAAAATCCTTGGTAACTTTTCATATTTCCACATGTTTCTATCGCCTTCAAACTGAAATCATTTCAGTTTTTAGACATGACACCATTGTTATTAAAGTAAAAGATGTACATAGATATTTCTATCTAAACCAACGGTCTGTAGGTCTTTCTTTCACTTAAGTATTAGATTTCTATAAGAACTAGAATGAGTAACGGCCAAAAGAGAAATGCTACGTGCGTTGGTCGACAAGTTTTCATATTGTCTATATATTTATATACATGTATTTATTCTTCCAGCCGAAATCGATTAGATCATCGACGGCATTTTTCTGGCCTGTGCTAATTCTGCGCCAAAAAAAAGTTTATTCATATATGCGAAAAATTTGCATTAAAGTGCAAAAAAGCGAAAATAGCAAGAACGCAGGAATAACAATGATAAGCCAGTAGAAATGACTTAATGCCGTGGCTGGCGATAACTGGTCTGCAATTAGAAATGGAAGATAAGAGTTGGCAAGACATAAGCACCCAGAGCTTTTGCTTTTATCCGGGCCTGACGTCAGATTGCCAAGAATGCAAAATGTCGCACGTCTAGAAATTAAGTTTTTAAATTTCGAGCGCTTTTGATTAAGCAGTGCATACTGCTTGCTTTAAGCAGTTGAGAAGCAGTGAAATAGCCCCTAGCCCCAAGGCAAGAAACCGTTAACCTTGAATCTGTGCCGTGTAAGAGCGAACTTGAGAACTTGAGAGAAAGAGCCACACAATTGTCATTGTTTATGAAGCTCTCCAAAACGAAAGGCCGTCTTTTTTCCATCTCGCCGCTCATTCATTACTGCTCTCATCTCAGCGTTCTGTCCCACTCTTCCCCCTTCCCCGCTCCCCCCTGGATGCTGTCTGCCCGGCCGGCGTCAACGTTCAAAACTCACAGTTGCCTGCTAATTTTAGCCTTTTAGCTAAGTATTTCAGCCATTCGCCGTCATTGTTGTTGCTGCCGTGCGGTTTAACATTTAAAGATTGCGACGTAGGCTGCACTGGCCGGTCAAGCAGTTGAACTATAGATCTACGGTGGAGATTCGCATTGGTGAACTTATTTTCAATAACAATAAAGAGATAATGTTTAAATAGAAAGTCTGATCCTCATTGTTCTAAAACACCTTCTTAAAATGCATTCAATTTTTTGGATACAATTTTATTATCAACATAATTTAAATTTACCTATTCAATATTTAAAGGGTTTTAAACCCAATGATCACACTTAAGAAAGCGTTACCCTTTGTACCTTTTATTGAAGCCATAAACTGTAACCAGTTCGGGGACTTTATGTAGCCCTGGCAAGGACCAATCACGAGTACCTGAGCGGTATTACCGATTCGGCTCTGCTCGGCTCCTTGATCCTCTCATTTACTTACACCGGATACTCGCTCTCTTTACGATTCCTTTTACCTGTTCATGCTGCTTGCAAAGACATGTTCACGTGAAAAGCAGTCATCTACATACCTAAATTGAATTATCCCAATGTGTGTTCGTTAGCAGGCGACAACTACATTAACGGCTACAAATGCGTATTTCTCGACTATAAAAACACCCTCACTCTCAGTCGCTCAGGCATCCCTCTTTCTCTCTCACTCTCTGCGTTTCTCTCAGAGCCATTCTATCTTAAATTCGCTATAAGCAGAGGGCCCTTTCCTTTTCCCTTTTTTTTTTTTGCCAACAGCGGTGGGCAGGATCGTAGTTCTTCAATTAAAAATAGTACATTTTGGATATATAGTTAAAGTTCCCCACATTCTAGATCCTTAGATTGTACATACAGCAATAATATAATAGCCGAAATACCGAAAACTATTTAAAACGCAATTGGGAGTATACCATTTCGTGCTTTAATTAATTAAACTTCGTTTAAAAAAGGGTTTTAAGTCAATTTTTATCAGAGTTTGTGATAATCTCAGGTGTTTTTATGCAAAACCCAAAAACAAAACATCATCAACTTTTCGTAATTTTCTATGATTACATCAATTCAGATTGTGGGTGCTAAACACAAGCCTATTTTATTGACCGCCGGTGTACAGCGAGCTGGGTACCTGCGTGTGTATTTCAGCACGAGTGTGTGAGTGTGTGTGTTGTGCGGGCATTGAGTGTTCAGTGTCGTCGCTTCGCCCTGCGCCGAGCTGAGCGCATCTGAAATTAATTGTAGTTTAGTTGATGTACGGACTTTGACAACGTCACATTGCCCCAGAGACGGGATCGAGATATCGAGATCGAGATCGAATTTGAATTCGAGTTCGGGAAAACGAAAACGAGATCGGTAAATGGTTCTCCTGCACTTCGAGTGCCCAAATCCGAATCCGAGTGCTAGTGTCTGTGCTGTTGGCTCCATCTCCTGTTCCTATTCACATGCCACCGATTGTGTCAGCTGTTTGAACTCCTCGGATGACCTGCACTTGCAGCTGACAGAAAACACGGATCCGATTCGATCCGATCCGCGACTTTGTCATTGTCGCCGCAGCATTTCGCCCAGTTTACCCCCCCCACCCCATTTCTCGCGGAATTTCTCGTGTTTTTTTGTGCGGATACTTTTCTAATTATATAACTTGGATAGGTGCCCTAACGCTGGCGATATATGCGAATGTAGAGTGTACAGTGGTGGCTCGAAAGTGTGAAATTCCAGACAGATAGTAAAAGTTTTCATGTTTCCTAACCGCTAATTTTGATTTACTTACTTACTTACTAATTAACCTATCAATAAATGTTTAATGTCATTCAAAGCGAATCCACATTTTCATAAATTGTAAAAACACAAGTGATTTAATATATTGCCATGAAATAAATTAACAATTTATCTGAGCCTTAGAAGTCTTCATTAATTTGAGGTATCTAGAAAGATACATTTAAGATATTTTCCAACTGTAGAGTTACCTATTTGATAACCCGTTCATACTATAAGTCAACTGAGTGCTTTAGCCAGCGACCACTGTATCATATTCAATATCAACCAATGCACCCAAGCACTGCGGTTATCGTCGTCATAACGAAACAAAATCAAGAGTGAATGAAATAATATAATAATAATAATTTTATTATCCTATCCTACTATCTTGCCCCGTTGATGTGGCACTTTCCATATCAGTTCCGCCCTGCCATTCCGATTGCGATTGCGAGTGCGAGTGCGAGGAACTTTCGGCCGTGTTCTATATCAATACCTTTCGTCTAGGTCGGATCCGATCGATCGGTCTTGGCTCGCGATCGTTCAGTTGAACGCAAACGGTTAATGTTAATGCCCGCCGTTGCATTTCCTCGATCCGTGAATCCGTGAACGTAGACATAGACTTTCGCTACAATTGATTCTTCCGTCTTTTTGCTCTTGCAGTCGGGCGGAAAGCTCTAGTGATAGAATTGAAACCTCATAGATACTCAGTTAATCCACAATCCAAACACAATACACGATGGCTGCTGGTCTGGAAGCGTTGCAGGGTCTGCTACAATCGCTGGGCGAACTCAAAGACTTGCCCCTGAATCGCGAGTCGTGTAAGTAAAACTGAACTGAATTGAATTGAATGCAATCAGATCAAATCAAATCGAATCAAATCGAAAAGAGAATTCCATTGGCCTTTAAAGTGTGTATAGGGTTTGGGCGTAAATATGAGGGCCAAACCACATGGCCAGCTGAAAATCGAATGAAACAAGAATTTCCCTTGGGGAAATTTCTTCTATTTTTCTTTACTCTCTTTTTCTTTGTTTCCTTTCCTTCTCTCTCTTTATTCATCACACTCTCTGGCTGTGCGTTGTTTCTAATTGCAGCTATAATTTATTTATAAATATTCTTTTTAGTGTCTAAGGGAAAATGTTGAGAACTATCGTAAGAAAAAGTGTTTCGGCTTGAGTAGCACGACATGTCTCCTTTTTTAATATTTGATTAGATAGGGAATTGGTGAATTTATGGTATCTCATATTTGCCTTTTCATTTTTTGTTAATAAATGGCTTTGTCACCGACTATCAATGGCTAGTCTCTTTTTCATTTCTGATTAAAGTGCAAAATGTGATTAGTTTTATTGCCCTAAAACTATTTAAATCCCAAAAGGGGTACTTGGAAAAGAGTATTTCCTCTTATCAGCACTATCCCCTCTAGAAACTTTTGCTGATAAGCCCACAAAGTCTCAAGTGATTTGTCATTCGTGGCACTTTCTTAAGGTTTCAATTGGAGGTGGGTGCGTGAGTGGATTGTAAAAGCTATTATTTTAATGTTTTGAAATTAAAAATCAATATGCAACAAATATTTCGTAGCTAAAGTGCCCCAAGTATTGAGTATATTTTATCTGATTCTCTAATTGCTAGTCTTCTTGATGTTTTTGATTCTCTTTCTTGTTTGCTGCATTTCTTTTAATTGTTTATTAACATGGCCTTATGCAATTCTGTGGGCTTTCTGACAATGTCAGGTGCACACAATTATTGCATTTATAAACGTTTGTTGACGAACATTTGGGAATTATGTCAGAGGCGCGCAAACATCGCTATGATATCACTTGAAGCAGAGCTTACTCATTCAAACGCGCCAAAAAGGAAAAGCAACGCAAAAGCGTTAGAGGTGATTGGGGTTGGATTGGATTTAAGTGTTTGCGTATGAAGATGATGTCACTGGAAGCGTTTATTTTCGCATTTGGCCAAAACGCAGTTTTCCAATTGCGTTTTGAGTTGGTCATCGGAATTGCAATCCACACACACCCCCGATCCACAGTGACTGTCAAACTACCTCAAGCAGTCCATTGAACCCCCCTAGAGATAAGCAGTGCAAATCCCGACCGATTTAAGTGCAGATTTAATTTATTGATTTAAAGCCACGGTGTGTGTGTTTTAGCATTTTCCGCATTTCGCCATTGTTGGTCACGCTCCGGATCCATGATTCAACCGCAAAACCCCACCCACTACGTCACTCTACTCGACTCTACGTAAGGCTACGTAAGTCCAGTTCACAATCTCCAATCTTCGGCTGTGGAGCCGAGTCGCAAATCCCCAAGTTCGTGGTTGAGGTTGACACGTTTGCTGACATATGTACGTACTCTCTCCACCCCCTTCCCCGCATCATAATTGTTGTTGTTATTGCGCGTTATCTTTTACTTTCAATACGAATGCGGATCGTCGACGCACATTGCTCTCTCCCTTTTTTTTCCCGCTCTCCCAAAGCACAGTGGGGTGGAGTTTTTAGAATCAGAACTGAATTATTAAGGTTGCATGTTCGTAAATTATTATAAGAAAAAAATTTCGCATGTGTAAAGAGGCAGTCTATATAAGATAAAATTAACATTACTTATACGCCACCGGCTCCAACTGATTTCGTTAACAAATAAATAATAAATGTTGCAGTGCAACTTTTATAATCAAATATTTTTAAGGAACAGTAATTATCATTTCACATAGACCAGAAAAGTGACCTAAAATGTGGCCGCAACTATTATAATGAAATATTTTTATATTTCATATAGACTAGAAAAGTGACCTAAAATGTGGCCGCAACTATTAATCGATTAGTTTTATGGCAAACCCACTGTGCACTGCTTGGCTTGGCTCCCACAGCTTTTTCAATCCAGAAAACTTGTTTGCCGCCACTCTCTCTCTTGCCCCATCTCGTTCACTCTACCTCGCCCACCCGCCCGCTTCATTGGCTATCCCGCTCGCTCGCGCCCCAAGCAGTTCCAGCTCCCCATATGCGATGGCAAATTGGAGGCTTGTTGGTTTAATTTGTGCTCAAACTTCTTCCAGTTCTTTTGCTGCGCTCGATTCAGACGGTCGGCCGAATCGTCCCCGAGTGCCAGAGTGTGTGTGTGCGTGCGTGTCCGTGTAGCGACTGACTAGCCAACTAACTAACTTTTGCGCTGTAATTAAGCCCAGTCACGCGAAAGTCCCCACCCGCTTTGCATACATTTTGGCGCCAAGCTAGTAACGGTTTTTTTCAATCGAAAGAAAATCACTCACAAAAAATGGCAGGCGGCAGCAAGCGCTACTCACGCAACAATTCCAACGGCAACTTCCAGCCACTTCCAGAGCGGGGACCAGGTAATACTTAATGCCAGGGAGCTATCTCTGCCGGCGTTATCACCTGGCTTCTTGGTCCACGTTGTCCACTTTGCCTTAAGACCCACAAAAGCAACGAAACGGAGGTCTTATCTTCTTTGGGTCGTGGAATAAAAAATCATTTATGGGCTATTCGGCGCAGTGATTGCTGCCAACGTCAGCAGCAGAGTATCATCGCCGCCAACGTGGCCGAAATATTGGAAACCAAAAAGAATAGCCAATAAACTCTATGAAATGCTCATTATACGATTTGTATTTGCTTTGCATAATTTCATTCCAAAGACAGTGCTAATTTTATATACATATATATTTAATTTGCCACGTTTCGAACTGCGCTTGGCAACCAAGCAAAATTAATTTTTGCCCATCATCATAATTCCCGCTTGCATTGGCAATTTTAAATTTAATTATTAAACAAGTGTAGACATAGCAGGTAATATGTTATCAGCCCCTGTCTCAGTCTTATCTGTTTTTCTTTTTTTTTGTAATAATTTCTTACTACTACTACATTTGTGTGTTCTCCTCTTGTCCCGAAGAGGCTGCACTTCACTTTCGACCAAAACGGGTTTCAAGGCAATCGAAACCAAACCAGTTCCATCATCTCTATCATCGCTCTTCAGCGGGATTCAAGTTGCAATTGTAACGAACTCTCCGATTCAATTGATACCTTGGAAACTTTCTCCCTCAAGAGAGCTTTCTCATAGTTTTCAACCCAGTTTAGGGCCTCAGACGCTGCCATCTCATCACTTTTGTCTCCTTTCTAATTTATTTCCCCCACATTTACATAATACCCCCTTTAGATCGTGTCTGACCTGGCAACTTTAGACAAATTCGAATCCCAATCCCAGTCGAAAACAAGTTTACCCAGCTTTGTAGTTTGCATCCTCTTGTTTTAGTTAACCTACTATTTGTTTAGGTGTAGTCTATAGCGATACACTTATTCAAGAACTAATTATACCATGTATTTAAAAAAATATAAATGACCAGCCTAAGGTAATCTTTTCCTAAATATATAAAAGGCCACTATTTTTAAAATTAAGGAACTTTGTTTTCTTACTGTATACTTAGTGTAAAAAAGATTGACTATATAGCCAATTACCCCAAAGTTCCATAAAGATTGCTCATCATAAATGGCACAGTTTCGTTCATTAATGGCAGCACCTTACTGGATTTTCCTTAATTGCTTTCTATCTGAGAAACCTTATAAATCAGTTCGAATTAATGACCTCTCAATGAGCCAGCAAATCTTATAGTTCCAACACTTGAGATGTATTTATAGAACTATTATTTGTTTCAGTATCTTAATTGGGTTATAAAACTATTGTTTGTTTTAGTATCTTAATTGGGTTAACCCAGACGACGTGGGGCACTGACTTCTTATCGGTAAATCCAATGAAAGCGAATGAAGCCGAAAGCCGATGGCAAAGATATATGGTAAATCGAGATGTTTACGTCAGCGATTGAATCCAAGAGATACATTCCGACACGAGCTGGACAATCGATTCTTAAGCGATTCCAACCATTTCCGTTCGCCACTCGAACACTCTTTTGGCCAGCGCTCTTCCCATTTGCATACACCAAACACTCTTTTCGGCTCTCTTTTGTTTTCCGGCTGGGTCCGGAAAATCTGAATTCTGCCTCTAGCCAGCCATTCTTATATGTTCTGCCCCCGGCCAGCAGACGCTAAATAATATTTCTCTAGTGTGTAGAACTTGGCAACGGACGTCAAACGTAGCACCGCGAACGATCCGTATAGGAAAAACCCGAAAAATAAAATCCCGAAATGTCGAGCGAATTGTGTGAGTGTGAATAGTAGGGTCAGAATATAGTGCAAAGCTCGGTTGCTGCATGCTGGCTGAACAAATGCTAACGATAATTACCACCTCAGCAGATGGATGCTCGAGCTGCTCGGATCCGATTCAAATATTTATCTCATAGATTGCATAATTGCCGCCAGCTGAAAAGATATATGTAAATGCGTGCCGAGAGGCTGTATATTTTGGTATTTTCAGTTCACGCTGTCCACTTTATTTCGTCTCTTTTCACAGTTTATGAGGGGTATAAATTGGGAAATGAAAAATGAAATGTCTATGATACAAAGAAAAACTCATTAATGGCAGTAAAAGTATTGCAAGCCGTGTTACTAATTGAAACATTTTCTTTCTCCTCCAGTGGAATCCCTGATCTACTGGCGTGATGTGAAGAAATCCGGCATTGTTTTCGGCGCCGGCCTGATCACATTGGTGGCCATCTCCAGCTTCTCGGTGATCAGCGTGTTTGCCTACTTGTCGCTTTTGGCTCTTTTCGGCACCGTTGCCTTCAGAATCTACAAATCGGTGACACAGGCTGTGCAAAAGACAAACGAGGGACATCCCTTCAAGTGAGTTTAGCCGATTGTTGTACTCCGTAAATAGTTGACTAATATAATTTAATTTATACAAATTAGGGAATACCTGGAGCTGGATCTGGCGCTGTCGCAGGACAAGGTGCAGAACATTGCCGGCGTGGCTGTGGCACATATCAATGGCTTCACCTCCGAGCTGAGGCGTCTGTTTCTGGTTGAGGACATCATTGATTCGATCAAGTTCGGCGTCATTCTGTGGGTCTTCACCTACGTGGGTGCCTGGTTCAACGGCATGACTCTGGTCATCTTGGGTAAGCAATCAGGAGTAATCTAACCAAGATGGTATTAACAACTGACAATCCTATCTTACAGCCTTTGTCTCGCTGTTTACCTTGCCCAAGGTTTACGAGAACAACAAGCAATCGATCGACACCTACTTGGATCTGGTGCGCAGCAAATTGACAGAAATCACCGACAAGTGAGTTTGGCCCTCTTAAATCTTAGTAGATATGTTGTTAAATGTATGTTGTATTTCGTTTCAGGATCCGGGTGGCCATTCCCATTGGCAACAAGAAGCCCGTGGCTGCTGCCACTGAGTCTGACAAGGACAAGTAAAAACAACCCGCACTAGCTACAGAAACAACCACAATAAAAACATGTTTATTTATTTATTAAGCATTATTTGAATGGTTTTAATATTCATCCAGGCATTAAATAAATAACAAATCTAGCAGCAATGTTTACATATTAATTGTATAATTGCAATCTACATCAATCGATAATTGTAAATCAAATTTATAGAGTCCCAAAAACAAACAACAACTTATCAAGCAACAACTCGTAGCAGTTTCAAACATTGTCCAAGTGTCTTTAAGTTTTTAACGAACGAAACAACAAAAAAAAAAACATTAAAAGTGAGGGAAATTAAGAAGTAAACGATTATATAGACGCAGCAATGCAATTAAAAGTTCTTATGATTTCCAGCAATTTTTAATTCTATTCAAATGTCATTATTTCGATTTATTTAACTTTCTTAGTTTCCATTGTGAACCTTTTTAAATAATTATTTGCTTTAGTTTTAGTTTTACTATTTTGTTGATTTTTTTGTATAAAACAACAAGAAGAACTAAGATTACTCTTAAAACAAACAAACAAGAAAAAATCAAATAAAAAATGAAGTAAAAAAATCCACAACTAACGATTTTTGTGTTTTCTAGCATTTTTAATAAAGAACAAAAATATATATATATACTAATATAAGTAAGCTGATCCGTAAGTCATTAAACACGCGCCTGTTACTGGAGGAGAATGCAAAAACATTAATCATAAAACATTAATCGTAAATCATAACGAAGAAATGAATTTCGAGCAGCTTTACCGCTTCATTTACATAAATGGCCTTGTTTCACATTGTACAATTAATTTGTAAGCATTTTACATGAAATTAAATCAAATATTTAATGCAATTTATTTGAGGCAAAGGCATACGCAAGTGTCATTACAATTGTAGCTTAAAATGTTCATTACTATTATTACTGTAACTCTTTGTTGCTTAATTGTTGAACGAACTTTGCGTTTGAATTGCGTATTTCGATGGAATCCCCACATATAGACGTACTTACATACATATGTGCATGTGCAGTTTATCCCATAACTGTAATTTAGGCGTTCTTCTAAATCAGACTATATACCAATAGATATTTTTGCAAATTAATACACTTGAAAAAAATATATATATGTATACAAAACGTAAGTGAGATAAACAAAGACATCGCCTGAAGTGAAAGATCGAAATTTTTAAGTGCAACTTTTCCGAGGGTTTAACTTTAATTTAGTGCAACTTTACATATGTAATCGCAAGAAAAACAGGAGAAATAACACACAAAATGTGCAGTAAGTTTGCTATGAATAGAGGTCAAGACAGCAAAACAAGAACCGCTCTAAAAAGTATTTAATTCTATGAATGAGACACAACAGCAACAGCAGTTGGCTATGATCGTAAAGTTTCAATAAAAATAAACTCTTATAAAAATAAATCAATTGTTGTTTTATTACCAACCCGACAGCTACTTTTGAAAAGTTGTAAACTATCATTTTATCTCTGTTTTTTTGTTTACCTTATAATGTTTCAGCTTAATCCTGGCAAATGCAAAGTTTTAACTATAAATAGGGGAAAAGTATTTGCTTTAAAGTTTTTATAAACAACAAATTGTAAGTACATAAACTGTATTTTTTTTTAACCATCCCGCCCATACCAAAATTCCCCCAATTCGTAAATGCTGAGAAAAACACACGTCACAAACATTTACATTTGAATATATTTGCAATATTTAATATGACTTCAATTTCTTATGTTTCATTTCGCCTAGCTACAGATGAAAACTTTCGTATAATGTATAACAATCAATAATGGTTTAGTTTAATGTGTTTTAACTTTATAATACAAATACAAATATTTGTTCATTTACAATTCGAAATATGAAAAATTTTAATTTAAAATTGTATACGCGTTGCGTTACTGACTTGAGTTTTTGTTTTATTCAACATGGTACATTTGATTTAAGTTTTTTTGTTATTAGTAGGCATAGATATAGGATGCCTATAACGCTTTTGATTATTGTATTGCATTGTGTATTTAGTTTTGATTAGTAGTTGTGGCAAAAAACGATGATCGAGTCGATTGGAATGCAGAATGAGAACGTGAATACAAATTTCAATAGTTCTCGGATGAGTGTTTCCCATCCGAGAAAATACTATAAAGTTCGGATATAATAAATTTGGCCAAATATTTTTCTAGCACACGATTACAACAGCAATGCATACATACAGTAACTAGAATTCAGTTTTGATATGATCATGAATCACAACAACATGTCCTATCCAATATTTATGGAATTAGTTATAATATACAATATGTTGAGTGGGCGCAATATCAATGACACGACTGTACATAGTTCGAGCTTTCGCTTTGATTATCATTTTGTAAAATAATTAACAATAGGGGATTGGTTAAAAGTCTGTTTCTAAAAAGGCTACGCAATAGATCAACATAAGTCTTCCAAAAATTTTGAAAAAACAAAATAAAGCATTCTTTGGAACGATAGCAAAAGCTTGTGGCAGCTTAAAACCGATAAAAACGATGTATATAGATTTATAGATTTCTGTGTATACGTATACACGTTTCTTGTATAAGTAAGAAATGACGAACGGCAACGTGAAAAATGTCCGTTTTTTCGGAACGGCTCAGTCTTCTGCTAAACTCAAAATCGAATGGCGATGATGTTGAGGTTGACGTCATGGGCGTTATAGAGGGCACTATCGTCTGACTGTACGGCATACGTTGGCTTAGGGCTAGGCGTTGTTGTTCTCGCCGCAGCATTGTATGCAGTCCATGCAGTTATGCTACCTGTTCCCATCACTCTTTCTGCTGATATTCGATGAGCTCATTTGTATCTACAAGAAAATAAAAAGTTTCCTTTAGTCATTTAGTCAATTGGTTAATTGAAAACATAAGCAGGAGGGCATGTGAAAAGTTTAGAAGGCGTGCAGGCAAGGCTCAAGCGTGCTGGGCATTAACTGACCTTTAATCCTTGCATTATTATTATTTGTGGTGTTCTTAAGCTTAACGTGTTTTAACTTTACGCACAACAACAACAGCAAGAAGGTGTCAACGGGTGAACATTACGATCAACAAAGTTAGAGACAGTGAAACGGTAAGAAAGTGTATTTAGAAGGGCATATCCCCACCACTTTGGTTACCTGCAGGGAACGGATGGTGTCCAGCAAAGCCTTCTTCTCCTCCAGCAGTATGCTAATGTCATCCTGGGCGGCCTTCAAATACGATCGCAGCACATCCGCCTCTTGCTTGGTCTTTTGCCTTTTTGTTTTGCGAAAAAACATAAATTACTTTCATTATAAATAATTATATATTTAAGCTCTTACCTATAGTTATCCGTGTTGATTTTGGAGTCCACAAGTTGCCGACGCAGCTGATCATTGTCCAGCTTCATCTGCTGCATCACCAGCTGCATGGACAGCAGCTCCCGATCGCGTTCACGTGGTGCTCCAAATAAGGCACTTCCCAGTGCCTGATGCTGCGCGGCACTCAAGTTTGTATCTGCAATATAGACATAACGACTAAGTAATTAAATTATTTAATTATGAGTTGGAGTCTTTTTACCTATAGGCTGGATATTTAGCAATCCGCTCTGGTCACGCTCCAGACGCATGCGTCCGATGCACAGATTTATGGGCACTGGTCCCGGTGAGGTAATATTTACGGGTGGACGGTCCTCAAGCAAGTTGATGCGAACATTCTCCAGATTTACCTATACAATTAATACCAAGTATTCAGTGGCTGAATGAAATGCATATTGAGAATATCTTACGGTCACTGGCATGGGCGGAGAGATGACCTCATCCTCGGCCAGATCACCCAGTCCAATTACGGTG
Source organism: Drosophila gunungcola (assembly GCF_025200985.1). Taxonomy (NCBI): domain Eukaryota; kingdom Metazoa; phylum Arthropoda; class Insecta; order Diptera; family Drosophilidae; genus Drosophila; species Drosophila gunungcola. The sequence goes on from NW_026453197.1 coordinate 17,304,660, forward strand.
CTCATCGACAGATCCATATTGATGTCTTTCACACGAATTTCGGCATGGTGAGTGATCCAGCTAAAATTAATAAGTATTATAGATAAACAATCGGCACGAAAATTTAAATAAAAAAATGATGATTGAGGAAAAGATGCATTATAGCAATCTGGTAAAATCTTAAATCTTTTAAACTGTTTTAAATGACCAATATATTATCTAAAAGTAATATCATTTACATTTTAGAAACTTATGTTGTTAAAAAATATTTGCTACCAAAATTTCTGAACCAAAATTTTAGTCAAGTAAATCATTAGATATATGTAAATGTTGTTCGTATTAAAATTTTATGGACGTATTCTTAGATAATTTAACTTCAAAAATATGCAAATAAAAAATTTTGAAAATATAAAAATATCATTGAATTCTTTAAGTCATGTTCTTACCTTTGGATGCGTTTACGATCAATGATGCCCTCTATTTCCTTTGGCATATTCAAAGTTTCCTCCAATCTCAGGCGAATGCAAGGCGGAGCCTCTGGATTATATGGCGCCAGATTCCAGGCTTTGCAACGCGCTCCAAACTTGGTCTGAGAAAGCATCGAACAATTGTTAGTTTGAGCCCATAAAAATGCTTGATTATGGTCAGCTACTTAGGAAACAGCTAGAGAACAACATGCTAAGCTAGAGGCTGTAGTACCATGCAAGTGGGTTTGAGTTGAGTGGGTTTTTGATTTCGATTGTGTTGTGATGCGGCTGTGTAATGGAAAAGATGGACAAAATGTTTCTTTGGTTAAAGAAGCGGCTGTATTTGGTTACTTGGTTAGTTTTACCAGTTCAGTTGTTAGTCGGTGTAACGCCAATGTTCTGGGTCAGTGGGTGCTGTATTTCAGTTGTTCTACTGTACTTCTTTCGGCCGTATTTTGCCTATGCAGTTAACGTGTTAGGCTCTCAAAAAAAAAACGTCTATGTCTGAATAAACCAATTGGTTGCAAATCATAAGTCATTAACAAAGCAATACTAAGGAAATTATAAAATCAAATGGAATTCAGGTGGGAGGAAACGGGGATCTAGGCATGTACTTATTGTGTGGGAAGGACTAGCTTCGTCTAACCCGTATCATGCTCAAAAATTACATTCGAATGAGTTAACCATTTCCAAACAAGTTCCACAAGAGCTTCGAGATTGCTACAAAGCCAGAACGCTTGGTCAAACTTATTCCGGGGGCATTCACAGTGGCTACCAGCTATGAACGACCCCCATACGGCAAGCTATTAACTACTCAACTAGAGGCCAAGAACGCCAAAATGCGTTTGCGAACAAGCCAAAAGTTCACTACAATGAAAGGAAAAAGGTCGCACCAAAAACCATTAAATTATGTTAATAAATAAGAATTTCGATAGTATATACAAAGCGTCAAAATCAAATCATAATCTTAAGCAATTAATTAAGTAAGGAATTTCAATTTTTGTATATTTTATACCTTGTTTGCTTGATGCGCGATCTATTTTTTGTTGGAGTGTTGTTGTTGTTGGTTGTTGTTGGTTGTTGTTGTTGTTTTTGTAGTTGTTGGTGATTGTTGAAAGTTGTGTCATGTAAGGATTGTCATATATCAATTTACAAGTGTGTTCGTTTCATGTTGATTATAAAGAGTTGATTTTGAATTTTTTAGTTTTAATTAGCACACATTGAGATTGATTTTGAGTATTTTTAATATTTGATTTAAGAGAGAAGAGAGAAAATTAATGAGAAAATGATTATACGATAAGTTATTGTACAAAACTAATCCATTTGCTTTAAATAAACATTTCGGGGGATACCCCAACAGATGGAAAAATATTAAAACTTTAAGTGTTTATATTAGAAAATGTTTAGATAAAAGATATCGAAACATGCAGAATTTAAAGCGCCAAACATTAAATTGAGCAAAATCTTTAGAGAAACTAAAGAATTACAATAGATTTAATGTTGTTTTCGTATTTACAAATCAAATACAAAAAAACAAATGAGAGTCAAGGAACTGAAAAGATTCCAGCAAAAGCCAATGGCAACCGTGTGAGAAGTCTACCTGCAACTCATCCCAGGGGATGGCTCCACACTCGTCACAGGAAACGGCGGCCACCTGCAGGCGAACCGAGGATTTGGGTCCCTCCTGCTGGCGAATCAGCTCCACAGTGGTCAATCTGGAAGGGAAAAGCCAATTATTATCTAGATCTGATGGTAAAGTGAACACTAAAGCAACCTAAAGGTGGCCATGGACACCAGATCACGTCGCCGCCAGGTGCTGCCCTCCGAGGGTTCCGATGGCGAGGACATGTTCGTCTTGTAGCTGCTCGGCTGCTCCTCGTACACCTCACTGGCCACCTCCACCGGCGAGGCCTTCATGTTGTTGTCATTGGTGAAGGGATTCAGGCGGAACATCACATCCATGCAATCCATGGTCTTGTCATCGCCCATCACAATGGCAAAGTTCTCCGAGTCGGAACTAATGTCGCTCTGTATGGAGAACGTATCACTGGCATCGTCGTTGGGTGTGCCCGACTTAATGGCCGAGTCAATGGATGTCATGAAGCTGGAGAAGCCCTTCTTCATCGACAGCAGACCGGAGTTGATCTCCTTGGTGAGACTGGGCACGGTGTCAGTGCCTCCCGACCGACTGCCTGCACTCTTGCCGCCGCTCCTCGAAGCGGTCGAGATCGATTGCGTTTGGGACTGCGAATGCGATTGCGATTGTGTGGAAATACCCGTATCCGGACGAGATCCCTGGCTGGGCGTTGAAGAGGCCAACGTGGGCGTACTTTGTATCTGAACATTATAACTGTGACAAGAAAGAGAAATTAGTTAAACGCATTGCATTTAAGTCGTTTTAATCTCACCCATGCGTATTAGGATTAGATATGTGTATGCCACTGTCAAAAGGCGGGTCATTGGTCACTGGGGATGGTGTCTCTACGCTGCCGAAGGTGTTGCTCTTCAGCTGCTCCAATGGCGGTGGTGTGGGCCAGGTTATGTTACCGCCTGGTTGGGATTAATCGGTGTTGTTTTTAAAGTTTTGGTTACAAATTAATATTTACAATCATTTTACAATATTAGATATGCACTAAAAGTTGCTGTTTGGGTTAGTAATTTAGTACAAAAAGACATGCGAGTTATTTATAAGGAGTGTTTATCTGAAGCCAAGTGGATTTGAGAGAATTTTAAATTTAAGTTTAATTTATTTTCAATTTCCATTGGGCTTCACGCAAACATCTCACAAATGGAGTGTCGTCTAAGGTCCTAGGTGCCCAGCCTAAACGCATAACAATTGTAAAGAATTGAGTTACGATTCGTAAGCGACAAATACAGCGGCAAGTGTAAACTGGCTCCTAGCAGGATTCTAGTTAATCTGGTGAGCTGGGTGATCTGAGTGATGGGGTTAGTATATCTGGGTTTTGGGACTAGGAACACAACACGATATCGGTGAGAACTACGTGTGAGTTAGACATTAACTAGACTAGAGTCGTGTGATTTTGTGTTAGAGCTCAGAGCTTTCTGGACGGAGGAGTAAGTTAGTTTGTGAGTGGAGTCACTTAACCATAAAACTAAAGAGAGTTGAAGAAGAGACAACAAAAGATATATAAATTCTTACTATTCATGTGTAAATCATCACCCAAACTAGCTGAATCGGGTACGACACTTTCAGCATCACCACCACTTGATTCCTTACCAGGTGTTGGCGATGGCATCACGAGCGTGACCTCGATCTGCGGCACAACGCACCCAAATATGATCGACTTTTGTTCGTTTTGCTGTGGGTTATACAATGGAAACAAAATGGATTAAGTGATAAAGTGAAGATGCCGTCACAAAACCACACATACCTTTTGCAATATGCGCTCGGCATCCAGGTTCAGGAAGGTGGACATCTCATTCAATTCCTCGGCGAGGCGCAGCAGAAAGAGCAGCTGGTAGTGATCGATCTGCAGGCTCACAAGATTCGAAATATGCGCAATGGCATGCACATCGGCCGTGCGATCCGGAGCAGGAGCTGGGGGCGACACTCCGGCGGCGAGGCCAGCGAGACGCACATCCTCGTCGCTCAGGAAGGGATTGCACGGCTGGAGTGGCGGCAGCGTGGGCAGCGGGGCCAGGCCCATGCTCTCCATGCTGCCGGCTTCCGTGCCAGCTCTCTTCTTTCCCACATCCAGTTGTGCCTGGGCGGAGCCGGAGTGCAGCCACAATGTGATGGGGACCGCGTCCACGAACGGTATGGATTTGTTGGGGCCCAGCGAGCGGGCGCCCAGGAAATCCACCCAAACCGGGTCCAGTTTGATGCACCACACATCCCGCGGCTCCAGCCACATGACATAACGTGATAGGTACTGCGTGGAGGCGGATCGTGGCAGCTGCTGCTGACCCGCCGGCGATCCCGGTGACATCATGCTCACATCGGAGGCGGCCACATGCGACAGAATGCGATCCGTGACGATGCACATGTCACCCTCTTCGGAGGGAAAGCCGGAGCCAAAGACCAGAGATCCCTCCTGCAGGGAGTGCAGAGCTTGGGCCAGATCCGCCCTGGAGCTACCCATCTCACGGATGTTGGTCAACGCAAAGCGGGACACCTGAATCTGCATTGTCTTGGGGCGATCCTTTTGAGTGGGCGCATCCACCGCCGCCTCCATCACGATACGCGGCATAATCGCTTCCACCTTGACGTCCATGTACATCAGATTCGGCTCCTGGTCAACATTGACGGCGGCGGCCATCTGTGTGCCATTGGAGCCATTGGAGGCAATCGAGCCGCGTGGCTGCTGAGTGCTCTGCGATCCAACGCTGGTGCGCAGCAGGCTCTCGTGCAGATTGAGCCCGAAGGAGTTGAGCCACAGTATTGAGCTGAGATCGAAATGCACCTGGATGGGATTCACATGCACAAAGACCTTCGAAGGCGGCACTGTTTGGGATAATCAGAAAGGGAATAAGTATACCATTAATACAGATAATAAAGAGCAACTTACATGGAAAGACAAAGTCCCCGGGATAATAAAAGTAAGTATATTCCGCATGGATAATGGGCATCTCGGCGGGAAACGAATACCGATCCTTGTCGCCTGCAAATGGTTTAGATTTATTAAAAAACTTACACTGGCAATAAATAAGTACAAATTAAAATGCAACATGACATCAGCAGAGTTAGAACCTTTTGTGATATTCACCTGAGGATTTGCTCTTCCTTTTATGTTGCGCTACAAGGGCAACGACAACAACAGTACAACAACAAAAGCGTGTTTTACATGATTCATGGATGAAATGGTTAAGTCAGTTAAAAGCAACGAGAGAAAAAGAAATGCCAAAATGTTACATTAGTTGGAGATGCTTAAGGTCCATTTTTATGAACTGAGTTATTACTTTTCTAAATAATCAGTTCATAAAAGTGAAGCCCGTTTAAGAGTAGTGTTTGTGGACAGTTATGTAGGCGTGGCTTGTTAGTGATGTCTACTCCTTTATGGAGATTGCTTTCCATACCCGAAACAAATTCCTTGGGCATAGCCTTCTTTCCCGATGTGGTGACTCTATACAAAGTGAAGTCCTCGATGCGCAGGATCACACATGAGCTCATCAGCTTCGACAAGTTCTCCAGCGTGCTCCTCTGCTGTGCTGCCTGAGAAAGTTGACTATTGACGGAAGCGGAGCCAGAACCAGCCGATCCTGCCGAACCTCCGGCCAATCCGGCTGCTGTGGGCGTGCTGCTGCCATTGGAGTAGCTACCGGGTCCCGGATGCTGGGAGCCCAGCATACTGGCACTGAGCATAATCGGTGAGGCTGGAGTGCTACGCTCCAGTGGCGCATGTGTGGCCGGTCGATTGGGTTGACTCAAGTTGAGGACAGCCTCACGGAAGGCATTGAGCGATTCCTTGAGCCACAGAGCCGGCGCCACCGAGGCCTCCTTGTACTTGGCCCAATGCGCGCGATCCGATTTGGCCAGATGGTAGGGATAGTAGTCCACCTGGAAGGCGGTCACCGAGACCTGCAGGGCACCGCCCTTGTCCAGATCCGGGTAACTGGAGCGTCCGTCGCCCTCGTCGTCACACAAGTGCAGATCGATGCGCTGGCTGAAGAAATGGTACGAAGTCTCCCGCACATCGAAGGCATTGAACATGCGTTGCGCGTTCGTCGTGTGGGCGGATTCGGAGAGACGATTCTGCTGCTGCTCCACCTGGGCCTTGTACTCGGGCAGTGTCTGTAATGGGAATATTATAGATTACAATTTAAATAAATAATCTAAGGCTTATCTCTTTGAGTTGCAAGAAAAGGGAATTCTTGTGATTAAGTTGATTGTTTAGCTGTTTTACTATAAGTATTAATTGAAATTTTCTAATCAAAGTCCTTAATTTAAATTTAAATTTAAATTAATTAATTAATATTGTTCAGTTTTGTTATTTCAATATAAAAATTTTATTTTGATACGTTTAAATGTGTTAAATTAATTAACTTCTTATTTAAAACTTCTTCATAGTGTACACATAACAAATATGTGAACAACTTTACATTTTTCTAATCTGATAATTTAAGTTGAGACTTTCTGATGGAGAGCAAATGATTTTGGCATTCAAAGTAAATGTTTAAATTTAAATAAATAATCTTAGATCACAATAGAACCCTTTTAGTAACCCTATCTCGAGAACAAGTTAAAATTTTGCCGCCTCACCTGCATTTTGCGAGCCGCCTTTGTCTTTTGGGTGGCATGAGTGGCCGCCTTGATCAATCCGGACAGGGAGTCCACAAAATGCAGAGCCGCCTTAAGCTGCGAGTCCGTGAGCACCCAGAGCAGATCGTCCAGGATGAGGACCAGGCGTGAAGCGAGCAGTGAACAGTCGGAGAGCCGTTTCCGTATGGTGATGCGGCACCTGGCGTGATTGGTGAGCAGACGCAGCGGTGTCAGCGACTTGTCCTGCGTGGAACTGGCCTCGATGCGCACCGTCTGCCAGGAGAGCTCCTTGAAGATCAGTATGATGCCCTTCTGAGCGTCTTTCAGCCGTGTCATCCGCAAATCGGCATTTGCCCACTTGGGCGTCTTGGATTCCACGCGAATGCGAGACATTTGCACGGAGGCGGTAAAGGCGGCGCTCACAAAGTTCACATTCACCGTGTTGACCACAATTGTGATGCCATCGACCACCTTGTGGATGAAGCTGTATTTACCCTGTGGCACTTGTGGCAAAGCGGCGGCGGCGGCAGCAGCGGTGGGAGATCCTGCTCCTCCGGGACCAGATCCTCCGCCTGCATCGCGTGTAGTTGGATTGCAGGTCTCAATGGTAATGCGCACTTCATCCAGTGTCTGTGGAGGGGATTTGATATTATAGTTATCATTATTGGCCATTTTGGATAACACAAAATGTTTTTTTAAAGCACCTTAAAAATCTATTTCCTAAAATCAGTACAAAATTAAACAATTTAAGATATATAACGTATAATATAATATTTATTTAAAAAAAAAAACGTACTTTATATTTTAATTTTTTTTTTATTTACAACATTTTCTTCAATTAAGTTTTATTTTGTTAATCAATATCGATTATATAAAAATATTAATGGGTTAATTTATTCATTATTTTTAATGCCATTCTAAAATAAATACGAAAAATAACGATTTCGAGTATAGAAAGTCCTTTTACCCTTTCATAAAAATCGTTAAAAGTCATTTTAAAGTTAATCTGTTTTATATTTTAAAATCTTACCAAAATGAGGGATTATTTTATTAAAAAAAAGAATTTCCTATTAAAGCGACGTACTTTTAATACAAAATTTTCAATAAGCAATGGAAAGGGTTTTATTATTTACAAAGCTGACAAGGAGCAGCAGGTATTGCTGCCGTAAATTACCCTTAATCCCTCTGATTACTCACCAGCGTTATGGGCACGCTCTTGAGCTTGGTCCAACTAATCCGGAAGGAGACATGATTGCACCAGGCGGAGGTGAGTCGCAGCCAGCTTGGAAGCTCCAGCAGCTCGGTGAGCACCCGCTCATCCAATTCCAGATTCGAGAGCTCGCCCTCGCCGCGAAAGGTGCTCAAGTTGATTTTGTCCGAGGAAAGGTTCTTCGTATAACTATGTAGATAGAAAAGTATAAAGATGGGGGAAAACCAAGATGAGTTGCCTGCTTGTCCCGCCAATTATATCAGCCTCGTCGCACATGTCACATTGCATTTGCAGGGGGTACAGAAAATAATTGGGAATCCAAACTGAGAAGGGGTTTCGCAAGCCAAGGGGCAGGGTTCACCACTGTCGGCGACAGATGCTTGCCACCCAATTGACCCACTTCCCGCTAATGGTCGGGCATAATTGAAATCGAAATGAAGACACTGATTGGCTCAAAGTGGCGAAAAGTCCACGGAAGCGGAATTCCACAACTTGTTACTTAACAACTTTTTCCTTGGCATTAAGAATTCTTCATGCCAATACCCTCGACAATTACAAATGCCGATCAGGTTAGCTACCTTTTCAGCTTTATGGCAAAGAAAAATGATAACTGCCTGCGCGCTCGGTGGGGGAAATAAAAAGCTTTTCTTTAACTTTTACCTTTACAACTTGGGGGCAACAAGTTTGCTTTGCATTTTCACGTGGGCCGCATTATGTTATAAACTTGGCTTGTTTGCAGCCTAATTGCGTGGAACAGAACGGAGCCAGGTGGATGCGGAATGAAGGGTGAGGTGGCAAGTGGCTCACAAAAGACATCCACAAAGGGGCCAAGACAATGCCAATGTGTGTGTGTGAATATACGGGTAAACATTCCTTTGTTTAAGCAGGTGGCAGGACTTGACATATTAAAGTCCATGCGTGGGGACAGATATATAAAAATAAATGCTTAGAGTTGAGCAGCTTTGGAACCGCACTTGAGAGCTAATTAACAATGTTAATAAACTACACCAAAAAAACAAAAAATTACAAAGCTTCAATAATATAAAATCCATTTATTGTAGTTTAGTTTCTAAATCGAAGAGATATACATTTTAGTTCATTTAGACTATTTTTATTTAAATATCGAAAATTTATTTTGTACTTTTAAAACTCTCTCAATTTTTTCATAGAATTTATATAGCATTGATTTCAATTGTTTTCGGTGCACATAACAAATAGGTCAACAGTTCACATATTTCTGAGCTGGGAATTTTTGTTTGAGACATTTGCTACTAATACTTTTGCTAGTATTAGCGTTTTTTTCGGTATACATAGCGAAACATTAGTCTTATATGTTTTTATATATTTTTATGATGTAGCTTCAAAAAAAATGTAAAATACAATGAAATGTTTGTTGTTTGTTCTGAGTTCTAAATAAAGTTATTGTAAATACAAATAGTTATTTAAAATAACTTTATTTAGAACAAAATTAAATTTAAATATTTTTTAAAAATTAAAGCTTTTGTTTTATTTAACTATTTATCTGAGCATAAGGTGGAAACTAATTTTAAAAAATTTTCTCAATTTTATTTTTTTAAATCTCTCCCCCCAGTTTAAAAATAACACTAATTTTATATTTTTTTAGTGTATGTGTAATAACCTGAATAAACAATTTGGGAACCCCCCTGCGGAGCATAGCTTATAATTGTAAATAAACAAGTAAGCACATTTCTGTTTATATGGCGGGCGCCTCTTAGCCGTAAAAGCCCCTTTTTCTTGGCAAGGTTATCGAGTAACCGTCAAGTATACCATATTGCGGCGAGGACAAGACGGAAAATTGGATTTCACATGCAAGTGAGAAATGAGTTGGCGGACGGGGAATCCGATTTCGCAGAGACGACGAAGCGGCGCCAGCCAAAAGAACATAACCGGATGGGGAGAAAAAAGACTATAGGTATGTGGGTGGGAATTGGCCATCCACTTGTTACTTTAAAAGGGGGCGGAGTGGGTTGAACAACGGGGGTGGTGGGAGGTAAGCGAATTAGCATGGGGCCATCACAGCGATAAACGATAAAGAAGGCATAAAAAGCGGGACAGTACAGGTGGAATAACGGTACCAGCCGAGTGGGTGGGAAGCTGTGAGAAATACACACACATAGCCATACACAGAATGCGGAAAAGTGGGAAAAATCAATTGCGTCTCCAAGTTCTCCACTTCGAAATCCATTTCCTTCCCAGCTGCAGTTAATTAGGTTTCATAATTCGATTTTCTGACCCAGATTATGCACTTACATGGACAAATGTTTGAGCAGTTGGTTCTTTATCAGTGAGACCATCTTGCGACGTCAGCAGCGTGCAACAACAAATCAACAACTAGTAAACAACTGGGCAACCGGGTTGAATAGTTCAACTTATTCCGCGCAGCATAACTCCTTAAAAAATCATTGGGCTTTAGGAAGAATGGCACTGGGCTTGGAATAGTGTAAATCACGATATTCACTTTCAATTTTTCTCTCTGTTGCACTCGACGCGAATCTTATTGGAATCGAGCTGCTGGCGAACTGGCTTCGATTTTCTCCGTTTCCCATTCGCAGCGCTCACATATTCACGGTCACTTGTGGGTGGGAAGACATCCGATCAAACGGTGCGCGGATTAGTCATGGTTTTGGGACCGGACCCCTTCGGTTGCGAATTTTATCTCGATTTTCGCGTAAGACGCAAAGTTTTATTGCTTTTGCTTCTGCTGCTGCTGACCCGGCCAGTGTTGCACGATGACTGGCGAAAGCAGTGTTTGGCAACCGCTCCAATTGGAGTACAGCTTACTGTTAAAAGGTGACAACCAGTGACGTCACAAATTAACTTTTTTCCGGCCAGAAATTATTTTCAATCTTTGATTTGCAAATTAGCCGTCAAAGTAGCCTTCGAGTTTTGAGTTTTTTGTATTACTTTTGGAAATTTAAAAATGTGTTAAAAATTTCAGAAATATATTAAATATTTTTGGCACTATCAATAGGTTTTGTAGTAAACAAATATTTGAGTTGTTTTTTTTTTTTGTTAAAAACTAATAACATGATAAATTAATAAATTAAAAGCTATTCTCTCCCATATTTAATAAATTAATAAATAAATTATTATTGGAGAAAAATAAGCTGTACGCCTAGGCCTTGTGAGCGACGCTTTCCAGCACTGCCCACTAACTGTTTTCGAGCACTGCATTTTTTCACAGCTGTGCGGACGCATTTATTTTATCTGTCCCTGGAAAACCGCTACCTTGAATTTTTTCGTACAACGTCTCGACGAGCTACTAAGCCTAAACCGTAATCCGCCAGAGCAGCGACATGTCCAGTAGCGAAGCGCCGGACGCGCTGGTGGAGCAGGTGGTCGAGGTGACTGCCTGCACGGCCGAGGAAGCGAAACATTATTTGGGGGCCTGTGCCAACGATGTTTCCGCCGCCGTGGCTTTGTTTTTCGAGCAGGGCGGCGCGGCAGGAGCAGCTGCCTCCACATCCTCGGCAGCAGCTGCTGGTGCATCGCTTCCCCTGCTAGACGATGAGGAGGAGGTGAGGGCGCCCATTGCCCCTGTGAGGGAACAACTGATCCTGCCCGAGGATGACAACTTCTTCGCGTCGGGGAGCAGCAGCCGCTTGTCGCGCGTCACTCAGCGGGTCAAGGTCTATCCGCTGCGTGATTTCGCCCGGGAGGGTGCTCTGATGGAGGAGCAGCTACAGGCTACCGGCGTCTATGCCGATCCCAATGCCCATAGATTGCGTCGCGGACGTGCCGCCCAGATGGTAGTGGCCGGCCAGGCCATGGCACTTAACAGCCGGTCCACAGCGGGCACAGCTACCAGCACATCCCGCCTCGGAGATCTGTTCCGCCCGCCCACAGACATACTCTACTCCGGATCGCTGACTTCCGCCAGGGAGTTCGCCACAAAGCGGCAACGCTGGCTGCTGGTCAACGTGCAGGACGACAATTTCCAGTCCCAGACCTTGAACCGAGATGTCTGGTCGGACAAGGAGCTTAAGAAACTGATTCGGCGCCAGTTCACCTTCTGGCAGGTGGACAACGACACATCGGAAGGACGGCGCTTTGTGGCATTCTACCACTGCGCCACTCTTCCTTACCTGTGCGTGATCGATCCCCGTACAGGCGAGGAAGTGTGGCGCAGTGCAGAGCCGAAGCTGGAGAATATTCTTTCCGATTTGAGGAAGTTTCTGAAGGAGCACCGCGACTTCATCCAGGAGGATGCACCCAGCACCTCAAAGCGATCAGCCACATACATCGACGATGACGATGAAGTGGACCCGGAGGCCTCGTGCTCGTCGACGGCCAGCTCTAAAGGAACCCCCAAGAAACGGGCCAAAGTTTTGGAGCTCACAGAGGAGGAACAGCTGGAGTTGGCCATAAAGAATTCCATAAACGAGAACGGCGGAGGAGGAGGCACGCAGAAGGAGGATAACACCGAGGGAGCCAGCGATAACGAAAGCCTGGAGGAGTTCGATGATGAGGAGCTCAAGGGCGTGGCCGCCGCTTCCTATGAGAATCACTTGGGCGAGGCCAAGAGTGAATTGACTGCCTTGAAGCTGCGCCTGCTCAACGCCGCCGGAACAGATGAGGAGATGGTCCAGCTGCGCTGGCCCTCAGACACCAAACTGCAAACACTGAGGTTGTATATAAAACAAACGCACAAGCACATCCCTCTGGAAGGCTACAAACTCATCTGCGCCTTCCCGCGCAAATCCCTCGAGACGGAGCACAATGGCAGCTCCTTGAAGGAACTCGGCCTGCATCCGTCGGCCAATCTGCATCTCACACTGGACGACTAGGCCACTGCGCCAAAGACGTCGTTCTCAATCAGTAACCGTTTTCATGTGTACGTTTATTTATTTACAAGTTTTGTCATCCAAGAAACCCATTGTCGCCCAAAAGCAAAAAAAAAAGATAAACTTCACATGAATTAAAATTATGTCTTTAAATTTAAGTGAACATTTTTAAGGAAAATCAACCAGAAATGCTACTGTCAAGGCTCTTAAATAAAATGTATTCTTTTTTTAAATTAAAGAGTTTTATACCTAAATTTAACCGAACTTAAAGTAGATAAAAAGGAAAAAAAAGAAAAGCTTAAGAATTAAATAAAGTCCCAAAAAATAGATTTGGTTTGGAGTTTTAAAAATATAAATGAGAACTAATTTTTTTTATAAATGTGGAACAATAATTCGTATTTGACTACCAGTGCCCATTTTAGTAAAGTTATAACTAATGCGATAACAATGTCGGCACTCCAAAACTAGTATTATTAAAAAATGTTTACTATAAAATGCATAACGGATACATCTACAATGTACTTGTATATTTATTTGTAGTTGACTACCAATACCTTTTACAATGCCCGCGACTGTGCAAACTTTTAAGCGATAACCACTCTGTTTTTGGTTTCGCGCCCAAACTAAACAAAAAACAGCTGATAGCACCCGCATGCTTCAGTCTCGAAATCGCATTACATATGTATTGTCAGTAATTGTTTAAATTAAAGGCGACAATAAGATCATGTCGAAACCAATTACCTTTGTCACCGGCAACGCCAAGAAGCTGGAGGAATTGGTTGCCATCTTGGGGCCCAGTTTCCCGCGCACAATAGTCTCCAAGAAGATTGATCTTCCGGAATTACAGGGTTAATAATACACTTTTGCTTCATAAGTGGTGTCCTAATTTATTTGTGATCCCCCAGGTGACATCGATGAGATAGCCATTAAGAAGTGCAAGGAGGCGGCACGCCAGGTGAATGGACCAGTCCTAGTTGAGGACACCAGCCTGTGCTTTAATGCTCTGGAAGGATTGCCGGGACCGTATATCAAGTGGTTCTTGGAAAAGCTGCAGCCGGAAGGATTGCACCGCCTACTCCACGGCTGGGAGGACAAATCCGCCCAGGCTGTGTGCACCTTTGGCTATTGCGATGGTGCGGATGCCGAGCCGCTGATCTTCAAGGGCATCACAGAGGGCGTTATCGTGGAGCCCCGTGGTCCCAGGGACTTTGGATGGTGAGTCACTTGCGTAACTAACCTGATAAAATAGCCCTGACTAATTAAATTTTCCCCTCTTGCAACAGGGATCCAGTTTTCCAGCCCAAGGGCTACGATAAGACCTATGCCGAACTGCCCAAATCGGAGAAGAACACCATTTCCCATCGCTATCGAGCCTTGGCGCTGCTGCAGCAGCATTTTGAGAAGCTGGACAAACTAATAAACTAAGACTCAATTTATTTAAGCTTTGCATATTTGTTCTACAATGTCGAGAAGTGGTGGCAACCTAAGTTTCGAGTTCAATTCTGTCCTTCTATATGCTCCTACTCCTTCCTGATTAATCATCCTTCTTGCTCTTGGGCTTCTTGGCCTTCGAGTCCTTGACCGCGCCAGCTGGTTTGTCCCAGTAGTAGATCAACTGGCCGAGGATAACCGAATTGGCAAAGGTGGAGGCAATGAAGGTGAGAATGATCATAGTGTCACCCGTCTCCTGGATGGATGTAAAGATGCGGGCCACCGAGCCGGCGAACATCATGATCACCGTGGCGGCGGATAACTGACCAGTGGATCCAGCCTGGAAGTTGGTGTACGCCTGCGACAATTTGCCCACCAGCAGAATGGGAATGTTGCAGCTCTGGATGGTGAACAGGACCGACATGGGTGTTAGACCCGAGTTGAGGACATACATAAGCACTACATATCCCAAGAGAAACAGCCCCGACTGAGCCTTGCGTCCATTGAAGAAGAGGACCAGGACAGCAATTGCCACGGTCTGGATGGCCAGGAAGGTACTGTCGCCCCAGGCACTGAACGGATAGCCATGCATAAAGTTGTAGGACAGGTGGAAGGATATGGCCAGCAGGTCCAGCACCACGCCCACTATATTGATGCCCTCGCCGGACTTGCTGTTAAGGATCTTCAGCACCTGGGGCACCTTCACCAGCACGGATCCGGCAATAATGGCCAGTCCCAGGCCCTTGCTCAGCAAAGCCTTGAAGCAGGGAACTGCAAGAGAATTTAATGGGTGTTTAATCGCTATCAATTCCACTCGGACATCCACTCACTGTCCAGAAAGTTGTGCTCCAGGAAGTAGTTATCATAGCACTTCTCGCTCATGAGGAAAAGAGCTCCCTGCTTGATAAGATCCGTCATTTTGTGCTGCGGACAATTTCCTTCTGTTTATCACGGAGGTCGCAGTCGTACTTAATTAGTTAGTGGTGCCCGCTGATTTCACTATGCACCGGTGTTATCAAGCTGGCCGGTCGATCCAAGAATGAAATGGAAAGCCGACGTTCACGCACACGTAATGCTGAAGCCGAAGAAGAGATGGCTGCCCGGTGGTGAATCGGATCGGATCGGACTGGGAGTGTAGGTGGAATGATAAGATATAGGGTGGTTGTATCTTATCCACTGCGCTGCCAAACGTTATGTTATTTTCGTCCAACTTTCCCTAAAAGGTGTGCGGTAAAAATCGCTACGTGGTTTTGGGCGCTGCGCAACACTGCCGCACAGTGGTACAGGATCAAGTAAAATGTGAAAGAAATATTATGTGATCAAATATTAATACTAAGTATTAAAACCTAAATATTTCATTTTATGTAATATTATATTATATTATGTATTATATGTTAAATCTTCTTTAACATTGTCTCAATTAAAATAACTACCCTCCGTTAAAATTGATACACACACCTTCATTACCTGCCCCACTGTCGCGGCTTATCGATAACAAATCGATTGTTCTTTTAACTCTACCAGTGCGCTGCAGATACAATTTGTTTATTCTGCGGCCGAAGTTGACGCGATAAAAGAAACTGGGACTAGAACTTGCAAAAAAGCCGGCTAATTAACATGTCCACCTCCGATGGAGCCCCGGAAAGCAAAAAGCCACGTCCTGAAAGTAGCAGCAACGGGAGCAAGGACCAAAATGGAACGGCGGCCGGCGCCGGAGGCGATTCCCGTGATAAAGTCGCACTGATAACAGGCATAACGGGCCAGGTGTGTAATTATTAACATTAGTCACGTTTGTTTGTGGGAGATCCCATTTAATCTATTGCTTACGTGTTCTAAGTGCCAGATAATAAATATTTTCATTACCCTAGGATGGGTCTTATTTGGCAGAGTTCCTCCTCAAGAAGGACTATGAGGTGCACGGCATTATCCGGCGGGCCAGCACCTTCAACACCACACGCATCGAGCATCTTTATGCCGATCCCAAGGCGCACAAGGGCGGTCGGATGAAGCTCCACTACGGCGACATGACGGACAGTAGCAGCCTGGTCAAGATCATCAATATGGTGAAGCCCACGGAGATTTACAACTTGGCGGCACAATCCCATGTGAAGGTATCCTTTGACCTGAGTGAATACACGGCAGAGGTGGATGCCGTGGGCACACTTCGCATTCTGGACGCCATACGAACTTGTGGCATGGAGAAGTCAGTGAGGTTCTATCAAGCCTCCACTTCGGAGCTTTATGGCAAAGTGGTGGAGACACCGCAAAATGAACAGACACCCTTTTATCCCAGGTCGCCATATGGTAAGCAGCTTCGCTCTATCACTTAGTCTGAATTTAATACCATCTCCACCTTAAGCCTGCGCCAAAATGTATGGCTTTTGGATCGTCATCAACTACCGGGAGGCCTACAACATGTACGCCTGCAATGGCATCCTTTTCAATCACGAGAGTCCACGACGTGGCGAAAACTTTGTGACCCGGAAAATCACCCGTAGTGTGGCCAAGATTCTGCTCAAACAAATGGAGTACTTTGAGCTGGGCAATCTGGACTCAAAACGCGACTGGGGACACGCCAGCGATTACGTGGAGGCGATGTGGATGATGCTGCAGCGGGACTCGCCCTCCGACTACGTCATTGCCACGGGCGAAACCCACAGTGTGCGCGAGTTCGTGGAAGCCGCATTCAAGCATATCGGACGCGAGATAACGTGGCAGGGCAAGGGCGTGGAAGAGGTGGGCGTGGAGAGCAGCAGCGGCGTTGTACGCGTCCGCATCAATCCAAAGTATTTCCGGCCTACGGAGGTGGATCTGCTACAGGGCGACGCCTCCAAGGCCAAGCGGGAGCTCGACTGGGCGCCCAAGGTTAGCTTTCTGGAGCTTGTCAGCGACATGATGAAGGCCGACATCGAGTTGATGAAGAAGAACCCCATTGCCTAGGGCCTGGAAGCCCGGACTGGGACTTAATACGGCACAAAGCTCTCTGCCCCCGCTTGCGGAGCTATCCACTAACCATAGTCCTAAGCGTGAATAGTGATCACTGTATTCGATTCGATTGTCACCGCTGTGCATGTATTTCTGTAATCTCTTGGGGATTTGCAATCATTCCTTTTCTACTTTGCTGCGTACGTTCAAGTTCTATGTGTGTGATTCTAATTGTTTTTATACACTTTACCAAATCTAACGAATATTTGCAATAAATACGTTTAAACTATAAACTTTTCAACGAAATGTTTTCGAAATTATGTTTATTCTTTCCAGGCTAAACACATAAATCAAAAACATACGAGGGCAACTACTGGTCTAGGTTTCTTTTTTGCCAAAAGGATTAATCTTGGACAGCCAACTGGAAGAGGGCGAGGATTCCCTGAAAAGAAAATGATCATTTTGTTGGGAGATTTATGCAATTTACAAAGTATTATCCTTGCAACACAGAAATCTGTTTTCCGAATGGGTTATAAAGCGCCCAATCTTTAGATTTTTCTGTTTTACCTTAGATATACTTCAACGGTTTGCGTTAGAGACTTACAGCTTTGTTAGCGCCTCGATGTCTGAATCCTTGTGCTCGGCTGAAGGTCCCGCCAGTGCGTCGGGCTTCTCCAGCTTTCCCGCCTCACTGATCCCCGCCTGCCGCAGCTGGTCTATTAGCTTGCTGCGGAACTCCAGCTTATGCGGCAGCACCTTTTCCGCCTCACGCAGCTGATTCTGCAGCTTGCGTATGGCCTCCAGGTAGGTATGGCCGTACCAATCGATTTCCTCGGCAGAATACGGTTCCAGATATCGGCTGTACTCCTTCAGCACTTCCTTCTGACGCTCGGGTTCGTCGGCCAAGGCCGGGACACCCTTCTGCAGGGCCTGAAGCACTTCTCGCTTGAGTTTCAGGGCCAGAGCGGAACGAAGATCGCAGGCCCGATTCTTGAGGAGATAGTGATCGAAGCCATGGCATTCGTGGATCTGATCCAGCGTGCGCTCCGTCACCACCACGGACATGTAGGAGTCCAATACATGGCTGTGGACAACCGAACGTCGAAGATTGGGCACCCAGAAGTGCGGCACGCGACGCTTCGTCTGCTGGCGCTTCTGGAAGCCCTTGATCACCGCCTCTCCGCCCCAGATGCCCTTGTGCGATTCTGGGGTGTCGATCAGTGGCAACGGTATGTTCTGCACCGGCTTAATGGCATGGGTCACCTCGTCACGTTCCCATTCGCGCTCCTTGGGGATGTAATGAACGGCGGCCGGAGTCGTCAGCTTCCACTCGCGCCAGAACTTCTTGTACGCCTCGGGCAGCTGGGCACCCAGACCCTTCTCAAAGCGACCCGGACGCTTCCATCCGTTTAACAGCTTGACGCCCTGCCGGAGGATTAGGCGATTTGTTATTCCATAGACTTTACGAAAGTTAAAGCAGCTATTGCGTCACAGAAACGCGGCGGGCTACCAGCTTCTTTCGTGTTTTTTGATCACTAACTTACCTGTGGTGTGGCGTGCGCCATTTTGCGACGAACCTACTTGCAGTATATTCTTGTTATTAGCTAAAAACTATGGTGGCAGTCTTGATTGGGCAATTAAACTATATTTTCCCTGAATTTGGCCAGGCCAACAACTTCTCACAGCGCTCTTCCTCTTTCTGTTTGGAAAAAAACAGCTGTTCGCATGTGAATGGCTGGCAGCCAGGGCTGCCGAAAAAAAAAGCCAGATTAAAAAAAGCTAGTTTTCAACAGAGAATGAGATACACCCGACATCCGGTACCAATATTATTGTTTTGTCAACTTTTACTTGCTTTTAATAACTTTGAAATTTTCCCATGAGAACTGCACAAATTATTACCAATTTTGATATGTTAAAATAAGCTTGTGAAACCCATTTAACAAACTATAAACTGAAACTATCCTCTAGCACAAGCGTTTTATTTGGACTAATTATAAAGCTTGTGTCAAATGCAACTCTTTTTTTTGGAAATTATTTAGTCAGGGTAAGACAAATGTGGTCTAGCCAAACCTGGCCTTGACCGTGTTTATCTTGAGGGGCAGCAGCTGCAGCATTTCGCGCACCACACCGATCTCTCCCTGCAACTGCTCGGCTGCCTCCTTGTGCAGCTCACAACCGGCATCGAATAGCTTGTAGTACTTGTGACAATTGGCGAGGTGTTCCAGCTGCTGGAGCGGATGGGCACTGATCAGCTTGTAGTAGATGCGGCCAATGTGGAAGTGGGCGTAGAGCATGAGACGCTGCTCCTGCACGTCCATGTTGGGACGCCACTCCTCGCTCTGCGGTTTGGCCAGATAGGATTTGACATAGCTCTCAAAGTGCTGGATGGCCTTCATGCAGCTCTGGTTGACCTTTTTGATTTCCTCCGGCGACGGTGTACTCGTCGATCGAATAATATCTAGACGGACATCTAGAACGGCGGCATGCGCTGTTCCGGCGCCATACCAGCATTCCCGGCATATCTTCATATAGAAAATGGGGTCCAGAAGATCCAGCAGATCCTCCAGATACTTGGCACGCCGCTTTTGCATCTTAGCCTGGTTTTCCGGATTCTCCTCGAAGAAGGCAATGTGCTCGTACGCCTCGGCGTAGTCCTGTATGATCTTCGAGTACTCGGTGGCCTCGTTCTCGGCCTTGTAATAGTCCTTGGCTATGTCCAGCCACTCGTTAACGAAATGGAACACCAGCTTGGCATCGTCAAAGGTCAGGCAATAGTCGCAACTTATTCGATTCTCGCAGGCGGTGAGATCGAGTCCTGGAAACCGGGACTGCTTCGCCTCGGCCAGCCGGAGATTGCGCATCACCTTCTCCAGGCTCTTGGCCTCATCATCCTCATCCTCGTCCCTCATCAGACGCAGCTTGGAGGTCTGCATCAAATACAATCCGTACTTGGCCCAACAGCGGGCCACATCGGCGTAGCGATGTTTGAAGGTCTCCGTTGTATCCTGGCGCTGCTTCTCGCTCATCTCCGGCTCCAACATGTGCGTCTCGTATTCGGCCATGATGAGCGTGGCGGCGGCCAGGTGATGACGCGCCTCCTGGAAGCGCTCCTCTCCAATGTAGAACTGCGACAAGGTGGCCGTGTTCAGTGCGAAATCAATGGCATCGTACGTCTTGTATTCGAGTTGCCTGTGCAGGGTGCGATGGCAGCACCTGGCCGACTTCTCCGGCTCCCCCAGATGGCCGTACATCTGGGCCATGTAGAAGGAGACCAACGTGTACAGAGATTCCAGCTCCTTGGGTCCCGCCGCTGGAGCATCCTGTCCATCCTCCGGGGGGTTAAATATATCCTGTACGGCTAGGGCTTGCAAGCCACTGGCCTTAAAATCCTCGTAGCTGGTATCCGCCTCAATGAGAATGTCTAGACCCTTTTTGTAATCCTCCTTGGAGGCCAGCACAATGCTCAGCTCGTTGATGGCTCCAATGAATGGAATGATGCCTTGGGGAAGCTCCTTGAGCGGAGTGACAAGTTCCAGGCAACGGTTTAGTAGCTTTTCGCCCTCCGACGGCTCCTCCGTGTAGATATAGATCCTGCCCAGATCGCGACAGACAAAGGCCAGTAGGAAGCGGTAGCAGAGGTCATCCTGCCCCCCATCCTCCTCGCTGGCCTGGACAGAGACCAGTTGGTCGTCCAGCTGCCTTTTCAAATCGCTCAGAACATCGCGGGCTTTGTAATGGGAGCGAAAGGGATCAGTGGGCGGATCACTACGACTCTCCTCCTCCACCAGATGGTTGGCCTTCTCGTACAGCTCCTTATAGTCGCTCAGGATCTCCTTTGGAATGACCATGTTGACTGGGCACTGTCTGCCCGGTGTTAACTTGTTATATTTACTATTAGTTACTATTTTTTCTGTTTTTTTTTTGCTAGTTTGTCATCGCGATGTAACCAGTATGACCGTATTTTAAAGTTAATTTATAAACAACTCTAGCAGAGACTCGAACCAATCAAGATTACAATATTATAACACTAAAAAAAACAAGCTATAAGGAAATATTCAACTTAAGCAAAACAATTTGATAAAAGTTAATAATAAGTAGATTAGTCGCTTAGCAAACTGAGCGAGCATCCCGTTAACGCTAGCGAGATCTTCTTTAGTGTGACCGCCCTGCGCTAATAGTACTTATTGCAGCCCTGGCCGCCATTTTTGGTATTCTAACCTATCAAATCGCAGTCACACTGCATTGACTTTCAGATTTTTTTTCGCGTCGCTAATATTTTTCGGAATATACCAAAATATTTACCACAAGCAGTAAATTAAAAGACTGTTTTTGGCGCTCATCTTTAAAAAGAAGGTTTTTCAAATAATTTCCAAGGACAACTCGTTTAAAAGCAGGAACAATGCTTAAGGTGTTTAAGCAGGACCCCGACGACAAGAAGGTGAAGCGACTGTACCACCAACGTTACCGCGCCGAATGGGAAAAGATTCCGGCCTTCTCCGCCTGGCTTCGCTCCAGCAACGATGGCTACTCGGCGCACTGCATCATCTGCGACGCCAATGTCCTGGCCAGACTGGCCTCCATCAAGCAGCATCTCATCACCCGGAAGCACCAGGAAAGTTCCAAATGCAATGCCATCCTTTCGCAAGTGGGACTATCCATAAGCATTAGGAATGGCCGCTGTGGATCAAAAAATATGTGGCTAACTAGCTTCTATTAAATAGTTAACAGTTACATTAAGTACATAATTAAATTCCAAGTGCATTAACTTCCATTTAAAAAACGATCGTATTCCAATTCTATCTTTAAAGCATATTAATACTGAAACCGATTATTTTTGATAAAAATGTACCTAAAATGGAAACCAGATGATTAACAGCTGCTTAATAGAATAGTTTGCTCATAACTTCTTAAATTCATCAGATGTTTGGATGTAACAAATGTAACAAAAATCCAATCTATACATATATGGGAAAGGTGTAGACATCTTCTGAACATCCTAAAGTAATCTGCATTAAAAACCAAGAATAGTATGTGCCCCTTTGCTGTCGGATAACTCATACCCCACAATTTGCCAATCCAATATTTCAAATTAACAATTTCCATTTACACTTGCAGACCATGGTCAAGGGCGAGCTCTGCAAGGATAACCATAATCCCGATCTATCGGCTTCCATTACTTGCGTTAAGCCAAAGCCAAATCCCAAACCAAAGCCCAAGCCAAATAACAAGATGCAGCCAAAGATTAAGAGCGAGGTAAAGCTGGAGCGGATGGAGGACGAAGATATGGCCTCAAACGATTCAATCCTGGACGATCTGTTGGGAACAGAGCCGCTGGTACAGGAGTATGTGGTTGAAAACGAGTTCATCGAAGAGAATGACCATCAAGATCAAGACCAAGAGCAGGTAGGCTACGACGAGGAGATGGTCCACATCAAGCAAGACGAGCCGGAGTTGCACGGTGACTATCAAGACGACACCGTCTCGGAGGATGCCATTATTAGTGAATTTGACCTGTTCGGCAAGAGCTTGGCGCTGCAGCTAAATAACATGGACCTGGAGGACGCTCTGCTCTGCCAGGAGCGCCTCCAAGTAGTGCTCACCGAGTTCCGCCTGAAAATACTTAAGCGCAAACGGGAGGGCAAACGCAGTTCTTAGGCTTACATATTTTATATCAAGTGTTGTTGTCTTATGTACATAGAATAATTTTTTTAGAAACTAAATATATATCTATTCCGCATCAATTTCGTCTATAAACGCTCGACACTTCTTCTTCAGCACTTTGATGGCCTCCAGGAAGATAATATCCGGCTTGAGGGCGCCCACCGACTCCACGGAAAAGATGTAGTGGTCTCGGACACGGGCCAAAGTAACGGCATCGTTGAGCTGCGGATAGCGATAGACATTCCGGCTGCAGCTATCGTATCGCGCATCCTTCACATAGGCGCTCTCGTTCTCGTCGATGCCAATCACTCCGGGCGAGAAGCAGCTCTGCAGGAGATACGCATCCTTGCCGGTCACCTCGCGATTTATTTTGATCTGTGGCAACAGTCGGTAAGTGGCCGTCGCCACAGGCGAGAACTTGGCGTGATCCCGTCCGAGTCCCTTAACAGCCACCAAGCGTAGATCCAGCTCATGACCCGGTCGGAGTTGGGCAATCAGTATGTCCTCATGGATGCAGTTCACTGCACTCTCGCTGTAGATCTGCGCCTGCTTCCCCTTGGGCAGCCACTTCAGATGGCCCGAGTACACTTTGTGGTTCTTGTAGATGTCATCGAAGTTCGACTGATCCTTGCCTGCATCCCGACGCCTCGAGCACTTCACCTTCAGCTCGAACTCCAGAGTATCCTGCTCTGTCCCCGCTTCGGTGCTTTCCTCCGTGCGATAAGCAAAGAGTCGGGGATCAGCTCTCAGCGGGAGCAGGCCCATCCGATGGGCCAGGACCTCATCCTGGATGATCGAGGTGTTGTTGTATATGTACACCTTTTCGATGGCCATGCTGGGCACATCGCTAAGCATCAGTCGGCGGAAGGCGTTGGCTATGGCCGGATAAACTCCAATCAGATCGAACTCCAAGCCCTCTTCATCGTTTCTGAAATATAAGATCGGTTAATCCTCGCCAGAAATCTCGATAAAAAAACCCACCTCACGATGGTTATTTGCAGCTTCTCTTTAAAAGTCTCAATGGTGAATATGTCGTCCGCCAGGCCATAGTCCTGCGGATCCTGCTTGACCCGGTACTCCTCCATGTACAACAGCGGCTCCTTGCGCTTCGTGCTAGCCATTTTCTTCAGGTATTTTTATTTAAAATTTTTACAAAATTTAACCGCACGTGTTGAAACCAATAAGACCGGGGTTGGAATACCAAAATATACCATTTCGTTTTTAAAATACCATAAAAATATACCGTTGTGGAAACGATTCCGTGTGACTGGCAAATAAAAGGAGAAGAAGAAGCAAGGCACCGGCGAGATTTTTATTTCTCCAGAAGATTTACGTAAAACTTGAAAATTCCTCAAAACCTGGCCGCAGGATGTCCCGCTCCCTGCAACGCTTAATGGGCAGCTGCCGTCGCTGGGCGCAGCAGCCAGCCTCCATCCGGCACTTCGCCGCTCCGGCGGATGCCACAAAAGGTAAGGGTCCGATCTCCTGGAGAAGTCTGGCCGTCATTGGAGCACTTGGAGCCGGTGGACTGGGCTTCATGCTGTACGTGAAGAGCGAGAAGGACGAGGCGCGGCTAAAGGAACGCCAGCGGCAGCTGGGAAAGGCGGCCATCGGCGGCAGGTGGGAACTGGTGGACCCCCAGGGAGCGGTGCGCAAATCGGAGGACTTCCTGGGCAAATGGCTGCTCATCTACTTCGGCTTCACCCACTGCCCCGACATTTGTCCCGATGAGCTGGAGAAGATGGCCGCCGTGGTGGACGAAGTGGGTATGTAAAAACTGTCTCGTCTCTATTTGGATTTACCAATTTATTCCCCGAATCCCTCACAGAAAAATCCCCCCAAACGCCGGCGGTGCAGCCCATCTTCATTACCGTGGACCCGGAGCGTGACTCCAAGGAGGTGGTGGCCAAATACGTGAAGGAGTTCTCGCCCAAACTTCTGGGACTCACCGGAACCGTCGACCAGATCCGCAATGTGTGCAAGGCTTTCCGGGTTTATTTTAGCGCCGGACCGCGCGATGAGGACAACGACTACATCGTGGACCACACCATCATCATGTACCTGGTCAATCCGGACGGCGAGTTTGTGGACTACTACGGTCAAAATCGGGACAAGGACCAGTGTGTGGCCTCCATTCTGGTGAACATAGCCAAGTGGAACTCGCTGAACAAGAAGGGCTGGTTTAGCTAAGCTGTTTAAGCCTTAAAAATGTTGATTCGTTGTATTTATTTTTACGTATAACGTACGCCAGTAGCAATATAGCAAACAAAAAATTATGTTATATCTTTTTTACTGTTTGGAATTCCTAAATTTGAATCAATTTTTTGACATGGGGAATTCAATCCAAAATAAATTGAAAACTAAGTAAAAAGAAAAAATAATATCCAAATATGTAACTGCCATTTGGACCAATTCATAAAAAGTGCACGATCCACTATTTCCTAAAAAATCCAGCAAATTCGAAAATAAATAAAAAAAGTGTAAAGCCATTTTTCGGAAATTCAGAAAGCGAAATTTACACAAATTTTAAATTAATTTTTAAATGCAGATTTTTAGAGTCCTCATCCACAGGACTTTAAGGATGTACCACCTCGAATTCGAATGCACGAATAAAAAGTTATGGACTTAGATCTGCAGGTTTTTGGTCACTTCTCTGCAAAGCTATTTTTTGAAAGTTAAGAAAGGGGTTACATCATAAAAATAACAAAAAATCGACTCAAAATTACAAACAAAGTTTTAAACGCAGTTTTTTAGAGACTTAAGTGGCAAGACATTAAAGATGTACCACTTCGAAATCGGAAGTCTCTAAGAAAAGTTATGGACTTAGAGCTGCAGGTTTTTTAGTAACTTTTCAGCAAAGCCATTTTTCGGAAGTTTAAAAAGGGGTTATTACAAAAAAATTACAAAAATAAGACTGAAAATTATGAACCAAGTTTTAAGCGCAGGTTTTAAGAGACTTCAGACATTAGACTTTAAAGATATTACTCTTTGAAATCGTAAGGCAGAAAGAAAGGTTATTGACTTAAAAGTATATGTTGTTGGTCAACAATTTTCTGTACAATTTTTAGGGGCTATGTGATAAAATTTTTATTAAAATTGACTTAAAACTGCAGGTTTCGGTCACCTTTCAGTAAAGCCATTTTCGGAAAACGTTCACAGTGTAAAAACATGTGCCAGTGGAAGCCGGCTAAAAATAGTTTATTCTGGTATATTTTCGATATGAGAATAGTATAACTAGTATATTTAAAAATCCAGCTGGTTATTCTTTTTTACTGCTCTCCGGTCACATCGCCCCGTCCCTTCTTTTTCGTTTTTCCTGAAATCAAGATGGTAGGTTTTTCACATAAATTCGTAATCGTCGAACATCCGCGTTGAAATATGAGCGAACGAATGTGGGGCCGTTGCGAAAGCAGAGATTGCAGCGTGGCCGACTCGAGGAGCGGAATATCGAGGGCCGCGCCGTGTTTTAAGTGCGTTTCTGATCGGCTCAAAAAAATCCGCGGTCGCTGATTAAAAAATTACTAAGTTACTAATTGACTTGTGTGTTTTCCGCCCGCCAGGTGAACGTACCAAAACAACGCCGCACCTTCTGCAAGAAGTGCAAGGTCCACAAGCTGCACAAGGTGACGCAGTACAAGAAGTCCAAGGAGCGCAAGGGTGCCCAGGGCAGGAGGCGTTACGACAGGAAGCAGCAGGGTTTCGGTGGTCAGACCAAGCCCATCTTCAGGAAGAAGGTGAGTCTCGTCGGCATGAGTACTGCCCATCCCGCTCAATTGCCACCAGACTGTCATACTCCTATTTCAATGCTGCATTTCCAAGAAGATATATCAATATGATAAAAACTAAGGACAACCGACAGTCTTGGTGGAAAGTGAACAGAACCCCAAAAATGGCCCTTAGTAGAACTAAATCGCTGCGCTCGTTGAGCATTAGGCTTTTTGGTGGGAACAAACTGTGCCAGATCAAAATTGTTGTTGCACCGGTGAGGCCTTATAGGCAGCGTCATGTGGCATCCCAGCCCATGGCGCCCCACCTGCAGTTTCAGACATTTCTCCGTTCCCTTTAGCATTGTGTTCTCTTTACTAATCCTGATTTATTGTACCATTTTAGGCCAAGACCACCAAGAAGATCGTACTGCGTATGGAGTGCACTGAGTGCAAATACCGCAAGCAGACTCCCCTGAAGCGTTGCAAGCACTTCGAGCTGGGAGGCGACAAGAAGCGCAAGGGACAGATGATCCAGTTCTAGACACACTTAGGCTCCTTCATCCAACCGAGAAACTCTTTTTGCTATCGAAGTGGTTTTAAGTTGTTTTTTTGAGCCGCCGCATGGCGACAAATAAAACAAATTAAATTGTAGACGTAAAGCTTTACCAAAAATGTTTAATTGAAAAGAGTGTAGCAACTAGTAGTGCTATATCACAAGTTGGGCTTGTTGGCTTGGCTTCTTCAAGACCCTCACTCACGTTGCCCATCGGCCAGGATTAAATCGGGAGTGCTGGAATGAAACATGTGGTTGATTTTGATTCTAGGGAGCGTAAGGACTTGACTTACTCCAGCAGACGAGGCTCCAGGCCTTCGGATTGCATTTTCTGCTTTACTGCCGGCGGAGGGACTCCAACTTGAACCATTTTGAAGAACTTCCTGTAGCGCAGATCCTCACAAGCTCGCACTCCTATAAATTCAGTTGGGGCTTCCAGTTCTTCAGGTTGTTTCTCCTCAGCTGGAAGTTCAGAATCCACAACGGGAACTTCAGGCGGGTTGGTTTCCTTGGATGGCGTTGGGGTGATGGGTGCCTCTTCCGTCACATGGTGCTCGGTGGGTATGGAAGCCAGCTTAGCCTCTAGGATGATAAGAGCCGCCTCGGTCTTTTGCAATTGCCGCTCCATCTCCACAAACTTTGTCTCACAGCCCAGGGCGAACTCATTCAGAAAGGTGCAAGTGCTGACGAGAAAGTGATTCACAAAGGCCAGGATGCGCTTTTGATTCAGCGGCGGTATCTATAAGAACCGATTTATGGAAGTGCCTGCTATTTATAGTTCTAACTCCATTACCTGGGTTTTATCCACATCGCCCACAATTGAAGTTGCATCCATTATTTTATTGTTTTTGTCATCCGTCTTTTTTCGAGCTTTCAGGGTTGTCAGGTGGTTTGATATAAAATATTCTTGGCCTAACGCTATGCTGATCTAAAAAGTTGGTATTTCCCACTAAACTTAAAAAAGTCAAATGAGCGCCTAGTTTAAAAATATTTATAATGCACAGAGTTATATTCAATAGAAGGTATTTTTGTATATTTCCGATGAGCTTGAATCCTTTCTTATTACAGCTTAACCTTTTCGATCAAACCTAATACAGTATTGTATCAATATCAACTAATAAAAAATAGAATTTGTATTATCCAGACATTTGCTTTAACTCAATTTCTTAAGCTCTTTTGAACATAAATCCGAAGACACATTCGTGATTACTACAGATCCAGAATATATTTCATATGCTTTGTGGGGTCAGAACATAATACTTTTCCCTGGTAAATAGTTGATTTCCTTTTGGTTTTAAAGCCTACTAGGTATATTCATCAGCGCCGTGAAGGTTTAATAGGCGTATTCGAACAATTTTATTTGTTTGAAATAAAATGATGATTAAATGATCTAAGAACGGACTGGAAGCTATTGCACCAGGAGACTGGACTGCGGATCGGGCTCGTCAATGTTGAGGGACACGATGTGCTTGCCCGGAACCATCACGTTGCCCAAGAGCCGGGGCTCCTGGCCCTCCACCAGGTACTCAGCGCACATGGACAGCACGATGTTTGCGTCCCTATCAGTGCAATTGAAGAATCCCACCAGGACACGTCCATCGGTGATGACGATCCGAAGGACACGACCCAACCATTTTTGCAGCTTCCTCCTGCCGGGCGTCAAACTGGCATCGTTCATGTGGTGCGGGGCATTCGTGGTGATCCTGAAGGGCTCGGGTATTGTCGGTGGCGGTGGTGGAGGTCCTGGTAGCACCTGTTGGCCGCTGATACTCAGGTCAGTCATGGTTTCGTCCTTTGAGGGAGATTAAAATTAATACGAAAAAATATTTATGTTTACTGTGCGCGATTTTGAGTTTGTGTGTGTGTGTGTATAAGGTCCAGGGATGCAATAAAAATGTTAGTGGTTCAGTTCATTGGATCAATTTATCATAAGGGATTTTTAAATTATTGCTTGAAAACTTATTTTATTTGGGAATTTCACATTATTAATTATTCAATAAAAATATTTATTAAATAAATATTTATTTATTTTTTTTATTTAAAATACACAAATTTTATTTATAAACCGCTTATAGATTTTGTAAGAAAATTGTGGCTCATTTGCTAGCTGTAGCCCTGGTTAAAGTGTATAAATGAAACGGTCACTCTGACGCAATCAGCTGACTCTATTTTGCGGCAATTTTGTTTTGCATTTATCCACAGCCTCTCGATCTCCCCAATTATTAAACCAAACAAAATGACCGACAAGGCCTTAAATATTGGAGATCAGTTTCCCAACTTTTCGGCCGACACGAGTGTGGGGAAGATAGATTTTTACGATTGGATGAGCGATAGTTGGGCTATTTTGTTCTCTCATCCGGCGGATTTTACTCCGGTTTGTACTACGGAATTGGCAAGAGTGGCGGCCTTAATTCCGGAATTCCTGAAGCGAGGAGTCAAGCCAATTGCTTTGTCCTGTGACACCGTAGAATCGCACAAGGGTTGGATCGAGGACATCAAGAGCTTTGGCAGTGGGTTCAGGTTAGGTCTTAGTTGGGAGCCCATCTAATGAAGATTCCGTTTCAGAGCTCCCCAGCTTCGATTATCCCATCATCGCGGATGACAAGCGGGAGCTGGCCCTCAAGTTCAACATGCTGGACAAGGATGAGATCAATGCTGAGGGTATTCCCCTTACATGTCGTGCAGTTTTCGTTGTGGATGACAAAAAGAAGCTACGCCTATCCATCCTTTATCCTGCCACCACAGGACGTAATTTCGAGTGAGTAAATCATAAGAATATGAGTAAATCATTCATTGTTATACCGTTCGCAATCTAATATTTTACATAATTAAAAAATTTATAAAAATATATAAACGAAATAGTCAATTTCAGTTATTCGCTTAGCAGATATTGATAATTACACCCTATCTGTAATTTGTTTTGTACAAATCGTGTTCATAAACGTCGAAATGTAATTACTTAACGAGGCATATTCAAAACTACTAAACGGTGTTTATAATGATAAAAGCCTTTAAAACGATTATTTACTTATTTAGTTTGCCAACCATTTAATGTTATATACTGGGTACTGCAATATGTTAAGTAGTAAATAAAATACTTCGTTTATTTAAATAAATATCAATATCCAATATTTAACTATCATTTTTTGTTCCCCATTGCAGTGAAATCCTGCGGGTCATCGACTCACTGCAATTGACCCAAACAAAGAGCGTGGCCACGCCTGCAGATTGGCAAAAGGGTGGCAAATGCATGGTTTTGCCAACCGTCAAGAGCGAAGATGTCCCCAACCTCTTTCCCAAGGGTATCGAAACAATTGAAGTTCCGTCCGGAAAGAGTTATCTCCGGATCACACCTCAGCCCTAAAGATACAAAACGTCTTTTTTCAAGTATGACTTTATTACAAAAATTATAATTAATAACAAATTAATGCACAATAAAGTATACGCTTACAACCGTATTTAAGCAGGACTGCGCTTTTAGCATGCTAAAATGTGCCTCCTGCCAGACAAAAGTGCCAAAAACATTCGACTTACAAACTAAATCAGATGGGGAATGTGACAAAAAAGGTCGCGATTTGTGTGTACAAAATAAATATACATTCAATATACATATAGACGTATAAAAAAGAGGGTAAAGATATTGCAACTGGATAACCCTGAGGTTAGAAAAGTATAAATAAGGCCAATTCTGTACAATAACTGAAGAGCTTTCGAGGAAAGAAGAAAGCGAAAGACCAAGCTGGTGCCCGTAACCAAAGGTAACTGAAATTGAAAAGGTTATATTAGATTAAAATGTAAATTTTAATGTTACATTAGACAAGAAACGTACTTCTAGATTTTGTGTATCGCATACCCTGACTACCCTGTCTTTAATTAAATAATAATTACTGATAATAAGTATAAACACAAGAGCTATAATCACTTTCCCTTCTTCAAATACTCAAAGATATTTAACAATCTGAGTTTGCTTAGTGACGGTTTCCTTGAATATGTTAATGAAATGCAAATATGTACATTATAAGATGTAAAAGCTTTCGCTGTTAAACAGGTTCCATGTGATCATAAATTCCTCTTCAATATAAACAAGAAAGAAGCGTAATAGATTGATATATGTGGAAATACAAGTGGAAAGACTAGATCTTCCCTAGGAATTTGCCATCTTTAAGGACTTAGAATTGGTACTTACAATTTAACTACCACATTTTTCTCCCGCTAGCATAGTACCTCCTATACGTCAGTGTCTACGCTGCGGAGTGGTCTGCAGCATCCGCGCAAATCGTCGCACTAGGAAAGGCCAAAGGATGAGGACGGCGAACCAGAGCGGGGAGATGTTCCTGAAGGGCCACCAGGCGGGCAGTGATCGTGGCTGCTGTCCCACCGCTCCCCTCGCAGCCTTTTGTCCAGTTCGAAGCTCGTTAAGCGACTGCTCCAGACCTCGCACCCTTTGCTGCACTGCACCCACATCGCTGTTCATCCGAGAGATGGCCGTCTGGATTTGGCGCAGCAAGTCCGTATTCTGGGCAATCGCCTGGGTCAGCTCGTGGCTAAGATCGTAGGGATCGTCGTATTCATCGTCCGAGGGCTCCACAATAGCCACACTGCTGTTGCTCGTATAGTTATGCAGTGTCGTTGTGTCGTGTTGTGTGTAGTTTGTAGATTTGGGAACAAATCCATTGGTCAATGGCGGTGACGAACTGTGGCCATTCTCTTTTATCGTTTCGGACGAGGCCAGCGGTTGTGTTGTGGCAGGCACTTCCACCTCCGCCTCACTGTTGCAACTGGATCCGTGCTGTGGACTGTTGGTGCGCGAATGGAACGGCGAGTTGGGATGCGATTCGGCCAGTTCCCGCATGCCGGGTGACACAAGCTCCAGTTCGTCCAGACTTATGTTCCCCAGATTGTCCAGGCTGCCCACAAAGTTCTGAACATTCTCCGTAAATGACATAGTTTCGATGATCTCCTGGAGGCTTTCCACATAGCGTTGCATGGCCTGCTCCTTGCTCAAATGCCGGTTATCATTCCAGGCGTCCCACTTGGCCTTGCCCACAATGTCCCAGAAACCGGGCTTCTTCTGATCGCATCCCCCTTCGGTGGCCTGTTTGAACAGTCCGTAGAACTTGAGCATCATGCTGGTGCTGGGCTGGTAGGGTCCATTTTTGGGCAGACCCTTAATCACGTTGACCGCCGCCTGGAATCGCTCCTCAATCGCCGCCGCCATTTCTGTAAGATTATCTGGAGATTAGCCACAGTACACTCGATCGATAAGATATATATACATGTTATATGTGTATATGGATAGACGGTGCCAAGTTCACCGATTAAGCTGGTGAACGTCGCTTACAAATTACCTAATTAGTGTGTGCAATCCGCGCGGTGTTGCAAACCAATTTCGGGGACCCCTTTTGTTGTCTTTCTTCGTTTTATTATTATTATAATTATTCATCAATTTTTGGGGGGCGATGTTTCTCGGATGCGCTGGGTGACAAAGTTCGAGTTCTGAAGTCCAGTCTTCTGAGCTTCGGATCGGCCAAAGCTTTTCCCCTCCCGTATTTCTTATCGACCTCGCAATTATATTGTTGTGCGCTGCGCTCGTCTCAGCCTTTAATTTCGAGTTGCAATCAAATAAAACCAAACAAAAACTCGAAAACTCTCTCTGAGCGCGTACGTGAGCCTGTGCGTATGTGGGTGTGCGCAGGGGTGCAATAAATGTATCGAACCGAGTGATGTCCGTTAATTGGCGTTAGGGATGGAAGGCAGGGCGGAAAACAAGGTTTTAATTTGAATTTTTGTATATTTGCTCATAAAAAAGAAAAAATGTTGATTCATACAAATATTGGTGAATAAACCACAGACTGGTTTTTGCAATAAATAATAAGTTAAAACCCCTAACCATAAATCAACCTTTATTTATGGTTTATTTAATGCTCTATAGTCCATAAGAACACTTAGTATAAAAAAAACTTATCAGACTCAAAACTGTATTCAATTATAAGAATTTATAACACAAAAATGTTCAAACTAAAATTAAGAAAATCTGATTAAATTATGAACCATATAACTTATGTCTTTAAAAACAGGCCTACTATCACAGCATGCCATGTCGAAAATTTGTAAGAGGTATTGGTTATAATTCAGCACTCAAGAAGGTCCAGATAAGACAATTAACTAACAAATTAAGTTAAATAACATTAATTAATGCAATAACCAAATTGTATATATCTATTAAGTGTCAACTATCGCTTAAGCACACGTGTACCATCTCTAATTGATTTAACCCCGCCATCTTTGGTATTTTTCGCAGTTCTCACAGACGGTCACTCACTTTTTCATTTCGTAAAAATCAGCAATCGACGTGCTTAATTATTTGCATTATTTTTAAACAAACGCCCCGCAGAGCTTTCCGAAAGCTGTCACCGCAAAGTACGCGAAGAGCCATCGCTGGCCCATATCGAACTGCCAATTTCGGAGGGATTTAACACGCTAACGCATCGGAAATCGGGGAACCCAAAGCCAATTTCACAAGAGTTGCGAACTGAGGAAGCGGAGTGGTGACTTCATTGCAATTAAAAATGAAATTTGCTGCATCGACGACCGGAGTACGACATTTTTGTATTATCGCCAAGCAGCAGCAGCAGCAAAATCAGCAGACTATATATAAGATACGCCCGCAACAATCGCGATCGGAGTTGAACAATTGCAAACGGCAAAGACAGTCGTGTAGAATTGCCAAAAATTGGAAACACCAAAGCTTTTGCATAGGTGCGTCCTGATCGGAAACGTTTCGAATTAAAAAAATAAAAAAGAAAAGAAAAGAAACCAAGGCCAGCTTCGCAAAAAACTCAAGAACCCCAGTTTTCTAACCTAAAGAAAATCAATAAATCGGAGCAGAACACGTGCGTTTTAGTTGCCGCCAAAGCGACGGGAGTGTAGACATTTTCGCCGTCGTGTAGACTTTGCCATCTTTGGAAGGAAGGAAAGGACACTCGGCTACAAAACATCTGTTCTTTTTTTTCGTATTCGTTCTTTGTGTTTGAAGCAGCAGGCTAAACAATAAAAACCAAAACGTCGTCGTCGAGTTCAAACAAAATACGTGAACAACGCAAAAACAACAGCAACATGCCGAGACGCAACAAGAAAACAGCAGCAGGCAAAGGTGAGTCACAAAGAGAAATGTGTGTGGGCGTACACAGGAGAAAAGATAGATATTTATTAGAATAAATAGATTATTTCTTATATCTTGTTGATATGTGTATTGTTCACATATCATTTCATAAGGGTGCATAATAGGCTAAAGCGCAAAGCATTTTCGTCTGGTAATCCAAAGATTAACTTATTCTACAAAATGAACTTTTTTTTTACCTTTATAAAATAATGAATAAAGTCATTTCCACATCATCAACATTTTTTTATGTGTAACGAGTGCATGGGAAATTTTCACAGCTGCTTTCAATTTGACCTTTGCGTTAGTCATGCACTTACTAATAAATACCGTGCACTGTTTTGCGTATTTCGTTGGCTTCCAAAACGTAGGAAGCTTTGTGCTGCCTACAACCTGTTTGGCAATACCCTCGAAATAATTATTTTCATTTTGTTGCTGTGCTGGCACGAAAAGCTCTTCACGCGGTCAGCTGGCTACGCAACACTCAATATATGTAAATATATATACAGCTGTGATCAAGATCATAAGTGTTATGCATGTATTAAAAAAAAGCAAACCAAATAATTTTGAAAATATATTACAGTTTTTGAGTTTTGTAATAAATACTTGCTTTATGTTAATGTTTTTCAAGAATTTTTAAATTACCCTACTGCTACTATCTTGAGCTCAATTGTAAATAAATGTATATATATACACATATGTGAACGTTCAATGCCAGCTTATCAGAATCACGCCAAATAACAACTAGCAGACGGGAATACTTCGCTGCAGGGTATCAGTGGGCATGTAATCTGAGAGTGCGGGGTTGCTTATCAACACAGGTTTTCTTTTTAAGAATTGTTTTTTGGAATGAGGTGCACATTTCTTCAAGGAATTTTCTAAATGGTTTTGGCTTACCTTTCGTTGGATCATCTATCAACGTTCTGCTTAATGCTATTAAGTTTCACAACTTACTAACATAATAAAAATATTTTTTTTAAATATTGCAAATATTTGGAAAAATGATCCAGATTTAAATATGAGAAAATAGACAATGATACATTGAATAAGTTCTAAGCATATGAGAATGAAAGTGCAGAATTTAGTATTTAGGGTATTTATTATTGCCGTTATGATTCCCGAAGACATTCAATTTAAAAATAAAGACGCGGAAGTGTTCGCTCGTTAAGAAATTGTACTCTTCTTTCAGTACCCTATCGGTGACCTAATAATTATGCAACTTTGTGTTATGTATTATGTTTCTCTATAAACAAACAGTTGGTTTACTCGCCCGAATCTAATCCAAACAACTTTCAAACAAACCAGCTGTTTTCCACTGTTTTTCTTGTTTCTCGCAATCAGTTACAGCATGCTTTTGTAGTTCGTTCGAGAGCTTTTGTGAAAGGTAAAGAAACACAAGGCGGAAACTACCTTGCCCCAAATAGAAAACAGGCACTGGGAAATCGCCATAATGAAAGTTGTGGTCGTCGACGGGTTTTCTTCGACGCTGTTAGCAAGCAACAAAGAGAGAGAAAATGAAAGAAAACTTGTTGCACAACATTGGCTCCCAAACTGTTTGTTGTGAAGGTCATTGCTGGTTTAGCAAGCATGTAATTGAATTTCTAATTTGTCTGTACATATATATATAACATATGTATGTATATATATATGTTCACATCGGAATGAGAACACAGCCAAATGAAAACTGCTCGAAGACGGAAAAGTTAAGTATACGTATTCGCTGCCTCATTTCAAATGGTTTGACAAACACTGCGGTCTAAAAGTTGTCACAGTTTGACGAACAATATACGAGGGTGGTACCAACAAAGTTTGCCATATTTTAAAGTGAATAAAAGGCGCAATATTTCAGTTAACTAACATAAGAAAATAAACTAGTAACCAAATAGCTTTCGGTTTCTTTAAAGCTTGTTTTTTTTTTTTTTAATATTTTGGAGTATATTGAGCTTAAACAAGTTAGGAGGTGAATTTTAATAGTTGTTTACAGTTTTGCAATTTATACAAAGCTTTTAAACAAATGCGTCGTTTGCAACTAAATGACACAAATTAAATCAATTTATTTTCTGCAGATAAGCTAAATTATTTGCCATTTAAATATTAAAGATTATGGGTTAAGTGGTTCGTTTTGAGTATCAGCAGTTTTTGCAGACTTCTGATTCGATTCCATTCTCTTAATATAAATATGATAAGATAAACTCAACACCTTATTTGTTTTGTCCTGCAGGCCGCACCAATGACTCAAATTCTGAGGACGAGTCCTTCGACAATGTGAGCGTTTACTCCCATGTCTCGGAGGTCGCCTCTTCGGAGGCCACCGATGAGTTGGCCAATGAGCGCTTCGAGGAGAAGTTCGAGAAGGCCCTGGAACAGGCCACCGAGAAGTCGGCCCAGACTCGTGTGCAGGCCCTCCAAGCGATTTGTGAGCTGCTCATGCATCGCTACATGCCCGATTTTGTGGAGGACCGCAAGATGACACTGATGGATTTCGTGGAGAAGAGCATCCGCCGCGGTAAGGGCCAGGAGCAGGTGTGGGGCGCTCGACTCGCCCCCCTTCTGGTGCTCCAAATGGGCGGCGACGAGGGCATCTCCAAGGCTATGAATCAGTTCCTATTGAACACCGTGCAGGACAAGTCCGTGGGCTTTGATGCTCGGGCCAAGTGCTGCACAGCCCTGGGACTCCTCAGTTTCCTGGGCTGCGAGGATGTCGGCGAGTTGGTGCAACTGATGCAGTACTTCGAGGCCATCTTTGCCGGCAGCTATTTGCGTGGCGATGATAAGACACCGGTATCGGTCACCGCCGAGGCGGGCACTCTTCATGCGGAGGCTTTGAACGCCTGGGGATTGCTGCTCACACTGATTCCCTCGGGAGATTTTGTTTCCCTGATGACCACCGGCCAGAACATGTTTCCGTAAGTAGTAAAAACTTTGATACAACAATTCTTAAAAATGTAACAGATAACGAAATAATTTATTTTATGCCTTCAATTTATGTATTAATTATACCTTCATTCCAACAATGCATATATAAAACTTTGTCATTGTTTATATTATGCATTTTATATGTTATTGGCTTACTTTTACAATTTCAAAGAATTCAGTTATTCCAACAATATTAAGAATACCATAAACAGATTTATTAAAATGTTCTTGGGCCTTTTGCTTGGCATAACTTAAGTAGTGACTTACTGTTCCAATTTCAAAGAATCCCAATTAGTTATATATTTATTATGTGATGTCTTTACTATGAATACTATTTTATAACTTACAGATCTATTAAGAAGTTCTTGGGCCTTTTGCAATCCACACACTTGGATGTCCGCATGGCTGCTGGAGAGACTATTGCTTTGATATTGGAGTCGGGCCGTGACCACGATGATGATTTCCTGGAGGAGCACATTCCCGAGTTGTCGGAGGCCGTCAAGCAGTTGGCCACAGATTCGCACAAATACCGGGCCAAGCGTGATCGCAAGGCTCAGCGGGCCACCTTCCGGGATGTGCTGCGCTATCTAGAGGTGAGTTCACGTTCGCCCATTAAAAACTCGGGGTAATTGGTTTGTAATGACACATTTAATGAAATCGAGATGTACAAAAGACTACAGGCAAAATCACTTCATGTCGTTGCACGTGAACTTGAGCTCGTGCTTGCAGTACTTGGCCAGGCATTTGGAATGATCGTGCAGCCTGTTGCGCATAATGACGCAACCATTTCGACTTATCGAGTCCATGTATTCGCTGAAGGTCGGCACCTTTCGGTACGTGGTCGGGGCCGAGTTCCAATGCGAATTGCTGCCGGACTCAATGGTTTGCGAGGAGTCCGAGAAGCTGGTCTTGAATGGCTTGTACGTCTTCTGGCAATCGTCGCTGGTCACCTCGTAGCCAGTAGAAGTTTCCCGCTCCAGTTCGTTCATAACATTCGAGCGGAACTCATTGCAGGGTCCTCGTTCACTCATCAGCTTGTTGGCATTCTTGGACTCGTCCTCCGTTTTCAGACTCTCATATATGCCCTCGGGATACTCGTTCATGGCACAGTAGTCGATCTGATAGGTGGTGAACATGCGGTTGGTCTCCAGCCTGCGACTCAGCTCCTCCTTGGGCAGAACCTTCAATCGCTCGTACAGATCCGGGTAGACGGTTCGCAAGATTTTGAGGAAGCGATTGGGTTGCAGTTTAAAGCAATCGGTCTCCGCCGAAAAGGCCATCTTGTCCACTTGATCCTGGGTCAGCTGGGTGGGTATGAGTCGAGGATCCACCAGTTTGCCCATTGGCGCAATGCCCGTCCACTCAACGCCGGCACAATCCTTGGAGGCATTGGGTGGCATCTTGATCTTAGCCTCATCCACGCATTCGCATTCGATAACCTGCGGGCCCACGTGGCCCTCCAAGCCCTTTGGTCGGGTCAGGAACTCGTACCGCTTGGCATTGGGCGGCACATAGTCATGCTGATAGGTTGAAAGCATCATCTTGACAGCGAAAAATTGCAAAAAAGAGATATGCCAAATACTTTTTTTTTTTACTTTTGAATATTACAAGAAATTTCTGTCGCGTACAAAAAATTTAGTCTGCTTTACATGAAGCTAAAATTAAAAGTGATTCATGCCTAAAATTTATAACATTAGATTGGAATTACTTAGCTTAGCCTACCTTGATTAAATGTCTTTTATTTTATTATTGCAGGAGGACATTTCGCCGGAAATAAACATTCGTTTTGGTCACGAGTCCTTGACCCTAGATGCCTGGTCCATACACCATCAGTATTCGGCCCTGTGCACGGTCATGGGTCCCGGGATGACCTCGCAGCTGCAGGAGAACGAGTTCATTCGCGATATTTTCCAGCTGGGACCGCGTCCCACCAACACTGGCATCAATGGCAACGCCAAGGTGAAACAGTCAAAGTTGGAGCGGGTATGTTGATTTGGAAAAGAATCCTTGATTCGTAAGTTTTAATTCCTATTCCTATTTTCCTATTTCAGCACCTGGTCAATGCGGCTGCATTCAAGGCACGCTCCATAACCCGTGGAAAGAACCGTGACAAGCGATCGGCCGTCGTCACTTAAATGCATACACCTCGCCATCAACTGAGCCCAACCACTCACACACACTCGACCCCAAACACTCACACACACTCGATCCCAAACACAACCATCTCAAAACCCGATAGCCAACTCTCTGGACACACTAGTTGAATTACTTCTGATTTTAGCTTGAACCAGGCAAAGCGTCGCCAAAGCTGAAAAACTAAGTATAAATTTAGGATAATTCATCAGGATAATAAAACAAAATTGGTATAGTTTATTATCATCCACACGATGGAGCCATTGTTTAAATATTATTAAATATTTATAGGTTGCGCAGTAGTTGTGTTTGTCTAACTGTCAGTAATGCAGGCTCCATATTTTGATCTTATATTTTGTGAAGTTAAAATTTACGCTGCGATTGTTACGACTAGCTTGTACTTGTACGATTTTCGATTCGGGTAACCTCTTACGTTGTTGATCTTTTTTTACATTACAAATATACGAAAAAAAAAACATTTCTGCTTTAATGTTGCTAAAATAGTTAAATGCAAAAATACAAAAGTTAGTCATAGCATAACATGGCTTTTATTACGCATATTGAGTAAGCTATATAATGCATATATTTTGTAGTAGATACGTGTAAAATAAATTTTAGGCTTAAACAAAAACTAATCTAAATGCGTTTCTATCTGGTGACATTGGAAGAACTATGGTTCTTGTTTATAAAAAGAAAATTCATAAAACTGCTTTGCAGAAGGTACAAATTTGAGTTTTGGGTTTTTCGACGTATCCAACTTATTCTAAAATAAATAAAACTAAAAACTGAAATAAAAACCACAATACTTTAAGTTTTATAAATTGTATTTTATTTATTTTATCACAAAAATTGTATGGTAGCTTAAATTATATGTTGGATTTTTCTTCTTTTGTGGTTTTTGTTTTGTTTTTCTTTGCTTTGACAAATTTTGTGTAGCAACTACAATAAAATGTGAATATATATATATATATATTATATGTACGTACATATGTATATGTGGGCGCAACATATATAAATTAGCTTCTTAAAGGGTTAACTTAGGATTTAGTAAGAAACTTATTCCAATCGAATACAAAGTTAAAACTTATTTGCTTAATTTAATATTCGCCAAGTACTTGTGTTTTGCTTGTTTTTTTATAACATCCAAGGATGAAATCGAAACTGAAATGGAGCAAATCAGAATGCTTTAATAAATAGGTTGTAAAAAATAGAAAACTATAAACTACAGATCAGCATGGGCTGACTCACTGGCGCATCGAAGCTCTGTTTTTTGCTCCTTGGCTTTTTTCAGGCTACTTGGCAACGCGTTCATAATCATAATCTCAGGATGTTCTCGTTTCTTTCTGTTTCGGTTTTTGCAATGGATACTGACCTACCCTTATACTACTACATAATATTTGGCTTCTTTTAATACAATTCGCTTTTGGAAATCTGCATGATAATTTGAGAGATAGAATTGACTCGCTAATCGAAACGCTTTTCGCAACTCTTTCTTAATCACTGACGTGTTTTGTTAAACCTATGTACACAGTTGAGGATATAGAGGCAGGTGTGCCAGGACACGCACCTCACGTGTGATGTATGTTAACTAATAATTGAGCATTGAGCAAAATCTGTGCAAAACGCATTCTAAACTAGGTATAAGTAGATTGTAATGTCTGTGTAAGTTCAGCTGATGTGTGGGTGATGTGTGTGTTTCCTCGAGCGAAGGTCCTTTTGTTAGCGTCTTAGGAGGCCGCTCCCGTCCGAGCCGCTGCTGCCGAGGTGCTGGCGGCGCTGACCTCCTCGCAAATGGTGTGCAGCTTCTCCATCTCCGAGCTGGTCACAATGTTGATTGAGCTGACTTTGGCCCGCTGATAGGCCACCACGGTGTTCTCGCCCAGGCACTTGACGCACACGTAGCCAATGAGCACGGCAATGCCGACAGTCATCACTCGCACCAGCGGATCGACGTACATCTGAATGACCACCCAGGCGGTGGCTCCGGTCACGCACATCAGGGTGATCAATATAACCGTCTTGGACCAATGCTGGATGGTAAAACCCTTGTCCCATTCGAGTCTGTAACAGAGAACATTTTGAATAAATATCTATCGCTTTTTTTACTTTTAAGAAATTAGAAATCGTTATAAGTATTTTATTTTTACTTTTTACAATTTCTTTAAAAAAATTTATTTTACTTTATTTGCTTTCTATATATAATTTTAAAAAGTTTTTTATTTCGACTATAAGTTTTTGTTGTTACGGAAATAATTATCGAGACATGGCGATAAAAAAAATCCTTATCATCGGTAGTAACATAATTTTGGTGATAGCAATGTCTGAAAATCGAGTTTTTTAGGACCACCATAAAGGCTACTGGAAGTTTTATCAGCTAATATCACGAAGACCTACATTATTTAGAACTTACTTTTTGGACTTCTCGATCTCGTAGGGATGACCGCACACCTTGCAGGACAACTGGGCCTCCGAGTTGCTGCAGCTCTCCACCAGCCAGCGCTTGAGGCACTCGTGGTGCACGGAGCTGACATCGCCGGTGCAACGACATGGCTGGATGAGGGGCTCCGGCTTGTCGGAGTCGTAGCAAATCCAACAGTCCTTCTTGGTCAAGAACGACTGGCCCTCCTCGGGCGACAACTTATTGGTGTCGGCATTTAGAGTGGGTATCGATGGATCGATTTGGCGGGACAGCAATTTGCGAGGATTCAGGATCCAGAGCTGTTCGGGAGCCATCGAGTTCCAGAGGCAGCAGGGAAACCACAGGGCCACTCCAATCTCGGCAATGCGAAAAATGATGTCATGCCAGTTGCGCGAGTTTACAGGAACCCTACGAAAATATTTGTATTTAGTTAGCAAAAAGCAGCTGCGAATCAAATTAAAACCTGCACTCACTTGGTCTTCCAGAAGTCGCCCAGAGTTTCGGAAGTGAGAAAGCCCACAATCACGATGAGCATTGCGGCCTGGCTGAGCAGTCCGAGTCGGGACTGATGCAACTGCGAGGCGTTCACAATCGCCTCGCTGGGACCCAGGATCTTGCCCGTCTGATCGTAAACGAAGCCGCCGCGCAGCTTGAAGAACACCTCGACGCCGTAGATGAGAAAGAAGACCACCACGATCAGGAGTAATACTGCATAGCATCCGTTGAAGATGTGGGCGTAGTCGCGGCGCTCCGAGTTGATCAGCGAGTTGAAGACCTCGATGCCAAACAGGCTGTACAGGAAGAAGTTGAAGGCCACAAAGCCGAGGAAGCTCTTCGACAGGAACTGCGACTTCTCCCAACGAATGTCGCGCAGGTGAAAGATCTGCAACGGTGAACAGAACAAGTGCGAATGAATAATAGTACCGATTAGCTTTTCCTCCAGAGCGTCACCACCCACAGTGTTTCCATTTTCTATTTTCAGATCAAGTGCTAAGTGCATCTGTACGCGTACACACTCGCCTCAAAACCTAATTTATTGTGGTGGCCCCAGATACGCTTAGAGGCCCCATCAGATACGTTCTGCGAAAAACAATGAAATTGGCTCGAATTGCGGGTACAATTGCACTCGACTCGCTATCGCATTCGTTAGATACGAGAAAATATGGCAAGTACAAGTGGACGCACTTTAGTGCCACACAGTGCTCATATTATCGAGCACCATATAGAATTCAGCTGGTCACAGTTACGTTTGCCTACCGATTCCCATGGTTTTCATGGTTTGGGTGCTACGTCAGGCTGTTCAATCGCCATTTCGTAGCTGATTACTTTTTAACTTAGTGGTGGACTCGTGACTAGAAATACTACCTAGCTTAAACTTATCATAGAAATTTATTAAATTTGCTAGCAACAAAGATACGTTATCTATATTGTAAAGCGTTCTTGCCAAGCAGTTCAGAGGTCCTTAAAGATGAAAATAACATAAAGTATGGTAAAACTGGCTCTTGCTTCAAAGTGCCACTAAATAGTAGGTTGTTCTACTTTCGGGATAATAACTACTAAAAACAGAATCAAATAAATATAAAGTAAGAAAAAACTTACAATTCAATTGTATTTAGAAGGAACTAATTTGAAATTAGATTATAATTTAACATCATAACCAACTCTGAATTTTTAATATAATAAATAGCATTAGATTGTTCAGAAGCAACAATCATTGGTTTTAAAGACACCTTTGCAAATTTCAAAGAATTTTTCAAATTATTGTGTAAATATAACACATTAATTTACATCCGAGACCAAAGTTAAAGAATTAAGAGTCTTTTAAAAGATGACATTATTATTAGCCATTTAGTTTTAGGAAAAGGATGCACAAGATCTACAATATTTACAAGATCTTATTAACCTTTTTGGTCTTTGCGCTTTCGTCCATAAAATACTTTAGTCAAACTTGTAAAATCTTCTAAAATTCCAGAAATCTATGACAAAATGAGGATAGATCTGACATTACATATCCATTCCCCTACTGC
Source organism: Drosophila gunungcola (assembly GCF_025200985.1). Taxonomy (NCBI): domain Eukaryota; kingdom Metazoa; phylum Arthropoda; class Insecta; order Diptera; family Drosophilidae; genus Drosophila; species Drosophila gunungcola. The sequence goes on from NW_026453197.1 coordinate 17,348,272, forward strand.
TTTCGAAGAATCCTCCCGTCTTTGACTTACCTCGGCCCACATGCAGACAATCAGCGAGGCGCAGGTCATGAGCAATGGATAATAGGCGGACATGAGGGTTACGGCCCATTGTGGCTGCAGATCCAACTGAAAAACAAATCGAAAATGATTAAATGAACTGATCTAATGACCTACTGTTTAGAGGCTACTTACGGGAGTGGTGAAGTAGGCACCGCGCAGAGAGGCCGCCACAAAGACCATGAAGTAGAGCAGCTTCTGGGTGGTGATGCGACAGGCGCGAAGGATGGAAGGCTGCTTGAGCCGCTGGTACTCGGCCACGATGCAGATGAGCAGCTGGATGACCGAGACGAGGGCCACCACATAGAAGACGGTGGAAATTCCGGCATAGTAGGGCAGATTGAAGATGTCGCACTCGTTGCCCGCATACCGAATATCGCAGACGCAGGTGTTGTTCACACAATCGCCGCGTCCCGAGCAGCTGAGATCGTTGTCCGGGGTGAACGGACCGTAGATGCCACCGGCGGCCGACTTGCTGTGGCCATTCCGCATCTGGCTGGCCGCCGCCACCTCCAGCGGCGATTGCAGAACTCGCTTCGAGCAACGCATTAAGGTATCCAGGCTGGGCAGCATCCTATATTAAATCAACTGCAAGTAGAAGGAATTCCATGAGTTTAATTAATACATCAAGGCTGCGCCAATCGATGGGTTTTGTGGGTTAGCTGGATAGACCAAACAAACAACAAACAAGCAGCCATCCCGTGGCGAGGAGCCAAAGGGTGTCATTTAAATAAACATTGAAATTGGTGTCTGGGCTGCTCGCTCTAAAAGCAAATGCAAATGTTTGCACAGCCGACCCAAGTCAATGGTGGCATTAGGGGTACTCTGTACATCAACTGGAACAACCTACTTACACTTTCAAAGCATGCAACAATACAAGCAAAGAATACTAAATTCCTTGTCAACTATGCATCTAGAATTACTTTTGTTTTCTGCAAAACTGTTTTTAAATACAACTTGAGAAAAAAGTTCTTATTAACTCTCAAAAATATTATAATCTTATTTGATCAGCTAAAATAAAATAAATAAAGATCACTTGGCATGACCATTAAAAACATTATATTTAAATATTGAGTTAAATAAGTAAAAACTTACTCCCGTATTATAACATATTTAATCATTTTTATATATAATACAGTGCTTAACCCTACTGATTCCAAACAAACAACTGACAGCGCCCAAGGGCGCTGATGGAATACAGAGGATGGAATATTGCAGGAGGGTAAGTGGCAAAACTGGGCCCATGGACATTTGGCATTATTATGCCAGCAACGATTCTAAGCGAGCACAACAGCCGTCCGTCCGTCCATCAATCAAAAGGCACACATGGGCATCAGAAATGGCAGGAGACCGAGGCATCGATAATAATGCCTGCCAGCAACTTGACACCCACAATATCAAAAATATAAAAAATAAAACCAATTCAACATTGGGACCGACAGGCTACAAGCTGCAATTCCATTGAGCTGTCGTTCTACATTAACCAATTGAATTGTTCTCGTTGATTTGGTCAAATACATTGATAAATGGGTAGATCAGGACGGGACGAGGCGGAAAAACTTAACCGACAATTCTTACCCATTAAGTGGGATATTAATTACAGTGAAAAGCTTAACAACCTTTTCTGTGCTAATTGCTACATTTGTTTTAAATGGTTATAGGGTCGTTGTTTTCGTCACAGCTATTATATTTTGTCGGTTGAACAGAGCTCAACCATTTTTATCATTGATAAGCATTTTTTCTTAGAAAAAGCTGTTCTAATTTTACTGCCCAACGTTAAAAATGTTTATAGCTTTTTAAAATATATAGCCATAAACAGAAGGTTTTATATTGTTTACCAAAGCAATAAAATACATTTATATTTGGATATATACTGCTGCTGGATTTTAGCTTTAATGACTTCTCACAAAAAATACGTTAAAACTAAATTTTTAATTTTGTATTCTATACAAGCAAAACTTATTTTATTCCTAGAAAAAGCGGATATAAACTTAAGTCTTCAGTCTTCATAAATCATGTTTTGCCGTATTTGGAAATCCGTTTTTAGGCTGAATACAAACAATAAAATAAGCCGGCTTACAAACCATAAATAAGGTGTTAAGGCTATGCATTTGCACACTCATTTGGCTGTTTTTTCCATTTTAGTCGACTAATAAGTTTAGCTTTTTAGCTGACAACAACTTTGATGGCGACAAACTGGCGATAAGATAAAGCCAGTCAAAAGTCGAAGACAAAGCTAAATGAGAGGGAAATTTTCAAGTAAAACGTGAAGCTTTTGCACCCAAAAGAAGAAACAATTAATGGAAACCATCATGTATATCTAGCGATGTTTACGATATCTAAAAAACGAAGGTAACACATTTCTTTAGTAGTCCATCTACTAAATTGTAATGTTTTGGCCCAAATAGAGAACCAAATTTGTATGGTGTTGCATAACTAATTGATTAATTTACTTAAGTATATTGTTTTAACAAAAAACTTTGATAAGTACTATTAAATGTAGTAAGCTATTGCAGGGTTTCCCCGATAACGATCTTTCTTCGATATCTTATACTTTTATTATTTTTTTTAGAAGATCTTTATGATAACTGAATCATAGAATGCACTGGGTTGTTTTACATTTTTGTCACTAATGCTTATGTTTGTTATTTTGTATATACTTGAATTATGATAAGAAATTGTCATGCCTGCAAAGCCTGAAATTTAATTTGTCTATTATATCTGGAACTTGTACTGGGGCGTTGATGGGACCCAGGGGAAGCTTATTAGAGCGGAAATATTGAAATTCACGTAATCCACAAGCAGCGGGCAAACGCTGTGTTGCCCAGATGGTCTGATAATAGGCACCCACCATTGTAATAAATTTAACTTTCTGCGTTTCGCTTTCGGTTTCATCTGATGCACAGACGATCATGGGAAACCAGCAAGTGCAAATGCGGTGCGGACATATCCATTAGTTTATTTTGTATTATTTTTAAGCAGCAGTGGCTTCCTTTTTGTGTTGTAACAAAAATAGCACGAAAACACAAAAAACGCGGTATGTGGCGATATATTTATGAGTTGTTTGACTGCCACTGACTGCACATATGTATCTCCGATAAGTTTAATGGAACGCTCCACCGAACGATCAGTGCCCGAGTCGCAAAGTTTTCAGACTGAAGTGAGTATATTTGCAGCCGATCCTCCGCCGGGTGTGAATACACACATATATATATATATATATATATATTATACGAGCCAATGAGTATATCTCTGGGCTCTCGCTGTGCTCTTCCGCTCAAGCTAACTCAACTACTGTTGAGTGGCTATCGCCAAAGCAGTGGAGGCAGTTTCAGTTCTTCGAGTGCTGCGTACTCGTATTTTTTATTAACCCAACAGCAAGTCGGCAATTAATTTCCATCACGAGTTGGCGGCCCCGTCCGCTTTAGCTTAATAAATGTATCCATAAACAAACAGACAAATTCTTGCCATTTTTTTTTATCCCAAAAAAATTTCTGGAAATTTAAATAAATTTAATTTAACGGCCTATCGCGGTATCCAACAGAGTACTGAAGAAAGCATTGAAATAGTAAATATGAAGTATAAATGCAGAAAACATTTATTATATTTAACAGGTCGCGGGAGCAAATCTTAATGAGTACGAACGAAAGTACAAATTTGTAAACAAATTAAAATGTTATATAATTATAAGTAGAAGCTAATTGAGTATAGTAAACCATTTACAATACTAGTTTGGTTATTTTCTAATAAGCTTGAAATACAATCTTGCGCATATAATTGCACGTATTTACCGATGTTAATTTAGTATATACTATGCACCAAAAATCATACTAAACCAACGTTTAGAATTTAAAAGTTTGTAATATACTCTTTTATAAAATGTAACAACCTTTCCACTATTCCTAACAAAACAACAAGTTAATTCTTAAAAAGTATTGTATATATCTTATTTAACAACTTATCGACCTCCCCAAGCTGTCTAATCAAAATTGTGACTCCCCTGCACAGGTAAGCAAGTTTGGTTTTAGGTAAAATAAACATAAAAAAAAACTCAAGCTTTGAAACTAGTTTTTCAACGCTCGCAGCTGAGAGTTATATTCAACTGGTTTGTTCGATCTAGGCAGCTCACTGGCCAGAGAGCTCTGAAGATAAAGAGATATAGATGGTCCCAAGCTCAGGGCCCTTGGTTGAACGAACGCATAACTGAGTTGTGGGTTTGCCTGTGTTTTATTTACATGTACCGACAATGCAAACATATAATGTTGATCACGTCACGACACCCCACATATAAGTACTGCCCCTATAGCTTTCTTTGCGATTGCTGTTGGCTAGCCCACTTTAGAGCAGGTTTTTTATGGACTGCACGCTATTTCACTCGGCTCGCTTCCCTTATTATGTCTCAAATAATGCATGGTAATTTTAATTTGATTACGCGTTTGAGGTGCACACACATTCTAAGTGGATTCTCTCAACGCAGAATATTAAATAAGCAACTAATTGCTACGGCTGCTACTCGCTTTGAGTATAAAGTACAAAAGTATATGGATGTGTCGTGCCTGTTACGCCCATAAATGAAATTATAGTAAGTGCTTGAAAACGTTGAAAGAAAAATTATACATATTTGCTTGTAAGGGCAAGTTGGCAAAAGGAAAGTTTTTGGGGTGTAATTTGGCCAGAAGCAAGGAGCGGGCGGACAATTCCTCGAGATAGCAAAGCATTTATACATACATACACTTGGCGAAGGTTAAATGTACCGAAAGCCAGTAAACAAATATATATTGCATAACAGTGACACCAGCAAGACAGTATTAGCATTTGAAATGTTGTTTTCGGCCTACGTGAGGTCTAGGTGACTGAATTGATTGATAATAAATTGAACAAACAAGTGAAGAATACTCTGCCCAGCCCAATTAAACAGCAAACTCACGACCTTCAAATTAAAATTAAATTCACTGCCAAGTGAAGCCGTCCTCTGCGCCCAAAAGTTTACCAAAAAAGTTTAAGGCGTACATAAGTCAATTAATTGCTATTTAGCTATCATTAGTGTTCATTAAAAGGAAACCCCGAATAATCCAACAGAAACTTTGTCGACTCAAAGGCTTTATCCCATGAAACGTGAAGCCATCGAGTTGCTAATTGAAGCTATTATTGAGTGAATGAATATTTGGCCCGCTCCTCGCTTGGTAATTTCAATCATAAACACATCATTTCGGAAAACTGGCTGGACACGATTGAAGTGACAAAATAATTACCTTAGATTAAATCCAATTTAAAACTTTAAACAACCTATGATAATTGACTTTTGCATATATTGGCTTATATAATTTTTTTTCAGGTTTCACTCTTCTAATTGAAACCGATTTAGCAATAGCCGGTAAGCATCCGGTTTAAATCCAGTTAAATGTTGAACGTAGTCAAATTATTCATTAAAAAATATGAATATTACTGTTGAACCATTTTGCCGGAGTACAATAAATCGTCGGAATTTATGGTCTAAAGTCATAACTTAAATACCTTAAGAGTATGACTAACTACCCTATTCGAGCTATGAGAGGTAATCACAAGTGCTACTCGTAAAAATTGTAAGTAAACAATTCATTTTTGGATGTAATCCAGAAAAATCTTATCTTATTTGATTATTTCCCAACTACTATTTTAAATCATTCTAAATACAAAATTATATTATGGAGATCCGTTAATGTTTAGTAATACACACCCCCAAATTGCTCATGAACTTGGTTTCTTATCGCTGACGTTGCTCGTTTTCTAATTACTAAAGTCCAGGGAAAAAATTCATACGACACATAGATTAGAATGAAAAGAGAAAAATTGAATCACAATTTGGCGCATTATGACAATGTTTAAGGTACGTGGCAAATGAAAATATAATATATCCGCCATGGCCAACAATTTTAAATGTTTGCTAGAGACAGACGCAATTTATATTCTCCTTAATTGCATCATTATTTCAGACATTACGCAAATCCAAAGAATTGACGTCCTCACTATACAGCACTACATGGATAAATATTTTATCTCAATTGATTTCGCAGTTCGATATATAATTGTTTATTTATAACCGTAATAAATCAGCGAACAGATTTCTTGAGGAAACTACTATATTGAACAACATTTCCATGCAGATTACGTATTAAATAAACAGTACATGCGGGAAAATTGATTCTAAGGGAAACAACACCTTCTTTCGCTAAGTACTCACAAAGAATCCATTTGAGGGCTACGATTATTGGACGGGACTGAATATGAGTGCAAACTTTGACCCACTAAGTTCTGCTAAGCGTAAGCTGAAAGAGAAGCGCTGATGTTAGCTATATACTCGACTGCCACATGTGTGTCACAAATGAATGTTTAAACCATAAGAAGCTGAGCCGTCGCCAAATAAAATAAAAGTAAGTCACCCACAAGGTCCCTCAAAAGCAAAAGAAAGAGAAACAGGGCAGACAAAAGGTCGATAAAAAAAATGGCCACTTTGTTGGGTTGGGGCCAAAAGGTATATAACACATAAAAAATAAATATTATTTATTGCTCTAAAAGCTGAATACATAAATACTTGATTGTGTAAGAAGCAAAAGGAAGTAATTTATGTCGATAATGTCCATATCTATCCTCCTTCCTATAATAAAAATATGTAAATGTTTAATGAAATAACAAAGCCTTTTAAACTGTGTATTTTACTTGGAAAAAGTCCAAAACTTTTCATGGCGATTTACTTAAACTGCACTCGGTAAAACATATGGTGAATAAACTTCTACAACTTTTGGGTTTTACCATACAAAGTCCTTGAAGGAGGGTAATGAATAAATGCAAAGTCTAACCTAACCGGCTGTGTATTTTCCCAAACCGAAAGTGCAGCGCGTGATTTTATACAGAATACAGAATTTTCTGACTACATTTACATTCAAAATTCCTCGGGGGCTGCCTATATTATCGCCTATATCGCATTTTTACCCCACTTTTGGTCGTTTAGCGCGTGCCATCGCAACTTGGAAAGGCAAACGGTGTAATCAATGTAAACGAACTAAGTGGATCTCTTGCGAAGAAGTGTGCAGAAATTGACCTTTTGGCCTAACGTATACGGGGAAATTGCGAGCGTTGCAGACAAATCATAACTGTAAACAAAAAAATTGATACATACGCTTGCACTTGTACTACGGACAATCAAATGCGGCTGCTCAGGGGCGATCAATTAAACTGATTGAATCACTTTTAAACGAAACGCGTCGGCATTGCGTGTGTGGTTTGGGAAAGTGAAAACTGCCGATCCCACAGGGTTCCACCCAAAGAACTATTTGTTTACCGGTTTCAGCCTTTGAAACTTAAAAAAATGTAAGAAAAATAAATAAAAATAACAAGGGGCTTCCATTATAGAGATTCTACAAAAAACCTAAGTTCTAGAATTATTCAAAAGAAACACGAGTGGTCAGAACACAAGATTTAAACAAATGCAGAAAAAAGGCCCAAAATTCTTAAAGCAAGACAAATAATAGAGTTTTCAGAATTATTTTTATTTAACAATTATTTTCTTTATAAATTGCTAGGAAGTACATTAAAAGATATTCAAAGAACCGTTGAGTACCTTGTTTCAATTAAAATTTAGAACAAAGATTTTTCTAGAATTTTTAAGGCATTTACCATTTCCATGGCTGCTTACCCAAAAATACTTTGCGTATACGTAATTTGACAGAAAGCATGTACATAAATTTCGGTTCAAATTCCTTTAAATTTACTTTTCAGTGTTTATCAGCTCACGTCATATCGAAATTTTATTGCTTTAAATTCGCACTCACCATTTAACGACCATTTGTCATTCAGAGGCAAGGGTTCCCTGTACCCGCCAATCAACCTTTGAGTGCAAGCAAATAGACACAGATATTTATTTGCGGACACCTAGATAATTTCAGTTTTAATGGCGCAAATGATAAAAAATCATATGGGAAAACAAAAACAAAACTGAAAGCGCAAAAGCCAAATAAAGTGAATGGACTTGTGTGTGTGTGTGTGTATCTATGTTTGAATGTTCGTTGGGAAGCGTTACTAATGGCGAATGACGCGGCGAAGAGGAGAGAGGAAGGAGAGGCACTCGGTGCGAATTGAGTGCAATTTAGGTGCAAGTGCACTGGGCGGAAAGTGGGCGGCGCACAGTGGAACGAAAAAGAGGGGAGAGTGTCAAACAGAAAAGCACACCTTAAATGTCAAGGTTTTAAATAAGCAATATAGAATATAGATATTTTTATGTGCGCTTGTAAAGTAAGATTTTGGCAAGACCAATCATTTTGGTATTGGCTGTAGAATATTAAAAAGTTGTTACGTTAAAAATGTACTGTTTTCAGCGGTATCTTCAGACGACACTATAAGGCCAAATTAAGACTTTAAGTATCAGAAATAAAATATATGCACATTCTTAACAACTTAGTAATGAACACTTTTATGATATGAAAAAAAAAACAATTGTTCTCCACATTCTGACATTTAAAACGACTTTTTTAGTACTAACAAATCTTTTTTAAGCAGCATTAGCTCAAAGCTGTGTATTTAATTCGTTTATCTGTGCATACATTCAAACATAGGAATTGTTTAGATCAGTGAGTCAATTTGGGTACCGTGCACCCGGAATCGCTCGCCAATGAGTCAGAAATTTAGCACGCGACATAAGCGATTATTATGCTTTGTTTTGTGTATGCTAGATAACAAACAAAAAAACCAGCCACTCACCGTGTACTTTTTGCGGAAATGGAAAAGTAAAAGACGGTTAAATACTGTCCAAGTTACAGTGGCTTCAATGTGGCAATCGTTGTCTTATTGCATTACATAAACTTTCGTAATTCGGGACGTTTCTTCACAATTTGTTTTCGCTTTGTTGATTTTTTTTCACATTGTTTTAAGGACGCGCAGTTTCCCCGTTTCCAATTGGGTTCCTTTTTTCTTTGTTTGTTTTGGTAACCCAACTGCTTGTGCCCCAAAACACTACAACTACAAACGCACTGTAGCCTTTGTCCCCAAGGATGGGAATTGGTTATTATTTTTATGCTCCCGTGATTTAATTTTTTGGATTTTTTCGACGACGCGACTAGATGTGTTGTTTTCCTTCTCCTTTCTTTCTCCTTTACTTTCTTCTTCTAGAGGTGGTGAAACTTCGATGCCAACATCGATTGTTCAAAATATCGGTCCTATCGATGTTTGGCAGAGATTATCGATGTTTATCCATCCTTTACGAATAAGATCTCTTTCTGTTAGTTCGACGTTTCGCTAACATTTCTCTTTTCGGTCACTATCGATTACCTTCTGGACTCAAAACTTCCCACTTAGAAAAATGGTATTTCTTCATTTTTGCGTAACGGTCATACTATGTCGTGAAAATTGCAAAATTGGTTTTAAATTTTTCGCATTGTAAATCTTGAAACAGGTAGTCATTTAACTTTATTCCACAATACTGTATGAACAAATTCTTATTGACAATAAACAACCCTTATGTCATGTCAGAGCTTTTATGATTTTCTGTTATTTTTTGGTTTCTGATATTTGAATCTTATTTATTTTTACAAAAGGTGGTTATTATAACTCTTGAAAAGCATTATAATTTGTGCTAAGACTCCAAACCTTTTTTTCTTTTTACAAAAGGCCGTTTTTATTCCTCTTGATAAGCACTATAATTTGTGCTAAGACTGAGGCAATTGTTGGTTTTCAGGGTATTAACAAAAATCTAAGCCAGTCGCAAGCTACACAGACAGAAGTGACAGCTAAGCACTTATTCAATCGAACACATTTAACTCCTTGATGTTGCTTACTGAAATTCTAACCTTTCACCAACAGATTAAAGACCTTTATATCAAGGTGCACTTGCCTTATATGTTATTTGATTGGAGTAAACAGAAGAACATTTCATGCAATGTTTTAAATCTTGGACGAACGACTTCCTCAATCCCTGTTTATTTACATATTAAAGCGCCAATATTGAAGTTTAGTAAACAGGAAAGCTGGGTTGAGTTCTCATCATAAAACTGGATTGCTCCTTGACTGTGCCTAAGCCACTTCTGAGATCTGCAAAACCGGAGACCGACACTTTCCCGAAATTGTTTTTGCCAAAAGTAAATACACTAATGCGAACGTTTCACGTTAAATTACAAAGGGAATTCGCTTTATTACCAAATCAAGATCTAGTTTTTTGATTAGACACATTTAGAAGTTCCTGCAAGGGAGAGAATAATGATTAGGAAATGCCTTCGGGATCACTAAAGGATCAACTCACTTGGTAATGAGGCCGTCCTTCTTGGCCAGACGCACGATGCAGTCGTCGGACTCGCCCATGCGACGGATCTCGCCGCAGATGGCGTAGGTCTTGGAACCGTCGGTCTGGCGACCGGTCTCGGGGTCCACATCCACGATGCTCAGCTGCACGGAGGCGTGGTCCTTAGCGTGGATGATCCTGTTCGATGCCGAGCTGCACAAGAGGGTATCAATAATCTGGCCACCGAAATGCGCGGGGAACACGTGTTTCACTTACCACTTGCGGGGCACGTACAGATCAACATTCTCACCGGCGTCGTTCTCCATTTTATGGGGCTGCAAGGAGAGAAAAACAATTGGCTTATTAATCAACTCTAGATGGCTTGCGGCCACAGGTAAACTCACTTTTTTGTAGAAATTTACAAATCTAGCGACCGCAACTCGTCGGTGGAGGCGAAAAAGAGAAAGAAGTGACAGCTGGACGTGAAGTTGGCTGCGCTGGGTTTTGGCGCCCTCTGGTCGGCCTTTTTGGGTACTACATTTTGGGATGACCGCTTTAATCTTATTTTGTACAATGTTTGGTATTATTTAATTTAAATATTTAATTTATTTTGTTATCACTCGCGGTAAAAAAAACTCTTTTATAAATATATATTGTATATTGTTAATTTTCAAAAACACGTTTTCGGCCACCGAATTTGTAATTTACCTAACTGATCCCTAAGAGCTTTAAAATTACAAAGACGAAGTACTTGTTTTTTGCCCTTGCGTTCCTAAGTATATATATATTTTACATTTGTTTATTTTTATACATAACTTTCTCAGTAATGACTTAATAATTTGTTTTATTTTAATTATGTTATTATATTTTAAATTTAGAGAATGAAATATGAGTAAGTAGCGCTATCCGCTACTTATATGCAACTAACTGATTAGTTTTTAAAAATATAAATAGTAAATAAATAAAGAATTATTTTATATCAACTTATATTTTATTTCTGCCTCCGTTTCTTTTTGCTTGAATTACAAAAATACTGAAATCTTAATTATATAAAATAATTGTACATTTTCGTACTTTTTAAGACTGGTCACACTCTTGGGGCCTAAGTGTATGTTGCAAACTTGGAGTCGGGAAAATTTATTGCATATCTAACGGTGCATCAAATAAATGACTCCCATCAGTGCTCCTTAATACATTATATATAATCCGTGACCGGAGGGATTTACTTTATTCAGCCATGTGAGTATTGATTTTGCCAAAAATTAGTCAGTCAGTGATTGCTTCTGGTGGAATGGGCGAATTGGGGGGTACTTCATTTTGACCTCGCTCGATGTCAGCAGCAATTTTCGTCAATGGAATAGCGGATTCCGTTAGTTTTGCCACTTTTATTACGAATTCGCGTGTGTGTGGAAGACTGGGTGGGAGTGGAAGTGGGTGGGATTGTTTTAATCGCGGCTTAATGCGCGCCATGTCTCGGAATTTACATTCCACGTTGCCTATTTATAGGCGTCGTATACTCAATGAACTTTCAACAGCGGCGCCTGAGGTCAGACTCTTTGTGAGTTGCACTTGAGATCTTTGTTGCTCTGTCTCTCTGGATAAGTAGCTTAAGTTCAGGAAGTCGATATTAAAATACCCTGTTTTTATCCAAATGTATTCTAAATATAGTACGGTTTTTACGTTCTTAACAAGCAGAGAAATCCAGCACAAAGTCTAGACATGGGGGTGTTACAGAAATTACTTGGGTTTTAACATCACTTATAAAGGTGTCTGAAAGCATGCATTTGTTCAGAATAACCACGTTTTATTTTTCACTGCATACTTTTTTTTAAAACCCTACTGATATCTTTGCCTCACCCGAGTTACTACTGAGAAAGAAATATTTTTTAATTTATTTGGGTCGTAAAAAAAACATTACATCTTTCAACAGAAACCGAAAAAAAAATTTTCTAAAACGTGTCTTGAAGTTTTGAGTCGACAGAACTACTTTTAAATTACTTTTACAATTCTACAAACCCATATACCCTACAACTACTTGGTGATACTACAAAATAAAGCTACAACTCTCCCGCTCGCTTTGGATTTAACTTTTTCAGTTGCTCGCCAACTTTGAAAGCAATCGGTCGACTTCGCGTCGTTTGTATTTCGAAAACCCAAGCGGCAAGACTTTTGGTTTATTGTTGATAGTTGGGTTTCTGTGTTTTGGGACTGAAACTTCTTGAGGTGAGATTCACAAGTGGTCGGGCGCCTATTGACCTTTTTTTTGTGCAAATTATGAAATTTTTGCATAATCTTTTGGCACCAAACCATCGCGCTAAGTTCAGTCGAGAGCAAAAAGATAAAATTAAATGAGATCATGATAACGTGAGATGCTATTTATAAGCTTAAACACAAAATAGCAAAGATTCCGAGACCCATAACAAAGCAGAAAAATAATAAATGAAACGAATTGAAAGTGAAACTAATCATTGTGCTCATAATAATATCTATAACAAACTATAATTGGCTACAACAGAGTTGGAGAAATGCGTTACAACAATATCATGAACAATGTTCCAAGGAGCCATTTTTTAAAAACCCATTGATTATTTAAAAATTAAGGTAAATACCAAAGTGGCTGTCAAAATTATCTTATCAGTTGAATTAACCCTGTAGCATAGAGGTATCGTATATGGCTAGTTCATAACATTTATAACATTCATCATATCAGTTTGCTAGCTTATCTGTACTTAAACATAAATAGTTGATTAGTTTGATTACCTTTGAAGTTGTAAACACAAATACATTGTTACAAAAGGGCTTAAAAAATATGTATGTTTAAATACTTTCCAAGTCTTAATGATGTTGAATTAATTTAAGCTTGATTTAAAATATTCTTAAATGTAGTTGGTCAACTTTATTACCACCTTTTTTGGGTAACTGGTCTTAAAATGTATTCTTAATTGACTACCAACTCGCACAGGCTGTCTTTAACGGAATCTTCATTCAGACCACATTGGCTTTATATTCCCAAATGGAAACCAAGTCCTAAGAAAATATATCTAAGGGGCAATTAAGAATGCCTACAAGCCAAATGAAAACTGTGAACTCATGATGTCAGCAGCACACATTGCGTGTCTGCCCCAGAAGATGGTGATGATGATGAAAAGCCACATGAAGAAAACCCCAAAACTAAAACACTTTCTAGGTCAAAAGTTGAAAGGCAAAAGGGAAACATCGCAATAATCACGATGGTCACTGAAAAGCAGAAAAAAAGTGCGATTGCATGAAATGCAATTAATAAAGCCGTGTACAACAAAGTAAAAGCCTACAAAAAGAAAAGAAAAATGAAAATGCCTCACTTTGACTGGCTTGTTGCGTGTTGATAGAGTTAAGTCGGGCCTGATCTGAGGCACCGCTTGTCAATTTCCAAGGGGAGTTCCTATTAACGAAGGAAAAAAACAGCATGCAAAAAATTAATAGTGCTTTTGCTGTTGCAACAGGGAAAACAGCATGATAAGCAAAAAAAATCTATACAAACCCTATATTTTCTCGAAATTGTGTGTTATTTACTATGGGAGTACAAATTTTGCAAATTTAGTTTATTTTTTATAAACTTGATGAACTCATTTTTAAATTTTACGTAAAAGTCCGAAAATAATTATTTTTTTATATTTTTCCTTTTTTTGGACTTACTAAATTCTACTTTTATTTTTTACAAATTTACAAGGCTACCTTATCGATCTGCAGGAAATTAGCATTTCCCCTTAATGAATTATTAAATTAAATTGGCAGGCTAATTCTCTGCAATTACTGGAAGGGGTATATAAAGCACTTATGGGTTTTAATATGTAAATGGGTGCACAAAGGAAGGAATACTTGACCTTATATTGATCATCATAATAATTGAATGGAAAGGAATCATTTAAAATTATATAATAATATTTATATACCTGGTATCTTTTATAATTTTTTTTTAAATAATAAACATTTAATATTCGTGATTCCTGAAAGCCGCACCTTTCACCAGAGCTTAGTTTTCAGGCCTTTTCCCAGGAACACCTCCCATTTGGATTGCAACTTTTTCTTTTCCTTGGCTTCTTGCACTTTAATTCTAAGCTTTGGAGACCGAAAACCTGTTATATTCGCAGCAACTTAATTTTAATACGGCCCGTGCCTTTTGGCTGTGCTCATTTTTCTCCTCAATTTGCAGTGCTAGACTTTTGGTGAACTGGTCGCTTGAATTAAACTTAGACTTGTACTTGGACTTGGACTTGGACAATGAAGCCGCATCCAGTGCGCCCCGTTTTGTTGTTGTTATTGGTGCGGTTGCTGGTTTTGTTGTGATTCGATTTGGTGCCACTTGCCAGTCGATCTGGTTGCTATAGGAAGTTGGAGCTGCAGCTGGAGGGGCAGCGTTACAGTACTCGGAAAATCGGTCAATGGAAACGGGCTTGTAAGCAGGTGCAATCGCTTGGAGAGCCCACAAACTCAGATCCGGAGGCCAGGAGAGATTGGAGCCGCAGGCATGTCGCTTAAGGTGAGTAAATGCTCAAGTATTGACCCATATAATACGTAATTGACTCATTCGCATCGAGTTTGATGGCTCCTAAATGGGAGAAGCCAAATGGACGAAAGGAGTTTTGCGAAAACTACTGAAGTATCTTAGGAAATCTCTATCAAGTAGCCATCGTTTAATTTTTATAGCTCAGCAATATAAAATGTTAGAAAGGCAGAGCTGTTAAGAGACTTACGCTATAAAATTTTTAAATTACATGCAGGCAACTAAAGTTCATCATAAACGTAGTCTTGTTAAGATCCAAATTATTTTATTTCAATTAAAATAATAAGCTTAGAGACAATTCACAAATTCAAAACATATCATATACCCTTAAGTTATTTAATCTAATAGGTCTGATTAGTTTTCCTTGAGTACTTTATCTTTAATATTTGCTATGAAAACATTACCTGTGCCTGGATTCTGTCTGAAGCTTTAAAAGTGCTCCTCACCTGCTACTTGCTGCCTATAAATATCTTTGTCGTCAGCATCGGCAACGTGATTATCACGATGGCATCACCGTCTTCATTGTCATTATGTCATTTCAAAGTGCAGCAGCATTTGCATTGTTTCCCTTGGCAACTTGAGTCACGTCATTTTCATATGAGGGTTTTCACTTGTCTTTGTCTTTCAACAGGTGCTTTAGACCACTTCATCAGTGCCTACTACCTGGCAGAAATACCCATAGACACACACACACACACATGGGCTCAACTTGGGGCACTTAATTCGCTTCATTAGCGCAATGTTGACATTTCCAACGTACTTAGTTTGAAAAAATATTTAATGCATTTCCCTTTCTGCACGAATGGTCATTGGCTGCAACTTGGGTGACCGTCGTTAGTAAATGTTTCTGGGGAGACAGGTATGCGATTTAACCCTTGAACGGTTGCAGGGACTTTTTTGAAGTTTTTTTTTTATTAAAATATATATCTTGAGTAAAGTAAAGAGTTAAATGAGATCCAATTAAAAATAATAGAGTTAATATATATATATATATATATATATATATATTTAAAAAACAATATATAAAATAGGTAAATTGTAGATACTTAGTTAATAACAATAATAATATTCCTATATTAATAATATTAACTTAATATATTAAAAACAAAGAAATTAAGATTCAAATTTGTTTTTAATTAATGCTCATACGACCCGTAACCACCGAAATTCATATAATTACGATGTATTCAAATTTTGTCCATCTGAAAGAAAAAAAATATTTATTTTTACAATTATTATTGTTTATTGAAATACAAGTTTTTAAATGCACATCTCAGGGTTATGGGCTCGTTAAAAAAAAAATGCATTCAATGTGATTCGACATCCGGTATGAAATAACTTTTTTTTGTTCATTACTGCTCTGACCCTAATTGCTGTAAACAGGAAAAGTAATTTCCCCACGTGGCGCCCCAGATGGTGGAGCTATGTGGTGGTGATGTAGAGAGGAGGATAAGCTATAAAGTGGGTCTTTGGCCCCTCAGTGTGGCGGTATTACTGCCCAAATATATCTATATTTTGACAGCTGCTGCTAGGCAAATTGTTAATTGATTTGATTCTGTTTTCGATGCCAATAGAAAGAGACGCCCTCGGATGTGCAACTGCACATGGCAGCAATGAGGGGTGATGAGGTGGCTCTTCTTCGAGTTCTGGACAGCGGTAAAGTCCATGTGGATTGCAAGGATGAGGTGAGTTTACATAAAAATTGATAAAAGGCTTATGATAAGTATTACTTGTACAAAATTGTACAGAAACGTAACAAACATTAAATAAAAAATTAAATGACAAAAGTTACATAAACTTATTTATAGCTTATGCACTTAAGCTATGCGGCTGCATGCAATCGCTAAAGCGTGACACATGCGACTTAAAAATGCTTTCAGTAAAATATTACGAAATTTTTCCCAAAATAATTTTATATTTTAAAGACTGAGCAACGTAAAAATCAGTTAACACGTCGTCGCTGATTTAAGTACGCACCAATTGGCAAATAAGACGAAAAGTGCAGCAAACGAACAGCCGACCAAAACACAAGCAAAATGCTATGGAATTTAACAAAAAATTACGAAGTTGATATACTCTTTAAATCTTAAAAAATTTAATAAACGATTTGAGGCTTTAAATTAAATAAATAAAATAATTCAACAAACAATTTATTCCCTTTATTTAAAACCAGATTACTTTTTAAAAGATTTCGGTAATTATTGAACAGTTTAATTAATTTAATAATTTAATTTAATCAGCTTACTAAACATTTAAGTGTAATCATTGTATTGTAAATTCAGCTATATTTCAAGAAAGATAAATATAATCAAGTGCATAGCTGCAAATTAACAAGTGAATCTTGAACCTGTTAATTCCAAACATTTAAGTTTAAGGTACTTTAGTACCCTCGGCAAGTGTATATAAAAACGAAATTAAATTTCCCTGGCCACTCAGCGAAGCGTGGACTCAAGACCAAAACCAAATCCAAAGGAATGGAGAGGAAGGGAAAGTGGGTTGCGGGGGCAGTGTGCCATCGAGTTGAGTATTATATTATGCCAGCTGGTCTGCAAAAGTCGGCGGCTAGGGCGCTACGTGACTCCCCCATTTGGATTCAGATTCAGATTCAGTCCGAGTGCATCGAGAGTGATTTTGCGATTTGTGGCGCGATTTTCCCCCTGGGATATACAACTATTTTTGTTTTTGCTATTTTTTTCAACATAGTTTTTGTCGAGTCCGAGACACAGACGTGCATGCAAATCCTCACGAAACAATTTGAGCGTTGAGCTGGTGAAACTAATCGCAATTTTCTATTCAAATCAGTTGATGGCCAATTAAACAATTAAAACAATTGGTTTTCATTTATCGCTTTGATTTTAAAATAAACGTAAGCTGTAAATTTGTGATGGCAGTCGAGTGTATCATTTTGTGAGTTAGTGGATTGTAGTGATTGAAACCACATTTAATCGGTTTTAGTTCATCAAACAATTTTGTATTCATCCACAAATTAAAAGTATGCCCATTGTGATTGTTTATTTTGTATTGTGGGGAAATTTAAAATTTAAAAATTAAATACATTTATATTTAGGATAAAAAAGATTATTATAATAATATAAATAAAATAGACCAGAGTATTATTTTATAAGTTTCTGGATTGAAGTGATATAAAACAAATTTAATCAATCAATTACTTCTTTTTTTAAAATGTGTGTACTTTCTTATCTAAAATGTTTTTAAGGGATACATTAAACTTAAACTATTGGATGAATGTGCAATGTACATACATATATATATATTAATTTATATTACTTATATATATTAAATTATTCTTTTTTTCAATCTCATTTTCAGGATGGGACAACTCCACTTATCTTGGCTGCTGCCGGAGGTCACACCTACTGCGTGATGGAGCTGCTCGATCAAGGGGCCGATCCCAATTCGCGTCGTCTCACGGGCACCACGCCCCTTTTCTTTGCCGCCCAGGGCGGTCACCTGGACGTGGTGAAGATCCTGATAAAGGCGGGCGCCAATGTGGACACGCCCTCAGCGGATGGCGGCACGCCCCTTTTTGTGGCCGCCCAGGGCGGTCATGTGAAGATAGTGCGGGAGTTGTTGGACTGCGGGGCGAATGTCAATGCTCATATGAAGGTAAGTTTGCAAGGATAATAATCCTTACCTTACACACACTGATAAAAAAATGGATTTTCTAAAATAAATATAAAGTATATTATAAAAACACAACGCATATTAAATTGCATGATTAATATTAAATTTATAAAATTATACTATTGGATTTAAAATGGATACTATTTATATTTAAGATTTTATTCCGAAAATAGTCATTAAAAATATTTAAAAAATAATGAATCAAAGCGAAAAATGTTAAAATTAAATATGAAATACTTGGACTTAATAAATTTTTGTTTAGTGCTTTTATGGTACATTATCTATAATATGTATATTTTTTTACCCACAGGATCGTGCGACTCCAGTGTTTATCTCCGCCCAGAATGGTCATCGCACAGTTTTGTCGCTGCTCATCCAGGCGGATGCGGAAATCGATATCAAGCGGATAGATGGTGCCACGCCCCTTTGGATAGCTGCCCAGATGGGCCAGGACCACATCTGCAAGGTTCTGCTGCAGAATGGCGCCAATGTGGATACGGTGCGCTGCGATGGCGCCACTCCCCTCTTTAAGGCGGCCCACAAAGGTCACGCGGCCGTCATCACCGTTTTGCTCAAATACCGGCCCAATCTTGGCCAGCTGCCCAATGGGGAATCAGCGCTCCATGCCGCCGCAATGTTTGGCCACATGACCGTCTGCAAACAACTGGTGGCAGCTGGCAGCGATGTCCTGCTCAAAAACCAGGATGGTTTGACGGCCCTGCAGCTGGCACACCAGCAGAAATACACCTCCATCTGTGATTACCTCCAGGAGCGGATCAGGACGATGGTGGCGCGCAGCGCGAAGGCAATGGTCTCGTCCGCGGTGTCCACGTCCACGGTCAAAACGATGTCGGCGTAAGGGGATATGGTCTTTGGGCTTTTGAGAGACCACGCCTCCAAAGTACCTTTATGAACTTGGCCTTTTTGCTTATATCCAGAAAAAAGAGGGGCAAGGGGAGGGAGTGTTTCAATACCCATTACCCCAATTTGTGTAGCCCAGTGTAACACTCAATCCTGCACAAAACAAATAACCACTAGTAAAAACACGTCCAAGCTAAACTTAATGGCCTCCCCCAAAAGGAAACCAAACTATTTATTAGATAAGCCGTATCATTCATATTAAAAACCACTTGGAGCTTGTATTTTGAATTTAACGTAAAAACCATAACAATAATGCTAACTATAACAATTTACTATAAAAAATGTTAACATGGACCCGGGAAGAGAGTGTTATCGCGAATGTCCGCTGTACATAACCCATATATATATAAACTTATATTTAAACTATACCTAAAACTACTTATAGACCTACTGTACCCTAAGCAATTGTTGACAAGTGCTTTAAGTTTAAACGCCTTTTTGTCCTTAAATTAGCAATTAGTTAAACTCGATGGTTTTCCGCTTATTTTCCCTGTAAAGTAGTTACGATAATTAATTAATTTCTTACTTTATTACATTTTAAGTATAGTCCACATTTTTGCAAGTTTAATAAATTGACACACACGATTAATGAAGTGTTTTATTTTGAACGAATATTTAAAGTTGTGGAATTAGGCCAGCTAAAAAATACCTATTTACTATTACAACAATGAACTCAACACATTTTTCCTCAGATCGCACATTACTATGATTGTGGCATTATATTTATCCTTTAGTTAATATTTTATTATTATTATTTTTTTAGACAATTAGTGCTGGTAAGTTTAATAACTTTAATATTTTGTATTACGACCCAAAGGGTTATTCTAACATGGTTCAGAACAAAGACCTATATTTTAGTATCTTGCATGGGCAATGTTTGATCAACTGTTTTTGATATATTACGAGTATAGCGACAAACCATCTGATCAGCTCCAGACTAAGTTTATGTTGCTCAGTCGGCTTACAAACGCATTCGGGTTCAGTTCTAGCTGAAAATGGAGTCTACACGTTTTGACATATTTGTTAGACAATAAGAAATTGGACACATAACCAACTAATTGTTTGCACAAGTGAACTTCTGACGGTTTGAGCTATTCGAGTTCCCAGTTGAAAGGGAAATTTTCAGTGATCTAAAATATTTGGTGAAGTAAAGTGCAAAAATGACAAGTGCAAGTCTTCTATCGCGTTCTCTTCTTACAGAAGGTATTTTTCTTATAAAACAAATTATTTCAGAAGGCTTTTCTGTAATTTCCAAAGATTTAAAAACTATGGGATAAATGGGGAATTTTTAGGGCTTAAAAGTACAGTTCTTCATCAGCATTGTAAATTTAAAAATGTTGTTGTCAGGAACTTTAAAATCTAGAAAAGGAATATTTGGAGCTTGAAGACTTTATAAGCTTAAAAAAAACCCAGAATCCCAGTGTATTTGTTGGTAAAGGTGTTTTTCATTATTTCATACTGTAATGTGTAAAGATTTTGGTTACTTTCCCCATATATAGTACTCAACTGATTAATTGCAGCACCTCGCTCCAAGAATCGCTCGGTGTTGGCCCTGATTGTGGGCATGGTGGTGGGCTACTGCATGTCCCAAATCTTCTCCAGCATTGTGCCGCACGAGAGCCTGTATCCGTATCTCAGTCGACGCCTGAGCCTGCCCAGCAATTTGCAACCGGGGGATAGTGGTATCCAGAGCACCTTGACACCGGAACACAATCCCTTTCAGCACAGTCATGCCGATGACAACACCACAGTAGCCGAGCAGCTGAAGAAGGAGGTACGCATCCTCTGCTGGGTGATGACCAATCCCACCAATCACAAAATGAAAGCCCGTCACGTGAAAAGGACGTGGGGCAAACGCTGCAATATCCTGCTGTTCATGAGTTCTGGCGAGGATGAGGAGCTGCCCACAGTGCGGTTAAATGTGGGCGAAGGCCGTGAGAATCTGTGGGCCAAGGTCAAGGAGGCGTTTAAGTACGTCTACAAGCATCACTACAACGATGCCGACTTCTTTTACAAGGCCGATGACGATACTTATGCGGTCATAGAGAATATGCGGTATATGCTCTATCCGTACAGTCCCGAGACACCCGTACACTTTGGCTTTAAGTTCAAGCCATTCGTGAAACAGGGATACATGTCCGGCGGAGCGGGCTACATACTCAGCAAAGAGGCACTGCGTCGATTTGTCGTCGAGGGCATTCCGAATCCGAAGATGTGTCTGCCGGGCACGGTGGTCAACGAGGACATTGAAATCGGACGCTGCATGGAGCACCTGAATGTTACGGCCGGCGATTCCAGAGATGAGATCGGACGAGGTCGCATGTTTCCATTTGTCCCTGAACATCACTTGATTCCGGCCAAATGGGACAAGAACTTTTGGTACTGGAACTATCTTTACTACAAAACAGATGACGTAAGTTTGATTTTGGCTAAATTGTTTGATCAGAAGTATGTTTTTGGTATGAGAAAGCAAAGTTGGATTTTAATTAAAGAGTCCTTAAAACAATAGAAAATTAAGAACAATTTCTACAATAACAAAAAATTTAAAATAACGAATTTTGGTATTATCCACTTAAAGCTTATAATGTATTAATTATTTGTAAAATTGTTGGCAAATATATAATATATAGTACAATGTTTTGTGATGCATATTCAATTAAATTTACAATGCCATATTGGCCATAACTAATAATAATATATAATTAAGTACTAAATATAATTTTGTTGAATTTGTTGATATATCTTTTATAAATTATTTCTCATCAGGGTCTGGACTGCTGCTCGGATTTGGCCATCTCCTTCCATTATGTGGCCCCAAATCTGATGTATGTGCTGGATTATCTCATCTATCATTTGAAGCCGTATGGATTGATGCGATCTCTGGAAGCTTTGCCTGCCAAACTAAAAGTGGATGAGTTGCTACTCGCTCCCGTAGAACGTCCTTTGGCCAGCAATGAGGACTCCGCGGATGATATGGACAGGATATGGACGACCACAACCGAGAAGCCAAAGGAACCCGATGCCAGGGAAATGGACTCCAAGGAGGTGGAAAAAGAAGAGGCTAAATATGGGGAAAAACTTTCAAAGGAAGCTGAGGAAAAGGACGAAACTAGACAAACTGATGATGACTATGAAAATACGGATGAGAAAAAGGATAAGGGTTCCAGGTCCAAGGAAACTTCGAAAAAGCATTAGAATTGTTTTGAGTTTAGTGTTTATACTGTTGATAAAATCAAATCTTAAAGTCTAGTAAGAAGTTAAGCTTAATATTTTGTAAACATTGTTTTATTTTTTATCTCCTTTTTTATTATATAATTTTTCCAGTGCTTTTATTTTAAAATGGTATATTACTTGTAATCATCATAGTAAAATAGTTTAAAGAATTTTGTAAAGTAGAATAAATAAATATATATAAAAACTATTTTGAGTTCTTTGAAAAGTATACCCTTTATGTTAGATACAAATGAGTTTATTTTATGAAACTTGTAATTTAATTGAACCTTTATAGAATCTTTTAATAGGCATAGTCTGCTGGCACTGCCTTCTCAACATTTTGTGACTGATCTCCTTTGAAGTCCTCCTTCTTGGCTCTGTCCAATTTAACTGGAAGATACTCTACAGGAAGTTTTCGTCCAAAAGGTCTCAATCTATAGATCATATACTCGAAACAGTGCATATAGCGATGTTGAACGTAGTGAAAGGAAACCGCATATTTGGACCAGGCGAATATGCCCTAAAAAAATGAAATGATGTGAGATTTTTAGGTTGTTAGTTTTCAACATGACTACCAACTTCTTGGGTCCTGTAGGCTAGAAATTTCCAGAACCAAAACGTGGGATCATAGTGTAGGTACCTATTTGATCTGGCCTGTGGATCGATGAGATACATTCGCCGGCGACCTTTGGAATCGTAAGAGTTGCCAGCCACCACATTGGCATTTTCGAGGCACTCCTTCAGCCTTCCCCCAGTGGCACCCGAATCCTTTGGCTCACATTTCGATGGATTTGGCAGGGCTATCTCCACAACACGACGCAGTGCAGCACGACTCATCACAGTGCCCGGGGATCCGAAATAGATGGCCATTTCGGGGCTATACGGATAGACCATGTAGCGCAGATTCTCCATCAGCACAAAGGTCTCATCGTCGGCCTCCAGAAACCAGTCGGCATCGTTCAAGTGATGGTCATGGAGGTACTTCAGCGCCCTCTTCGTTTTTCGCCACGTCTCACGGTAATTGACATCGCCGGGCAATCCCACAGATCCCTTGAGACTCGAGTCATTGTGGCTGGTAAAAAAGATTAACTTGTTGCACCTTCTGCCCCAAGTCATCAGCACAGCCTGAGCCTCCACCTTGTGATTCATTTGTTTCGTATAGACATAGCACAAGACTCGCACTTCGTCGGTCAAATCGATGTCGAGTTGATTTGGTCCACTGGTGCGATTCGCATGCGATTTGAAGTCCATTAACGGCCACAGAACAACCTGGGTTATCAGATAGCCAATCCCAATGCCCAGGAGCAGAAAAAGCAATGGACGGAAGCATGATGCTGATGATGAATGCTGTTGAAAGTGCTTATTTCGATCCAGAAAAACGCACTCCTTCCTCTCCATCTTTGATAGAGTTAACTATTAAATCAGTATGAACACAAAACTACGAAAAATGGAACGCTACACCTATTAGTTACGCCTTATTTTTAAATGCTGAATAAGTCTTCTGAGAGGTTAGTAAAATGTCTCTGAAATGTGCTCTCTGCTATGTTTTGTTACACTAATAAAAAAATAAAGTACATTTAATTAAATTTTTGTTAGTTTTTTAAGTTTCAAAAATGTGTTTTATTGCTCATTAAAGACATTTAGAAAAAATAAAGATAAGAAATTTGAGTGACAAATCTGACTCTGCTCATAAAGAATAAACATCATTTCCTAACAGATGTACACGCATATATTATAAATAAAAGTCCATTTTTGGGAAATCCTAAAAAAAAAAACCGTTTCTGCAAATAAACTTTTTATTTGTACATTAGGGTGGTCCAAATTTGTTTTGCAAATTTTCAGTTTCTATTCACAACCGCTTATCGTATGCGTTTCGCTGCATTTATTAAATAATCGGATTCAAAGTATTTCACTCATACGTACTGTTGCCTTTGACCGAAAAATGTGTTCTTACTGACATTATTATTAAGTTTTACAAAAACTTCAAACAAAATATTTTTGTTTTGAATATATTTACTGCACACCACATCTAACGAGTCTTTTTTTTTGTGAACCACCCTAAGTACATTTGTATCATTCTGTGTATGGCGACAATTGTGTAGTTTTAATTCCAAAAAGAAATTTAATTTTTTGGGTAATTCTTACTAGAGATTGTACTAGTTCAAGAACCCTTAACCTTCAACCTTGAACATAATGTTTGTATATAATAATATATAACTTTTTGTCACCTAAACTGATAAGCCAAAGCTTTATAAAAGCTGGCAATGCATTCACAATATCAGTCTGTTAAAATGTTTATTCTCGATTGGACAAATTTACGCCTCTTGGCAATTGGAGTTTTCCTGTTGAGCTGCATACTACATTGTGATGCCTGTGGGGCTCCGTTTAACTGTGTTGCCGAGGAAATTTGTTTAAAAGAGGCTCCTGAAAGGGATTGGTTATTTAATTCAGCTCCTTGCAAAGTTGGTGAAAGCTGTTGTGAAATCTTTGCCTTGGTAAGTACATCATATTCATATTGATTCGCCAAAAAACTAAAAACAATGTTTTTCCAATAAAAAAAATAAAAGCCAGCACATCCCAAAACTGAGGAGCATACACAGCCCGGTGAATATCCCTGGACAGTTGCGCTATTAAGCAATGGCAAATACTTTGGAGGCGGATCCCTAATTTCCCCTGGAGTTGTACTAACAGTGGCTCACTTCCTGAGGTCGATGTCAGCGGCTGATGTTCTGGTCAAAGCTGGTGAATGGGATTTGGCATCCAATTCGGAACGTTTTTCGGCTGAGGAGCGTGGTGTGTCCCAAATTGTGCAACATGAAGATTTTGTGTTGACGACTGGTGCTAATAACATAGCCCTTTTATACCTAAAATCACCGTTTGAGTTGAAGGAGCACATCCAGACCATCTGTTTGCCACCGCAGGGAAAATTCTTCAAGCAAAAACGATGCTACGTGGCCGGATGGGGAAAGCAAACAATTGATGACACCCAGTATTCGCATGTGCAGAAGAAAATCGATTTGCCCATGGTGGGCAGAGTGGAGTGCCAGGATCAGTTGAGGAAAACCGCGCCGGGACCCAACTTTGTGCTGGCCACCAGTCTGATTTGTGCCGGCGGAGAGAAGGACAGGGATGCATGTACTGGCGACGGAGGATCCGCCTTGTTTTGCTCACTGGGCGACTTCGCAGATCGCTACGAGCAGGCCGGCATCGTCAGCTGGGGCGTCGGGTGTGGCATGGAGAATGTTCCGGGAACCTTCACAAATGTGGCTCTTTTCAGAGAATGGATTGACCGGAGTCTGGCCAGCAACGATGTGAAACCGCTAAGGAACTGCGATAATTTCAGTGCAAGAATAGGCAATTAAATAAATAAATAAATTAAAGCCAATGCATATTTGTGGACATTTTTATAAACATTCACAATTGAACATTTCTTTTAATAAACCAATTTGTATGTGCTTTTATATTTCTGTTTTTGAAAGAAGTATCATTCCATGAATGTACCGTTTAATGTATTAAATTTAAAAAAATCTATTTATGAATTGCAATTTTTCACATTTTTCGCATGTAGAGAACAAGAAAACCAAATTTGTATTTCAATTAACAAACATGTCTACGATATCTCAATAAAAAAGAAATTGTAAACATTAAAATCAATAAGCAAACGTTAAGTACCACTTTGTTCAAACAAATATTAGCTGCAATAAGCAGAGAATAAGCGGTTAAAATATAGGACCTTAAAAAGGTTTATACAAATTTGAATTACCCTAATTTAAAAGTACAAATACTTTTTTTGTCAACTTAAGCAAAGCAATTGCTCTGCTGGCAACCATAAGCCCATAATCTAAAGTAATTCACAAAAAGAAAGGTCGCTGATCTGTATATAGACAGCTCTCTTTACACTTAGAAAAAACTTAAAAAAATGTTTAATGTTTAAATCGTCTTAGTCAACACTTAAAACGTTTTATTAAATTAAAAGACATACATATATTTTTTTTAATTCACTGAAATTTTGCCACAAAAATAACAATTGAATTAAATATAAATAATTAAATATGCATAACGGTTTTCACATGTATTTTAGCATACTTAGGCAATGAATAGACCCAAATTAAAGGAAGATTCGATTTTAAAATATGTATTTAAATTTTTAGAATTACCATTTATAAAATGTTTTTGCAATTTGCCCATATACTATTAGACTCTCCCAATCAGACAACAACAAATACACAAGCTGATAAGCAAGGTATATATGCGATGCCGAATTCTATTCACAGTCAGTCATTTATAAATCGTTATTCTTGAGAGCATGATGTCTCGATTCTGGGCCCTAGGAGCCCTCCTTTTTATCTGCATCTCAGCGGCCGACCTCTGTGAGCTTCCAAATCGCTGCATTCCAAAGGGATCTTGCGTAAATATTCTAAAAGGCAGCAGATCGGTAGATGCCTGCTGGGACAATGAAGACTGCTGTGCAGATGGGGTCTGGGTAAGTGGGTAAAATTATTTTAATTAAGTGCATTCTAATGTGTTTAATTTTAAGGATCGACCCCAGCAAGCACTAGATAATCAGCAACCCAATCAAGAACAACATCAGCCCGCCCCAAAAGGTGTTGAAATATTTCCAGCCAATTCAGATCCGCTCGCAGATCGATCAGAACTTGTATTGATTCCTTCAGGCCCTCAACCCAACGTAATGAACCCGATTCAAGTTCCACCAAAGCATCAACCCAATGTAAGGAACCCTATTCAAATTCCACCAAAGAATCAACACAATCAACCCGACGCAAGGTACCCGTTTCGAGTCCAACAAATCTACCGGATTTCCGATCCACCAAAAAATCAATCACATGTAATCTACCCGATTCCGGTTCCACAAAATAATCAACCCGTTCCAGAGCCACCAAACTACCAACCCGCTCACCAAGATAAAAATTGCGGTTTAATCAATCGGAATCCACTAATTGCGAGTTCACCAGTGCCTGGAAGTCATCCTTTTGCTGGTCAATATCCCTGGACTGTTGCTCTTTTCCAAAACGGTGAATATTTTGGTGGCGGATCCCTAGTTGCCCCTGCAGTCGTCCTGACCGTAGCTCACCTTGTGATGAATATGAACCAAACGGATATTGTGGCCAGGGCTGGCGACTTTGACTTTTTACTGCGAAGCCATCAACTTCCGCCGGATGAGCGTTATGTGGTCAGGATTCAGGTGCACAACAACTTTCGAGCGCATAGTGGCGCCAATGACCTGGCACTTTTATATCTCAAATCGCCATTCACCATGAGATCTCACATTCGTCCCATTTGTCTACCTCAGCAGGATGAGACCTTCGATCAAAAGCGTTGCGTGGTCGCCGGATGGGGAAAGCGATCGGGTGGGGATTTACCCTTTGCAGATGTACAAAACAAAATTAATCTGCCCGTTTTAGCCAAATTGGACTGTCAGGACCTGTTGAGGCAAGAGATGGGTCCAGACTTCCAGCTGCATGAGAGCATCATTTGTGCCGGCGGTGATATGAACCAGGATGGCACCTTTGTCAATGCCGGATCTCCGTTGTTCTGTCCACTGGTGACCCAGCCGGATCGCTACGTCCAGGCAGGCATCTTCAGCTGGAGGGTGGGCCAACAAATCGTGGTCTCAGCCTTCACAAATGTGGCGATGCTGAGAGACTGGATTGGGGAGCAACTGCAGAAGAGTGCTGGCGGAAACCCCCACGACTTCAACGAAAGGTCCCTTTTTAAAAGTATAATATCAGCTTAAAAGTAATAGAACTCTTTAACATGATATTTTAATAAATTGTCAAACATTTAATTGAAAAAGATCGCATTTTTCATAGATCAGCTCGGCCCATAAGAATATATTTGTTCTTGGTTTTTGTATTTCTTGGGATAGGTATTTTGCTCGCTACAAATTTTATTTATGATTAATAAATGCCTTTAGTTGAAAAGATTCATAGATCAGCTTAAATTTAAGTGGTCGTATAAAATACATTTTTATGTCATTTAGTTGGAAATGTTGAATCACGTCTTTTAAAAACATTCTGCTATTAAATTAGTTTAATATTCAAAAAGTTTGAGTATCTCTATGGTACAGTTTGATATTTCTGTGTCAACAAGTCTTATCAAAATAACTTATCGAAACAAACCTTGAACTGGCACATACCCATTCAAATAATGCAGACGACAGTATCTCGCCTTGTGACATCCCAAGTTTCAAGGGTTAGTGGACCACGAAAAACATACGTAATATCTGTCAAACATATATAAAATCTATGTTATAATTTTCACCTGAGAATATTCCGAAAATTGCCCATCTCCAAAATTGTAAATGTAGTTTTGTAGTTGCTTGTACATAGTATAAAATGTTTTTGTTATTCTTATCAACGGACCCTAACACAAACACATTACACATACGAAACGTTTTCGAAATAACATATTTATATATTGGTTCCGAGAAAGTAGAGTACAAAAGTGATAAGCTTGAAGCAATTGTTCTTTTCGCTGTATATAAGCAATCGGTACTCTCTCACTGTCAGTCTTACCGGATTTGTATTCGCGATTAAACAATGGCACGGAGCTGGGCAATAGGAGCTCTTCTTTTGATCTGGATTTCTGCTGCCGACCTCTGTCCATACACATGTGTTACTAAGGAATATTGTTTTTATCCACAACAAGTCCATGTTAGAGAATATAGGTGTCGGGACCAACAAGTTTGCTGTGCAAATAGTAAAGATGTAAGTGTCATTAAACCCTATTAATATATTTGAAATTGCATCTAATTTTAATTTGTTTGGATTTTAGTTTTCGCCTAGTATCTCCACTACCCAAGACCTACAGGATTTTAGTGGAGTTCGGGCCAATGTAAGTGCATTACCTATTAATGAATAAATTAATTAATTGTTATGAATTTATTTGAAAATGCAACTACTTTAGATTTATTTTTAAATTTTAGAAATGGGCTGCCCAAGGATATTCTAGTTAATTTATTTGAAATGCATTTTATTTTCATTTATTTTTAAATTTTAGCCTTTTCCTGCCCAAGGAAATATCCACTCACCAAGTCAAGACTTTGGTTCAGGTTCTGTCAATGTAAGTGCATTAAACCTTGTTTATTTATTTGAAAATGTAATTAATTTCGATTTATTTTAAATTTTAGCCTTCGCATAGTTCCTATTCTGCCCAAGGAAATAACCGCCAAACTGAAACCTATCCCGAGAAACCGAACCAATCCTTAAGTGAAGGTTATGTCCCAGGAAATGTGCTTCAACCCAACACCTATTCTGGCACTGTAAACCAAGAATTCACTGGAAAACAATATTTGAGCGGGGGTTATGGCCAAGGGAATATGCCCCAAACAAACTCCTATGTTTCCGCATCAAACCAAGAATTCACTGGAGGCCGAGGAAATTTTTCCCAAGATGAAAACCGTAATACCGCATCACAACAAGATTTAAGTGGAGGTTATGCCCCAGGAAAACAGGACCTCGGTGCATCGAAAGCTCCTGTGCCAAACGATCGATTAGATGAAATTTGCGGTCTGAGTAATCGGCGAGGGTTAGACGAGAAAAAACAAGTGGGTCCTGGGCAATCAACGCCCGGTCAATATCCCTGGGTGGTGGCACTCTTCAACAAGGGCAGTTATTTTGGAGGCGGTTCTCTGATTAGTCCTCGAGTTGTTCTAACTGCAGCTCACCAAATATTTATGGCTAAAATGACCTTGACTTACATTAAGGTAAGAGCTGGCGATTGGGACTTGTCATCGACATCGGAAGCGTTCCAGCATGAAGAGCGCTGGGTCACCGATGTCGTGTACCCTGATAATTATACATTCCAAAATGGCAGCAACAACATTGCCCTGCTATTCCTCGACACTCCGATCAAATTAAAGCCCAACATCAGGACAATTTGTTTGCCTCAGCAGGACAAGACATTCGACCAAAGAAACTGCATAGTTGCCGGCTGGGGAAAGAGTTCGTATGAAAGTGCACAATACGCGAGTATACAAAAGAAGTTGGAGTTGAGCATTGAACCCAGAGAAACATGCCAGGACCTGTTGAGACGAACCCAATTGGGCGCCGCCTATGAGGTGCCTGATAGTACCATTTGTGCCGGCGGACAGTTGAACAAGGATGCCTGCTCTGGAGATGGTGGATTCCCCTTGTTCTGTCCCATGGAAGGCTACCCCCACCGCTACGAGCAGGCTGGCATCGTCAGCTATGGCATCGAGTGTGGCCGGGAAAACGTTCCGGGAGTCTACACAAACGTGGCCAAGTTCAGGGATTGGATCGATGAGAAGTTGGCAGGCGGCACATTCGTTTTGTAAAGGCACAAAGATATCGATTTTAAATCAGCAACTTTTAAATAAAGAATGTGTTCAGCTGAAATAAACATATTTTCAAATACATACATTATTTATTTTAACGAATTAACTATTTTTAGCATAGGGGCCAATTTTGAGCTTTATTATTCATGAGTTCATGAAATTTTTACCGGATTCTTTAGCACAAGAGTTAACGATTTCTGTTTTTTTTATCCAATAGCCTGATTTGTGACTTTTTATTCAGATAGTGTATAAGATAGGATTATTTCTTGACTGGAAGAAGCGTAGATAAATGACCTAATTTACTGATTGGACTAATCCACATTTAGACCAAGTGTTCATTATGCCGGAAGATTTTATTCATCTCAAATCAGGACATTTAAAAACAAAAGTTAAAGGGCGGAGTCATGTGTTCAAAAATCATACTTTTTCCATAGCGTCAAATTCCCAGAATAGAGCTCGAAAAACCAAAAGTCAAAAAGGTCAAGACGCTTATCACACTTAGTGGGTTTTTTATAGCACAACAAAATAGAGCATACAAAAATCAATCATATCCCATCTTATAAGTTGAGGAATTTGAAATAGCTTCTATTTTATGGCTATGTATTTTAAACTGAATCATTTATAATAATGCAATTATAAATGTATATATGTGCATATGTATATTCGTTGTGCTTGTGAACTGATAACGATGGCGGAGAATTTTTGTTCTGAGCTTGTAAAGACTTCTCAGAATATACTTAAATCATACTTTGAATTTGCTGGCTTGATTTATTGTACTGATTTGTTTTTAGTCTTCAGTCAAACAATGTCGCGAAGAGTTATTACTTTCAGCTGCCTTTTGTGGGTGTTGACTGAGGCGGGAGCACCTTGTGGCCTCCGAATGGACATGAATTGTGTACCCCAAGGCCTTTGTAGAAATGATCCCATTTTCCATTCGGCCTGCCAGCACTCAGAAACATGCTGTCACCCTTCTGAGGTGGTGAGTACATAGTATATATAGTGTTCAATTGCCTTAAAGTACTTGTATTACAATTTCTAGTTGCCCATTGGAGCACCATTAATGTGTGGTCGGAGTAATCCTCGTGGACTGGAGTTAGGAACACTGGTTGCTGTCGATCAGGCAAAGCCCAACGAATTCCCTTGGGTTGTGGCTCTGATGAAACTAAAAAACATTTTCTTTGGTGCTGGCACTCTGGTCACCGAAAATGTGGTAGTTACTGCTGCCCATCTGATGCTGAATCGGTCTATAAGCGATTTTATAGTCGTTGGAGGTGCCTGGGACTTGAATGAATTGTTCAAGAACTCCGTGGTAACCCGATCCCCGGCCAGGGTTATTCCGCATCCAGGTTTTAAAATGCTCACCGGGGCCAATAACATAGCCCTTATCATCCTGGCCGTTTCGTTCGACCTTAAACCCCAAATCAGCCCAATTTGCTGGGCCTCGCCGGGAACATCCTTCGTGGGAGAACGCTGTCTGGTTGTCGGCTGGGGCAAACTAAATTCTTTAGCTAGAAACATTTCGAATCGGCAGAAGAAAATCGATTTACCCATTGTGAGCAGAGAAATGTGTGAGATTCAATTGAAAAGGACACTGGGACGGAGTTTCGAGCTCGAACCCACCATGCTGTGCGCCGGTGGAGAACGCGGACGAGATGCCTGCAAGGGAGACGGGGGATCGCCCCTAATGTGCCCCATCCCCGGATATCCTTCGCTCTACGAATTCGTCGGTATTGTCAACAGCGGCGTGTCCTGCGGAGAGGAGGAAGTGCCCGGCCTCTACACGAGCATCACCCAAATGAAGTTCTGGATTGATCAACAACTGGATGACGAGCTCAACAAGCCCTACAAGACATTCCCCATATACAATATTGACTATGATTCTTACTGAAATAAATTAAATTAAAGGGGAATTCGATTTGTAATCTCTTTTGGAGAATCCAAATTTTATACATACTCATTTAACTTGATAAGAAACCACCTTTTTACATTTATTTTAACGGCTTTTTTGTGCTTGACATATTTTTAACATATTTAACATATATTTTATATAATTTATAATTAACAATATATAATACTCAACCTGAGGAGCTGTGTCTAATAATGCCAAAGTTTTCATACAAGATATTTAAAAATATGAATTCTAGGGGGTTATTGCGGTTGCTGATCCTATCAACCTTTTTCTGGCTGTTAGTACTCGAGTTGTTGATATTCTTCAACAGCACTACCTTCAGTGATTTGAAAGAGTTTATTTTCAAGCCATATAAGGAGACGATAAAAGAGTATGAGGTTGGCCTAAGAAGTCAGCATTGGGATGATGATCGGATAGCGAGAACTCTTCAGGAGAAGGTGCGTGTGCATTGCCTGGTTTATTTGGACCCTTCGGACTACAAGTTTGGTCTTATTAAGGCTGGACATGCAAATAAAACTTGGGGTCGTCGCTGTACTCATCTGACCATTATCGACCAAAGGGAGTTCTCATTGCTGGAGGCTTACCACAGTATTTATAAGAAGTTCCACAATGAGTTGGACTGGCTGCTGGTGGTTTACTTGGATTCATATGTGATCATGGAGAATTTGCGCCACATGCTGGCCCACTATCGTCCAACCGAGGAGATCTACTTCAGCGCCCATCATGCCTTCTATATCTACGCCCATGTGGGCAGGGTACCCAGCACCGATTACATCTTCAGTAGGGAGGCTTTGGAGCAGTTGGCCACCAGAAATTGCCTCCGAAATGAGGTTTTTCTCAGGGAGTGCTTGAAACGAATGAAAAGGGGTCCCAGCGATGCCCTCCAGCCATTTAATGTCCCGGATGAGGTGATCCCCTTTAGTTTGCGCAATGAATTCTGGCTCTGGCCCTGCGCCTTCCGAGCTGTGTACCAAAACCAGGTGAGTTTGCTGGCCATCTTAATAACAAGCTACAACACCTGACATAAAATTTAGATAATTTCATTGGACAGCATCAGTAGAGAAAATATTTACGTAATTTTTTTACCCATATTCCATATATAGTAATTATTATGCTACTTTGGTCCAAATTCGCCAGACTCAATGATTTTATTCCAAATTATATAAATAAACATATTAATTTATGGCAATATGGCAAATTTAAAATGAACCAATAAGAAAAAAATTTTAGCATAAGTTATTTATAAGAAATATTATAATAAAATAAATCAACAGTCATTATTTTTCAAGTAAATGTACTATTGTAAATGAAGAATTGCATTGTAAGGCTTCTAAACCATTCTAAGTTTTTTCTTGTAAATAATTTTTTGACTTTAAATCGTTTAAATAATTTTATAAAGTAAATAGACGTAAGCTCATAGTGTAAAATTGCTACTATAACAGAACTTTAAATTCTTATTTGATAAATACTTATTCAATTTTTAAACTTTAAATTTAAAATTAATTGTTATTAATTTAATTGTTAGAGCTGGGAGAGTTGTTTTGGGGGAGTCGTACTTTTCCCGTATTGCCGTTCCATATCGATGCACACCCTGGAGTTTGTGTTCTACCACCTGCGACCCTATGGCCACGTAAATTCCCTGCCGGAATTGAAGTCCTCCAGTTTTCCAACAACAATAGCATCTAGGCCATTGAACGATCACGTGGCCAGGTATTTGTATCGGTCGGTAAGGATAATCTGCTTGATATTGACCTGGCCAAAGAATTACATGAGTGCCGTGAAGGCAATTAGCGAAACGTGGGGTCGCCACTGCAATCGGGTGGTATATTATGGCAGTTCTTCCGAAACCATTTTACCAGGCATTGAAATTGTGGGTCTGAACATTAGTGATGTGCGAAGTAATTTGTGGGGCAAGACAAAGGCTGCATTTCGACATGCCTTTATGCATTATGGTCACGAGGCGGACTGGTTCTACAAAGCTGATGACGATACCTATGCTTTAATGGAGAATATGCGCTATATGCTTCAACCACACTCACCAAAATATCCGATTTATTTTGGATCCACCTTCCAGTTGTCGTCCAGCATTTACATGTCCGGAGGAGCTGGCTATGTGCTCAGCAAAATGGCCGTAAAGAAATTGGTTAAGGGGGAAAGAAGTCATTGCCAGCCAGGCGACAGAGGAACTGAAGACTGGGTGATGGGCCAATGCCTACGAAAATTGAGTGTTAAGGCCTACGATTCCAGAGACGTTTATGGACGACATCGGTTCTTCTCGCTGACCATGGAACACTTTCTCATACCTGATCATGATGAAGACAACTTTTGGCTGCAGAGATATCTTCTTCACCCAGCTGGAACGGTATGAGAAACACTAGCTTATTTTTATTTATTAATGTATAGGCACTTTAAACTTGGCTTTATTTACAGGGAATTCAATGCTGTTCAACTTATGCGATATCAACCCACTATGTGTCACCCTTCGAAATGCACTTTCTGGAAACGATTTTGTATAAAGCACGACCATATGGTCTCATTGCTGGGCATCCTCCGTCAAGAACCCCAAGAAAAAAGGGATTAAGGCAACAGCAGTTTAGGTTATGATACTAGTTTAATTTAATTTTAACATGTAATTAATTGTAACTTGTAAATAATTAAAATGGCATTTATACTTATAACTAATAATTTTTACATGGAATCTTAGCCTATTTTGATTATATAACAATAATATTTATTAAATTAAAAAGTAACAAGAAGGAAAGCAAACTTCGGCAAGCCGAAGTTCATATACCCTTGCAGCTATTGCATTAATTAAATACTTTTGAAAACATTTAAATTATGATTTACTTGAGTATGTGCTAAAAAAAAACATTGAAACTATGATTATTTGCAGCTCAATTATTAGATAGTTATTTTATATATTTTTATTATTTCTATGGGAGCTATATGCTATAGACGTCCGATTTTGATAAAATTTATACCATAATTCTGAAATAATTAAACATTGCTATATGTCGAAGAACTAAACAAAAAATTAAAAAACAGAAAAGTTATAATTTTTTTCATTTATTTTTCCGATTGTTCCTATGGGAGCTATATGCTATAGTCGTCCGATTTTGATGAAATTGAAACCGTAATTCTGAAATATTAAACCATTACTATATCTCGAAGAACTAAACAAAAAATTAAAAAACAGCAAAGTTATAATTTTTTTTCATTTATTTTTTCCGATTGTTCCTATGGGAGCTATATGCTATAGTCGTCCGATTTTGATGAAATTTAAACCGTAAATCGGAAATATTTTACCATTACTATATGTCGAAGAACTAAACAAAAAATTAAAAAACAGCAAAGTTATAATTTTTTTTCATTTATTTTTCCGATTGTTCCTATGGGAGCTATATGCTATAGTCGTCCGATCCGCCTCGTTCCGACTTATATACTACCTGCAATAGAAAGACAACTTTTGGGAAAGTTTCATGCAGATAGCTTTAAAACTGAGAGACTAGTTTGCATATAAACGGACGGACAGACGGACAGACGGACAGACGGACAGACGGACATGGCTAGATCGACTCTCCTAGTGATGCTGATCAAGAATATATATACTTTATAGGGTCGGAAACGTCTCCTTCACTGCGTTGCAAACTTCTGACTGAAATTATAATACCCTCTGCAAGGGTATAAAAATAAGTAAACTAACATATTAAAAACTAAATTTAATTAACAACTAAATTAATTAAATAAATGAGAACCATATAATATGTACAACTCAGTTTTTTAATTAAAGGAGTAGTTTTAGATAATTTTTGATATCTTGGTCTTACTCTTTGGCATTGTCTGCTGCAGTCAATATAAAACTAAATTACTCTTTGTTAGAGGGATAAGTTTTGGATTATGGCTTTTGGTTCTGTGACATTTTTTTCTACCACAATATTGTTGACTGCAATTTGTTTGGTCTCAATATTGCTATATGTGGACTTCCTTGCCGGCAAATGATCCTGGATTCTGTATATGCCGAAAGCTCTTAGCTTATAGATAACATACTCCAAAACGTAAAACTCCTTGGCATTGTTGTAGTGAAACGAGATGGCCGAGTTTGAGCAGCAGTCACTGGTGATCTATCAACAATAAGCAGAATTTATATCTTGTAACTCTGAAAAAAAGAGATATTTTCCTTACATTTGAGGTCGTATAGTAGAGCAGTGGTCGGTACCATTTGGGAGCGTCTGGATACCAGTGTAGCGGTGAGAAGGGTATAAAGCGGTTCAATCCCTGTTCGTCCCTGGAATCTCCACCTACCACGCCAACACCCCGCAGACATCGTCCTAGTTCAATATCCTCATAGCCATATCCGCGATTGCTGCAGATGCTGCTGTTGACAAATCCCTCGTTTATGAGTTGGTGCAGGGCCATTTTGCTCAGAACATAGCCCGCTCCTCCAGACATGTATTCCTAAAACATGAAGAACATTTTAAGGTTCATATTAGTAAACTATATAACCCAATATAACACATAGAAATTTAATTGCATTTGGATTTTGCTTTATGCTTATAAGTAGGCGCCAATAAATAGAATGCAACAAGTGAAGCCCACTTTGCGGCGAGAAAATAAATCGTCTTTAGTCAAGATATATGCTTGACCATTTCGTTTCACATTTTGTAAGTTAGAAACTAATAATAAAAGCTTTAACTGCATAAATATAAATAAATAATCTAGTTTTTAAGTTTTGTATAACATTTTTTTTTATGATTAAATAAATTAAATTATTTAATTGTAATAACATTTGAATATACCTCTTTTACATTGCTGCGAAACTTATTTCCAAAATAAACTGGGCTGCTTGGACTGTAGGCATATAAAAAGGCCCGTAGGTTTTCCATTATCACGTAGCTGAAATTTAAGCAGAGCAGAAAAATTATAGTGACAAACATTTCTTATGATTTTTAAATTCTAAAAGATTTAATAATTATATAATTAAAACAACGTAATTTGTTAATATTTCATACTATAGTGTATAGTTCGCTTAAGCTTAAAGTATGATTTGAAAATGAATGGAATTTTGACAGTTAAACAATTTTTTTTTTAATTTGCCATGGTAGCAAGATGTATCTTTAAGTGTAAGCTTTAAAGATAATTTTTGTAATATATTTTATTATTATTTTAAATCGCACTTACGTGTCATCGTCTGCCTTCAGAAACCAGTCGTAATTCCGAAAATGATGATTGTAGACATACTGCAGCGATGCCCGTGTCTTGGGCCATAGGTTTGAGTAGCCCTCCCTCACTTTGAGGACCACGGTTCCCAGTTCCTTATCCGCCTTGCTGCTCATGAAGATCAGCTTGTTGCAACGAGTGCCCCAGGTTCTCTGGATGTGAATAGCTTTGCTGTGGTGGGTTTTGGGGCTGGTTAGGACCATGCAAAGGACCCGTGTCTCGTTGAAAAGATTGGAGGCCAGGACATTGGGTGATGAAGATGTTGTGGTGGTCGTCGTATAGGTAGAAGTGGAAGTTGAGGTGGTGGAAGGAGCCGTGGAATAAGGACTAATCCGACGACTGGTTGGGAAAGGGCTGCTTTTAACCCTCACCAGATCCTTGTGATTTCGCCAGTGGGATCTTCGCATCAACTCGGACAATAGAATGCCCCAGGCCACGCCGATCAGTACCATTAAAAACAGCTCCAAACGCTTACGATGCGGCCGTAGTCCAATCATTTCGATACTTTTACTTATAAAAATACAACCAAAATGGTTATAAGTTTAAATAGTTTTGTTAACCAAGTTTCACAATATCAATAGCATACCATTTTTAAATTTTAAAAAATAAAATATATTTTTCGGTTGAATGTACAATTTGAACTGTTATTTTCACTGCTTAAAAAACACTTGCTACACTATTATGACTTTTTAAAATTTTTGTTATTATATACTTATATAATAAGTAATTCAATAATAAAACTGATCGAAATAATATTTAGATTTTGTATTATTTGCTTTGCTTAGTTATTCACAATATTAAAATAATTAACAACCTTTTTTCCTTTTGACTGTCATAACCTTCAAACATATATTAAGTGATACATAACTATGTGTTAAAATATTTAACGTTTGGCTTGTTGTCATGGGATAGTCTTTTTCATAGCTAATGTATTGATATATGTATGGAGCTGATTTTGTTTTGATTTTTTCGTCAGCGGTTTTTCTCTTTTGTTTTCTTTGAGCCGCGTTTGTTTACTTTTTTATGCAAATCTTGTGTCGTCAGGCGGCAAAGTGCTGTTGTCGCCGTATAGGCAGTCGCTTTGGATGTTGTTGTTGATGTCGAATCACCGCCGAATTAACACATTCTTGGGATAGTGACGCAGAGGCGAAAGCCTGTAAAGATGCGGTCGACCTTCGGTTAAAAAAGCACACAGGTGTACTATATGTTGCGGTGGCTATGCCACAATTTGCTTAAGTTCAATTCGATACGCAATCGCTGAATCGCAAATGGCAATTGCCTGGCTCTGCTTGATGTTTTTTTTTTTCGAGGTGTTTCAATTTCATTTGGAAACGTTTCGAATCGCTGCCTCCAATTATGTGACTGTCTTTTTAGTTGTTCAACTCCTCGATCGTTTCTCACTTCTTTTACACCAGCGCGCACTGGCGCAGAATTTCAATCACTTGCGCTCATCGGTAAAGGCGATAAAAATAAAAATAAACACTGCTCGAACGCGACTTGCAGCTCAAAACAAAAACAAAGTGGAAAAAATAAACAATGGGCCAAGAGAAGCTTGAAAATAATATAAGCAGAAAAACAACGTCTTCGCGCTTTGCCGGCAGTTGACAGACTCGACTTAAATGGGCGCGTCGAAAATGTTGCTGGAGAAATACCTTAACGCTTGTTCAGCCACAATGTTGCCAGATATTTAACGGTAATTTCATCTAAGCCTTTTGATTTAAAAAATCGCATAAGTAATAAATATATTTCTTATAAATAAAGCATATGCACTGCAAACCGGTTTTACCCAGGCATTTTATAAAAATTTAAAATTGTGACACATTGAAAAGACACAAAAATAATCAAATTTATATTGAGGTCTTCCATCTAAGCTTCTTATTCAACATATCTAATTGTAAATAAAATAATTTCTCACAAATAAAATATATAATTTTTATGTACACATATGCACTGCAAACAGGTTTTACCCAGGCAATTTTTGAAAAATGTAAATTATGACACCTTGATAAGACACAAAAATAATCGTCTCTATATTGGGTAATAACATCTGAGACTTTTATTCAAAAGCTTAAATCTAAAATAAATACATTTCTTATAAAACATGTTTAGGCATTTTTTGATAACAATTGTTATTAATTATGTCACATTAATAATAAATAATTCATAAATAGTAAATGGTATTACCTCATGTAAGTTTGTTTTTTAGCTATAAATTAAAATCATTAGGAACTATAATAAATATTTGATAAACTGATGGAATTTTTAAAACTGTAAATGCTTGAGAAGTGAAACCAAAATTGTTTAATGCATTTAACTCTTTTGGTAATAAACTATAATACTTTTTTAATATTTATTTTGACTTTTGACTTCCAAACCGCTATATGTTTGTGGTCTCTTGGTTATGGATTTAATTTTTTCGTTTATAGATAATAAGCCCCCTTAGATCCGTGTGCCATAGCATGCTTTGACCTTTCATATTTAGCTGCAAACGATTAAGAAAAGTCGTTAAGGCATTTATGTTGCCTCCTTAAAAGGCTGTAACATATGGCCACTCGCACCATAATTACTTAACTTATTCTGCAATACAATACAGGCTTTTTACCTTTTTTTTTAAATCGTAAAAATGCCAGTGTAAAGCTTTTCCAAAGCTTTACCTTAACTATATTGCCCCGAAAATAGGCAACACATCCAATGTTTTGTATTTATTAATTAGAAAACTAGAAGTAGATGAAGCACAATGAAGGAATATACAAGGAGTGCGTAGCAGAGGAGCAAAACTCAGGCGTAGGGACCGCCGGAGGAGTCGAGTCCTCGGGGGGCATTGGCGTAGCTGTCCTCGGCGAAGGTATTGGTCACTCCGGAGCCGGAAATGGATCCTTCGGAGGAGGAGGACCTAGACCCACTGCCCGAAACAGATCCCGATCTTAGCTCAGCATCCAGGATAGCTGATCCCTCGGATTTGGAGCGCTCGTCGCGGGCCACGAATGCAGTGGGTTGGGCCACTTGAGCCACCACTGTTTTGAGGGCATAGGGCACTCGGTTGACCACCGCATTGAAGCCATGCACATCATCCGCCGTGTAGGTCACGGTCCTCTTGTAGCCATCGGGATCGATGAGACTGTAGAAACCCCTGACCACATAACCATCGCGCGTTTCGCTATGCTCCTTGATGTCCCCAGTGCTCTCGTCGTTCACGGCATAGTTGAAACTATAGCTGGCTGGGGGAAAGACCTCCGGTTCCTGATGCTGACGCTGCACCAATGGGACCACCACCGAAGAATCCTGTGGCACTGCAGATGGTGCAGCCACCACCTCCGAATTCTGCTCTTGACGAAGGATGGGCAGTGGCGAGGGCAGCAGTATAGAGGCAGCATTGGCAGCACTCGCAGCACTTTGTAGCAAATTCGAGGCCTGAACACTGGCCGTTCGACTGCCGCCGGCTGCAAACTGATTCCTGGTGGGCGCCATATAGTCATAGCCATCGGGAGTGGCCTCCGAATTCAGGGCATTGTTGCTGGGCGTGTGGTAGTCGCTGAGGAAATCCTCACCCGAACTGGAACCACTGTGTTCCAGCGAATTGACCGCCTTGGCCGACTTCTCGTTGTAGTTGTATTCCGCTTGGCCAGC
This sequence comes from Drosophila gunungcola, assembly GCF_025200985.1. NCBI lineage: Eukaryota > Metazoa > Arthropoda > Insecta > Diptera > Drosophilidae > Drosophila > Drosophila gunungcola. The sequence goes on from NW_026453197.1 coordinate 17,389,967, forward strand.
TGCGAAAAGGGCCAGCGACAGCAGGGCAAAGAACTGAAAATGTACATAAATTTATAGTAATTTAAATTAAATTTGTAATTAAAAAAAAATAATTTTTCATACAGGAAACCTTTGCATTTGATATTTCTGAAAAAAATATTTTGCAGTAATTTTGAATTTCAAGAAAAAGTCTTTCTTTGTATATTTATTCTAAAACGTTTCTTTAGAATTAGCTAAATGATTTAAGCTTGTGTCCTTTAAATTTAAAGTATTCTTAAAAGCTTATAGTTGTTTTGAATAGATTTTCAATTAATACTATTTTCTATTAAGAAACAGTGGTTTTAAATAAATATATCCTTTAAATCCTAATTGAGGATCACAACTCACCTTAGCTGCCATCTCAAATCGTTTGGATCTTCCTTCCGTGTGTCTGCCTCCACAAATTGTCAGTTAACTGATGTCATAATTGAAGCAACTCGGAGTTTTTATACTAAATCATACCAATTGCAGTTTATTACTCAATGTGAGACGTTATACAATGTCATGCGCCCCAATTGATCGATTTACCATTGTCCAAAAGGCTGTACAATGTATTGGTAACACTTTCATTTTTATTTGGTGACCATTTTTATGCTGCGTAAGCGTACACGATATTGAAAGATGATACAGCTACGAGTATGGGTGATAAAACAAAAATAAGAACTAGAGCAAATATTGGCAATAAAAATACTTATAAAGATATAATTTTTGGTTACATAAATTAATTAGTTTTGGGATCCTAACCATTTTAATTTCTTAAAGGGCACTAGATAACTAACCACTACACCCAAAAAAGACAACTGAAAGGCTAGTTTTAAAAAGTGTGTCTTGAAAATAAACTACAGATAGTATTAAAGTATAAGTATTAATACAATAATTAAAAATATTAGAACAAGAGTCTAAAACTGTGGTCTAAGACATTAAAATTTTTGCAATGGAACATTAAGATTATAATTTCTGAACTAACTTAATTAAGAATCGCACATTTTTCCAATGGGCATCTCTAATCTCCCACCGAATCGGCGATGTTTGATAGCTTTGATAAGAAAACAAAGCAAACCGGTTGCTGACCAACTGAGTTTTGGCTGATTGCCGTCTGGTCAAAACAAAACGGCCAGTTTGGTGGGCAATCGGGAGTCGAACGTCGCGGAGAACACAACGCTGGCGCAGAAGAATAATGACGGCCAAGATTAAATTGCGATCTCAGTTGCACTTGCTGACGGGTTTCATGGCGGGCTTTGTATTGGCCTTCGTGCTGCTCCTGTTTGTCTATGATGTGAATAGAGTGACGCCCTGCTGGAGCAGTGCCTCCACCATGTCCACAGCCACGGCCAGGATTCAGGATATTCCACCTGCCCGAATACTTTGCATGGTGCTCACCTGTCCGGAAAATGTGGAGAACTTGGCTCGCGCGGTTCACAATACTTGGGGTCAGCGATGCAGTCACCTGATTTTCGCCAGCAGTGAGGATTATGAGCCACTGGGCGTGGTCCAAGTAGTGGAGCCAGGAGGCGGTGGCTACGAGGATCTGTGGAACAAAACTCGGGAGGGTTTTCGCCACGTTTGGGAACACTTTGGTCGCGACTACGACTGGTTTCTCAAGGCGGACGACGATACGTATGTTATATAAGCAGAGATTTTCCCCGAAATCTATCCTATCTTTATGTGGGTTTTCCCAGTTATGTGGTCATGGAGAATCTGCAGCACCTGCTTAGCGGTTTCGATACGGATACGCCCGTCTACTTTGGATACAAGATGTCACGTTATAATGTGGTGAGTGATAAACGTTTAACATATCTTTCATTAATTTCCGCCTTTGTGCTCATGTTTTGGTAAGTGATGGATTTAATCGATTATATCTGTGATTTGCTAAATAAAAATATAGGAAGTTGCTTAATAGTATTTGTTTAAAATTTAATGTTCTCATAAAAGTAACCTTACTAAGTAGAATATACATTTTATGATTTTCAAAAATATTTTTCTTAGAAAATAAATTTTTAACTTTGCTTTTATTTTAAAGAATATTAATATAATGTTTTTTTTCTCTGTACATAAAATTGATATGGTAAATGATCTAGTTGATCGCTGGCATTAGTTTCTAATTAACTGCTCATCTTCCATGTTAATGTCGCCCGCTTGTTAAGCTAATTTGAATTTCTAATTTCTATTCGAAGTTGAGCGTTAAAATTCGATTTTCGGGGCTAGTAAATTTATTTCTTCCGACCTTAGAAAAAATGCTCCCGGCAAAAATAGTTAGCATATGTAAATAAATCAGTTGAACAAAAGTTGTTGGGGAAAGTAAACTAGTAAAATATATTTGTTAAATATTTTACTTGGAACTTTAATAATAATAAAGGAATTGACCAATAACTTATTTATTGATGAATTCAATATTGCTCGCTCCACTAAAAAATTTAAATAAATGTCGTTAATTACTGAAAGCTCTTATAACTTTCTCAAATTGTTTATAGGATATTTGGCAAAGAAATGTGCTAATAACAAAATGCTTTTTGTTAGAATAACCGGTCCTCTTTTGTGAGAGTAATCTCATATAATAACTAATAGCGATTTATTGTGTATTGCCTGCGCCGTAAACAAACATTAAATTTATTATTGGTATGATGATATCATACAGAAAAGTCGAGATCTTGACGGGGCCAAAAGCTTCTTGTCTTGGCGTTTTCCGTGTGCATAGATCAATCGGTGCCAGCGACAATAAGAAATTAAATTCGCATTAACAAGAGAAGCTGGCTGCAATGTGCAAAAGACTGATGGCAGTGCTTCAACTTGAGGTCATCACGATCACCAGCCACGCATCTTTCACAGCCTCGCCTTTTGAGCAGTAGCCAGAGATTTATTTCGCCTTTTGACATTTTCAAAAGTGTTGGGCAATCTCCCTGTGCGACGAAGTACATTTTTCTTCTGCAAACATTTGTTAACACATAAATAAACAAATGAGTTATGGAAGAGGGCCCGCATCTTTTCGGCCAAAAAACTAAGATATTAAAAAACCTTCTTTGTTTCTTTGCTTCTGCTCATCTCACACTTTGAATGGAGTTTATCGCAGGCTGATTATTCCTAATGCATCATAAATGTTATAATGATTTGTGATTGATTGTTGTGATTATTTTACCTGACTATGCTTGCCTGTGATTTTAATTTTTGCTTTTGGTTTGAATTTTGCTATATTTGGTATTTAGCCAATTAACATATTTTTATGCTTCTATGAATTATGCGTTTTTTTTATGTGATGCTATATGCACTCAGAAAAAATTAAAGGAAATCCGGATTACTTGTGTGCTTAGAAGAACATTAGAAATCAATATTGCATATGTACAACAATTTAAAAATGCATTCAGATTTTGGTTTAAATAAAAAACATAAAATAATTGTTAATGTGACACTCTTCAGCAATATGATCTGTCATAATCCCAAGTCAAATGTGAAAATTCACTAAATTCAATAACTCACTTCCATTAATTTGTGAGCTTTGCTTGATTACAAGTGAGCTTGATGCGTATTTTGACACATCATTCCTTGCTGAGTGACCTTCAAAATAGGATTAAATACGTCTTGATTTCGTTGGTGGGGTTTGATATGCTAAAAACCGAACACCGTTACTAAAGTTTGGAATAACTTAGATATTGCGCGGTCTTTGATGTAAATATTCATATTCATGCTTCAACATTTCCATTTTCCATTTGTGTGGGACAGGTTTGGGTAGCTAATACGGGGTGTGTGCTATATTAATCTTAAAGTTTATGGAACATAATTTTTGATAATGGCTCATAATAATGTATATTCTTTTTAGAGCTATATGTCTGGCGGGGCTTCTTATGTTCTGAGTCGTGAGGCCCTCAATCGTTTTATGACGCAGGTCTATGAATCTGAGGTGATTTGTCCACAGCCCAAGAAAATGGGTATTGAGGACTTTTACATGGGCATATGTATGCAGAATGTGGGAGTACATTTTGTGGACTCATCACAGTCCTTAGATGGGGACACAAAGCCAAAGTTTATGCCTCTGGACCTGGAAAACTATATGTCGGAGGCAAATACAACAATTCCACAGTGGTTGCGCCAGATGAGTTCTTCTCGGGTTGAAACTGTGAGTCCTGAAATTAAAATTGATTTATGCTTAAAAAGTTAATAACTTTTCTTTATAACCTTTCAGGGCTTGACATGTTGTTCCAATTATTCTGTAGCCTTTCATTATGCTAGCCGCGAACGCATGTTTCTATACGAGTTTCTAATCTATCATCTCAAAATTTTTAGTCCCAACCAGATTTTGGAACTAAATGAGAGGAGTCAATTAACTTTATCCGAGTTGATCAGGCGATATCCCCTGGAAGATAATTCCAATATAAAAGACTTGCTACAAATGTCTGAAAAACCTGACAATTTTTAGTTTGTTTATTTGTATTTTTATTTTAGCCATTAAGATCTTAAGCATGTGATATGAATTTATGAATATAAATGTTATATAAAGTGAACTAAATTGGCATGGTTTATATTTTTGGTAGGACTAGCTTTTTTATTTTGGGTCATGAATATATTAATGTGACCAGAAACTTAATTTAATTTAATTTAATTGTTATAAAGCTCATGAAAATGTGTTAAACTAGATAAGACAATTATAATTAAAGTGATTCCACTTTTTACATTCATAATGAAGAAATATATTTTTCTATAGACACCAAAATTTACACTTCCCTAAAAAACTATAGCATACCTATAGGCATTTTTGAAGAATGACCATTGAGTTAAAAATCATGGCCGCTAAAGAAATATGGCGCCTTAAGATACCATTTTTTCTGCAGTGCCAGTAAAGTTTTATCAACATTAATTAAGCTTATCCATAAAAGGGAAAATAACTAATTTAATACTTTGACTCGAACTTGACTAGACGATGTCTAGTATACATCAATTTTTTTAATGGCTTTGGGATTGGTTTTCATAAAGAAATATGCGATAATATTTGTATTTTTTGTAATCGTTTTTCATCCATCGCAGAATAAACATACCATTATATATCCAACATACGTAAGTTTACGTTACCAGGCACGATACCAAATTAAATGTACTTTTTTTCATTCCAAATGGTTAAATGAAATATTTTTATACACTTTCTTCCAAAAAAAGTAACTTCATCGGAAAAGGTGCCTTGCAATTCCACTTTTGTATAATGAAGAAAATTAAATAATGTTTTGTTTTTAGTTTAACAAATCTAATATTAAGAGATCAAATGCATAGGAAGAAATCTTAATTATAAAAAATTAATTTAATTTAAAAAAAAATTTGTCATTATGGCCTTTTGTTAAAAATTATTTTTCCAAAAGCTCATGCCGTAAAAAAAGTCCTATATTATACTATGCAATCAGCAAAGGGCATGCAGTGTTCACCTTTTAAAAAAAATTTACGGATGGCTGTATTTACGGTGATGCGGTTGTAATATTCCGCAAATGGTATTAAGTAGATGGCACATGGTCTGTAATATATTTTTAAAATTTATTGCACTGACCTCGCAAACTCTACAGGTATTTAATTAACACCTGGCAGCTACACATATTCGAAATGGCTACGGCTACGGAGGGATTGAATTGGCAAAGATAAAGGCTAAAAAGTGATAAGTGTTACTGGGTAATCCTTCAATTGGGGCATTCTTGCATGAAGGGCAGAACTGCACTGGATTTTCATTACCAAAGTCAATGCCTCAGTTTTAACTTAATGCCTGCCTCACCTGCTTCAGTTTACCGAACTGAAACTTCAACTACAATGTGGTGCTGTTGCCAAGCCACAGTTAATTAAATCCAAAATCACGTACGCATGCTCGGTGTGTGTCAGTTGGCATTTCGACTCTTTTTCCTCCCCGAGATCCGGCGATCGGAATGCCTTTGACGATTGAGATGTTTTTTAGAAGCCGGCTGCGGCTGTCGTTGCTCTGGGAAACTTTTTATGGTAAAATTGCATTAGAAATATCATAGATGGCACACGAAACATCGCTCGTTAATATATGAGATGCAAGTGAAAGGGAACTTGTTTAATTTTTTGCCGTGTTTTTTTCTACTTACTAGGTACACTGTATGATTGCCCGGCTTGGGTTATAGTTAGGCATGAGCTCAGTGTGTTAATGGGTTAATACAAGTAATTGAACATAAAAGCGAAAAGCTCTATTGAGGAAACGTATTCGCCACAGTACTTGTTCACACAGGGCGCTTAGTCGGAGCTGGGAGTGGGCCACAAGTGCACCTTGGAATCGCACTTCAGTGCACTGCCATGGATATGGGATGGGTTCGGACTTGGACTCTTCAACTCTTCGAACTCATTTTTCGCTTAATCGTTTATTACACTAACTTAGTTGCAATGAGTGTGGGAAACGTGTGTGGGTGCTTTATGTGCGTTTTGAATGCAGGGTTGTTTGCTTGGTTTTTGATTGATTAAAATATGTGGAAACATTGAAAAAATTCATTAATAGATATTAATTAATCAAGTAATTTTTTCAATTAATTAATTTCAAAAAAATATTTTAAATGGAAGACTAACAGATTTTTTGTATAAATGCATATTTTAAATTAGTTTAAGTTAAGGGCCTAATGGGCAATTAAACGATATGCTAGCTTTGGTTCAATCAACTTAGATCAAAGAATCCAATTAGTGGAAAATCCACTTAATTTACGAGACCTACCAGCTCCGCGCTGAAACTATTTGCTAACAAGCTAAGCTAACATGGCTACTAGTTGCAGCTACCTACTAGTTAATTCAGTTTACTTATTTGCCCAAGCTCAGTGTTGCTACGTTCAGAAAACGGCCGTCACACAGTGCGTATGCTTAATGCGTTTTGCCTTAACTTTGACTTACTCCAACTGCTGTTTGCTGCGAATCTGAGTTGTCGGTTTCAATGGCGCGTGTTCCATTTTGTGGGCCGACACAAGCTTCACAAGGGGCTCAGTTAGGTTTTTGTTGCTGTTGCTGCTCTTGTTATTGTCACCTGTCCGATTATTATTACTATTACTATTTTTATTTGGACGCATTGTGCGTTGTCGTTGTCGCTGTAGAGTTGCTTTGACCTTCGATCCACTCGCTCTCGATTTGCAAGCCATTAAAATTGATATTTCTCGTAGCAAAAATTGAAATTGTATCGAAATCCAAGCTGTAAGAAATCAATTACTTGGGGTATGCGTAACCGTGCCTCACTCATAAATTTGTTTTTTTTTTTTCTTTTTTGTGCCGTGAAAGTTGTTAAGCCATTTAAAATTATTGTTGTTATTTTGTGTTTTATTTTGCTGAGCAAGATAAATTAATTATTAATGTGGCTCGAATATTTGCCAACCATTTCACATAAACACTGAAATTATTGCTCATTTTTTTCACCCTTCACTTTTTTGTGGGCAAGATACAAATGGCAGGAATGCGATATCATTGTTGCTGTCTTCCACTTTTTGTGTTCTGCGTGTGTAAATTGTTGTATAGCTGATCAAGAGCTTGTTTAGAACACGTAATTGCTGTTGAGGCCGAAAGTGTTTTGGGCTTGGTAGTACCATTAAATCTTCAAGGGGGTGCTCGAATTTTCAGCCGTGGACCCAAACTGAACTTGGTCTATTCTTGTGTTGCGAAACTTCAGGTTATACATTTATAGAATACTAGAAAACTATATGTGTAAAAAACTAAACAATCAGCATAGTTTTTGAATGCAATCATTAAATAATTATCTGCCTCAGACAGCAAACAAAATACAAAGTCAAAAAGCATACAAAGCTACATTTTATTTAAAATAAACGTATACTTAATAAATAAACTTCCGCTGCAATTTTGTTAGAAATCATTCCTATAAACTCTTTTTTTTTTAAGCATTTTTAGAAGTCGAAGTTGTAGACCCTTCAGTCCAATATGGAAAACAAATTAAACGATGCAGAAAAAAATCACCAGCACTAAGGTTTTGTCAGAGTCAGAGGTCTATATATTCTACTCAAATGTTCTTTCTTCGCTATTGTTGCACGTTAAGTGGATAATTGTCAATTTTGAATCAATAAACAGCCCACAGCTGCAGATACTAATCGAACTTAGTCAACTTCAAATTGTTCGCTTGGAAGGCCTCATCGCAAAACCAAAAAAAATCATTTACTAGTTGCCTCATTGCACGCACAGATAAATCAACACTCAACGACAATCGGCAGCACATAAAAATTAATTAATTTAATTACTTATCTAAGTGAATTGCTTTGGAGTTTCCAGTTCTCAACTTATGCTTGTGTCTTTTCTATACATTTTTTTTTTTAATTTTGTAATAACGATTGAGCATAGCATGCTCAATTCTTTTTTTCTGTAGAACATTTAAAGTGTACTCAAAAGTTACAAAAATGTGTGTTTTTTATTCCATGCGTGTTAAATTTAAGCTTCGATCGTTCTCTGGCTATAATAAATATTTATAGATGCGCCCGTTCTGCTAGATGCCTGACTGCACTTGTTAAGCTCAGCTCAAATCGAAGATAAATAAGAATCTTAATTGATTTTAATGTGCACAGCTGCATTTGACGTCTTCTGACTATTGACTGACATTCGAACAAAGATCGAAGAGGCTAGTATGGGGCCATAAAGGTAAGTGAGCTGTCGACATACTCATACAAAGCTTGACATAAAATATTGTCTCTGGACAATGCTTAAATGTTCCAGACCTTAATTTGTGAATGATTGAATATCTTAGAAGCTTGAACATTGTTCAAAGGTGCACCATTCAAAATAGGTTAAAAAAGGTAACAAAAAATGGCTAAGGGCTTACACTAAAAAAAATATATGTTAATATTTATACCATTTTGTTAAACAGAAATTTTATTTTAGGCAGTGTTATGTCTACAAAAGATATTCAAACAATAAATTAATGCTTGCACATTCAATTCGTGCAAAATAAAAGTTATGTATTCTATGAAGCCACGTGTCCACAAACACAAGTTACACTCCATAAAAAGCTAATACCCATCAGATTAGTTTTATGCCACTCCAATTAGTATGCAAATTTTGTGTAATTATGGAGAGTTAGGCAACACTGGGCTGCCCATTCACACGACGCCAAGAACCAACCGCTGGCATCTCTCACGGCCCAAACAGGAACTCTTCTCCGCATGGGTGCCGGTTTTTACCACTCAATTAAATTAACCGCAAGAGCGGTCGAGGAAACCGCTTGAAGATGGCCACTCTCAGCCGATCTCTCTCTCTTCGCCACCCGGTTGCAGTGCATCCGCCAGGCTGGGAAATTCCCGCTATGCGGCGAGAGAAAGGGCGAGAGACCCGGGAATGATTAATACGACACGTCGTCATGTCAAAGATGACGGAACTCATTTGGAGGCGGACATGGCATGGGATCCCGTTCCAGTCGCAAGATCCCGAGAGCCGAAGCGAAATGGAGCAGCAGTTCGGCAGCTCCAAAGAGCGGGAGAGACTACACTGTAAAAAAATCTATTTTAAAGCTAGAAAAAAACCTTCAAATTGAAAATATTAATCAAGAGCAAAAGAGTTTGTTGATTTCAAAATATATTCATAGTTTTGCATTTACAAAATATTAAAATAATAGAAAATAAAAAAAATCAATACCATAATGAATTCATTACCTGAACTCCAATTTTATTTTATTTACGGATCATAGAAAACACTTATTTTTGGTAGGACTTTTTTGTTAGGGAACTTAAAAAAAATGTAATTTAAATAAATGTTCAACTTATCCGTGGAGTCAAACATGGATTTAGGGGTAAGCCTTAAATGAATGGCTTGTTAACGGTTACACTTCATTCTTTATTTTCAGTGCATAACCGGTTCCATTGCCAACCGATTCGAGCTCCAATGTGGAAGGTCCCCCACACAGCTGGGTTCAGTTTTGAACGAACTCTTGGCCGCTGCGGACGTGTGTTGGAGCCCTCGATTCGCCCGTTTCGCTTCGATTTGAATCCGAGTGTGCTGGTTGGTGAGCGGACTGGTGAGCCGACGAGAGTGAATGTGAAACGTTGAAACGTGTCGCGCATGCGCCGTCTTCTTCACCGTTATCGTTGCTGTGTGTGCGGGTCTTTGTGGCTGTTACTGTCGCCATGCAAAAACGCTCAAATTGTTTGGAAAATAGTGCAAAAACCCGATAAACATTGAACACCCACCTCTGGACACTTATTGGATATTTTCAGTGTGAATCTTTTTTTCGGAGCTCCCCATCTCTTTTGCTCGCCCACAAACAAACAATTCACCCTCTCTGTCACTTTTGCTCAGTGTGTGTGTGCTAGCGTTTTTTTTTTTCTTATTTCTTTTTCATTTTTTTTTTGGGTCCCCTTTTGGAGTTCCGAGTCTTCTTTGTCCGTTGCTTCGTCGCCGTTTCGGCTTTGCTTACGTTTTCGTTCATGAATTTAATTTATTTTTGTGTTTAATTTTAGTTGTTTTGCTGCCGCTTCTTCTAGTCGTCCACAGCCTCCCATGCAACAAAAGATATTTTTTCGCAGTTTTGGCAACTGGAGAAATATTCAAGAAAAAAATAAACAAAAAGTCCGGAGCTTACAATAAAATTTATGAACAAAGTTAAAAGAAAAAAAAGAATACCATTCTTAAGAAAACTTTAAATATGTTGTTTTTTTCAAATTCCTTTTGTTTTTAAAATTTTTCAAAAAATGTATCCACAATTTTCTAAAAAAATTCTTTGTGTTTGCAATTATTTCCAACGGTAATTTTGATAAAGATTCTTTTTCATGATTGCTTTTGCCATTTATAAATTGCTCTCTACTGAATTTTCAATACGACAATAATTGGTTGCTATTCTTATATTATTTAAATAGTGGCTGGTTCTGGTTTTAGGAATGCGTCATTGAGAAGCCTGTTGTTTAATAGAAATTTCGGAAATTATTTGATCTCGGCTCGAACTTTGGCCAACAATTTCTGAAATTAGCCACAGAAATGTTTATTAATTAATAAGAAACATGAAATAGCCGTGAGCTGTATGGCTAATGTTCAGAAAGCCAAGTCTTTTGGCTTCCACCACAATACAATTTTTCGTATTATACCGTAATTTCAAAGTGATTATTGTCGTTCAGTCTTCCACGCTTTCTGGACTTTCTCCCTCTCTCGCTCGCTCTTTGGACCTCTTTTTTTTGACCAGCGTTCGCCCACAACTTACTGACCATTTGGATTTAGCTTTTACCCCATAAAGTTTTCTCTGCTCGGCCGTTAAATAATAATTTCTAAACAAACTCCAAATTGCATTAGGCGGAAAAATGTTAAGCGGTGAGGGGCTGTCTTTATGACTTTGTTAGCTTTAGCACTCTGCAGTTGCTGTAATGTTAATTGTTTGCAGTTGTGCAATGGCATTTATATATTTTTTTTACTTCTCTTTATCTTCGCCTTACTGCTTTGCACATACATTATTTGTATGCTTTTCGATGTTGTCGGTTTTGTAGGATTTGTTTTTTTTTTTTTTTTGGCTTCTTTCTCGACTATTGTCGATTATGACTAATGGAATCTGTTTGTCGTTGGTTGGTTTGTAAGCCCGCAGAAGGTCAATTGCTTTGTGGGTAATTCCGTTTTCATCCGCCTCTTCGCCCTTTTTTTGTTTTACCATTTATTTGGCCATACACCACATTGCATTCAATAAAAGCAAATTTATTTGTTCGCTTCACTTTGTGCAATGTAATTAATTGGTTAACATTAACGAACCATTTCGCTATTTACTTACGCTTTGTTGCGGTCGAGTCAATCTTGCGTTTTAATTGATCTAAAAAATATAAATAAGTGCGTTTTTAAACAGTAATAATTTAGTCAGTTGTGTAATTTAAACAGTAAGTTACAACAGTCCAACAAAAATTACCTTAATATAAACCAATATTAAAAAGCAGTTCCCACTTGCAAAGCTCTTTCTTAACTATTCGAATTTTGTTTCTGATGAATAATTTTATTTAAAATCTGATATTCCAATAATTTTTGTGAGTAAGAGCCATGATTTTTAACTTGGCCTTAGAATCTTGGAACTAATTTAAATTTCTATATAAATTAGACGAATCTTTTTTTCTAATGAATCACAATTAAATTATGCAAATTAACTATCCTGCAAATTGAAAATCTATGTGCTTTAAGTAAAGGTATTTACCGATCTTACAAAAAACTTCAATCAGCCCACAATATCTTGCCATTTTAGTGCAAAGAGCAAGTGACTGTTAAAACAAAATTCATTAATAGATAACTTTATCAGGTTTTATGCTAATTCAATCGACCAAACCGCGATCACAAACATTTTAAACGAGAATTGGAGTGAATCGGTAAACGGAAAAAAATCGACAGATGACTTAAAACAAAGAGTGTGAATCTCCGCATGAATCACATAATAAATATGCAAATAGCTGTGAATCAAAGAAATCGCTTGTTTCATTTTGCAGTGCAATAATTGGAAATCATGGGATCTCAGCTGAGTAAAAATTAAAGTGTGAACCAAATGTACAACCTTACCACTGTGATGAAACTCAAAATAATGCAAAATTAAGCCCATGCTGTCAAAGTCAATCCACATCACAAGAGTGTTAGTTTGCTTAATTAATTTAACAATACAAACGACCGATTTTCGTGCACCACAATAGCGAACAAACGGATAATATATATACAAAATAAAAAGTGTTTGCAATCAATATGAGTGTTCGAAGTGCGCCCCGTCAGAGGGCAGCAAGCAAAAATCGAAACCCATGTCCCAGCCCAAAAAAACACAAGCTCCGGTTGGCTTATTTGCCCGGAGCAAAATACGGAGGAGCCCTGCTGTTGCTACTGATTAGTCTCGGATCTCTGGATCTCGGCTCAGTGCATTGTTATGGTGAGTACCAACCAACAACCTACCACTTCATATCAAATTGTATGGTTATTCAATTCAATTAGGTTTATTTGCATAGACATGGATCGTGAAGCGATTGGTAGACTTGTTTCAGTCGGGGAATGTGAAAACTAATACAAAAGATGTATATATATTAAATAAATCCAAGGAGCGAATCGACTTAAACTATTATTTATTAAACTTACAATTAATACTTGTTATAAAATATTTTTGTTTTACCAAATCTCAGATGATCGTTATTTAAGATGTTAATTTTGACAAATCTAATTTTAGTTACACAAGATTTTTATTCTGAAATAATTGATATTTCGGTTTCTGATTAACACTTCAACGTTCAATGCAATCACTGCAAAATGGCTTTAGTGCTTGTATCGCATTTACAACATTTAAGGCAAATAAACCCATCATAAGTGAGTTAATACTACCTGGTCAGAATTGACGTAATCCACTAGACGCTTTGCATTGGGATCGCCAGACGTGCCAAGATCTCGTGGCTTCGAAATGACCGATTAGATCCCGCCTCACACAATTTATTATTCATAAAAAATAGTATACATATAAATACACAGTCAGAAATAGCTCTAGCAAAGTATTGTGGATTTTCTTTAATGTAATGTAATTAACATTTAAATAATTGTTAGAATAAAGCAACATATTGGTTTGACAACATTGTTTTTTGATTGAAAGACACTTTTCTAAAATTAGATTTTTGAAATTGAAATCGAAATATTGAATTAATATTTTTTCCCAGTATACATTTTTCAAGCCACAAGTAAAGACTTGTAAGAGAAGGGGCAGTGAAAAACGAAGCTATAGATTCCACGATGTCTGTCGATACTGGTCACGTACCGCTTGTTTCAGTGGCGAGGGGCGTGGTCAGAAGCTATCCGAGTCAAATGTCAACGCACGATCAAATGGTTTCCCTTCCCTCCCCTCGCCTTCGCTAATCCATTGATTTGTTAGCTTCCTCTCGATTTTGCATTTTTATTTAATTCTATCCCCTCCGTTTTTACATTGTTTTGGCTTTGCTATTTTGCTTATCATTTGATTTATGATCAGAAACCGATATTTTGTGTTTTTATTTTGCAATATTTAGCGTAATGAAATTACTGCAAACAAACGTGAAATATATCCCATTGTGCTGGCCAACCCCGCCCCCCGCGGTGTTATTGTTTTCGAGCCCTCTTCCTGATTAAAAGATCGACGGCTTTAGCGATCTCCGATCTCCGATCCCAGCAGGTGGCATGGGGAAGTCGAACATTGAATTCGACTCGGCTGTTGGCAGCAAATAATTTGTTTCATTTTGTTTTCTTTTCATCAATTTTATTAGCATTTGCGAAGCTCTGTTGTTATATAAGCGTGGATTTGTACAACCGAAATGCAACTGAAATACAAAAACTGTAATTGAAGCCTTTAGAATTAACAGTATATACTGTCTTCAAGTAGCTATCAGCTAATAAACATATAAACACATATAAATTTGAAAATGAGAAGTTGAAGTACTCAAAATGTTCATTCATTGAAAAATAAATAGTAAATTATAAGTTTAAATATACAAATTGCTACATATATATATAATACTTTTTCAACTTATATAAATTTATTTTAAATTTTTACAAAGTATCAGTAGAATATATTTTTTCATGTCATAACTGGATATCTTAAAGTTTAGTTCATTTTTTTGGTTATCTATCATTATTATGGCTGTACAATATATTCACTAAAAGCTTAATCGAGGAATCACCGACATAATCGTGCTTTCTTCGCAAGTTTTAACCAACAAAGACTGATAAGTTTAGTCGGCTCGCGGTTCTCAAGGCGTTCGAATCGAGCAAAAAATGAGCGCAAAAATCGAGGAGGCTAACGAATGTAATGGTGAAAAAGCTTTAGCAAGAACAAAGAGAAAAACCGAAGCAGAAGCTTCTGAAAATGTTTCAAGAGCAAAGCGGCGTGAAAAAGCAGATCAAGAGGGGACCTCTACCGGATCTTCTCTCCCAAAAACACCCACAACTATATTTTCCCTGAACACCTATTGCTGGAATACTATATTGTCTTATCTTTGTTTGAGTGACCAACTAAGACTTGCTGCCTCAAATCGATATATAAAAACACATTGCGAATCTTTACGACATACGTATAGACACGTTAATGAAAGCGTCACAAATACGCTAGATAAAGACGAATTACACCACTTGCTGGAACTCATCAATGAAAATGTTATCAGCTATGAGTCATCGCTGGATTCTCAGACCGATGGGGGAGAGCATTTGTGGATGTTGCGAACGTACTGTCCCAATTTGCGGCATCTCAAAATGAATTTTCGACGCCCCAGAGGGCACGATCTAAAACAATTGAAAAGTCTTACATCTCTGCACGCCCGTCTTTATTTTAGAGATCCGATACAATGTAAAGAGTTCGCTCTTAGCCTAATGGAACTGCCGCAGCTTAAGAAACTAACGCTGGGGTGGACGCACAATGGGAGCGGGCTGCATGTTCTGGAGGATCTCGAATATCTGGATATTACGAACTGTTCTGCATTCGATGACGAATGCTTGGCACTGTGCTTCCTGAAAATGAAGAAACTGGGCACCCTCATAACATTCTATACCTCGGACCACTTTGGAAATATTGTGAAAAACTGTCGCAGTCTGGAAAGATTGGTCTTTCGCACGTCAAATGAACCCGATGTCATCTGCCAGCTGCCCAGATTGAAACATTTGGAGATGTGGAAACGGTACTGCCCAAAGCCTAGTTTCATCGAGGGACTTATCCAAAGAACTGGTACTCCGCTAGAAACTCTCATTCTGGCGGGACACGATTTAAGATCTGAGCAGCTAAATCATGTCTGTGAAATTTCTTCGCTCCGGGAACTTGGCGTGGAGTGTGAAACTGTTCCCTTGAGATGTCTGTCAAGGCTGAAGAATCTGGAAATCCTTCACCTCACTATGCTAAAAATTACCAATCAGGATTTGCTGGCGCTTCTTGAGGACTGTCCGCTCTTAACCATTCTAAATGTGCAGTGGTGCAGTTTGGTCACGAAGGATTTTGTCTTGGATGCCATTCAGTTGTATAGTCACAGAAAGATAAAAATATATCTATATAGTTCATCTGTTAAATGGGAAGAAATCCCTTTACACCCAAGAGACAAAAAGTTAATTAAAATTACTGGGGAATATTTAAAGCGATTCTATCTTTAAGTAACAAGAACTTAAATTAGTTATTTTTAAGTTGTAAAACACATTTTATTACGAGTTATTTGTATAATTTTATCTACTCAAATATGTAGCAGATTTCAAGTAGTTTTTTCTAAGATACTGCCATTAATTAAAGTGCGAACAAAATCCGGCATTTATTAATGTCATTAGTTTTGTATTTATTATCATTCAGCATATAAGGTCCATTTATACAAATATATTTAATAAAAAATAATAAACTTAATTATATTAAAAGTGAAATGAGCGGAAAGTAGTTTGAAGAAGATATTCCTAAGAAACTTAATCATTATTTACAGTGTCAGTGAAATCCCCCATTTATTAATACCACTACTTTGTATTGATCATCTTTCCGACTTTTAAACTGAATGCTTATGCTCACACAGACTTGTTAACATACATTTTCTACAAAAATCCAATTGAGGAAGTTTTAATTAGGCAAATGGCATTTTGATTAACGAAATAATAGTGCACAAATCGCAAACTTGTAAGCTTAAATTCTATGTATATATTAGACAAGTCTTTCAGTAGAACTTCAATTTAGGAACGACTGCATTCTTTACGAATCGCAACTCTTAATTAAGCCGCTAGAGATAAAATAAATTCTTTGGGATTCATTAGTCTTGATGTTTAGCAGTGGCAAGATCTCGCACGGGATTTTAAAATTAAATTAAGTCATGTGCGCATTTTTATATACCGTCAAATTTGGCAGCCAATTAACAGCTAACAAATAGATGTCACTGACTACATTAATGTTTTTGCTTCGTCCTCCATAATTAGTGTTAATTTTTCAAAAAATTTGCTCTAAACAGAAGGCGAAAGTTTTTGTTTGCTTATGACTTTGCTTGCACATGTGACAAATTGAATTCATTTTTGAAAAATATTGTGGTTTTCTTAAGCAAGAATTTTATACAAAGCGAGATTGTGAACAAATAAATAAAATATTAGAAATAAAAAAAAAATTAAGAAGGGTGAACGCATTTTCATTTCAAAGTAGGCGACATATATGTTTGACATAAATATTTAGTAAGTCTGTGAAAAAATCTAATGAGAAGGAAACGAATTGGAAGTCGAGTCAATATCTTCCTATTAGCAATGCTCTGCTGTCTAATTTTTATTTATGGTATTGATCGGAAACAAGACAAAAGTATACGCGACGGTCCAACGAGTTCAATCATTGAAGACAATGAATTCTTTGTCAACACCAGTGGATGTCAAATAAGTTCGATGAAACCACTTTCGGATTTTGCTCTGTCCTTCATGAAACCTTTTGATCCAATTGTTTGTAAAATGGTTCAGTTGATGGTCGCCGAAACCATTGAAGGTAGGAATTACTTGGTCAGAAACATATCAAAGTCTGGCCTACTTTCGTGCTGTCGTGTTTGGCGCTGGAGACAAGTCTGCTGTATTTATCGGGAATTTGTCAGGGTTGATGACTCAAATAATAAGTACAAGTCCTGGAGGTTTTTCAAGCTAAGCGAAAGATCAAGGTACCTTGATGTGGGAGCTGGCCAGCAAAATATTCGCATCTGGTGCTGGGTGGACTTTGCCAGGATTATTTTTCATGATGTCCTTTATTTCCTGCCACCGCCTTCGAATGCTTCAGAACCGTATCACTCCAAGGACCGTCTTTCCGTGATGATCCTGGGCATTGATTCCATTTCTCACATGCACTACCTGCGGCATTTTCATCAGGTGGCCGATTTTATAGAACAATTGCCCCACACAGAATTCTGGGGCTATAATAGAATCGGAGTAAATACCTATCCCAATCTAATGCCACTGCTAAGTGGTCTATCTAACGATGAGATGGAGCAGTCTTGTTACAAAGGTAGAACCAACTTTGACAACTGTCACTTTTTGTGGGATGACTTTAAGGAGGCGGGATACACGACCATCTATGGCGAAGATACGGATATATTCGGTTTATTTATCTACCGAAAGAGGGGCTTTAAGAAGCAGCACACCGACTTTTACATGCGTCCCATGATGCACGAGATTGAATCGCATTCCTTATATCGCACAAGATTTGACCTTAAATGCACTGGGCATCGCCTCTATTGTGATGTGTATTATCAATTTATCTTGAACTTAATTCCTCATATGCAGCACATGCCAATATTCTCATTTTTTTGGAACATGCACGGCGTTCACGACTACTTTAACTTTGCCAAGCTGGTGGATAAAGATTACCTGAATATATTGAGGAATCTGTACGAAAAGGGAGTAATGGAGCACACTCTGATTCTATTTATGGGTGATCATGGCTTGAGGTTTGATAAGTTTGCACAAACTGCCGAAGGACAAAGGGAGATGTCACAGCCGCTTTTAATTGCCATTTATCCTGAATGGTTGAAAAAAAGGTTCCCTCTGGCCATGTCCAATTTTGACCAAAACTCTAGAAGTCTGATTACAACATATGACCTGCATGAAACACTTAAAGATGTAATAAACCTTGAACAACTAACCGATGCTAGTGTGAGTAATCGAACGCGATGTTTGGAAAATAGTCGTGGAATCAGCCTGTTCTTACCCATTCCTGAGCACAGAGATTGTCGTAGTGCCAAAATACCGCGACATTACTGCCTCTGCAACGAACTAACCGTGGTTTTCACCCACGGCACGGCAGTTCAACAGGCTGCCCAATTTGCAGTGGACAGGATTAATGATCTTATTAGGCCATATCCCCAATGTCAAAAACTGCGGCTCAAGGAAGTTCGAGCTGCTTATGGCGCAAAAGATAAATCTGGAAAAAGTCACCAATTAACACAGATTATGGTACGTTTGAAGACGACGCCGGGACATGGAAACTTTGACGCCACCATTCTAATAACAAACATTATGGAAAAAAGGACTCTGAAACTTGGAGGTCCTGTCACCAGGACTGACAAGTATGGTCATCAGTCGTATTGCGTTCAAAACTACCGCATTGAAATGTACTGCTATTGCTTGTAATAAGAATCTGTTTATTGTGCAAAATAGAAACATAGCTAAGATAGTTGTTAAAATGTTTTTATTTACATTTTAGAAATATTAAAATTATATATTTATTGACAGGGAATATAAATATTTTTTGTCAGTCATAAACAATACAATATTTATACAAGAAAATAATAATAAAATCTAAAAAACATATATGCATATTAATTGAAAAACAATTTACCAAAATATTGAATTTTATTAACACACAAAACTTTTTAAATTATGTTAAAAATCAATTTATATTCAAGATCAGATTAGTCTTAAATTACCCTTGCTTGTTTTTCAGAGTGTAGCAAATTACAATTAGTTACAGTACCATGCATGTTTTCTCTAAAATTTAATTATGCAATGCCACGTGAAAAAAATCAGCGTCTTTTGTTTAAACAGCGAGAGTCACGCACGAGCCGAGATGAAAGTGAAATATGCGACGTATCGTACTGGTATAAATCCAAAGACTTAAAAAACGAACGCGAAACAGCTGACGAAATACAGAGAGAGATTCACAAAAAGTACAATGCGACAATTGATGGCGCCGACAAAAGCGGACAAAAAAACCCAGTAGTTCATATAAATGTGTAAACGTATTTTGCTTTTTTTTTGAAGGGGAATCCGTGATGTCGTGCATGTTTTCCTACAACAAAACAAAAAAAAACAAACAGTTTATGGCCAGAGTCAGTTTTTGTTGTGGAAGCTTCTTCAGCGCGCAGGTGTTGGTTAGTTATTTTTATTTTTATTTTGCCAACATTCCATAAACCGCCAACGCAGAGTGTTTTTGTACATATAAGCTATATACATTTATAGCCGATCCAATTCAGCTGAGGCTTCCTCTCTCAGCTGGCTACGTTTTCGGTTAACCGGATCTGATTCTGTTTGCCATCTCAGACCTGGAAATTAATGCTATTTGTTGCTGTTGCTTTTGCTGTTGCTAGCCATCCATCCATCCAACCATCCATCACTTATTTACACTCACACAGCCAGAGGTGAGCAATGCTCTCGAAAATGGTACGAAATATAGTCATGACTTGTAGCTGTGGCTGCCCCTTCAGCTGACAACGTCATGGCTTTTGGCATGGTTTGCTTTTGCTCACGGTGAAGAATCAAAAGCCATAGATCCGACAAAACAAACCAACTTATTTCGTTCAGAACGGAATTAAAGACGAATTCTTGAGGGTGATGCCGTAACAATAGCAATATTAAAAGACGAACAAATAAACTGGTTTAAGTGCCTGTTATGTGGTGTATTCCATCTAAGCACTTTTTAGAATGTTGGGCATGTTTTATTTTCAATCTGCGGGCATTGGCTTGTTAATTTGAAAACTGGTTTCGCGTAAACAGTCCCTCTCCCCATCGCAATTATACGCAAATAAACCATAATTATAACGTTTAGCGTCAGAACAATTACGCCTTGCAGATTTTTATCACTTAAAGGTGTCTTCTGTTTAACAAACATTTATTTTACATCTCGTGTTTTTTGTGTGATTCATGCATAAAGTCGACTCGAAAGAGGTGGAATTATTAATTGAGCTGGGCAAAAAACAGTGTAGTTAAATTGGGGTTAGCTTTTAACGGTGTCAATTAAAGGGAATGAGGCAAACTATTTGAAATAGAATTTAAAAGATTTAATTTGCATCGTTTCTCATTTGCCAATCACGGTTTAAAATTCATTTAAAATATCCGGGTGTGGCGATTAGTCAAATACAATACAACTAGAATTTAGACAAGATTATTTTGTAATCAGTTTTTATGATGACAACTCGAATCAAGATAATTTCCGAAAATTACTAAGCCACTTGTTAGAATTGAAAAATTGTAGAAAAATATGCAAATTAGTGGCATTCCTTCGGTTCAGCCATTAGTGCCATTTGGGTGTGATTCAATCGCCGCCGTCCAAGTCCCAAGTCAATCAATTTTACAGTCAATTAAAACCAAACTAAGTCAACCAAATACATTTTCTAATATCACAATCTACATTTTATCGGATCAATTTAACTTTGCTAAAAACCGGCTACTGTCCGCAGACAAGCTTATGCGTAAATTATTTATCTTATTCGAAGTGAACATTTAAGGCATTCTCTGATCTTAACTAGCACAAATTTATGCGTCATTTACACGCATAAAGCTGAACGAAATTACGCAAACAAATGCAAATTAATTGGTAGCCAACAACAGCTTAGTTCTTTTACTTTTGAATGTATTACGTAGAATTGAAAAAAAACATTAAATTCTTTTCAAATAGCGAATAAGATATGTAGGTGAAGGTTTGATTTCAAGTATACTACTTATTTGCTGAATTTATTTTTAACAAGTTGAGGATATTAAAGACAAAAATGTTATTATAACGACAAACGCACAGAAAAATAATTGATAACAAGGTTTTTGGTGCATGACATATTAGTTAAATAAATTTTAGTCGAGAAAAAAAGCGATAAATTACCCTTTCTAAATTTTTTTTTTACATTTTGTAAATATCAAATTGAAACTATCAATTTTTGTGTATATAAATAATTATTATTTTATTTGCAAATAAACTTAGTATTTCTTAGAGTTTAACAGCATATAAAGATAAACATTACCCTACATTTATTTTTAAAAATAGTATGACATCATATTTAAAATGAGGCAGACTGAGAATTAAGTAAGAACGAAAGTTCTCAGGCAAAAATAGACTTAGCTTAATTGGTTTAAAGTGTTATATTTTAACATTTGTGACTTATTTTTCAGAGAAAATGTATAGTCAGACTGAGAAGCAGCGCTACGATGGCTGGTACAATAACCTAGCCCATCCCGACTGGGGATCCGTGGGTAAGTGGAATCAACTGGAATTTCCGTCAGGCTGCGGACGACAACTTTCGAAAAAGGACTTATTCTTGTAGATCCGATTACGCCTTTGATTCAGATGTGAATCAGATGTGATGTGTGATCGGTGGAGATTTGCATATCGATTGATTCTTTCGCCAGCTGTGTGTGAAAATTAACTAAACCTCGATCCCATTCACTTTTCAGATAGCCACCTGGTGCGAAAGGCGCCGCCCTCATATTCGGATGGGGTTTATGCGATGGCAGGTGCCAATCGACCCTCTACCCGCAGGCTGAGTCGCCTTTTCATGCGGGGAAAGGATGGACTGGGGTCAAAGTTCAACCGAACAGCCCTGCTGGCCTTCTTTGGCCAACTGGTGGCCAATGAGATTGTGATGGCCTCCGAGTCCGGCTGTCCCATCGAGATGCACCGCATCGAGATCGAGAAATGCGACGAGATGTACGATCGGGAGTGTCGTGGCGACAAGTACATCCCTTTCCATCGGGCAGCCTACGATCGGGACACTGGGCAGAGTCCAAATGCTCCCAGGGAACAGGTGGGTTGGCAGGTTACGGATCGGGATTAACTTCCACTACTGAATGCCTACTCCGCAGATAAATCAAATGACTGCTTGGATTGATGGCAGTTTCATTTACAGCACCTCCGAGGCCTGGCTGAACGCCATGCGCTCCTTCCACAACGGCACCCTGCTCACCCAGAAGGACGGCAAGCTCCCCGTAAGGAACACCATGCGGGTGCCCCTGTTCAACAATCCGGTGCCGAGTGTCATGAAGATGCTCAGTCCGGAGCGTCTGTTTCGTAAGTTCACTTGAAATACTAAAAAAATCAAACATAACTATTCCTTTCGAATTGTATTTATTTTGTTCAGTAATAATAATTTTAAAATGGCTTTTTTTTATTTATCAGAAAATAAAACTACGGCTTAAGGTGAAATATTAAATAAATTAGGGCTTAAACTAAAAATTTCAAAAATTTCAGAAAATATTGCACAAATATAATAACTTGTTCATGTACTCTATCAATTACTTACAATTTATCAATTTTGATCCCTAGTTCTTGGCGACCCGCGCACCAATCAAAATCCGGCGATCCTCTCCTTCGCCATTCTCTTCCTGCGCTGGCACAATACGCTGGCCCAGAGGATCAAGCGTCTGCACCCGGATTGGAGTGATGAGGACATTTATCAGAGGGCTCGCCACACGGTGATTGCCAGCCTGCAGAATGTGATAGTCTACGAGTACCTGCCCGCCTTTCTGGGCACCTCTTTGCCGCCTTATGAGGGGTACAAGCAGGACATACATCCTGGCATTGGGCACATTTTCCAGGCAGCTGCTTTTCGCTTTGGCCACACGATGATTCCGCCAGGAATCTACAGGCGAGACGGTCAGTGCAACTTTAAGGAAACGCCAATGGGATACCCAGCTGTTAGGCTGTGCTCCACTTGGTGGGATTCCAGCGTGAGTTATGGTTCTTATAAATATTAATTTTTTACTAAAGCCTTGACTTCGCAGGGCTTTTTCGCCGACACCAGCGTGGAGGAGGTACTCATGGGCCTAGCCTCGCAAATATCCGAACGCGAGGACCCCGTTCTCTGCTCAGATGTGCGGGACAAACTCTTCGGTCCCATGGAGTTTACACGTCGTGATCTGGGTGCCCTGAATATAATGCGGGGCAGGGACAATGGCCTACCCGATTACAACACTGCGAGGGAATCCTACGGCCTGAAAAGGCACAAGACCTGGACGGACATCAATCCTCCGTTGTTTGAAACGCAGCCGGAGCTTTTGGAGTAAGTAAAAAATTTAAAAATCATCATAAGAATTAAGTAAACAAGAAATCGCGTTTTCAAAATATGATATGTAGAAGCTAAAATAATAAAGGAAAATTTAAAACGACTTTATGTAGCCATTTAATTTAAAATCTAAATTTATCAATTTAAAACATCCCTTTCGCTGAAAAAAAATGGAGTTAAATTAGTTATGAAATACTTGGTTTTACCTTCTTTATTAGCAGTGTTTAAAAGATTAATTAACTGACCTATTCTTTTTCTTTCAGCATGCTCAAGGAAGCGTATGACAACCAGCTGGACGACGTGGATGTCTATGTGGGCGGCATGTTGGAGTCCTATGGCCAGCCGGGTGAATTTTTTACGGCAGTGATCAAGGAGCAGTTCATGCGACTTCGGGATGCCGATCGCTTTTGGTTTGAGAACGAACGCAATGGAATCTTCACGCCGGAGGAGATTGCGGAGCTGCGAAAGATCACGCTGTGGGACATTATTGTGAACAGCACGGATGTGGCCGAGGATGAAATCCAAAAGGATGTGTTTATGTGGCGTACGGGTGATCCTTGCCCCCAGCCAATGCAACTGAATGCCACCGAATTGGAGCCATGCACTTATCTAGAAGGCTATGATTACTTTTCCGGCTCGGAACTGATGTTTATCTATGTTTGCGTATTCCTTGGCTTTGTGCCCATTTTATGCGCTGGAGCTGGTTATTGTGTGGTCAAACTGCAGAATAGCAAACGACGTCGACTGAAGATTCGCCAGGAGGCTTTGAGGGCGCCACAGCACAAGGGATCGGTGGATAAGATGCTGGCCAGGGAGTGGCTGCATGCCAATCACAAGAGACTCGTGACTGTGAAATTTGGCCCAGAGGCAGCCATTTATACAGTGGATAGAAAGGGTGAGAAACTGCGCACTTTCAGCCTGAAACACGTGGATGTGGTCAGTGTGGAGGAGTCGGCCACGAATCACATTAAAAAGAAGCCTTACATTCTGCTGCGAGTGCCCAGTGATCATGACTTGGTTCTGGAACTGGAATCCTATGGGGCACGCAGGAAGTTTGTGAAAAAGCTAGAGGACTTCCTGCTGCTGCACAAGAAGGAGATGACCCTGATGGAGGTCAACAGGGACATTATGTTGGCGCGTGCGGAGACCAGGGAGCGGCGCCAAAAGCGTCTGGAGTACTTTTTCCGAGAGGCCTACGCCTTGACCTTTGGCCTAAGACCAGGCGAAAGACGCCGCAGATCGGATGCCTCCAGTGATGGCGAGGTGATGACCGTGATGCGAACCAGTCTGTCAAAGGCGGAATTTGCCGCCGCCTTGGGCATGAAACCCAACGACATGTTTGTGCGCAAAATGTTCAACATTGTGGACAAGGATCAGGATGGACGGATCAGTTTCCAGGAGTTCCTCGAAACCGTAGTGCTCTTCTCACGCGGCAAAACCGATGACAAGCTGCGCATTATCTTCGATATGTGTGACAATGATCGCAATGGCGTAATCGACAAGGGAGAACTGAGTGAGATGATGCGTTCGCTGGTGGAGATTGCCAGGACAACGAGTTTGGGAGATGACCAGGTCACCGAGCTGATCGATGGCATGTTCCAGGATGTCGGACTGGAGCACAAGAACCATTTGACCTACCAGGACTTTAAGCTGATGATGAAGGAGTACAAGGGTGACTTTGTGGCCATCGGTTTGGATTGCAAGGGAGCCAAGCAAAATTTCCTGGACACCTCCACGAATGTGGCTAGGATGACCTCGTTTAATATCGAACCCATGCAGGATAAGCCACGTCACTGGCTGTTGGCCAAATGGGATGCCTACATCACGTTCCTCGAGGAGAATCGCCAGAATATCTTTTACTTATTCCTTTTTTACGTCGTCACCATCGTTTTGTTTGTGGAACGCTTCATTCACTACTCTTTCATGGCGGAACACACCGATTTGCGGCACATCATGGGCGTGGGAATCGCCATCACCAGGGGTTCTGCTGCCTCGCTATCCTTCTGCTATTCCCTACTCCTGCTGACCATGTCCAGGAATCTGATCACCAAGCTGAAGGAGTTTCCCATTCAGCAGTACATTCCCCTGGACTCGCACATTCAGTTCCACAAGATTGCCGCCTGCACGGCGCTCTTCTTTTCGGTCCTCCATACGGTGGGTCACATTGTGAACTTTTATCATGTGTCCACGCAGTCGCATGAAAACTTGAGATGTCTGACCAGGGAGGTGCACTTTGCCTCGGATTACAAGCCGGACATCACCTTCTGGCTGTTCCAGACGGTCACTGGGACTACAGGTGTCATGTTGTTTATCATAATGTGCATTATCTTTGTCTTTGCCCATCCCACGATTCGGAAAAAGGCCTACAATTACTTCTGGAACATGCATACCCTGTACATTGGCTTGTATCTGCTTAGTTTGATTCACGGCTTGGCTCGATTGACGGGACCACCTCGCTTCTGGATGTTTTTCTTAGGACCAGGAATTGTGTACACCCTGGACAAGATTGTCTCGCTGCGCACCAAGTATATGGCACTGGATGTGATCGATACGGATCTGCTGCCCTCCGATGTGATCAAGATCAAGTTTTATAGGCCACCGAATCTCAAGTACCTTTCGGGTCAGTGGGTGAGGTTGTCGTGCACCGCCTTTCGGCCACATGAGATGCACAGCTTTACGTTGACCTCAGCGCCGCATGAAAACTGCCTCAGTTGCCACATCAAGGCCCAGGGCCCATGGACATGGAAGCTGCGCAACTATTTCGATCCCTGCAACTACAATCCGGAGGATCAGCCCAAGATCCGCATCGAAGGACCATTTGGGGGCGGCAACCAGGACTGGTACAAATTCGAGGTGGCCGTGATGGTGGGCGGCGGCATCGGGGTCACACCATACGCCTCCATTCTCAACGATCTGGTCTTTGGCACCAGCACGAATCGCTATTCGGGCGTGGCCTGCAAAAAGGTCTACTTCCTGTGGATCTGCCCATCGCACAAGCACTTCGAGTGGTTCATCGATGTGCTGCGCGATGTGGAGAAGAAGGATGTCACTAATGTCCTTGAGATACACATATTCATCACGCAGTTCTTCCATAAGTTTGATCTGCGAACAACAATGCTGGTATGTACGGCAGACTAAGAATCTAGAACATTATTAAGCTGGCTGTAAACGATGCATCAGCTGCAGCTTTTGTGACTATACAGTCTGTTTTACAAATTTAATCTAAATAGTTTTAAAAATGGATTTACATAATTTATATGTAAGCTTGTGTTGCTGATGTTTCATCGTTTTCCAGCATTTTTAAAACTGGTACAATTTTATTTTCTTGAGTAAACAATATATTTATTTTATTTTAGTACATCTGTGAGAACCACTTTCAACGGCTGTCAAAGACCTCAATTTTCACGGGTCTTAAGGCGGTCAATCATTTTGGTCGCCCGGACATGTCCAGCTTCTTGAAGTTTGTCCAAAAGAAGCACTCCTATGTGAGTTTTCTTTGATTTTCCGAACTAAAAAATGTAAATAATATAATATAATTTATATAATTTATCGTAGGTCTCCAAAATAGGCGTCTTCTCCTGCGGTCCTAGACCGCTGACCAAAAGTGTGATGTCTGCCTGTGATGAAGTGAATAAAACGCGCAAGTTGCCCTATTTCATTCACCACTTCGAGAACTTTGGATAGATATTTGAATAGATTACCCACATTTACACCTGCCCTCGTTTATTAACCTGCCCGTCTCGCTCAACGAAAGTTAATTGTAATCTTAAGAATCATTCATTAGTTTTAGCGAATTCGGCTGCTCCAATGTACTTAACTCGCGTATCCCTTAATCGTAGGCTACTCGTACAATCATAATTTAGTCAAGTTTTGTTTAGTGCATTATGAAAATATGTATCCCATTGTAACAAAATCACTGCAATCACAACAACAAAAACAACAGAAAGGCCTCTACTTATATATGTGTATGTATGTATATGTGTATTTATTGAAAATATGATTTGTTATCAGTTTTTGTAAACCGTTCACATTATTTATTAAAAATTTACAATTATCTTTATACGTAAAACATAAGGTGCATTTATTTTTTGGGGATCAATGACGAAAAATGTATGCCGTCTGTTTATGGTTAAAATTAAATATAAAACAAAATTCATTTTTAAAAATATTTGTCTTTTTTAGATATTAACTATATTTACAATCAATGTTATCAAACGAAGCTTAGCAGAAGCTTAAATGGTTGACTGTTTTGTAGTCACAACAAAAATTGATTTTACATGCATTTAAAATTTAAAAATGGTAAACAAAAATTATTTTAATTACAAAAGTTTTAATTTGTTGGAACTTCAAAAAATAACAATCATTTTTGGTGACCCGTGGCATTTTTGCTCTGTTGCTCAACATTTTTGCCACCACTGCGAAGCTTAAAAGTGCGCAGAAGCAGCAAACAGCTGATTAAGGATGTTTATAAGCAAACAAGCAAGCCATAACAAATATTTCACTTGGTCTGTAAGCCGTAAACACAAACGTTTCAATAAGAAAAGTAAATTAAATCCAAAAATAAATAGGAGAAATGGAGGCCTTCTTGCACTTGGCAGAGGAAAGCTACAACTTAACGCTCAATCGGGAGCTGTTTATCAACGAATGGGCCCAAGAGCGGTTGGTACTTCTCCTTTTTTCGGTTGAGCATTGGAAATTAACAATTTTTTGTTGCAGTTTGAGTTTCTTTGAGCCTCTATGGCGTTTTCTCAGCGTTAATCTGGAGCCGAACAATCTCTTTAACTTTTTTATTCCGCTGGGCGGCATCTTTGGTCAAGATATGCTTTTGCATCTTTTGTCCGCAATTACTCTGGTCAGCACTCTAAACTCCTTTGAAAAATGGTAAGTAATGTTAAGAAACATAAAATGAACAAGAACAATTTTTTGTATTTAATTTAAGCATTTATCTATATTCTCTTTTGGAAAAATATTTACATTTACAAAACCAATAACCAAATATAATTTTTTAAGGTGATATTTTAATGGATTTATAAAAGTCAAAAACTTTAACTTTTTACATTTGTCCACAAAAAAATATTATAAAAACCATTTAAAATACTTAATCTGGTTTAAATATATTTTTTTTGAACAGGATTTTCCAGGAGATACGGCCTTTGTGGTTTCTGCGGGAGCAGTTTGCCAATGAAAAGCTGGCCATGAAGCCGCAGGTGGCTTTGGAAAGTCATCAGCTAAGCTGCGAGACGAGCGGTGGGCTGCCCTGCGCCCACTCGATGACCTTCACAGTGTTCGTCCTGATTCTGTCCTCGTTCTTCTTTGTCCACTGCTGGGATCGATTCGTTTCATGGCGATCGCCCTTGTTCCGTTGTATAATGTATCCGCTGATCGTCTTCGTGGTGGTCTGCATGTGGCTGAGTCGCCTCTATTTGGCCACTGAGTTTCTCCACCAGTGCATCCTGGGCAGCTACTTCGGGATCAGGGCCCTCAATTTTTTCGAGGGCAACAACAAGTATTTGTTCTCCCGATCACGTATATATGGGATTTCGATTGTTTGCTTTTTGGGAGGATTGGCAATTGCGGTGTTCCTTATCAAAATGCGTCTCGAGATGGATCCCCATTGGTCTGTGCGACAGGTGAAACATAAAAATATGTAACTATATTAAACTTTTTAAATAAAGTACCTGTTTTCTAGGCCTTTAAATGGTGCCCAGAGCCCACTTACATGCGTCACGAGGCGAGCCCGATTTTTCAAATTGTCCGAGATCTGGGAAATCTTATGGGATTGGCGCTTGCCTCGCCCCTGTTCAAGCTGTAAGTCGAATTATGTTGTATTTTCATCATCAGATTTTATTATGTAATTTTTAGTAAGATGACACAGTCGACATTTTGGCGCCGCTGCCGAGTCCTTGGAGTTTTGGAGTTTGTCAACCATGGATTGCGCATATACACACCAAAGCAGTACGGACGTTTAGTTTTCTTTTCCTGGGAGTTTTCCAGAAATGCCTTACATTCCCTCGTACTTCTTAAGTATGTCACAAAATTTTACTAGAATAAGCTTAGTCTTTTAGAGTTTTGTACAGATTAATAATTATATAACTAAAATGCTCAATCAGAGAAATGTTAATTCAAAATATCAGGAATAAAAAGTACATGATACACAAAACATGCTATTTAATGAAGCTCCGGTTCAAATATTTATTTATTCTTAATACGGCCTTCTAATTTTATTGGAAAAAAAACATTTTAAAACTCTTTCTATTAAAACCATCGTTTCTCCGGACCACGTTTTTATAATGTAAAGAGAAACCAAAATTAACTACAAAATAAATTGAAAAACTCCAGCTCTTTCTGTTGAAACTCTTATCTCGGCGCACCACAGTTGTAAACGACATCACGCATGGAAACTTTTCTTTACTGTAAAAAGAAAATAATTAGAAAAAAAAACTAAAACACCTCTTAACGAGCTAAATAAAACCGCACTTTATACCCACAAAATTTCAGATATCAAACTTTGTGACAAAAAAATTATTACGCATTTGACTAAATAAAAACACTTAAAATTTTCTTATTCGACCCGCTGCATAAAAAATGTGTAGATTAACAGCTTAAAATTTTTGTTGGAGTGGGACGAAGCAGAACATTTTAAAAAATATATAACCCATATAAAAATTTTTATGAAAAATTACTTAATTACATAACTTTTCTTTTAAGCATCCGATTTTGAAGTGGTATGTCCTTCAAGTATTGTGGATTAGTGCTCTAAAAATCTGCATTTAAAACTTGGTTTCTAATTTCGGGTCGATTTTTTGCTATTTTCATGATGTAACCCCTTTCTTAATTTTCGAAAATATCGTCCTTGCAGAAAAGTGACCAAAAACCTGCAGTTCTAAATCCATAACTTTTCTTCCTGGCCTCCGATTTCAAAGTGGTATATCTTTAAAGAATTGTGGCTTAAGTCTCTAAAACTCTGCATTTCAATTTTGTTTTGAAAATTTGAGTTTCTATTTTTACGATGTAACTCCTTAATCAATTTCCGAAAAATATAGTCCCAGAAAAGTGACCAAAAACCTTCAGTGTTAATTCTATAACTTTTCTTTTAAGCATCCGATTTTGAAGTGGTATGTCCTTCAAGTATTGTGGATTAGTGCTCTAAAAATCTGCATTTAAAACTTGGTTTCTAATTTCGGGTCGATTTTTTGCTATTTTCATGATGTAACCCCTTTCTTAATTTTCGAAAATATTGTCCTTGCAGAAAAGTGACCAAAAACCTGCAGTTCTAAATCCATAACTTTTCTTCCTGGCCTCCGATTTCAAAGTGGTATATCTTTAAAGAATTGTTGCTTAAGTCTCTAAAACTCTGCATTTAAATTTTGTTTTGAAATTTTGAGTTTCTATTTTTAAGATATAAATCCTAATCAATTTCCGAAAAATATAGTCCCAGAAAAGTGACCAAAAACCTTCAGTGTTAATTCTATAACTTTTCTTTTAAGCATCCGATTTTGAAGTGGTATGTCCTTAAAGTATTGTGGATTAGTGCTCTAAAAATCTGCATTTAAAACTTGGTTTCTAATTTCGGGTCGATTTTTTGCTATTTTCATGATGTAACCCCTTTCTTAATTTTCGAAAATATTATCCTTGCAGAAAAGTGACCAAAAACCTGCAGTTCTAAATCCATAACTTTTCTTCCTGGCCTCCGATTTCAAAGTGGTATATCTTTAAAGAATTGTGGCTTAAGTCTCTAAAACTCTGCGTTTAAATTTTTTTTTTGAAATTTTGAGTTTCAATTTTTACGATATAACTCCTAATCAATTTCCGAAAAATATAGTCCCAGAAAAGTGACCAAAAACCTTCAGTGTTATTTCTATAACTTTTCTTTTAAGCATCCGATTTTGAAGTGGTATGTCTTTAAAGTATTGTGGATTAGTGCTCTAAAAATCTGCATTTAAAACTTGGTTTCTAATTTCGGGTCGATTTTTTGCTATTTTCATGATGTAACCCCTTTCTTAATTTTCGAAAATATCGTCCTTGCAGAAAAGTGACCAAAAACCTGCAGTTCTAAATCCATAACTTTTCTTCCTGGCCTCCGATTTCAAAGTGGTATATCTTTAAAGAATTGTGGCTTAAGTCTCTAAAACTCTGCATTTCAATTTTGTTTTGAAATTTTGAGTTTCTATTTTTACGATATAACTCCTAATCAATTTCCGAAAAATATAGTCCCAGAAAAGTGACCAAAAACCTTCAGTGTTAATTCTATAACTTTTCTTTTAAGCATCCGATTTTGAAGTGGTATGTCTTTAAAGTATTGTGGATTAGTGCTCTAAAAATCTGCATTTAAAACTTGGTTTCTAATTTCGGGTCGATTTTTTGCTATTTTCATGATGTAACCCCTTTCTTAATTTTCGAAAATATCGTCCTTGCAGAAAAGTAACCAAAAACCTGCAGTTCTAAATCCATAACTTTTCTTCCTGGCCTCCGATTTCAAAGTGGTATATCTTTAAAGAATTGTGGCTTAAGTCTCTAAAACTCTGCATTTAAATTTTGTTTTGAAATTTTGAGTTTCTATTTTTACGATATAACTCCTAATCAATTTCCGAAAAATATAGTCCCAGAAAAGTGAGCAAAAACCTTCAGTGTTAATTCTATAACTTTTCTTTTAAGCATCCGATTTTGAAGTGGTATGTCTTTAAAGTATTGTGGATTAGTGATCTAAAAATCTGCATTTAAAACTTGGTTTCTAATTTCGGGTCGATTTTTTGCTATTTTCATGATGTAACCCCTTTCTTAATTTCCGAAAAAAAGGTCCTTCCAGAAAAGTGACCAAATACCTGCAGTTATAAATCCATAATTTTTCTTCCTGGCCTCCGATTTCAAAGTGGTATATCTTTAAAGAATTGTGGCTTAAGTCTCTAAAACTCTGCGTTTAAATTTTTTTTTGAAATTTGAGTTTCTATTTTTACGATATAACTCCTAATCAATTTCCGAAAAATATAGTCCCAGAAAAGTGACCAAAAACCTTCAGTGTTATTTCTATAACTTTTCTTTTAAGCATCCGATTTTGAAGTGGTATGTCTTTAAAGTATTGTGGATTAGTGCTCTAAAAATCTGCATTTAAAACTTGGTTTCTAATTTCGGGTCGATTTTTTGCTATTTTCATGATGTAACCCCTTTCTTAATTTTCGAAAATATCGTCCTTGCAGAAAAGTGACCAAAAACCTGCAGTTCTAAATCCATAACTTTTCTTCCTGGCCTCCGATTTCAAAGTGGTATATCTTTAAAGAATTGTGGCTTAAGTCTCTAAAACTCTGCATTTCAATTTTGTTTTGAAATTTTGAGTTTCTATTTTTACGATATAACTCCTAATCAATTTCCGAAAAATATAGTCCCAGAAAAGTGACCAAAAACCTTCAGTGTTAATTCTATAACTTTTCTTTTAAGCATCCGATTTTGAAGTGGTATGTCTTTAAAGTATTGTGGATTAGTGCTCTAAAAATCTGCATTTAAAACTTGGTTTCTAATTTCGGGTCGATTTTTTGCTATTTTCATGATGTAACCCCTTTCTTAATTTTCGAAAATATCGTCCTTGCAGAAAAGTAACCAAAAACCTGCAGTTCTAAATCCATAACTTTTCTTCCTGGCCTCCGATTTCAAAGTGGTATATCTTTAAAGAATTGTGGCTTAAGTCTCTAAAACTCTGCATTTAAATTTTGTTTTGAAATTTTGAGTTTCTATTTTTACGATATAACTCCTAATCAATTTCCGAAAAATATAGTCCCAGAAAAGTGACCAAAAACCTTCAGTGTTAATTCTATAACTTTTCTTTTAAGCATCCGATTTTGAAGTGGTATGTCTTTAAAGTATTGTGGATTAGTGATCTAAAAATCTGCATTTAAAACTTGGTTTCTAATTTCGGGTCGATTTTTTGCTATTTTCATGATGTAACCCCTTTCTTAATTTCCGAAAAAAAGGTCCTTCCAGAAAAGTGACCAAATACCTGCAGTTATAAATCCATAATTTTTCTTCCTGGCCTCCGATTTCAAAGTGGTATATCTTTAAAGAATTGTGGCTTAAGTCTCTAAAACTCTGCATTTAAATTTTTTTTTTGAAATTTTGAGTTTCAATTTTTACGATATAACTCCTAATAAATTTCCGAAAAATATAGTCCCAGAAAAGTGACCAAAAACCTTCAGTGTTAATTCTATAACTTTTCTTTTAAGCATCCGATTTTGAAGTGGTATGTCCTTCAAGTATTGTGGATTAGTGCTCTAAAAATCTGCATTTAAAACTTGGTTTCTAATTTCGGGTCGATTTTTTGCTATTTTCATGATGTAACCCCTTTCTTAATTTTCGAAAATATTGTCCTTGCAGAAAAGTGACCAAAAACCTGCAGTTCTAAATCCATAACTTTTCTTCCTGGCCTCCGATTTCAAAGTGGTATATCTTTAAAGAATTGTGGCTTAAGTCTCTAAAACTCTGCATTTAAATTTTTTTTTAAATTTTGAGTTTCTATTTTTAAGATATAAATCCTAATCAATTTCCGAAAAATATAGTCCCAGAAAAGTGACCAAAAACCTTCAGTGTTAATTCTATAACTTTTCTTTTAAGCATCCGATTTTGAAGTGGTATGTCTTTAAAGTATTGTGGATTAGTGATCTAAAAATCTGCATTTAAAACTTGGTTTCTAATTTCGGGTCGATTTTTTGCTATTTTCATGATGTAACCCCTTTCTTAATTTCCGAAAAAAAGGTCCTTCCAGAAAAGTGACCAAATACCTGCAGTTATAAATCCATAATTTTTCTTCCTGGCCTCCGATTTCAAAGTGGTATATCTTTAAAGAATTGTGGCTTAAGTCTCTAAAACTCTGCATTTAAATTTTTTTTTTGAAATTTTGAGTTTCAATTTTTACGATATAACTCCTAATAAATTTCCGAAAAATATAGTCCCAGAAAAGTGACCAAAAACCTTCAGTGTTAATTCTATAACTTTTCTTTTAAGCATCCGATTTTGAAGTGGTATGTCTTTAAAGTATTGTGGATTAGTGCTCTAAAAATCTGCATTTAAAACTTGGTTTCTAATTTCGGGTCGATTTTTTGCTATTTTCATGATGTAACCCCTTTCTTAATTTTCGAAAATATTGTCCTTGCAGAAAAGTGACCAAAAACCTGCAGTTCTAAATCCATAACTTTTCGTCCTGGCCTCCGATTTCAAAGTGGTATATCTTTAAAGAATTGTGGCTTAAGTCTCTAAAACTCTGCATTTAAATTTTGTTTTGAAATTTTGAGTTTCTATTTTTAAGATATAAATCCTAATCAATTTCCGAAAAATATAGTCCCAGAAAAGTGACCAAAAACCTTCAGTGTTAATTCTATAACTTTTCTTTTAAGCATCCGATTTTGAAGTGGTATGTCCTTAAAGTATTGTGGATTAGTGCTCTAAAAATCTGCATTTAAAACTTGGTTTCTAATTTCGGGTCGATTTTTTGCTATTTTCATGATGTAACCCCTTTCTTAATTTTCGAAAATATTGTCCTTGCAGAAAAGTGACCAAAAACCTGCAGTTCTAAATCCATAACTTTTCTTCCTGGCCTCCGATTTCAAAGTGGTAGATCTTTAAAGAATTGTGGCTTAAGTCTCTAAAACTCTGCGTTTAAATTTTTTTTTTGAAATTTTGAGTTTCAATTTTTACGATATAACTCCTAATCAATTTCCGAAAAATATAGTCCCAGAAAAGTGACCAAAAACCTTCAGTGTTAATTCTATAACTTTTCTTTTAAGCATCCGATTTTGAAGTGGTATGTCTTTAAAGTATTGTGGATTAGTGCTCTAAAAATCTGCATTTAAAACTTGGTTTCTAAATTCGGGTCGATTTTTTGCTATTTTCATGATGTAACCCCTTTCTTAATTTTCGAAAATATTGTCCTTGCAGAAAAGTGACCAAAAACCTGCAGTTCTAAATCCATAACTTTTCTTCCTGGCCTCCGATTTCAAAGTGGTATATCTTTAAAGAATTGTGGCTTAAGTCTCTAAAACTCTGCATTTCAATTTTGTTTTGAAAATTTGAGTTTCTATTTTTACGATGTAACTCCTTAATCAATTTCCGAAAAATATAGACCCAGAAAAGTGACCAAAAACCTTCAGTGTTAATTCTATAACTTTTCTTTTAAGCATCCGATTTTGAAGTGGTATGTCCTTCAAGTATTGTGGATTAGTGCTCTAAAAATCTGCATTTAAAACTTGGTTTCTAATTTCGGGGCGATTTTTTACTATTTTCATGATGTAACCCCTTTCTTAATTTTCGAAAATATTGTCCTTGCAGAAAAGTGACCAAAAACCTGCAGTTCTAAATCCATAACTTTTCTTCCTGGCCTCCGATTTCAAAGTGGTATATCTTTAAAGAATTGTGGCTTAAGTCTCTAAAACTCTGCATTTAAATTTTGTTTTGAAATTTTGAGTTTCTATTTTTACGATATAAATCCTAATCAATTTCCGAAAAATATAGTCCCAGAAAAGTGACCAAAAACCTTCAGTGTTAATTCTATAACTTTTCTTTTAAGCATCCGATTTTGAAGTGGTATGTCCTTAAAGTATTGTGGATTAGTGCTCTAAAAATCTGCATTTAAAACTTGGTTTCTAATTTCGGGTCGATTTTTTGCTATTTTCATGATGTAACCCCTTTCTTAATTTTCGAAAATATTGTCCTTGCAGAAAAGTGACCAAAAACCTGCAGTTCTAAATCCATAACTTTTCTTCCTGGCCTCCGATTTCAAAGTGGTATATCTTCAAAGTATTGTGGCTTAAGTCTCTAAAACTCTGCACTTAAATTTTGTTTTTAAATTTTGAGTGTTATTTTTACGATATAACTCCTTAATCAATTTCCCAAAAATATAATTGCAGAAAAGTAACCAAAACCTACACTGTTAATTCTATAACTTTTCTTTTAAGCATCCGATTTCGAAGTGGTGTGTCTTTAAAGTCTTGTGGCGTAGTGCTCTAAAAATCTGCGTTTTTAACTTGGTTTGTAATTTCCCATATATTTTTTGTATTTTTTAACCCCTTTTTTATTTTCCGAAAAAATCTTCTTAGCTGAAAAATTACCAAAAAACCTGCATCTCAAAGTCCATAGCTTTCCTTATAGACTTCCGATTACGATGTGGGAATCTTTAATGTCTTTTTGCTTTAGTCTCTAAAAATCTGCGTTTAAAACTCGGTTACTTCTTTTTAAATTTAAAAAAAAATCTTTTAATTGCACCCTACCCTCAGTACTTACTTTCCGGCTCACGGTTGGCCATCTGAAGGTTGGTGTTCTTGAGTGATCTTCGCCTGTCCGACCGGAAGAGGCAGTCCACACGATCCGCCTCGAAAAAGGCGTAGACCACGCGCACATTGTTGGTGAACCCGCCACCGTCCTTCCAGGCACTCACGATTACAATGGGATCGCCGTCGTCGATGATGTTCCACTTCTTGGCCGAGGTCAGGGCGAACTGCACCCGGGCGTCCACATCGGTGGCGTAATCGGAGCTTGGTTCCGAGGTGTATAGAACCGGAAGGACGCCACGATGCATGTAGACCCAACGGGCGGCCCGTTCGCACCGGGTTACGGCCAAAATGGGACATCGTGGCCGGAATTTGCTAACCAAGGTGGCTGAACGACCCGAGGTAGTGAGGACCACAATCAGCGTGGCATTGGTCCTCTTGGCCGTCTCCACAGAGGCAATGGCCAGCGAGTGGGCCGCATCCAACTCGCCACGAACTTCGCTGACCAGGTCGGAGAAAAGATCCCGGAACCACAGGACTTTCTCAGCCTCGCGGCACAGTGTGTCGCAGGTGGCCACCGTCTCCTTGGGATAGGCACCAATGGCCACCTCCGAGGACAGCATTATGCAATCCGCTCCATCTATAATGGCATTGGCCAGATCGAAGCACTCGGCTCGCGTGGGATGTTGCACTGAGCGCATGGACTCCAGGATGTGCGAGGCCACTATTACCGGCTTGCCGGCCTTATTGCACTGCCCCAGGATGCTCTTCTGCGTGATGAACAGCTTCTCGATGGGTATCTGAGTGCCCAGGTCCGCTCGGGATAGCAAAAGTCCATCGGCCGCCTTCATGATCTCCGAGAAGCGGCTCAGTGCTATCTTACTGTCCATCTTGGCGATGATCTTGATGTGCTTGCCCTTCTCGCCGAGCACCGTTCGCAGTTCCTTCACATTTTTGGCACTTCGCACCGCCGAGGCAAAGAGGAAGTCCACATTGGCCTTCATGCTGAACTGCAGGTCGAACATGTCCTTCTCGGAGACGGCAGGCAAATCGATTTCGATCTCGGGCAGGATCACATTGCAGTTGTTGTTCAGCTGGCCACCTTGGATGACCTCGCACAGCAGCCCATCCACGCCCACCTCCATAATGTGGAGCAGCAGCTTGCCATCGTCGATGAACAGACGATCCCCCGTCTTGGTTAGATTGATTATATTGGGATAGTCAACATAGACCGCCTCCTTGTTGCCCTTGTCGTACAAATCCCGATTGATGGAGAGCCTTAGATTATCGCCGGCGCGCAGGAACACATCACCATCCAGAAGGCCAGTTCGGATCTGAGGTCCTCGCGTGTCCGCCGCAATGGCCACCGTACGTATTTGACCCGTCTCCTTGTGAATCCGGTCCAGCGCCTCATTAATCAGCTCGATCGTCTTCGAGTGCATCTCGTGCGATTCGTGGGAGAAGTTCAGCCGGAAAATGTTCACTCCCTTCATGATCATGCTGTATATGATGTCCGCGTTGCGGGAACCAAGGGATATGGTGGCGATCAAGGACACCAGGCGTTGGTGGGTGGCCTGCTGCGAGATGTCCAGCTCACAGATGTGCTCCAGCTCCGTGGAGCCCTCCTTGAGCACCGTTTTCGCGGAGAACGACATTGGAGGTTACAAGAGATAACTTTAAATTTTGGAGCAATTTGCTATAAAATAAAATATACTACAGTGATTACAATACTCTGTGACGTTTTACGAAAATATTTGTAAACTGAAATATAATGTTAAGTTCCCATTTAGAAAATAAGAGAACATTTTCTCACGGTGTATGATTCATTTGCCAAGTTATTCTTAAACTTTAACTGAAATACTGTTGCCTGCAAATGCAGTGCAACTCAAACTGTAAAGAAAAGAAACAAACGACTTCACATTTTTTTGCTGACCCCTAAAGTATGCTTCAATAAATTTCGTTTGCCAAACCATCATAAATTGGTTAGAAAATTGCCACAAAATAAAGCTCATTTAGTCAATTATGGATACTATAGAGTCAAAATTACACATTTTTTCCTACCCTCTAACTCTGTATTTTGACCATAAATAAAACTAAATCAAAACTCATAAATGTTTAAATCTTATTTTAACATTGTTTTATTTTCCGTTTTTCTTTATGTTTTTCTCGGCCAATAACTCAATAAACGCTACTTAAACAATGAAACTAATTGCGTAACATAATTAAAGATAGCACTTAGTAACGCTACTATATTAATTGGAGCTATTTGCTAACTAACTACATACTTCGAGTGCTTAAGTACATTGACTTTAGCTTTGACTACAACTAGTGGCAGCACATGCACTACATATAATTACGATTAAATAATAACGCTAATGTAAATGCTTTGCAAATGAGTTTAAATTAATTGAAGAGAAATGTGTAGTTTGAATGCTATCTAAAATGGAGCGAGTCTAGGTCTAATTTGTCCGATATGTAAATGTAGCTTGGTTGATGGATGGCTGGCCAGTGAGTGGCCATCTATATAGTCGCAGGAAGGACTATCTGCAGCCACAAGATTCCACCACCATATTGGGCAGCGTCTTCACCGTGGCCGTATTACTCGAGTCCATCACGACCAGCTGCAGCGAGGAATACTGTTTGGCGGTGCAGCAGGGCACCAACTCCAGCGACTTGTTAGCACCGCTTGTGGAGAGAATTTTCTGTAAAAAAAAGATAAGAAATCTATTAGTGATTTGTTCGAAAATTATATCAAAGGTTTTTTTTTCATACCAAGCATGATTTTTAAAAATATCACTTATTTTATAATCTTTTTGAGAATATTGCAATACTGACTATTTAAATTGTTAAATCTATATGCAAAGTTTATAAAATTTATATGATATTTGGCATAAATTTTCTTAAAATTCCTGATAGTGCTATTAAATCCAAATAAAATTCTCAATCATCTAAATAAAAAACCCATTATTATTTCTAAGGAAAAACAAATCTTAATCAAAGTAAAATTCCCCATAACTTAATATAGACACCTACCATTATGGAGCTGTGGTGGGAGGCCGCTTGC
This sequence comes from Drosophila gunungcola, assembly GCF_025200985.1. Lineage (NCBI taxonomy): Eukaryota > Metazoa > Arthropoda > Insecta > Diptera > Drosophilidae > Drosophila > Drosophila gunungcola. The sequence goes on from NW_026453197.1 coordinate 17,429,935, forward strand.
GTGACACTCGCCACCGAGCTGCAGGATCCGCGACAGAAGTAGGCATTGTAGCCCTCCGGCTTCAGGATCCAGTTGCTCCAGCCGATGTCCCGGAAGGATATGTACAAGTGCTCCCGGCAGCACTCCGTCATTCCGCTGGAGCAGTTGATGCTGCGCTTCTGGCGGCTCTTCCGGCGCCTATTCTGCATATCGATCATGATGAAGGGCCGATAGTCCTTGTCCACCGATATGATCTCCTCCATGTCGCTGACCTCGCAGCCCCCACACGAAATCTGGATGAGGTGGCTCAGCTCGTGACCGCTGATCCAGTGCTTAATGGGCCACTCAATGTCGATCTTCATCCACTCATCTGGAAATATTCAGACAAAATAAGAAATCATTAAAATGTATGCTTAATAAAAGGAAAGAAAGCATTGTTTTCATTTCATACATAGTATCACAATATTTTTCAAGCAACTTTTGTTATCAAACCAAACTGACCCCAGGAACTCCCAATTTTCGGGGGGTTGTCCAATCGCTTCTTGGCCAAAGTTCAGCTTTTGCACCCACAAATATTTGTATTTTGCCAAGTTATTCACCCACATGAATTCAAGATTGAAGATTCGGTTTGGTGAGCTATCACGAATCTGCCCAATGATCTGTCTAATTGAATTGAAAACACAAACAGCGGTTGTCAACGTTTCCACTTATCGGCTGTGGCGGTCAGTATAATTATTATAATAACCATCTAGTATAGAGGACTTGTCACTGATTTTGATTTCTCTCCATGAGGGTATTGGGGGTCAGTTTTGGACGTTCCGTTTCGTTCCGTTTTCGTTTTAGCTGTCGACCAAAGATCCAAACGTGTGCGATTCATTTCTTTTTAGCGGATGATTACGTTTCTGGAGATTATCGTATAGGTATAACATATACTAACCTTGCACATTCACCGACTGGATGGCTATGGTCTTGGTGGCCGTCAAATACTTGGAGTCCTGCTGCGGATTCACCTCCACCTCGGAAACGACAATCGTCTGCTGCGAACTGGTGCTGTTTAAAGATCCCGATTCCGAGTCCGATCCTTCATCTGTGCGATTCTGTTTGTTTTTGAAAAGCCACAGGACGGCAGTGCTCACATCGAAGCCTTCGGCATCGGCATCGTCGATCTTGAAGCTGAAGCACATGGACGGGTTGGATTTTCCACCTCCCAAGCGATTGCATTCGACCTCTTCTGTAAAAAGTTATAGAAATTATTTAGGATTTGTCGGCTAGTTTGTGGACTATCTACATATCTAATCTTAAAAAATAAATCTTAGAATTTTTTTCTGACACAAAAAGACTATCTAGTCTTAAAAAAAAAAACATTTAAGAAATGTTTTAATTTTTTCTTAAAAAACAAGTTATTATAAATTTGTATTTGGTGAAATTTTATTAAAGATAATTCTCCTTTACGGTTCCCTTTTCTAATTATTAAAATTTGAAAAAGAAACTTTATAAAAATTTTTGTTTTGAAAAATTTTGTGAAAATTGAACTCAATTAAATTCTGCATTTTTATTTTAAATGTAAATATTCCTTACCTCTATTAAGCAGTATGAACTTTTTGCTGGTCCTGGCATAATAGTCGTCCAGCTCCTTGTTCTTGGTGCTGTCATCCGGATGGGAGAGGGTCATGCCATCGAAGATGGGCTTGGGCAGCTCCACGGCTGAGACCTTGGGACTCTCCTTGAGGCGGAGCTTCTCCAGAATCTGCTGCTTAACGAACTCGATGCGCAGCTGGGTCAACTGCTCCTCGGTGATGTGCTCCACTTGGCGATTGCTTTCGCATTTGGGACAGCCACCACTACGGGATTTAACTGAAATGGTGATGTTTCTCTCGCCCAAATCCTGAGTCTCGGACTCCACAATGGGCACCTGGGGTTCCACATCCTTCTCCTGCTGCTCCTGCTGCTCCTCCCCCGCCATAAGTTCATTTCGCACAAAGTCCAAGGGTGAGAGTTCCTCGGCGAAGAATGATGACTCGTCGGGGGCATCTGCAAACATGACGGGGAACTCCTCGACCTCCTCCTCCGTGGCAATCTCATGGCGGTGCGACTTCTCCTCCTGCTCCATGAGATGCTGCCACAAACGGGGCACCTTGAACTGCTCCCCGGCGGGATGATTGTAGCTCAGCTCCTGCTGAATGAGGTCCTGCGTCTTCTTGAGGACATGGCGCCTTAGGCGGGCATAGTACTCCTGCTTGGTGATCGGTGCATCGTCCTCCTCGCTCGGATCCGGTTCCAGGTGCTTCAGTTGCCGGGATCGCTGCTGGCGGATGTGGTGCTCCTGCTGCAGCTGCTGCGAGGTGTGCTGCACATGGGGATGCGACTGGTGCTTGGGATTCGGACGCAGGATGTCGCCGCGGGAACTGGGAAGCGATCGGGCATGCAGGCGATTGTACACATTCCTGTTCTCCAAAGCCAGGCACATTAGGAGCACCAAAGTAATAAAGTATTTAGCCATTTCTTAGGGACTTTCTCTTCACTTGCTTTTGAAATTGGAAACTTTAATATTCAATATGTGGAGGCTTTTGGGTTTTTCACTCTACTTTTATCGGCTGGGGCTGATTGCTATCTATTTGGCAGCATTAAAACATTAATAATTGTGTCTTTGAGGTTCACAAAACTCATAGAATTGCAGCGGTTTTCACTTATTGTTGCCGTTTTAGAGCCTTCTTCGAGCACTTTTCAGAAACGTATTTGAATGTTGTTATTTATTGCAATTATTTCATACGCTTGGATGATACATGATCAACGTTTTTAAATGTTTTTTTAGTCTTGTCTGCAAGTAAAAATAGAAAAACAATTAAATTTAAAAATTATGGCTTTGGAATATTTTTTCATTAATTATATATATTTTATTAAGCACTCTCCATTATTTTTTAATCCTATAAATATTTCCAAAAAAAAGGAAGCCCTAACTCAAAGCTTTGACCAAAAAAGATTTCTTTTCATAATTATTTAAATGAATTTATTTAACGATTCAGCTTTTTAAACGTGCTGCCCCAATTAAATTGCAATTTAATATGCCAGCGCGACAGGTGCACTTATCACTCACTAAGCCAGAAGTCTCGCTTAATTTTTCACCGAATTGCATCATTTATTTGATTTTGTTTAAATTGGAAATCGGAATCAGGGCGGCAAAGTGCAGATTTTGTTTGACATGAATTCCGGGATTATTTAGTTTTTGCCCAAGCATTCAAATTGACATTATCACTGGCTCGCAGGCCAAAAGGCTAATCGCTTATCTGGGCTAGGATTCAATAGTATATTGGCTGTATACTATAGTTGATAAGCAGGTGCAATTAGATGGCAATTAGGTGGACCCCACACGTACCGTGAGCACACTCCGTTTTGAGAAATTATTGGTGGTCACTTTGAACCCGGACACGAAACACGGGATTTATTAGGCTATATATATGTATATATTTGGTATATATGATTTTTATATGTTTCCTTTTTTCGTTTTCTTTTTCTTCCAACATGCGACAGCGCAAACGAGTTGTGAATGAATGAAGCGGTTGGCTGATTAGTAGAACAATTTATGTGACGAGCGGAGCGCCGCTGATTGATCGTTCCGCGAGCGTTGCTCAAAAGCCGAGGCGATACGATCCAATACGATTCGATCCGAACCGAACCATTCGGATTGGATCCGATTTGTTGGGCTCTTGATTTCCCAGACAATCGAGCAGACCATAGTGGTCTATAGTTACATGGCGCTCTCCACCTGAAAGAAAATTAAAGTATATGCAAGTGCGCTACACCATTGCATCAGCTTCAAGAAAAAAAAAAACGCCAAGCCACCGAAATGCATAAAATTCTTAATTGCAATTCTTAATTTAATTTTTTTATTTATTTATTTTTTTTTTTTCCTCTGGCCCCCTTGGGTCATGCCACGCCCCCAATGTGGCCACTATCTGGTAATATTTTTGGCCGGCACTTGGCCGCAATGGGGAATTTTGATATGAAGTGAATTTATGATCGCTTCGAGTTCCGAGTCGAGTGCCGAGTGGCCCATTCATGCTAATTACCCCACAGCGCTATCAAGCTTGACTTTGATGATCCGACTCGATTGTGTGTCAATCAATTAATAGTGAACACGTTGCTGATAACAGCGATTTTTCCCTTTTACCGAGCTGGGTACAAAAAACGAGAGCATGGAATATGGAGTACGATTACAATTAACTACGCATATTATACGATTATCACAGGGCTCTTTATTTTTTAATCGCATTTCGGGGAATAAATTAGATGCACGCGATTGCTAAATCACTCGCATTTCAAATGATTGGCGCCCGCTTAATTACCGTATTTATTTTCCAATTCAATTGGGGAATGAAAGTGCTGTTGATCGGGGAAAATTATGTGAACCCTACCAAGTGGGCGATTCTCGGGCTGTGTGTTTATTTTCGTTTGGGAATTTCATCAGCCCGAATTTCCTTTATTCATTGCGGTCGTCTCGGCTAAATGTAGACCACTCGGGTAAGGTCAAGAAAACTAAATGAAGGCCGGTGTGCGTTGATCACGAGCTGTGGTACCCCCCATTTTGTTTCGACTTAAGAGCTGAACACGTGCCCGATTCACTTGTCACGATCTGGGATTTTCTAAAACATATTAAATCATCGAAATGATTTGATTAAATACTATTTAGATGTCCGTTTAATTGACAGAAATCTTTGTAGGCCTCAGCGAATTCTTGCTACATTGTTGTAAGATTTAATGGAAGGTTGCTTATATATAAAAGACAGAAGTTTATAAACCTGAAAATTTTAATTAAAAAATTTTGAGATTATGTAAAGCTGAGCATTATTTATATAAAACCAGGCATTAATATTATTTAAGAAGTTTATAATAAAGATTAAATATAATATCTTGTATTGTTATTTTACCCTTGTAAAAAGATGTTTGACTTTCTTCAAAGCTACCTATTTCAAGTTATATAACCCTTATAAAAGGGTTGAACTGTTTTTCCAAGTCCCCTCCCAACTTTTCGCCCACTTTTCGATTACGTCCTTTGCCTTTAGCATAGGTCATACCACCTATCATCTGATCGCATATTTTTCCACAATCTACGTAGATTGCCACGTACCAAAATCTGTATAATTTCCACGCCACAAACATATTGACGTCGATTATGGCACCAGGGGCCTATATAATAGTCAGATCTCATCAGATCCGATCAGGAAGTATAGACTGACACACACGCGACATGTGACACGTTTATATACATATATGTTTATTAATTTTTTGACGCAACTTAACGATTGACCGACTTATCAAAGGCAGAAATCAATTCGTGGCGTGCGACTCGATGACATGGGGGTCCGGAAAAGGGGGATCAGAAGTTGAAGAAGGTCATTTAACGTCCAGCAATCGAGGGGCTACGGCTACGTCATCGAGCACGCAAGTGGCGCGTGATTCGCGAGGCTGAAATAAAAAACCTAAAGATTCCTCGGTTGCCAAGTCAATGCAAATCGGAGCAACTGGGGAGTGGAGTGGAGTGGAGTGGCATGGAGTTGAGAGCAAAGTACAGACGACTGACTTGACGACTCTTCTTGGGGGTTTTCCATGGGCTCGGGCTCCTCCCCTTTATCATTTTTGCATTAATTACGGGGCAGCGGCTGGGGCTATCGTAATTGCCGGTCATTATCACTTGCATTTCTTTCGCCCTGCAGTTGAATGCACTGCAACAAAATGCCCATGCGTCTTTGGGTTTTTGGCAATAAATCTCCCGATCACGCTGTACACGCTGATCAGCGATTGGGAGCATGCCACGATCTGGACTTTGGAACCCACTCACGGAGATTGCCCTGATTGCCCGATTGAGGCAGCGCAAAATACAAATTTGCTTTAACACTTTTATTATTTTGCCCACACGCTCATCGCCGATGCCACCATAAATAAAGTGCAGGATTAACTGGGATCAGTTGGGAATCCACTATAATTTGGTTAATGTCTTTCGACGTGGCTATATCTCCTAGAATTCGTACCCACATTTGCCAAGTGCCTTTGTAGGTTGGCCTCGCAAGCTATCATCAATCAATCAGTGATTGAAAAAACTATTTAACAACTTGATTATTTTTTATTGGTCATTGCATGAATTTCCGAAATAAAAACTAGGAATTTCTATGCCTAGGGATAGAAACATTTAAACCGATATCGGTTTTATGATCTTGTTCTTGTTCTCCAAAAAAACGTTATCGAAATAAGTCATCACTTTTATATTTAACTTAGTACAACCACAGAGCTTATAAAATATTTAAATCGTTAATAATTTAATTATAGTATAATTAAGACATTAAGCATGGTCAGCTATAAATCTTAACAATATATTAACAGATATAGAAAAATTTATAAAAAAAACCATATTGTCTTGAAACTAATTTAAATTCTTTTAAAATGACAACTGTGTATGTTATATAACTCACCTAATTTAATAATCCATTGGTAAATATTTAAATAAATATTATTTTCACACAAACTTGACAAGCCTTTTCAAAGATGCTTTCCGAATGTCCTTGAATGATTTTTATAGATGATTAGTTTTGTTAATTGTTTTCGCAAATCATTTTTGCTAACTAATCATTGTTTGTATTTCACCACTTGAACTTGATCTCCTCGGAGTGACAAGCTTATTTATTTTGTTTAACAAAAACAAAGTATTTTTTTGTTTTTTTTTTTGTTTTTTTGTTTTTTGAGAGGAGAAGCCCACAAAGTTATTTGTCACCAAATTGGTTAATGCCCCGATTTGATATTTTTTGGTCCGATCGTTGAGAACGTCTGCGTGTGAATAATTCGACGATGGGCGGCGCAGCGACCGCAAAGGCTGCTCTGGAGCGGTACGACTAACGGTATCTGTGTGGAGCGGTATGGGTATGGGTATTGCAGACAGGCCAGTTGTTTGATAACAAACTTGCTGATTATTAAATGATGCGCAATTTTACTATATTTTTTTTTTTAAATGCAAAGATCGAGAAAGAGACAGGGAGAGAGAGGAAGGTCTGATTAGATTGTATCTCCCTCCCTCTCTAGAGATACTTCAAATCCGGTTGGTTCCGATCCGATCGCCTCCTGCATCGAACACCCACGCCGCTCGTCGAACACGTTCGATGCCCCCCAAGTTCGATGCTGGCGCTCGAGCGCAGCATTCGTCACCCAAAACGTGAGCTGACGTCGCTCGTTGTTGGGGTTTTTGCGCTCGTTCCAACCGGGTCTAAAGTCCAGCGGCAGCCGGCTTGTTTGATAGCCGACATTGCCTAATGGCTAATGGCTAATGGCTAATGGTTAATGGTTCTCCTCACACCATCGCTTTCTTGTGATAGCCCAAAGTCTATTTATACTCGGTACTCGCTGGGAAGTATGAGTTTATTGGATGCTACAGGAAAAGGGAATCCTTTTCGACCCTAGAAAGTTATAGGGTTGATTTATCCATTTCCAATGTTAAAAAAAAAATAGAAGAAGACAAAAAATAGTAAGGGCATAACATAATTCTTTTTAAGACAATGAATAAAATTAAAAGTATCCCAAATTTGAGAGTTTTACTATAGCTTTCTTTCCTGTTATTGTTTAGTTGTTTAACGCACCTAATCGTTTCCCTTCTGACCAATTTATGATGAGCTTTTACGACGCTCTTAAGTTTTTTTGTTTTTGACTTGCTTATGGTACCAATTGATTAGCATGTGTGATATCATAACTATGGAGTTTTCACGCCCGGTGAGCATGGGCCTTTTGTAGATTACCATGGAGGATTATAGTATGTAAATTGTTTATATAAATTTAAACTTGACTTTGATTCCGTATCGCGGTGTTTCACTTTCAGACCTCATGCCAATCGACTGATTAAATCCGTCTCTAGTTTTGCTTACCTTGAGACTTCATAACAAAGCATTCACCTCAAGTATAATGCGACTAAATTGTACGTTATAGCTACCATATTCCGTTCACTCAGGATCCAGAAACGATCTGTTCCCAACCTACGTCTAAATTAAAAATGTGGCGCGCGTGCTGAAAAACACGTCACAAAGTTTGGCTTATCGTGGCCAGGCCTCTAGAAATAAAGTTTTATATAAAACAGTGTCATAATTAAATCCACACTGAACCGATTATTCTATTTGTCATCTACAGTAGCCCTGATTGGGGTATTCTGACTTTCGTTATAAATTTGCGTGCCGGAGAAGGGGAATATTTAAATGTTTCAAGAGTTCCTTGCTAAAAATAATTTTTAAAGCCTATTATAAAACATAATACACTTTACTTCATTTTTTCTGATTTGTTCAAATCGCTATTAATGATTATTAATGGCCTTACTCGTCTAGACTTTACCCTTGCATTTGATCAGGAAAATTCTATGCCTGGCTTTTAAATTTTGATTTAAATAATTCCGAAACTTAAACAATCTTTTGCTTCTACGGTTTAGAAAAAAAGGGTTATTGACACCCTATTTTTAAAATGGTTAGGTTTATAGGTTAATAAGAGGGCCAACAGAACAAAGTCTTCTGATTACCGAGGATTTCTTGTTGACAACCGGAAAGTGGCCAGACATAAACACAAATGTACAATTTATTTACATATATATTCTGATAACCATTGATAACACCCACGACTTTCGATTTTATTATAAAAAGGAATACACAAAAAAATTATTAGAGCGTAGATTAGTAAAATATATTGATGTTGATGTAGCCTGGTATTTAATTAGTCAATAATTTTTTCCAAAATTTATTTAAAACATTTTTAAGAAATATTGGTATTGTAAAATAAAATAAAGTGAAAATTATCAAACACTAGCAAAAGACGAATTAATATTGTGGTATTCATAAGTTCTGAAAACCATGAGTAATAAAAGTTGTAATAAGAACAAGTTTTAGTTTATGAGAAATAGAAATAGTTAATAAACTCAGTCATTCCTAATATGTATTTTTTCCAATCTCAGAGTCGAGAGCTCTGGTTAAAACCGATAAGGCCCCCTTGAAATAAATTCAGAAAAGCATTTAGCAAACTAATTAGCATGTGGTCAGCCTTTGAGGGTTTTCGTCCGAACAGGTGTGGCTCCGTGACTCCGATTGCGGTCTGTTCATGTGGACTCAGCGTGGATCCTCAAGGAGATAATCGAAGTGGAGCCAAAAATAATTATACAGCTCGGACTACAAGAAGTGAAATTAATTAAAAATTCAGTTGAATGAGGGGGCACTTAATCAGCCCGCTGGGGAAACTTTCCGTTCGCTTTGTAAGTGCGAACAAATTAATATTGAGCGTGGTAATTGCGAAGCCATGGACGGCATTGCGCCGATGATGGGCAGAATTGACAACTTGGACTTTGGACCACTCGAGATGGAGATGGAGATGGAGATCGAGACGCCTGACGCCTGCATCCAGAAATTGAGCGGCAGACAGACAGGCTAGACGAGATCGGGCGGACTCGAAATTGAACCACGTCAAGTGGTCGCACATGGTTATATTTAGTTTTTTTTTTTCGGGAACAAAGTCCATTTACGAGTCATGCGCCGGTCGTGTGAACCAAATTCGAATTGTATCGAATCGTCTCTCACTCAATTCAGTCAATCATCTGGCTGCAGTAAAGAGCAATTAACTCGAATTGCCAGTAAGACCACGCATGCAGCTCGTGGCTGCCCGAATTTCGAGGGGCCAGACGATAGAGATGATGCATAGATCATAATGCCAACTGATGACGTTTTTTGCATACTACACCGCCTTTTGGGCCAAATAAGTGAAGACATGCTTTTGATTTCACCACTTTTTTTGTTTAAAAATAATACATCACTTTAGAATCGCCAACTATTGTGCTTGGGAACCCGATTTAAAATTAGCATAGTTTCCCACTTATTTTCGGATTGATGTGGTCAGTTTTAATGGCCTCGAAAAGATACTCGATTCCGTACCCCATGCCAATAATTAGTGGGAAAAGTGCTTATATAATAAATAGTGCCTTTAAGTTTTGTCTAATTGCCTGTCAAGATTATGTAGAAAAATACATAAGAAATTAAGAGAAGCAAAGAGAAAATTTATACGTTCCTAAATACGTTTTTTGTTCATTTAAATTTATTTTGAAAATTAGAGGATTTTATTCTCAATTTGGGTATTTGGCAGTAAATATGTAAAAAAAACTGTGAAATTCACATCATTACATATTATGGTTTTTTTTAAATCTAATCAATATATTTGTACTTAAACTCAAAGAACATAAGCCCGCAAACCCACTTTAGACCGATAATTAATTCCATGGCTATTAATTCGACGGTTATATATGTCAAGAAGTTGTTAGATAAGCTTTCAAAATTGACCTTTGTCATGCACGTTGGGATCTCAGTATATACTTATTATAACATTCATATACAAACACAATCAAATGACTCACACAATTAGACGGTGAAGCAAAGTCTAAAGATGAGGAAATTATCAGTCGTCGAATAATGATTACAAAAAGTTAGGAACTTCTAGCAAGTGGCGAGTGCACATCTCGATTAAATATTGTTGATAACGTGCAAACACCACGGAATAAGCCAAATATGCAAAAAAATATATAAGTAATAGCATTAATTAGTGCCCTTAAAAGTAGGGTAGTAGTAGCCTTGCCATAACCTCGACCATCAAAAATATTGATACCACATGAAACTTGATACCAAACATTGGGTGATTGGAGAAATCTAATCTGGGGATGCAAGTTGGTTTTTCTTTTCTTTTGGGAGGGTATAAGTATTGTTATTTTACCGATGCAAAAACCCATCAAATGGCACCAAATTAAATTGATTGCCATCGATGACACAGCAACCCCAATATTGCAATTGCCCCACGGCCAAATCAGATTGAGCGCGTGCCGCATTTCTTATCGCCACCCGGGAGCAAGTTCAAGTACCCATTGACCACAAGCCACTAAGTCGGTGCTCATTAACCATTAGCCATATAACAAGTGGAAGTGATAAGTGTGTGAGTGGGTGGGTGGGTGAGTGCGACCGCGTGTTTACATTCCGCTCTCCGGTCCAATCATCAATAATAGCGGTCCATCGCGATCGGTGGCTTCGATTTGAGACCGAGGACTGGCCGTTTAATTAATTTCTTTGCGCGATTAATGATTTCCGTGCAAGAGTTATAAAGATAAACGATACGGAAAATCACGAACAGAGGGTGTGTAAACCTATGGCTGAACGTCTGATTGTGGCGTGAAGGTGAACACTATTCGATGTTGTGATTTATGTACCCGGCCGTAAAGGATTGCCAATGAATCATTAGAGATTACTGCCATAGAACTTTGGAATTAAAGTTTCATTGAAATATGTTGGATTATATTAGAATAAAACCAAATATTAAATACCCAATTTACATAATTCTGGCTTTTAACAACAGCGCACTTTTAATTGCAAATAAATATATTTTGTAGAAATAATTCATTTGTCAACCAATTTTATTCAGCCCTTTGAAATCAATATATTTGATTTGGTTAAAAAAATATTGCACCTGAATCATAAGGAATTAGTTTAAAAATTGTCGAAATTTAAGAAGGTGATAAATGATACACTGGCGCCATCTGTACATCAATTCTCAAAACTAAGCGACAGCTTTGGGGTAGTTTAACACATTCAAAAAAAGCTCAGCAAAATAGCTTTGTTAACATGAGCTTCAGTTAATCAACCCCCACACCCTAGAGCAATATCCTTGCTGACAACTTTGTGTGTCATTGAGAAATTTCTCGTCCAGTACGCATGCACCCAAAAACATCCTGCGAACAGGTTTTAAATGAGCTTTTAACATTACATGTGATTGTAAGTCAGATGTTTACTTTCTTTTTGAAAATTGGGAGGAAGAGAAATGTGGTTTAATTTGGTATGCGGCAGGGTTTTTTTAAATAAAAATTAAATTTTGACTAAATAACTCTTGAATTTTTTATTACAAAAATTAAAAAAAAAAAATAAACCCACTTTTATATTAGCTTAAGTTAAAGTTTTATAATTTATATAAGAAAATAACTTAATATTTTTTACTGCATTGTTATTTTACAAGACTTAAAAAAAAATTTATTTTAAATAAATTTTTGAAGTAAAAGCCAAGATTGAAAGAAAATGGTTTTGAAAATCTAACAAAAGATCCTAAATAATAATATTTTTTAATTTTACCTTTTTTAGATCCCAGAATCGTAGGGCTGATCCGAGTCCAGCTGGCCCAGACCCTTCTCTTCCGAGGTCTACACTGGCCAAAAGCTCCGGATGGCGGTCCCAAGCCCCGGTCACCCGCTGGCCAGCAAACCAAAATCGATGCCCCAACCGGTTCGCTCTTTGGCTGCTTGGCGAGTGGCCCAAGCTTTTCATAGCTGCTCCTGGAGCGTGTGGGCCAAAACGCGAATGAACATCGACCGTGGAAGTTGACTGCTGAAGTACAAAGCGCTAGGCTGAAGGTGAATGGGAAAGAAAAATTCTAGAGCCACATACAAAGTTGCAAAATCCAAGGAAAATCTCGGAAAAAAAATTGCTAAAATATTAATTGAAAGTTAAACGAATAATTGGTAGAAAAAAAGGCAATGTGGTGAAAGTGATTTGCTATTTGTTATATAAATGAAAACGCCATCCAAAAGCCCCGAAAAGTGTTGTGCGCGTGTGTATGTGTGTGGGTGCGTGTGTTCGACTTTGTGTATGTGTGTGTGTGTTTAGCACGCGTTGACGAAAAGGAGAACATTTTTTGTGTATCAGAATTTTTCGCAGCAAATTTCGAGGAAAAATGGCAGCTACGCAAGAAAATTTTAATTGAAAATTCCAATGTGCAATACGAAAATGAAAGAAACGCAGAAAAATGGGGTATCATTGAAAGTGAAAACGCATTTGAGCCACTTGCGGGGATATTGATTTTTCCACACGATTATTGTGTTGGTGTGTGGTGGCCAGTTGAAAACCAGGAATTAATATACGGAAAATGTGATTTTAAAAACGGCAAGATGCCTTCTAGACCTGATTGTTAATAAATAATTAAATTAAAGTTTTAAGAAGAGTTTTCTATATCAACTTTAAGTGTCTGAGTGCGAGAGAAAGAGAAAAGCTCTATTGAAGCTGAAAGAGGCAATAAAAAAAGACACACAAAAGGACGAAAAAATGGCCCTAAGAAAATCTCTATCCTGAATTTGCTTTCTTCGAGGGAAAAGCGAATTTGCCAACCTCCCACTCTCTTTCTCTCTCTCTCTGCCCACACACACACTGAAACTTGGAACCTTTTGAGCAAAGAGACACAACACACAATCACATACAAAGTAAAATTCGCTCTATCAATATTTACGCATACAATTGTATTTTGATATTACGTATACGCAGCGTATCTCGTCCGCTCTCTCACACTCTTTCTTTGTATTTCTTTCTCTCCCTCTCTTGGCGTCTGGCCCTCTACAAAAAATATTTAAATAAAACAAATTCAATAAATTGAAAATTATTCAAAACAAAACAAAAGTATACGAAATTCATGTGAGACTAGCGAGCCGCGGCCTCACTAGCCAAAGCCAGCCACCAAAAAAAAAAACAAAAAGAGAAGGCAGCAGCAGGAGCAGCACCCACACACACACACCCATACACCGACAAGCGCCAGGACCCGCATCATCATCATCATCATCCCTCCTGCCAGGACGTCGCCACTGCTGCCGCCGCAACTCCACTCCCCCCGCCGGAGTCTCGCCTCGTTTAACGCTGCTCAAAACCCATCATCCAACTAATAAAGCGGACGATAAACAAGCACATTAAATACCGAGGAAAGCGAAGCCGAGCTATTAACGCTAGTCTGGGTCCCGATTGCTGATTGGAAAAACATTGGCAACATTTCTGATTAGGAGGTGAGTCCAACTCCGCTCTTCACGAAAGTGTAGCGCGCTTTTTGGGGTATCAACTATAAGTAAAGAGAAAGGAACAATGCTAATTATGTTAATTATTATAAATCGCAACAGGAATTTTATAGTCCTTCATACATTTTTTTATTAAACTTTTCTTAAGGTTTTTAAATCATACAACCTTTAATTCGGAGTAACAAAAAATATTTTATTGTTACACATTGCGAAACCTAATTTTTTGGATTACCATAATAAATGTTTCTTATTTATTTATTGGTATAATCTATATTTCTTTGAATTATTAAAATTAATGTTTTATATATATTCCAAAGAGTTGCCAAAGTTTTTCTGTTGTGTCAACATTCTCAGTAATTTTGTTTCCTATTGAATCCCAAAGGTTGGGACATATTTTTTCGTTAATTAAGTTTATTAGCTGCCAGACTGCCAAATCCTCTTCCCAATCACACATATCACTTATTCATGGGGCACCTCTTATCTTAGTCTAATAAGAGCTAAACTTGATTTAGTCTTTCCTTTAGCTAATTAGCTTTGGACAGCCAGAATTTGGGATGGAATTCCTGGGGGGCAGGCCATTAAGGGCATTGCCGAAAACTCGCAATAAAAATGCTGCAAACAAGCTCGGGAAACCGCACATAATTGCCAATAATCAAGTTGTCCCGCAAACGACCGCGTACTTTTGACCCTTTACGCCCGAAACGAAGAAGAGAACCTTAGTGTAATTCGAGAATATGAATGAAATTTTCGAGGCGGCTTAAGTTTTGATTTTGAAAACACCGAGACGATTGTTAAATGAAAGCGAAAAGCATAATGATGTGGAAAATTGGTTTTTTTCCTCGGGGCAGTCTTTATTCTTCATTCCTCAGGCAAAGTCCTGTTCCATCGTCTACTGTGGTTTTCCCTTTATGTTCATTACTTTTCTTTTTTTTTGTTCGTTTGCCATTTTCCCGAGTTTTTATTTTGTTGCCTTCTCTGGGTTATGTGCGCAGTAAGGAGAGAGCAGGAAAGAGAGCCAACTGTGGGCATGTGTGGCTTTTCCGCTTTTCCGTTTTTCCGCTCTCCGAGAAAAGTTTACCCGTTTCCCGCTTGGGGGAGCTTCGAGGACCTCCTTCCGAGTTTCGATTCATCCGTATTACGTGCGTGGGTTTCACAGATGTTGCCATAGATCCGAATCCGAATCCCTTTTTTTGCGGACCAGCTCGACTCGACGGTGTTTTTGTTTGGACCCGGTAATGGAGAATGGCTGCCTGTCTATCTATCCAGTTCTGGCCAATGTTAATTTGTTTTGACAGCTTGATTGTCAGCTCGGTACATCATGCTTTTTACTTGAGTTTTAGTTTGGCTTTTTACGTGTCTAGTATCTGCCAACCCAGTGAATGTTTGATGAGGCAAAATTATCTTATCATGATGTGTTTTTTTTCCTAATCTAAGTAGTAACCACAGCCAATTGTTGATATTTGTGGCCCGCTTTCTGTGTCACAGCAATGCACCACCCACACAGAACCGCTATCAGATTTCTGCACCACTGCCCACAATCGGTGGAGGAGCTGCAGACAGCAGTCTATTTATAGACACTTTTCCAAAGGTCAAAACTCAGGAGTTTATACTGGGAAAACAACACTTATTGCCCGTGATTATAGCCTTTAAATGAACTTTAAATAATTAAGTAGGGTCTGGGGCATAGAAGCTAATTCAATTTTAAGGTAACTTCATCAAAATATTAACCAAAGGGGTGGTAATATAATAACTAGGTTAGTAAATTGTGCCTTTTCCTATTAATAATTTTAAAACTTTGAGTACTTGAGTTTTTTTTAAACAAATTTGATGGTATTAAAAAAGTCCTTATTAATTCTTTTGTTCCCAGTTCAAGCACTTAATTGCTGCCTTTTTCTCAACTATAAATTTTCTTTGCAAACTGCCCTGAGTAAAAGACCCTTATGGCACTTTTGACAGTTACTGGAAGTGTTTGCGCATCAATTGGGTCCTCAACAATGAACTCACTGACCATTCGAGCTTTTTGCAAAGCCTTTGGAACGAGTTTGAGTACCGACAATAACAAATATGGGAAGCAGCTGTTTTGGCTCTAAATATAATTTTGCTTAGGGCCGACACGAAACCGTTCTGAACTGCGTAGTTTGTTATTTCGCTGCCACTTTTTCGGGGGCCAGACAAGTGGGCACCGCAAAATACCAGCACACCCATACATACGCCCCGTTGACCCGGGTGCAAAATAAAGAGAGTGGCACGAAAAGCTGGCAGAATGACAAAATTGTGGCAACTACCGCATACAATATTTGTGACCTTCTTTTCCTTGCCTCAAAATCGTTGTAGTTGCAGATCTTGGGTTTTGTTAACCTGAACGTTTTCTTGCAGGTACTTTTGCCCTTATGCCGGCGAACATAATTCAGCCCAAGATTTTTGGTGCATTAATAAAATATGACCAACAAAGTGCTTTGGCTTTGGGTGACTTGATTGCCATTTTCCGGGCAACTTTTTGGGAGGTGTTACTGATTGTTGCGTGTACATTTATTATGGATGAGTTTACCGGGGCAGGAAGTTCCGGCCAAGTGTTTGTCCGTTTTATTTAGCTGCCACCGGGCTGCAACGCAATTTGTCAGGGGATCAGCCGGGAATCGTGACTCTTTCTAGCTTACCATTTTTTATTGCCTCCGCTCTCAGTTTTTTCCTTCTGTCCATGAAGTCATTTCCAGGCAGCCTCTCCACGGAAAAACATGTCCTAGATGCATTTAAATTTATTGATTTCTTGAGAACTTTTTTGCTGGCCTCAAGTTCTGTAATATAAAGAAGTAGTTTCCTTTGAATGAAAACAAAATGGGGCTCATAAATTATTTTTGCTTTGAAAATATACTTAAAACAAATTGTACTCCATATTGTTAAACGGGTATCGCAGAATTTAATTGTAATCGTAGGTATTCTAATTAATAACAAACTTAAAACAGAACAATTTTTTTTTAAATAAATATTAATATTTAATAAAGTTAAGGTGCTTTTAAATTATAAACTGATATATATATATATATATATATATATATATATATATATGGTAAACAATGGGATTTGCATTTTCTTATTCCATTTCTTGTGTTTATTCGTTTATTCGTCAACCAGTTTTGAATAATGAACCCAAGAAAAGCCGAAAGTCAGCTTCAAGAGAGGAAAGCGATAAGAAGACGAGCGATTAGTACACATATATAATATTTATAAACAAAACGTTAGAGACAACAAAATTTCACAAATTTAAGATAGGAAAGCATTATGCTACGAGCAGGCTTTCTTATACTATGACAGTCGCTGGGATTGTTTATTCGAATAAAGTCGTGATTATTATAAGCCCTATAATTATGTGTATACATTAATAAATCTCGTGAATATGTCTCTTACAAATTAATTCCACTTTGGTTTTAATTGAGTCCTTGACCAATCCAAATGAAAGTAACATTTTAAACATAATTTAAGAAAAGCAGTAGAACCAATTTTGTAATTGAAATGTTTTTAAAAATAAAGTGCTGGATGAGTGACAATGATTGTCAATAGAAACTAAACATTAAAGAGTAAGAGTAAACATTTCCATTCAAAAAAATATTTAACATAGCACAACCGTAAATCATTGCATAGTTAAATTTATAAAAACTTTATTTTTCGGTTTAAAATGGCTTAAAGTCGTTCAACGTTCCGGGTGATGGCTTCTTAAATTAAATAAAAAATTATAGAAGGCAAACAACCCGCACAACTTAATTTTCGCCCATTTTCCATGCAAATTGTATTTAGAAGTTCGCCCCAAAAAAAAACTTCTTTGTAGGCAAACACAGCGTTTGCATTTAAATTTTCTACACGCTTGGCATCCAGAACATTAGAATTTTAAGCGTATTTATGGGACCGAATAAACAAAGCTGCCTTAGGGCTTTTTATTTAAGCAGCTCTCCGAGTTTTCCACGCCGGCTTGGCGGACTTGGGAAAACGTGTGACAGGGTATGGATGTCCTTTGACGTCATTTGCTAAGTAAACAAGTGCCGAGCCTCAACAGCAGCAGCAATTTGAAGTCACTTTGGCTCTAAATTGCTCTTACACCATTTTTTTTTCCTTTTTATTTTATGGGTGGTAAAGTGGTTTTGGCTCTATATTATTTGTCTTTTACTCTGGCTGTCTTATGACAATTTTAAACTCCTTAATGATATTCAAAATCCAAGAGGAAAAATAATATTGTGAGGGCAAACGTTGTCGTGGATTTACTTAAAATAGAAATTTTGGCATCTTTAATTAATTACCTAATGGAAGATACAATTTTTGGTAAAATTGTTTAACACTTTTTTATTTGTTGCGTATAAAATAAATAAGATAAAAAGTATTAGATACGAAATTTGGTATTTTTTAACAGAAACAGAAATAAAAAAAATGTCCTATTTTATTATTCCATTATATAAAATCTACTCCAACAGCAAACACTTAACTTTAAAAAATATTTGTCTGTATTCGAAATGATTTATTTATTTATTATCCTAAAAAAATCGTAAAGTCCTTTATCACCAAAATGTATTTTTAATATTTTTTTCGGATGACAGGCGTCATTTAACTTTTAAGGGAACAGCCAGCAAATAGCAATTTTGAGCGGAGCGTAGCTTACTTTTAAATATGCCAGCTTATTGTCAATCAGCGAGACATGAGTACCCACAGATATCCAGCTGGGGGAACCCCCGAATCTCGGGGGTTCGTCTCAGTAACAATAGCACTTCAGGGTCAAAAGATGTCTGACAACAATAAACGAAGAGCTGAGGACCCAACTCAAGCTGCCTCCCCTCGCGTCCATAATTAATGCGGCTCAAGTTGTTAAAGTAAATGAAATGACGTAAAATATGGAAAAATTCAAACCGAAGGACTACAAAGCAGATGGAGAACAGAAGAGCCAGCAGCTCGGTGTTAATATTAATGAATTCAATTAGAAAGGAAAGAGGGTAAAATGAGAAAAACTGGGATCCCTATATCCAGCCATTTGAAAGCGTTTTGTGTGGGTGCCATTGTACAGATATGCTTACTTATATAAAGTGGGTAGTGTGTGTGGGGGGTGTTTTGGGGGGAGAGAGTGCGTGTGCCCTTGGCTGGCTAAGGATAAGCACTTTTACTTGGTACGTTCTCGTTTCAGTTGACGCCGTCAGCGCATTTCTAGTGTTTCAAGGATGCGAGTGTCGGAAAAGTTGCTAACGACTTTTGTGGGATTTCTTTGCGGTCATACTCTTGTTTCGCGCTATTTTTAAGACAACGACAGCCTGGAAATTAACCGCCCATATCATAAACAGTTGCTCAAGTTGAGTGTCTTGAATGGGGTCACAAATGGCTCATTAAAAATGAAGTTAGAAATGTAACCTTATAATCTCTAATAAGCTATTGGCTGTTTTTTCCATAACTTACTTATTAAATGACTCATATTTCAGCAACAAAACCACACAACAAAATGCCGCCAAATGCAAAATCGGAAGCGGACGCCAAACCGGAAGCGGATCCAGCGCCAGCGCCCGAGCCGGCTTCGGAACTGGAATCCGTGGACCAGAAGCTGCAAGAAACACATCACTCCAAGTTCCGTGAGGTGGACAGGCAGGAACAGGAACTCATTGCCGAAAAGGCGGCGGAAGCGCCCAGTCAAAGAATCGCACAGGTGGAATCAACAACACGTAGTGCAACAACAGAGGCTCAGGGTGAGTTTAAATTCAAGATCAGCGCTAGCGCTAAAAATATTTTTATAAAAAGATACATTGTCAAAGCACATTAAACTCTTTAACTTAAAGATTTTTAAGCTTTTTTATATGTATTATGTTTTATAATTTATTATTGGCATACCACAAAATGAATAATGATAGCAACTTTAACTTAAATGTTTTTATTATTTGTAACAATATTTTTTGCGTGAAAATCGACTAAAAATGTTCATATTTGATTGAAAATTGTTTGGGAATTTTGTTTTGATATGTTATATTTTGCCCATTATTTGCATTGCTAACCTAATGCTTTTATTTTATTTTTGGAGTTTTGAGTGAAACAATTTTATAGGGACTTTAATAATAAGAAGCTTGAGAATGTAAATAACCTAGGCTTGTATAAATACAAATTTTAATCTCTTTAGCTATTAGTTGCAAAGTAAAGTCAATCATTTTGCTTTTTTAGAATCCACTACCACCTCATTGCCGGTGATCAAAAAGATCGAGCATGTCGGCGAAGTGGTCACCGAGGTGATCGCCGAGCGCACGGGCCTGCCCACATGGGGCGTGGTGGCCATCATCATTCTCGTGTTCCTCGTCGTCTTTGGTATAATCTTCTTCTGTGTGCGGAGATTCTTGAAGAAGCGAAGAACCAAAGATGGTAAGGGTAAGAAGGGTGTCGACATGAAGTCGGTACAGTTGTTGGGATCGGCGTACAAGGAGAAAGTAAGTGTCTGACGCGCCATCAAATCTTAGTAGTTATTGGGTTCTGGTATGTGATAGGTTCAGCCTGATATGGAGGAACTCACCGAAAATGCCGAAGAGGGTGACGAGGAGGACAAGCAGAGCGAACAGAAGCTGGGGCGTCTCAACTTCAAGGTAGGTTAATCACATCTTCAGTTCCGAGACACAGCTCCCCTAAAACTTACCTCCCGAATACGAAACTAACCAAACGTAAACTCAGATAGGTATTCTATAAATATGGGCAGAGTGGATGTTGTTGTGCCACGGAGAAACACACTCACAGAAAGGACATTTAATACTCAGTACTATAACTATAACTTGTAACTTCCTCTTCAAGGTTTCAAATCACACGAAACAAAATTACATTAAATCCAAAATTGTGATTCCACTGAATAGCATTCTTCACTCAAAAAATAAGTAAATAAATTATCATTAAATTTTCTAACAAAAATCTTATAAATAGCAGGGAATTTTAAATTGGGTACATAATATTCATATATGTATTTGTTTAACCTTATTGATACCCTTAAATATTCTTTGAGTGCTAAGAATGGTTTTCCTATTTTCCTTGAGCGAAACATTCTCAAATTAGACCTTACCACCACATTTATTTTTAAAACATACAAAACTTGTTAAATCCTTACTAATATATAATTTTTGTTTGTCTCTTCTTTGGCCAAAAAACCAAATCCCCTGCTGGTGCCGTCCTTTGAACTTCTCTCTTGCAGCTGGAATACGATTTCAACTCCAACAGTTTGGCCGTGACGGTAATCCAAGCTGAGGAGCTGCCCGCCCTGGACATGGGCGGTACCTCGGATCCCTATGTCAAGGTGTACTTGCTGCCCGACAAGAAGAAAAAGTTCGAGACCAAAGTGCACCGCAAGACCCTCAGTCCAGTCTTCAACGAAACGTTCACATTTAAGGTGAGATTATAAGATTATGGTTGATATTCTCAAACTAAAAAGATAAATAAATAATTCAAATCTTTTTAAAAATGTAAATTCATGAAACTAAAATTGATTAGAACAAATATTAAGTTAATAATAACTTTAAACTCCTGAAAATACGTATACGTAGATATAAAGTGATTCCTAATTCCTGGATAGTTTTGAAAGATATGACAATCTAGAATTTTCTTTTATATTCTACTGTTTGAGAAATTCGATTGCTTAACCAACTTTATAAGTAGGTTTTACTAAATATATATTTTAAATCACAGAGTTTGCCCTATGCCGATGCCATGAACAAGACGCTCGTGTTTGCCATTTTCGACTTCGATCGCTTCTCGAAGCACGACCAGATTGGAGAGGTGAAGGTGCCGCTGTGCACCATTGACTTGGCGCAGACGATCGAGGAGTGGCGCGATTTGGTCAGCGTTGAAGGGGAGGGCGGACAGGTATGTAGAGCCGGGGACGGGGTCCAATTCGGGGTCACCAGTACTATCCAAGCTATCCGTAACTCTCTATCTCTGTCTATGTATACTATACAACTCGATGTGCCTCTAAGTGTTTTTTATCCAACTCAAGAACATCAGTTGAGATCTGTCTCTGTTTCGTACTCTTATCATTTATTGCGTTCGTTACTTCTACTCTGAGTTATTGAGCCGAAAAAGCCCGCAAGCCAATACTGAAATCGTGTGATATTTGTTGACTTCTGTAATCTTGAACACTTACTTACGATGATTGTGTTTTGTGTGTATTTTGCATTCGAACTTCAGCCACGACCAAAAAATCAAAAAATCAAAAAAAAAATGAAAATACAACAGAAAGCAATCAAAGCATTTGTGTGACACCCACTAGATATGTTTGTTTTTAAGTCAATGATCCCATATTCCCCGCCCCTTTCGAAGTACTTTTAAGGGCAGGGAAACAAAGACAATTACAGTGAAAACTTTCCAAAACAGCAAAACAATATATATATATCAACAAAACAATAAAAACTTCGTGGAACAGACAAGCAAAAGTTTTTCGAGTCTCGAACGAAACTTTTACACACCCAGTTCAAAATGCAAATATAAATAAATAACAGAAATTATCTTACCATTTAAATAAGCAATACTCAACAATGAAAACCAACAGCAAACAGGGGGGGAAATCAAGTGGGGATTGTGCCCTTGATTTTCCACCACACTCTCCGACAGTTTTATAATTTTCCTTGAATCCTTACAACCAACCGACACAACAACTACTACTACAAAAAAAATAAAACTCTAAATTTCTCTTTCTCCAATTCCCCCCTCTGAAACAAACCAAAAAAAATTGATTTCGAAACATATAAAAAACTCTTGTTTTCTTGAACTTTTGTAGAAGGTAAATACAAAAACATGCTTTAAATTCTTACGTAAACCAAAACAAAAAACCAAAAAACAACGAGAACTCTTTACACCTTTGCATACATGATTTGAGTTTATGATTTTCCCTCTATATAACCTGCTCTGTCTCTGTGAACTGTCGCTCTTGTACACAAAAGCTGTCCATAACGATTACTAGTATAATAACCAATAACCAATGCATCGAACCACAAACTAACCTGCTCAATCTTCAAAACTTATTTTCCACGATAATCAATCAATTTGGTCTTGAGCGATTGTTCTCTGACTTTTTCTCTGTCTCTTTATATATATTTATAAATATATACATTCTATATATCCGATATATTGTTATGTCTGCATTCTTTCTCGCATCATTAATATTGTAGTTGAATTTTTGTATTAATATAAACGATTTATCTATGTTTGGGCTGTCTTGTTTGCAACCGAGTAATAAAAATGACAAATATTTTCACATTTCCATATGCAAATGATCACACTGCAATATTAATTTGTTGAGAAAACCTGTGGCATAAGAAAAAGCTAAAATAAATCAGCATGGTTTCCCACCGCCAGTCTACTTCAAGCCTTCTCCAATTTTCCCCAAATTTATTTCCCGTTTTCGGGCCAGAAAATCCCCACATTTGTTAACCATGCTGATATAAGTATTTAGTTGCTGAATCTATATCTTTTCCACAAACGACACTACTCACATAATTTTGGTTTGCACCTTGATTGGAACAATTAAGCGTCGAAAATACTAAAAAACTTTTGCATAACTTTCTTACAGTAGTACTCAACTTTTGCACCCCAAGTTATTTGCATAAAGTCTGTCCAACTTTTACTCATACACAAACACACGCTCTCTTTTCCTCAATAACAACTCACAAAAACACGCACAAAAGAAATACTTTGGAATAACAACTAATAAGTTATATAAATAAATGAAAATGTTGTAAAATATTTGCATTGATTACATTGAATTGGTCAAATGATGGAATGAATGCTTTGAAAAGAACTAAACACAGAAACACAAATAAACACACAAATACAATGCACAAAAGTCCTGTACAAATACAAATACAAATATAAATACATAAACACAATTCAACAATCACACATACAGACATAAAAACACAATTTCAGAAATGGAAAAAAGCTTAAATTTTTCGCCTGTGAACGTTTTTCGGCAAACCGAAAATATTAAACATTTGCAGGACCTTATCATATATTTTTGTAAAACCATTTTTTTTTAATTAAAAATCTTTTTAAAAAATGTCCGATTTAGTTAAAAATATTAAGAACATTGATTTAAAATCTTAAACAATTTTTGTACTACACCTAATATTTTTACTTAAATCAGTTTAAAGTGTTAAATCAAAATTTTCTTAGAATCACTAATTTTCCATTTAGCGAATAAAAAATCCAACAAATGTTTAATGCTGATCCAATAATATTATGCCAAGAAAATAAGCATAAGCTTTAATGCCAAATGAAAAAAATACTGCAACTTTTGTTAATATGAATACTAAAACTTACCTACAGATAGTTTAGAAACACTGCAATATACCTTTTTAAACAACTTTTTACTCTACTGCATGCTATTCCTTTTGCTTACGACTTTAAACTAATTAATAAACCACACTAAGTATTAGAAAGCAAACTCACATAAACATTGAACACGGACATACGACCATTAATTGGTTACAAAACTATACGAAAACCATTACCTTTTTGAAATTTGCCAAAAAACAACATTGATACTTATCAAAATTCTACTGGAAATGGAATTCAATAATTTTTAATAAGCTCTTCATTTTTCTCTTTAATTATTTTTAAACGTATCGCTCAAAAATAATAAAAAAAAAAAAACAAATCCAAATCTGTTATCACAAAATTCGAAAACTCGAAATTTTCAAACTGTACTCGAAATTTTTGACTCATGCCATGGGGAAATCAATCCGTAACCTGAACAAAATGCCTAAAAATCCATGTAAGTATACGAACGAAGCCAAGGAGATTCATAATTATCGTTATTTGCTTTGGTTGTTGTCGTCATAAATGTGTTCAAAGTTCTGTTCGTTGTGTTTGTGTTACGATTCTGTTCGACCTGCAAAAGTAAAAATGTATCCAAATCAAGAGCCAAGCCATTGGACCAGTCAAAGAACTAATTAAATATATAAAACGCTTATTTAAGTCTTTTATTTTTGTGTTTAGCTCTCTGTCGCTGTCTCGCCCGATATGTGTATACTGTACTTATGTTTTGATTTGCATAACTCTTGATTGTGTACTGTAATGTGTAAGCAGAGCTTCGATGACAGTCAAATACAAAAAACAATGCTCAATAATCTTGTTTTCCGATTTCGAGTTATTTGTTCGTTTAACTTTCTTTTCAATTATGATTATAGACATTTTTGTTTCCATGAGACATTCACCAAACATTTAACAAAGAATATTTTGAAAGGCACCCAAAATCAATCAATTGATAACTGAACTTGAATCGAATTCAGAGAATCAAAATATTTAAATCCCTATAAAGTTGCGGTAAGTGACTCCGATATAAAACTCTATAAATTCTCTATAACGCTCGCTCGCTCTCTCTGTCTGTCTCGCTCGCTCGCTCTCTGTCTCTGTCTTGAAACTTTTTTTAACTAATCCAAATAACACACAACCACATTTTCTATAGCTAACAAATTATATAGTTCAACAAATACGGTTTTGTTTGCCCGGGTTAGTTTGACCCTTGGAGAAGTGCTCGAGGAATTGGCATCGAATTGGTTTGTGTTATAATACGAAAGAAAAGAAGTAAAAAACTAAACTAAAGCCCACTGCAAGCGGTTCGAACCAGCCTAGGATATAATATATGTTACAAATAATAGCAATACTGAGTATCTAGATAGATTTTTCATTTGTAAAATATACGCTCTTTAATACCTTATCATGTACATACGAAATTCAATTCTCTAATTCTTGTGTAAGTAATTTTGTGTAACATTTTTATTCATTTTAATGTACCTCTGAAAACGGGTCCAACCAGAGCTCGGAAACTAGTCTCTATAGTGTACATAAAAATCGGTTCAACTATGCTTGATTTCAACTTCTTTAATCTCTGTCTCTATCTTCTTCTATTCTCATAAAAATAGTTTCTAAGAAAATTTTTGAAAACCAAGATATTTTTGCATTTTGTGCAGTCGGTTTTGAGCTGGGTGTTTTTAATATACAATAACAATCGAAAAAAAGACAATATAAGAAAACAAACAAAATACGTTATTAAAAGTAAACCAAAAAGATATAACTCAAAACATAAACTGTAAGTTTTGGTATGGTTAACAGTTCATAATAAAAACAAACACAACCCCCCAATAAGCCAAATAAACACTTGAACAATATCAACGAGTTTAATTTCAGTTTAATACTTTGCCTTTGTTTCTTTAGTTTTTCTTTGGATATACTCTTCTCTCTGATATACATATATATAGGTATATATTTACACTTACCAAAAATCGAAGCTCTAAGACGTGCAGTAAATGTTTTAATGTACTTTTATGTGGCATTTTTGTTTTGTGTCAATAAAATAAAGAACTAAGGTTCTTGTAACAATTGCTTAAAAATACTGTACTGTTTATCCCACCCCCCCAAAAAAACACCCTTAAAACTTGAACTTATACCGAGTGTATTTGATTTCTCCTAATTTCCACGTGTATAATCTGTCTTAATGTTTATACTGATATCCTTGGTTTTTATATATACTTGTTATTGTGCAACTGTATATCTCGACTTAGTTTGGCGTTTCTTAACCGGAAAATAAAATTTGGTTGCTTAATGTGGTCGAAATGGTCGATCTGAATAATAATTTCCTTCAAGTCCAATTTAATGGTCGGCCTTCAAAAGCTTATTGCCTGTTGAAGCTAACTTCTGCCCAATATTTAAATCTTTTCCAAAATTCTTGTTATATTATTAGAAATTTGGTTTTAAGCCATAAAGAATTTGAAACAAAACTATTATAAAAATTTGTAACTGCCAGTTAAATACTGATACTTTTGAAATTTAAAGACTTGTTTTAATTTTTTGAACTTCTGATGATCAATAAGATATTTTGAAAATGATTACCTATCTGAACTCAGGCGACCCAACTCGATATAGAAACTATATAAAACTATTAACCCCTATATATTTTTAAATGGATATGTATGTAAATGTACCAATAGAGTCTGTGTGACATGTTGTTTGATGCAAAATCAATGGAAATCGAACAAACCTTTACTAACCCTTTCGTAAACTCTTCTCCGGATTTCGTCAAACAGGAAAAGCTGGGAGACATCTGCTTCTCGCTGCGATATGTGCCGACTGCCGGAAAGCTAACCGTTGTCATTCTGGAGGCCAAGAACTTGAAGAAGATGGACGTGGGCGGATTGTCTGGTAATGTGGCGTTATACCGAAGCGCTGGCAGGATCGATCGGGGTCCTGAGATCCATTTTTTGTTGGATCCCCAGCGGTTCTGTCGGCGTCTTTGTTGCTTTCTGTGTTTGTAAATTTAGCTAAGTGTGTGTGACGTACGTTGTTCGTTTTATTTTCCGTTTTATGGCATACACTTTCTTTCATTTCTATACTAACTACTTAAACTTTGAGGCTGAGCAAACGCCAAGGCAACGTTTGCTGTGTAAAAAACCAAACATGAAAGAGAGCAAAGAAATATAACTTTTATTCCAACTACTTTTTGTCAACTACTTTTCAACTATCAATTAGCGCCAACTTATCAACTTGCATACTTTAACCGTATTTAACCCGATTCGCGTACGCTACAAATTCCAATAAGTTCATTAATCAATGGATATATTTATCGTCCGGCAACGTTTCCATCCCGAAATATTCGCACAATTTTTACTTATGCCTGGCCAACCAAATAGAAAACCAAAATTAACTTTACGCTCTATGCCGAACAATCAAAATCGACCGAAAATCGCTTGCTTAGCTTCACTTTTGCATGTAATCTGTACAATTTTTTGTAACTTAAACACTCTCGACATCATTTCGGGTCGCTGATGCCAGACGAAGAAATAAAAAACGTTGCCGCTGAATATATCCAAAACAATTTAAAGTTCTTCTAGGCTTTTACAAACAACAGAACATTTTCCAGTATAAAGATATTGAAATGCTCGGACAACAACGAAACAGATATTTTTTTTCATATAAATTTTAATTTGAACTCTATTGTATGCCTTGAGTTTAACAAGTTGCTGAGTTCCAAAATGTTCAACTATGGTATTAATCAGTAAATAATGTGAACTTTAAATTTATTTCAAAAAGTTAACAAGCCAAAGAAAAAATTATAATTTATCAGTTGTGTTCTGGAATTCTTTGGTGGTTTGAAATCATTAAAAAAAGGTTTTGAAAGTATGACGTGAAAGTTATTGAAAAAAATTTTCTACAGCATACTTTTAGATACTTTTTAAAGTAATTTTAAATCATTGGTTATTTCAATGGCACCTCAATATTTTTTAGTATTAAATATTGATATTAATAATTTATTAAACATTTACACTTTGGCCTGTTTCTTGTTTTCTCGTTGTTCTTTTTATTTGTTTTTGTGTTTGCAAAGTAAAAATTGATCTACTCTATATATAACAAGTACATAATTAATCAAGTTTTTGATGTACATTACTTATATGTGTGTAAAACCAAAAAAAAAAAAAACAAAAAACCTAAATGATGTGTTTATCAAATTATTGTGAAAATTTTACTTTGTTATAAAAACGAAAAATGTTTTCTTTTTCTTTCTTTCAATTCTTTCCTATATTATAGATCCATATGTGAAAATTGCAATCATGCAAAATGGCAAACGTTTGAAAAAGAAGAAGACAAGTATCAAAAAATGCACCCTCAACCCTTACTATAATGAGTCGTTCTCATTTGAAGTACCATTTGAACAAATACAAGTATGCGAGAATGTATTATACTATCCTATAAAAATACCACAACTACTACTACTCTACTACTACTACTACTACTACTACTGCCTACTACTGCCTATACAAACTAACCTACTACTATTACTACTACTATTACTACTACTGTTACTGTCCTCTTCTAAACTATCTACCAAACAAGCCAAACCAAACCGAGTTTTGAGTACCCAACCTCCCTCTAAACACACACTAGCCTACTTACGTGCAATCGTTGTTGTTTATTATACTACATATATACCGTATATATATATATATATCCATATATTGAATACTTGTATTCCAAACCAAGCGACAACAACACCAAACTCAGAACCAAAACAACTGAACACTTTTAGAGACCAATCTTCGTATTACCCATAAAGATATCTTAAACTTCCCCCAAAAACTAACTTAATCAATCTTTGTGTTCTATAAGACCTATAAAAAAAACAAAAAAAACAAAAAGTATTCAATGTTAAATGTTGTAATTTACAATATTAACCAAAATTTGTTGAATCTTTTTTATTTACAAAAATCCCTAATTTACTATTGTAAATATTCAAAAAACAAATATGAAGCCCAAAAAATTTAGCAATTGTTATGATTTGTTGCCTTTGTTTGTGTAGTTTTTGAGAAATATTTGTGAAACCTGATTTCTGATTTGAACTTGAGTTTTTTAACCAGCCTCGATGTGTGCTTAGCCCAGCTATTTGGTTTATGTTTTAGTTGTTAAATGTGAAATGATCGATTTGAAGACAATCTGGCAAGAGGAAAAAGCATTGAAAAGCAGGCATGCCTAGTGGCTTAGGTTTTTTTTTAGTAAACTCAAGCATTCTAGATGCCCAAACACACACTGTCCTAGACGCAATTTTTGAATGGAGAGCAAGCCGTAGTGTGCCCGCTTTGCTCACGGTCGAGCAAAAAAAGACAAAAAGCAATAAAGCCAAAATAGCAATAAAGCAGTAAAGCATAAAGCATCCGAGCAGAAAAGCAATAATGCAATAATGCAGCCAAGCACGAGCTATACACACACAACTACGCTCACTCCAAAGAACAACAGAGAATACAACTTTATACAAATATTCGAATACCAACTTAAACTACTCTTTCCATAATACAAACTATCGCAAACTCTTATACCAGCGGCGTCAATAATGCACCACGCCGCAACCAAATCGCAGTGGGTACATTATTTTGACACTGTCTTCTGATTTGAATATCGAATACCAAATCGCACCACAACAGCTACAGTACAAATACAGTAATACACAGAATAAATACCCAAAAAGCCACCACAGAGAAGTATAGCGTATCACCATGAATACCAATCAAACCATCAAAACCAATCAACATATAGCCAAACGATCTGGAAACTGAAAGAACTCTGTTACGGTTACGTTACGTGTGCTAGTCCAAGAAGTCCAAACAGCCCCTGTCTATATCTACTATATATTGTAGGACCCCCCCTGCCATGACCAATTAACAATTAACAAACAACGACAAATGGGATTGAATATTATACATTTTCGTTTACACGTATTTAATGAACATTTTTCTTTTTGCCACAGCTTAAGTGTCTGCTATCAAGTATCGAGAAAAGTAATTTGTTCATTAGTCCCCGAGGTTAAATAAGACAAGATATATTTATATATATACTTATATCTGCCCACATCTTCATTTGCTTCTCACTTTACGCTAATCGAAAGCTTTTAGGAAGTTTTTTAGTTTATTTTTCAACATTTATTATTTTAAGCTACTCATACTTTAGCTATAGACATTTGCATGATCTGCTTGTTAACTCACCACGAAAACGAAAATAAAAAACAAAAAGGTGTACGAAAAAAGAGAAAATAAAATACTCCACAGCAAGCATTTTCCTTTTTGGAGGAGCTTTTTGTAATGCTTGAACGCCTTTAGATGTTGAAACGAAAAAAAAAAAAATTAAAACCCTTAACCAAAGTGCTTGTGCAAACTGGAAACTTTCCACCCAACGATCTACACGATTAACTTTAGCCTGCACTTAATCTAATATACAGCACTTAAAAGCCGAAAAATATTCCACGTAGTGCCGAAAACCTCTGTCTATAACCTGCTTTCCAAAACAGCATTCGTAGTGTCTGCCTGTTAGCAAACAACAGTTCCCCACTTCTACCCCAAAAACAACTTAAAACCAATAACAGAACACGTATATTGAAATACCGAAAAGTTCTTCAACTCAAAAGCGAAGTCCCCTCCCGTTCAATAAAAAAAATAATTAAATAAAAATCGATACAAGTAGTTGAACCCTGAATATCTCCTACTAATGCCGGTACTTTCCTTGAACACTTTTTCCCCCCAAACTCGCGCGCAGAAAATCTGTCTCGTTGTGACCGTCGTGGATTATGATCGCATTGGAACCTCCGAACCCATCGGCCGCTGCATATTGGGCTGTATGGGAACCGGAACCGAGTTGCGTCACTGGTCCGATATGTTGGCCTCGCCCCGCCGGCCCATCGCCCAGTGGCATACCCTCAAGGATCCCGAGGAGACCGACGAGATCCTGAAGAACATGAAGTAAGGCGCTACCATGGATAACCAATGCAGGTGAATAAATAGTACAACAAGTTTGATTTGCATTCTCTTTATAATGAAAGAAGTAATTGTCCAATCAATGTGAAATTTGATATGTGGGTGGGCATTACAAAAATAAAGGGTTTGACCTCAGGATAGAAATCTACATTTAAATTTAGCTCTGATACATTAAAAAATAAGCATTTGTGTTTAGGTCCTTTTTTAAGAACTATGTGTGCTAGATAGTTTTTCTAGATGAGTATCATTTTTTTAAACTAAAAATTAACATTTCCACTTGCCTCAATCGTTTTACAGACTTACAGCACATCTATCAAACGTATAAAAGTAACCAAAGAACACTTAAGCGAACCGTCAGACATAGAAATCGAATGCATCATCATCAGCTACCAATGAATCCTCCTCACCCGAAACGACAAGCAACAATCAGCGAAATATCGTAGTTAATGCAAAAATTGTTCATCTATGCAGTTATCTCAACATAAACATACTGGAACACACAAAACGCCGATTAAGTAATACCATAGGTGTCTAAGTTATATCTCATTGGTTGAACAACAAATCGTGAAAGTGAAAGTGAAAGCTATAAAATCCTATATAGAAAGCGATGTGTCCCCTTTCACTGAGGCCGGTACAACAGAAATTAGTTCGATCGATTTTACATATAGTCACACAAGAATTCATCTCGAGATCTGTGAATTTGTTGTTGTCCCTGATTGAAAATTTTCAAAAGTATAAAATTACGAGTATGTTCTATTTAATACAAAATCTCTATATACTCAAACTATTTAACGGATGACCGAGAAGAGTATAATTTTTAAATGTTAAGTTTACTTTGGTTTTTAAATTAGTCCAATGTTTAAAGGGATCTTTCCGATTTTAAATTGGTTTTTCAATCGTTGAAGGATTACTAGTGGATAATATTACTGACTAATGAAAATATAAACCAAGCAGAGAACGTAAAGGCAACTTAAACTGTTATGTAAATTATTTATTATGTTAAAATTATTGAGCATTACGTACTTAACTGTGTAAGTAAAAATCTATGTGTGTTTAAATGAAATGGACATGGCAGACATATTAACAGGAGGAAAGAAGGCGAAATCATAAAAAATATATATTATATATAAATATTATGTATAACCCCTGCATAGACTAATGTTATGACGACCTAACAAAATCAGACGAATAAGTAGAAGGAAAAACAAAACAACCAGAAAACCAAAAGCAAATAACAAAAGTTAAACTTTGAAGCGTGATTTCAACGGAATATATCATCAGTTTAAACTTTAAAAAAAATATCGAACATTTTGCACAATGGATTAGATTGGTGTATATTATTGATTTGGTTAACTTGTCAATAATTTAGGAAAAAATGGCTCAGTTCAGGAAAGGTTTCCACTTACAAATTTACGTTCGATTTTAAACTGTATCTTTAGTTTCCACATCTTCTTCTTTAGTTTCCACTTCTTCAAATCTTAAGGTTTCTACAACTATCTATGAAGCGTTATTTTGTTTTCCGTCTTTACCACATTCCTTAATTTAGAAATCATATTAGGACCTAATGAAAATATACATACTAACAAAATGATTATGGCAAAATGTTAAAACAGAAAAAGAAATATTAAGAACAATAATAGTTATTACTATTTATATTATATTCAAGTATATGACATCTAAACAATATACATTTATATATACTTAAAATGAAAACATTGTGCTCTTGCTGCACAAGCCTACTAAGAATTTGGGATTTTTAATATGGAAAAGCGGCGGCAACAAAAACTTCTACCTACCTAAAAAAAAACACAAATTAGCTAACTAAGCTAAATTAAACTCTCAAGGGCAGAGCATTCCAAAATAATGAAATCAAGACAGAGGAAAAACAAAGAGCCATGGTTTTCTGATTTTTTCCATATTGAAAGTAAATGAAATTCAACTAATACATTAGATGTTTTTTGTCCTGTAAATGGTATATTATAATGATAATGATAATGCGTAGTTAGGGATCTGTGTATCCCCTGTACACACACTTACACAGTTGTAGTTATGTTCACCGAAGCAAGAGAAATGCATAAATGAAAAAACAGAAAAATGCAAACTTACAAATCGAGAAAATACTAAAAATATTTATGTAAAATAATTCATCTAAATTTAACAAATCGAAGTGGACGCCAGGAAAAACAAGTTATACTACTTATTACGAGTATTGTTCAATAAAAAAATAAATAACTTTGCTTTTCCAAATAATTACTGTAAATTATCTCAAACCCAAAAACAGCAACAAAAGACAAAGACACAAAAAACACATATGTATTAAACAAATGGTAAATTACTTACAAAAAAAATCGAAGCCTAACCACAACAGCAACAAAATGAAACAAACAAGACAACAAACTATATATACTTGCATATTAAACAAATTATATGAAATTATATAAAATGATGTTGATTATTGATTTAAATTAAAGCTGAGAAAGTGAATAAAACAAATTATATATACACCTATATATATAAAATATTAAACAAAACAAAGCAAAAATTTCATTTGTGTTTTCCTTTTAGTTGGTATATATTTATTTACACAGCGTTACAC
Source organism: Drosophila gunungcola (assembly GCF_025200985.1). Classification (NCBI taxonomy): domain Eukaryota; kingdom Metazoa; phylum Arthropoda; class Insecta; order Diptera; family Drosophilidae; genus Drosophila; species Drosophila gunungcola. The sequence continues at coordinate 17,463,650 of NW_026453197.1, forward strand.
TGGCAAAAACGAAGGCCGTGTAAGTGTTAGCCCAAAACGACATGTACATACACACACATACACCCAGAAAACACCCACACAGACACATGGTAACACACACCCACACACTGAGAACACCCATGAACTGACCAAAAGCAAGTCGAACATATAAATGTATTATAAAAAATATACGCGTAATTGTGTATATGATTACCGATTACCGTTAGTTATACAATATCTGTATATGTAATTTATATTGATTTCAAAACGTTCTCAAAGCAAGCAGAATGCAGCGCATAGCCCATCACGAAAGCACAAATCAGTAGAAGAATTCAGAGAGCAGGAAAGTAAAAAGAGAAGTTAAAACTAAATAAAAATCTAAAATAGGCCACAGAAAAAAAAAAAAAACAAACAAAAAAAAACGACAACAAAATAATGTAGCAGTCCATGTACTTTTATTTTCTAGATATGTATGTATGTAATTTATATTCGATAAATCAGGCATTATGCATTTAGCAACCAGACAAAAGCATAAAAACCGAACTAGGATCCACTATCGAAGAAGATCAAAAGATCAGGATCGAGCATCCTACCACTCACCATAGCTATAGCCCGATTCCACTGACAACATCTCCAACACTCACACTGGAAACAACAAAACATGCGCCTAGTTGAAATTGAAACGAAGCCTGGAAAAAGTTTGTAATTTGTGAATGGGAATTTAATCAGTGGATTCGGGATATTATACATATAGAGCGCACCTGAGGGAACGATCGAGGAGCAAGTAAAGAACAATGAGTAACGACAAATACAACAAAGATATAGAAATATGCGTTATAGGTTCAACAGACCCAAGATATAGGAAAATGTTTGATGTTAATATGAGTTAATCTGGCCACCTAGCGTGCGCATTATATGCATAGATACGAAACATACATACATAATGCAGAAGATAAGCCCTCTGACGGGATCATTTTATATACCCAGCGATCGGACGGGGGGCAGCAAACATTATACATAACCATCGACAGCACCGCATAGTATGAACACACCATACGGTAATAAAATTATCAACATAACCAAACGATATACACACGGACATACATAAGGTCCACCCACGTACTTCTCGCAGGAAATCTCCATCCTTCGGTTCAGATCCAGAATCTATAAACGCTCGAAAAAATAAGCGCTGTGAAATGCCGAAATTCGCCATTAAAATTAATCAATTGGTACACTTTTAAAATTGTAGGAATTTTGATTTCAGATTTTTTTACAAATTTCTTATGTTTTCAAAATTTTTAATGACGAATTTAGAAATTTCACAACGATTATTTTTGAGTGTACCTACACATACTCGTACACTCTCATCCAGCACCTACACTCGCGGATATCATTTGATGACTCTTTCCGGAGTTTTGTTGTTTACGATAAACTGTTTATAGCTGTTTTTGAATTTTAAATAAATTATATTTACTATATGGTAACAAAACAAAGAATAACACTAAAGCAAAACCACATATAATAGTAATATATGTTTTAAATGCTATTACCAAACGAATCTTAAATTGAGGCTTTGCAAGCAGAGTTGCAAGCGAAAGAATATTATTAAATAAACTGCATATATATATACATACTATAATGCAACTGTATTGCAAGACAAGCATAGCATTTTATTTCCGAGGCAAAAAGAATTTAAAACAAGACACACACTAGTGAACTCTAACACCTGTGTACGGTTAGCGGTAATCGCAGGTGAGCCTACGGCCCCAAAGTTTTGCAGCCGTACCCCCAACAATAAAAAAAAACCCAAAGCAACAGCAACAGATAGAACGAAGATCTATGTAAAACACTAGCGATGTGAACGACACAGATATACACAGATACACAAGAACTAACATATGTGAAATGAGACGAGGAATGTTTATAAACAATAAACAAATGTTTGAAAACTAATAATTGTGATTTTCTTTCTTCATCCCGGCTTAATATTTAATCTCCTATAAGCTCTTTGGCCTTATCTCGTATTTCGAAAAACAACTAAGAATATGTGAGCTCGGATTTACAGCCCTGAACACATTTATTTATTTATTTGCCCATAAAAATTACTTTGACAACTCTGAATTTTTTTTATGTATAATATTTATAAAGATTTTTTTGTTTATACTTTATTATACATATATACAAAATCTACTTAAACGAATTTTCATTTATTTCGTAATACTTAAGCTTTATTCTGTTTATTGGACTATCACTACTAAAAACTTTTTCAATTTTGGAATATTATAAAACTGTTAAACCATTTAATATTTGTACCTACTTGTTTACTTTAGTTCAGCAAAGAACATATAAAAAATGTAACCAAATATTAGGTCTTATTTAGTACTACAATACTTCAGCTTCTAGTACTTTTTTCTTGGCCGTCTCTGTGTCATTATGCTGCATAATCTTATGTTTGTAAATTTTTATTTGACATTTGAACATTATTATTTTTAAAGCCTGGGAAATGTTCTTATCTACAGCACAGCACAAAAAAGTCTAGTTAGTTTTAAATCTGCAACCAAGGGCAGAGGATGTGCTTTTAAAAAAAGGCGGAACGAATTAACATATTCGATACGCTACCGACCTATCGATAGCCACGATAGCTTTCCATTTCTTTAAAATTGTGTTTTGTTCTAGAAATTCTTCAATTTGACCAGGGAATTCTATTGAAATCAGTTAAAACGTAGCCTACTTTCGCTTAAAAACAAAAAATGAACCTAAAACCATTAAAAAAATGTCAGCTCTAATAGTGCAATCATCTGTGGATCCTTTTAAAAATTAATTGAAACAAAGTAGGCGAGGATCTAAGGATTAGTTGGTTAAACATAAAATAGTACGTAGTACTAAACTAAAAGGCCAAGCACTTAGAGCTTAAAAAACAAAACCAGGAACAGCAATGAAACAAAAACAGCAAAATATTAAAGATGTGTCCACGGTTCGCATCCTGATGCTGGGTGACAAAGGTGGGATTACTGTGATATTAAATCAGAATAGTGCTAATTACCCTTTAATTTGATAATTCCAGGTGTGGGCAAAACCAGTCTGACCAATTTGTTGGCCAGTAGTGCTATAACGCCCACGCCCGCGTCCCGCACCGTGGGCGAGGGATTGTGGAATGTTCAGGTGCGTCTGCACGAGCACTCCATTTCGGTGTCCTTGCCACCCACGCCCACCTGGACATCGCCCTCCTCCTCGGAACGCTCCGGAAAGCATTCCCCGTACCCACGCAGAACGCTCAACAGCGTCGCCAGTGGCGGTATCCTGTACTTTGTGGAGTTCTATGATCTAAACAGCAAAATGCGCATGCGCCGCGAGCATCGCGATAGTTTCTATAAGAACATCGATGGCATTATCCTCGTTTACAGTCTGCAGGACCTGCGCTCCCAAGACAGCCTGCACGATTGGCTCTACGAGCCATTGCGCCACATATGCAAGTATCGCCACCGGCGAACACGTCCCATTTTGGGGCGCCAACATGTCCCAATCCTGGTTGTGGGTACCAGGTTGGATAAGCTGATCCGCCGGCCGTTGCGTCGTTTTGGGAGCATTGCTCATCAGCTGGAGGCGGACGAGATCCTTCTAAACTGCCAGGATTCCGAGAGTTTCGCAGACAGGAGCCGCAATGAGGGCAAGCTGCGAGACTTTCTCGATCGCGTCGTCAAGTTCAAGGAGCATTTTCCACTCTCTAAATCCTACGACACTTGAAAAGATCTCATATTATATTTTCTAATTCCTTGTTGATTTTTAATAATATTTATGAAAAAGATTTAGCCGGAGACTTTGGTTTTCTAGCACATGGAAGGGACACTGAAGGGGTTTCTATTGTTTTTTAGTTAAGAAGGTATATACCCTTTTTCTGTTGGTATCAAATAAAACTTTCAATAGTTGGAAGGTCTATCCAATGAATTGTGAATTTCTTATTTTATTTATAATTATGGAATATATTTTTCGAAAGAGGTAAGGAAGATATTATAAATAAAAAATTCTATTCTGCCTTTGGTAGTTTCTAATAAAGATTAAACTTTTATACTTTCCTTCCCGGTGTATAAACTCTTAACGAACGTCCTTATAAATGACAAAAGTAATGAGCTTTGGTGTTTATTTTAATAAATTTTATTTGAATAACTATCTTGGTGTTCCTAGGCCCCTCTAGAGGATTATTGATCTTAGATCTTAAATCACCTGGATATTATGATCTTCTGGACATTATGATGACAATCTTAGCCGGGAGGCCACTGCATCTGGCGGCCGCCGAGGAAGTGCAAATGCAAGTGGTAAACGGACTGGGCACCGTGCTTGCCATTGTTGATAACCACGCGGTAGCCCTCCTCCAATCCCAGATCCTTGGCCACCTTGCGACCCACCAGCATGAGATGGCCCAGCAGATCCGAATCTCCATCCTCCGCCAGCGAAAGTTGGGCAATCGGCTTGCGGGGGATCACCAGGAAATGGGTCGGTGCCTGGGGAGCCACATCGTGAAAGGCCACGCACTAATATACATTGATTACAAAGATTAGTTTATCCGTCTATCTAACCACATAGACTTTAACCCTTACCCTATCATCCTCGTGGATAAACTTGCAGGGAATCTCCTTGCGCAAAATCTTGCCGAAAATTGTATCTTCGCTGGCTGCTGCCGTTTGCGATTTCTCCACTTCGCTCGCCATTCTAGCACTGCAGGTGGCTATATGACGGTTACTGAAATAAGAAATAGACTATATAATCGCTGCACTTTAGATAATTAAGAGTAAATCGCGTGCGCTTACCTGAAAACACGAACAAAATTCCGGCCGGCCGACAAGAACATCGAAAAAGCGCTGCCAACTCGGCCTTAAAATAATCCCTAGCATGTCCAAATTTAGGTTATTTTAAAGCTCACAGTTGCGTTGTCAAATATTTTAAATTTTTATTTTAAAAATATATATTACAGGTGTTTAAAAGACTTTAGGACAATTGTATATTTTGTCCTTCAATTAAATTAGGGAAACAAATTGAATTTAAAAGTTTTTAAGGGAAAACAAAACATATATGGACTTTGAACCCTCGCAAGCAACAGATGAAATTGAAAAGAGATCTTTAGTTAAACCAGTAAAACTACTCACAACAACAAGTTCCAGTTCCTTCGTGGCAAAATATCTTTGTGATAAAATCTAGACTAAATCATCTGAGAAAACCAAAATATAAATCGGTTTTTTGTGACGTAATGACGACGCCGTCCTTCTTATCGCAATAATATGTTTTAAGATTAGTTCACAACTATCGGCTAGGTGCAAATTCCAAACAATCCAATTGAGATTCACACGAGAAAGGGCATTGCTAGTTCCGAAATTGACGAGGAAAGATTGCTAGTCATGGCCACCGTTGAGAAAGTGTCCACCACATCCACTTCGTCATCCTCCACCGTGGCGGAGCGTAAGGCCAATCCCGTGAAGTCCTTTCTCACCGGAGGATTTGGAGGCATTTGCAATGTGCTATCCGGCCATCCATTGGACACCATCAAGGTGCGTCTGCAGACGATGCCGAGACCTGCTCCTGGAGAACAGCCCATGTACCGGGGAACCTTCGATTGTGCCGCCAAGACCATCAAGAACGAAGGAGTCCGCGGATTGTACAAGGGCATGTCCGCGCCCTTGACAGGAGTTGCTCCCATCTTTGCCATGTGTTTCGCGGGCTATGCCCTGGGAAAGCGTCTTCAGCAGCGCGGAGAAGATGCCAAACTCACCTATTCCCAAATCTTCGTGGCTGGCTCATTCTCCGGTCTGTTCTCCACCTTGATAATGGCTCCCGGGGAGCGGATCAAGGTGCTTCTGCAGACGCAGCAAGGTCAAGGAGGCCAGCGCAAGTACAACGGAATGATTGACTGCGCCGGAAAACTCTACAAAGAGGGAGGACTTCGCAGCGTTTTCAAGGGCAGCTGCGCCACAATGCTCAGGGATTTGCCCGCCAACGGCTTGTACTTCCTGGTCTATGAAGCCCTCCAGGATGTGGCCAAGTCCAAGTCAGAGACTGGACAAATTAATACTACCTCAACGATTCTGGCTGGCGGTGCTGCGGGCATGGCCTACTGGATTCTGGGCATGCCAGCCGATGTACTCAAGAGTCGCCTTCAATCGGCGCCCGAGGGAACCTACAAACATGGCATTCGCAGTGTCTTCAAGGATCTGATTGTTAAAGATGGTCCCCTAGCTCTCTATCGAGGCGTTACTCCCATCATGATTCGCGCCTTTCCCGCAAATGCTGCCTGTTTCTTTGGCATCGAGCTGGCCAACCAATTCTTCAATGCTGTGGCGCCAAATTTCTAATTTGGAAAATCTTTTAAAAATTTAAAGTTGTTAAAGAAAGTTTTCTGTTATTTGAAAACCTTGAAAGGAAATATATCTATTTCTTTAGATTGCATACTAACTATAGAACATTCAGTTTGTAACTAAACTTAAACGAAGTATTGGGGCTTGCGCATGGTGATGCCATGATCCGCGAGAGCAGGAACCAGATCTTCCATTGCCAGTGTATACTTGCGATCTTTGGGATTCTTCTTATCCTTGCTGGAACTGTGGCCACTGGAGTGCTGGATGTTGGTGGTGCGCGTCTTGCAATGCTGCAGTGCATCGTTGGCAATGTCCGAGATGAATTTCTGGGCGGAGACGGATATAAGGCGCACTATTTGGGGGTCCACGGAGGAGAAACCAGCCTGTAAAGTATATAATGTTAGTTTTTTCTTTAGGGGATTAGATCATCCTTTAAATGGCTACCGTTTTCAGGGCGTTCATGGTCAGGGCATCTGGAATGGTGGGCGTGTAGTCCTCAAGCTGTCGCAGTAGCTCATCCATATCCGCATCTTCAGCGGTGGCTGGGACTTCTTCTACGTCCAAGTCCTCCGCATCGGAATCCAGGTCGGAATGCAATTGTGGCTCCAACTCCTCGTCTTCGGTGTCCGTAGCGGAGGCCACAGATTCGGCAGGTGTTATGTTGACATCCTCGCCATCAGAAGCCATTGTTTTGCAGTAATTTTTTGTTTATTTTTAGAAATTGTGATTGTTTTCGTTAAACACAAAGTATGTATGTATGTATTTACATTTATCGATTGCAAGCAAGAAATAATCGATAACATCCCTCTACCCAAGTATCGCTTGTGCGACAACCTGCATTCTCCCATCACTATCTTTGTGGATATTTTGCGAATTGTTTTCTATTTACAATGGTGGGCTCCAATTTTGGCATTATTTACCACAACAGCGCTGGTGGTGCCAGTGGACAGGGAAACCACGGACAATCCTCCGGAGCAGCAGGCATAGGTGGAGGCGATCGTGAGCGGAACACGCCGGCCTCGCATCTCAGCGATTTCATGTCGCAACTGGAGGATTATACTCCGCTGATTCCGGATGCGGTCACCTCGCACTATCTCAATATGGGCGGATTCCAGTCGGATGACAAGCGCATCGTCCGGTTGATCAGCTTGGCTGCCCAGAAGTACATGTCCGACATTATCGACGATGCACTGCAGCACTCCAAGGCACGGACCCATATGCAAACCACCAACACGCCCGGCGGTTCCAAGGCCAAGGATCGCAAGTTCACCCTGACTATGGAGGATCTGCAGCCTGCTTTGGCCGACTACGGCATCAATGTTAGGAAAATGGACTATAGTCAGTAATTAGAGGCTTACTAACGCCTGTTGTATGTTAGTTGTAGTACTTATCTTCTCATTAAATAGAGCTTTTATTAAACCATAGTAAAAGTACCTTTTTTATTAAATATAGTTTGTCTTAAACCATGGTATAATCTATCATATATCCAGAATATAAAAATGTATTCCCTTAATAAAGGTCTATAAGCAACTGACAAATATCTAGGGACTGAAAAACAGAAAGCACTTTTTGAATTTATGTGTACTCAAAAATTGAAGTTGTAAAGTTAATCATTTCCATAGAGCATTTACAGGTTAATTTTTTATTTCTATATAATGTTATTCAAAGCCTATAAACTAGGTGGTTAATACTAGGCTTTTGTTCATTGGCATGTTATAAATTTCTTGAAGCTGCGCGATGTTCCACCAGCCACTCGGAATGCCAGGACACCCGTGCCGATGGTGACTATATAGTTGATCAGCAAAGTGGTGGTATAAAGCTCACTGGCGTTGAGCAGAGTTATCAACGAGACAAACAGGTGGCTGCCGACAACATAGCCTATATGAATGTAGTTGTTTGTGTCGAAAGCGTTGAAGAAGATGACGCTCCAGAAGGTGTGCAGTAGGATAATGGACAAAGCCTGGGCAGCCGAAGTGATGAAGAACAGCTCCGAACCACTCTTTAAGCCCATTGTGCCAGGGCCACTCTGAAAAGCAGGACATATCTTTACTCGAAGCATACTGATATGTGTCATCCACTCACCATATCAGCCAGCACATTGACCAGGGCAAACATCCCGGATATAATTCCAAATCCCAGGCCTGAGACATAGGCCAGGATGTGTTTGTTATCCGTCACCCGTGTGTCCTCCGCCACGGCATGTAAACCCTGCTCAGTGCTGCGCAGGATCCTGTAGATAATGTACCGGAAGCCCTCCTGGAACAACACCGAGAAGACCACGCCAAAGGCCAGGAAATCCTTCAGTGGCATCAGGGCATACCACACGGAAGAGATCAGCAGCGACAGGAGCCAGAAGAAGGCAGCCGCAATCAGGATTATGATCCGCACCGGGTCATTGGCGATGGTGAAGACGAACAGGGCGAAGGGCGGACCAAAGGCGATGAAGGTGCAGCCAAAGAACTCGGGCAACGTCATCTTTTCTTTGTAAAACTCCTGGTTTTCCGCTTGGTTTGTGGGTGTTTTGGTTTACGTGGGAAGAGGAAGCAGAGGTGACAAGAAAGCGGCGTGCTGCCAGACCGTTGCAGTGACTTTGGAGATGCCACACCGCGCTGTTTCGTTATTTTCATACCCTACACGTTCAGGTCTTTTGATATTATATGTAAGGTTAAAATGGCTAGAGCTTAATTAACATATATCTTAATTAAAAAACAACTTAGTTTAAGGAATTTTTAAGAAATTACGAAAGCTAGTTGTGCTTATGTCTAAGAATAACTCATGAATCAGAAATAAGTTTTTATATATTAAAAAGGTATCAGCTAATCGCATATGTCCATTAATAGTTTTCAGAGATGCCATATCGCAAAAGAGCAATGTTTTCATACCCTTCTATGTAGAGTCCGTTACATTTTGAATTAAACTTTATTAACAAGTTTTTTATATAATCAGTATGTGCCTAAAACTACAATGGGAGTTAATTAAAAAAAAAAAAATATTTATACTTATTGTAATGTATGTTTACATACATATAAATTAGTTTTTTTCTTATAATAAACCTTACTATTCTCCCACGCGCAGGGTGTTCCACTAGTCGCCTCTGCACGTTTCACCCGCACTAAACAAAGGGGTCCGTCCCACTTACAATATTTTTGTTTGGGGCGGGATTAGTCATTGTAAATTGACTCAACTTGGCTGCACTATGCCAACCGCATAATCCGCATCCGCCGTAAACCAGAAGCAAATTGCAAGTGCCCAGCTGCAGATCGTAAAAACAGCAGCCCAGCGAAAAGCACAAAGAGATTTTTAAGAGACCCCCATACATATGCCCAGTGAGTAAAGTTTTCATCCAATTAGCAGGTCTTGGTTGATGATTTGCGTTATTTGGTGTTTTAATGTTTGTTCCCCAGTTCACGCCGTGATGGCAAAGCGCCTGCTGCCCCACCAACCGTCCTACGATGGGGAGGCACCTGGTCCGGATGAGCTCGACAGTCCAGCCATCGAGGCGGCGGCCCTCGACATTCCCCCGCCGGAATCCGATAAGGCGCTCCTAAAGGGTTTGTATAATCAGCAATCTCCTGTCTGAAAGGCACAGTGGAGTAATTGAGTAACTTAGGCCAGTATTAAATCAGGTAACTGGCCAGCTTTACAGTGGGGTAAATAAAAACCTTAGGAAGAAAAATACCTATGAACTCTTTCCGTCTGTCAGATTTGAAATAGTAAAGGTATTTATCATGTTTTAAATTTGTAGGTGTCTGGGAGCGACCCACGTCTAGTGCCGAGTTCAAGCCGCCCACCGATGGGAGCACAGTGCTCCGCTTCGACATCCTGCTGGCCCACATTATGCCCCCCGATGGCGAGGATGTGAAGATCAAGCGATTTGTGGTCTATGAATTAACAGTGAGTCAGGATGGGGCCACGGAGGACACCCAACCGGCGAAAATCGAGCGTCGCTACACGGACTTTCGGGAGCTTTTCCAGGGACTGAAGCGAACACATCCCACGGAGATGGCCAACAAGTACTTTCCGGCCAAGGTGCTGATGGGTAACTTTAAGTCTGAGCTGATTGGCGAAAGGAGTGCAGCCTTCGAGGCATTTCTCACATATGTGGCCAGTCAAACGAAGCTCCGGGATTCGGAGGACTTTCTGCGCTTCCTGCAGCACGATGAACTGTCCAGGGCGTGCCAGTTTCTGGATGAGCGTCGCAACGAGATGGCCATACCCATTCTGGAGAACTGTTTCCGCTTGCTGAACAAGATCTATATGAATCGTTCGCGGCCGGTGCTCCTGATACTTTGTCGCCTGGTGGCTGCCTGCACCTCATCCCCAGTTCCTCATCATGCAGCCGAAAGATGGGCTCTGTTGGCTCTAAGTCGCTTTGAGACTCTGTGCGATATTGATTTGCTGCCGCTCTACATTCCCCTGCTTCACACCTGTGCACACCTTTGGTAAGTCCATCCAATCATACCTTAATTTGCTAGCCTGATGCCATATCCTTTTAGGTGGCAGCGCGGCCAGGACCAAAAGCCAATCACCGACCGACTGACTGATATGTCCAAGCAGGGCATCAACACTGCGAACACCGAGAGCCTCATGCAGGCCATTCACAAGATCGATCCACGCACCGAAACCATTTGAATTGGAATCTCCACCAGAGTTATCATCCATTAGTTGAGCATTAAGTTCTGTAGTTTTTAGTCGTCAAGCGTAAAGTGCAATTATAGATTGTGTGCAATTAGTATTAAGATGAAAGGAGTATTTATCAACCTTTAAGGTAGCACCAACGTTTTTTTCCAAAGTAGTTTGTTAAAAAAGTTTACAAAGTATAAAAATCCTTATCGATGTCACAAAAACAAATTAGCCAACATTTTTATTACTTTTTTTTAAACAAAACTTCTCTTGTTTATTTGGCATTTCAAAACTGTGATTTTCAAATGATATTAATCAATATTTTATTTATTTAAAGTAAATTTATAATCTCCGTTTAATTAACATTAAATTTTCTTTGTCTACCTTTGTAGCTAATATTAATATTGCGAAAAATATGTGTTAACCGAAATTGGAAAATCAGTAATGGTAACTTAAAGGTTAGTCTAAGCGTGTTTATGTTTCATGTTACGTATTATTTGATATTGTGCACTCGTTTCTGTAATTTGTACCCAGTGGGAGTTGTGAATAAACTATGCACTATATCTTTCCCCGCCAAAGTGAATCACAAATGTATTATCAAAAGTCCATGACGAACAGTCTGCAAATCCAAGCCTAGAATTCCATATCAGCCTGAAAAACATTTGACAAATCTCGATCACAGCTCCCATAGTTATTTGTTCTTACTGCCCAACAACGCCTTGTGATTGCTTTTTTGTCAATGAATAAATACTATTACTCAAATATTTTTCCAGAATCGACAAATTTTTTCGGTCACGTTCGGTCATTTAACGCTAAATGGTAAATATATTTAATGGTTTGTTATTTGCTTATGCTGGTGTTTCTGAGTCATTTTGGGGTTTAAACTTAGATCTAGGAGTGCGCTATAATTAGTATTTAACTTATTGCTATCTGCTGTGAGGATCTTTTGACCGCACTCAAAATGTACAATATGAATTAAATATAACTTATGACGTCACACAATCGATTCAACTATATTATAAATATATATTGGGGTACGTGCGTTTTTAACAAATTGTTTAGCGCTCTTGCCACATTACATACATCACTAAAAATGTACAGAATCAATTAAATCCGGTTCCAGCTTCCATTTGATTAACGGAAGAGTCGCGTAAAGGTTTTCAAGGCTTGCGAAATGGCTTTCGTTGTGTCAGATCTGCAAAAGGATGTACAATGTGAGAGTTTATGTAAAAGAAAAACAAAGAGAAGCCTTACCTCAGCACTGTGCTACTGAACTCATCCAACTGCTGCTGCGTGGCGGTCACATAGCCACCACTGTTCTTCTTGGGCAGCGACTCCAGCGCCTGGGCCAGAAATGGCTGCATCCGATCGTTGCCCACCACCTGCTTCAGTTCGTGCAGCACCTCGGCCACATCGGCCAGCATATAGGAGTGCAGCTGGAAGACGGAGGCCTGAATCAAGTTCATGACCAAAGCTCCGCCATGCTGATTGGCCAGTTCCACCACCAAGGGACGACATTCTGCATTCCTACTGTGGCTATTCGTCCTGCCCCAAACCAGCAGATTGATGAAGAACTTCATCACCGAGGAGTTGGCCTCGCGATGGTCCAGCGCACAGGCTATCAGAGCGCACTGGAAGATCGGCGTTATGAGGCTGCTCTGGAGCAGCTGATGCGGACAGCAGTCCAAATAGCGCGAGGCCAAGCGGAAGAAATCGTCCACGGTATCTGGGTTGTTCTTAAGGCCATTCTCCATCTGCAGCAGGCCGAAGGTGGGTTCGATAAATGCCTGCAGCATCTCCAGCAGTACACCGATGCACTCGCTCGACCTGGCGAACTCGTCCACCAGTATGGAGCCCACGTAGAGGAAGCAACTGTGGTGCTGCACGGCATACAGGACCACCATTTGCTTGATCAGCGGCTCCACCAGCTGCACCGCTTGCTTTCTCACCATCCGGATGCCGTAGCGGATTAGTCGGCAGGTGCGCTCCATGATGCGCAGGTCGCTCTGGTACTTGTCCATGACCCGCGAGATGAGCGGCCAGGCGTCGTTCAGAATGGCCACCGTGGGATGCTCGACGGTGTCGGGCACGTCGGGATTTGTGTGCCTGATGATGGCGCAGGCTCTGTCTATCCAGTAAACGGGATCGCTGCGCTCTCCCTTCTGGGCACTAGCTTCACTGTTGCTACTCTCTGTCAGCTGAGCCAGCGGTTGCAGCTGGAAGCCGACAATTTCCCGCAGAGCTGGCTGCAGTTGCTCCCGCGGCAGACGCGTGAGTATAAGTGATATGCCCTTGAGCAGCCCAATGGCCACGTCATTGTTAATCTGAAAACTGTCCAGACTGCGGGCAATCTCCACCAGACCGCTGATGTGGCACACCATCTTCTGGCGGCAGGCGGAGCAAATGGAGGTCAGTGCCATGGCCGCAGCCGGCGCCAAGCCATTCTTCTGCTGCAGAGCGAACAGAAGAAAGTTGAGCACCGCCTCCAAGGATTCCGCATGGTTCTCGATCCATTCGCACAGCTCGCCGATCAGCAGGATCGCAGTGTATCGAACAGCTATGTGAGTTTGCTCCGACATATTGAGGATCGCCTCCACCACCTTGGGTATCACCTCGTTCTCCTCTCTGCGGGTGGTTAGGTTAATTGTTAATCTTTTACCTTATGAAAAAAGTCTATACATACGGCAGTATATTTTTGGCCACATTCTGCATAATAAAAAGCGCCGCTTCTGTGGACTCCCATGTGGTTTCCGGGACCTGCAGGATGTGGAACATTTGCTTGAAGCAGGCTCCGGATCCCACAATAAAGGCCACATCTTTGATAAGATCTGAGACCTTGCGTCGAAAGTCCTAAATAGGAATAACAAAACAATTAACTATCTTTCTCCCCTTCAATATATGCAGAATAATGATTTATGTTATTATTAGGCTTAAAGTTATTGTAAAGTTAATGAACTCTTTAAGTTTTTTTACTCTAGCTGTTAAAAGAAACCGGTTTTTATAAGAAGTGTCATGCAGACTTAGCTACTTTTAGCATTAAACAATTTTACAATCTGGTGAAATGGAATTGCTTGTTAATTTGATTTGAAATAAAAACTAAATTATATTACAAAAAAATACCTAACCAGTTCGTGATCCTTATCACACTCACATAGAAATTGTTGTTCTCCTCGATGAGTCCGTCGTGGTCACTTTCCATCTGCGAGTGGCGAAACAGGGCGCTTATCAGCCGTTCGATGTGCGGCTTAAAGAGCGTTGTGAGTTTGTTGTCGTTGCGCTGGAAGAGATCCTCGCTGAGCTTGTACCACAGGTGGAAGGTGATCTCGGCCACCTCGTAGTCGAAGTGGCCGACACACAGCAGCACCAGATCCAATCCTTTCAGGCAGTAGTGCGGCTTCTGAGGATCCTCCAGCAGATTGTAGAAGAAGGCATCACACAGAGAGGTGAAAATCCTACAGTAGTTAATCGTTTTGTCGGTATCCTCGTGTGCCACACTCAAGTGATATGGCGTCTCCAACATGCAGACGGCCCCAAAGATCTGTGCCTCCACCGAGAACTCCGATTCGTTTGTGACGCCATCCTGACGTGACGTGTTCATGCAGGAGAGCAAGGCGCATACGCACTCGGTGGCATTGTCGTGCAGCTTGCCCGTGGTCTCCGGCAGCGAGAGCAACCGAAAGGCCAACTGGCTGAGGGCATTGTTGTACACGTGCGAGAGGGGAAAGGCGTGGATTACCAGCCAGGCACTATAGGTGCGCAATACCGCATTCCATACGCGCTGCTGGTCGAGATCCTCCCGCTGCATGCACGCGCACAGGAACTTAAGGACGCACTCGGCGCTGGCGTCCAGCTGCTTGTGCACCTCCTCGCGTCGATTGGCTCCGAGTCGCAGATACCGGGAGTCTATTTCCTCCGGCAGCACTTTGAGCACCTCCAACAACGGCCAAATGGCCGCAGGATGGGGAGCCAAAGTGACAAGCAGATCGTTGATCGGCTCCTGCCAGCTGGCCATCAGAAGGGCCAGATCGGCCACCGCCAAACTGAGCTGCGTCACAATCACATTGTCCGTCTGCTCGTCGATCTGTCCAATGTGCGTGATAAGGGAATCCCGCAGGGATTCGTGCGTGTGCGGGGGCAGTTCGCTGAAGGAGTTCTGAATTTTGTTTCGCATCGTCTGGGCGGCAAAGTAATTGGCGTGCAGATCTCGCTTCTGGTGCAGCAGCTCGTCCGCAATCGTCCACGAATAGATCTTTATGGGATTAACCAAAAAATTAGCCACGGAAAGAGAGTTGAGAGCACCGCACACACGACGTCTTCTGAACTCACCGACTTCTGGAACTCCTGCAGCCATTTGTTTGCCTTCTCCTGCTCTTTGGCATTGTTGCCCTGAAACAAGGCACTGATTGCTTGGTACACCACGTCCACCGAGTACGTATCCATTTCATCGGCAGCTATAATCAGCGCATAAATTTTCTTAATTATTATTATACTTTATTAGCGATGGCTGAGGGCGCACATCCCGTGTATCGATAACGCAAGGAAGTAGCGCGCGATAGCTTAGGGATGTGCGTTTTCGTTAGTCTGCGACTGCAGGACTTTGACCAGGGTTGTCGAGTGCCTTAACTCTCGAACGTCAATCCTATCGATTATAATTTGTATTTAGCAATTACCACATTAATATAATAACATTTAATAACCTGTCAATTTCTATCGAAAAATTACATTATACCTTGTGCTACATATTCTATGCCCAAATTAAACCCCAATCCAATAATGCCAACAAAAAAGTAATAAACATTTCGTTTGTTATTTTGAAAACTCTCCTTGCACTATCGCTTATAATATAAATATATATCGTATATCTATAAACATTCGACTAATCGATAACTTTAGTGCTGCTCAACCCATCACTATTTGGCACGGATTGGATTTCAGCAATGCAATGGACTCGGATAGCACTGTAACTTCCTTGGAGGAGAACACCGAGAACTTCTGCACGAATCCCACGCGCGACATCCTCGCCGAGGGCATCACCAATCTCTTCAAGCCGACCATCGAGCGGCTGGACGAGCGTGTGGCCTCCACCATCCAACTGCAGGCGGAGCTGCGTGGCCAACTGGACGCACTGGCCGCCCAGTTGAGGGACATCGAAAAGGCCCAGAGTCAGATACCCGAGTTCGCGGACAAGGTGAAGGAGCTGCTGAACGTGAAGCACAAGGTGACGGTGATCAGCAACGTTTTGGGAACCAGCCAGGAGCGTCTCACCGGGCTCCACAAGCTAATCGAGAAGGAGCAACGGCGGCGACAGGCGCTCCTCGACTCTGCACTCAGCACCAACATATCCTAGATCCCCGTCCGCTATGGAGACGCCTTACACCGACCACTTGACCCTGGAGGACTACGAGCAGGTCTACGAGCCGGCGGAGGACTCGTTCCTGCTGCTCGATGCCCTTGAAAAGGATCTGGAGTACCTGGAGCAACTGCAGCCGCATCTTTGTTTGGAAATGGGCTCCGGTTCGGGTGTGATTATCACGGCTCTGGCCAAGAAACTGGCCAGCTGCTCGCTATGTCTTGCCACGGACATCAATCCCAAAGCCTGCGATGCCACGCGAAGAACTGCTGCCCGAAATGGAGCCCGTTTGGACAGCATTCGCTGCAACCTGACGGATGCACTGCGTCGGCAATCCGTGGACTTGCTGCTCTTCAATCCACCCTATGTGGTGACCAGCGATGAGGAGCTGCATACCCAGAAGTTCGATTCCCACAGCGAGTCCTCAACGGAGCGCAATCTGGTCTTCTCCTGGGCCGGTGGACAGGATGGGCGACGCGTAACGGACATTCTACTGAAGCAACTGGATGACATTCTTTCGCCTCGGGGCGTTCTCTACTTACTTCTTCTGCGGGAGAACAAACCGGAGGACATTATCACACACTTAGAGGGCCTCAAGTTCCGGGCTGTTAAGTTCATGGAGCGACGCATTCCTGGCGAGCATCTATACATACTGAAGGTCACCAGGTCCTCCTCTTCCTCCTCCACCTCATGACTCGTGCAATAAACTCGTTGGTTGACTGGAATATCAAAAGCTAGTTGTATTTTAATTAGAAGGTAAACCATATAAAAGTTAAAGTTTACATTTGATACTTAAAATACCTATTATTCAGTACAATTTTTATTAAAGATTAACTAATACCTATATCGTGCCCCAAGAAATTTTTTTGGGGTAATCATTTTGTATCCTTAAAAAGGATGACTTTCTTGCCAACCCAATAGTAAAAAAAAAGAGATTTAGGTAAAATCCCATTATTTATTATTATAAATGGTATTATACGATTTTAAATGTTCAGTAATTACTGCTTTTTATTCGTAGCTAAAACTAATACCTCATAACTTATAAATAGGTTTTAATTTAAAATATAATCATCGTTACAGACGTAAGGGTATAAAAACTCCGACTCATTGTCTAAAAAGCTATAATTTGTGCTTTTACAGTGGTGGTTCTCATTCCCAGATTGGGGAAAATGTGTACGCTTAAATTTGAAAACTAATCCCGCTCAGTTTTCCAATATCCCCAACGAAATATCAGCTGTCATTATTGATACGCATATGTTGCTTTAAAGAAAATGGTTGTGTAATTACTTCCGCTCCAAACAAAGCTATTTTAATCGAAATTTAGTTTCCAATTAAATCCCTTAACCATCCCTTACAGCATTCAATATGTTATTCTATAGGGAGGTTTGCAGAAACCAGTATTGTCAACCCCCGAAAACGCAAACATGAAATCTGGGAGGGATGGATCCTGTACATCATGTGTGCCGGAACGGAATATAGGCAGAAGCCAATCAATGAATTATGTACCTACATGTCGGTGGGTAAAAACTCCTTCCCCTGACTAACCCACTCCACCCCAATCAATCCTAAGGGGTAGCTGCCCCACCCAAAATGGCTACTCCAGTGATAAAAACAACGTCAAAGCAATTGAAACAAACTTTTTATTGGCATCTACTAGATGCCAATCGGTATGTACGTATGATTTTCGCTTTCACGTAATTACAATACTTTATTTCATCGTTCCAAAAATGCTTCATATTCTCTTTTTCGATTCGTGGTTCTGGTTTTACTGCCTTGCACTATCAAATGGAGGTTATTTTTGCACTTGGCAGATACATTATTAATTGGTATTTACAAAAATGCATGTTTTTTTAACATCGTTATTGCTATGTCTGTATCAAATCGGCATATATATCAGCTATATTGATTTTAATTATTCAGTTGTCGGTCAAGCCTTAAAGCCTTCAGCTTTTCGATCTGAGTCAGTGGGTGGTCTGTGTATATATGTATGTCTTTCTGGGTTATATCAGTTAGATTGGAGGATAGTGGTGGTCGGGTTGGCTGGTTTCGGCGGCATTCAGTAGCGAGTACCTTGATTGACCAACTGGGCACATTTCTTTGTCAAATATCAGTCGTTATATTTTGAGAACTCGTTTTGCGATTGTGTATAAATAGTTTGGATACCCTTACTGATAGATACATGTAACATTAAAAGTTTTATTATGTTTTGCTCATTATTCGATTCTCGGGTCGGTTTTTACAATTTACAAATAAATTAAGCTTATCATCGACTATCGATTCGCTCGCACAATTTATCAACAGAATAATTAAACTCTTCGCTTTAATACTGACATAAGTACTTAAGACTATGCATAGTGTATAGTTAAATGCTGAAACGAAACAGAAAGATAGAACTCAAACTTCCCGATGTCTTATTTTTTTTTTTGCCCCAAAAAGCGAAGACCAGGAAATTGTGGGAGCGTGACTGTGGCCACAGTGGGCGCAAAAATTTTGAAACCATAGCTAAAACTTGAGTGTCGTCGGCGAATGCGTGTAGAACATTCATTTGACTTCAATGATTCTTGCGATTTATTTAAATACAATTTTTATGTTTTTATTTGTTTTGTATTTAATTGCATTTGCTGTTTCTTTTTCATTTTTCCATTTTCCATTTTTCTCTTTTGTATTTTTTTGTTTCTTTCGATCATTCATAAATGTAACGTCTAATTTAATAATGAATTTTAATATATTGTGTGTGTGTGTGTGTGTCTGTGTTTAATTCACGGGCTTCGTTTACGCTACATTTTTAATCTTTGTATATTTTGTTTTACGCATAAACTGGGCGTTTAAATTAGGACTTATGACATAAAGGAAAGAAAGATTTTGGTTTTGTTTTTTTTTTTCTTGTATATAGTGGGGATGTTTACTTTTTGTTGGTTTCCGTATAGATTGCTTTTATACGAAAATGCCTTCAATTACAATTTTTGTTTGTTTTGTAGTTTTTTATAAAAAAAGTACACATAAAATACAATTAAAATAAGGTAAGAAATAAAAAATTATTTCTTAAACATAAAAATTATATACTTTTGCGATTTTTTTGTGGTTTTTTCTCCTTCATCTTCTCCTTGTTGTGGTTTATTTTCTGGTTGTTGGTTTATTATTATTTTTTTTTGTTTTTTTTTTTGCTTGTAACTTTTATTTATTATTAATTTAAATTTTTGTTTGTTTTTGTTTGTATTTTTGACTACATTATTATTACGCCTGATCGTCCGAGCCGGAACCGTCATCATTATCATCATCATCGTCTATAGAAGGCAAGGGGAAATCCGGAGATTAGTTTTATGGGGAAAAAGGTAAAGGTTTTTTTTGTGAACTCACCATCACATTCAATGTCGTCCTCCTCACCATCGTAGGGTATGTCGTATTCGTCGCTTTCAATTTCACTGTCGCCCTCGACGATTTCCTCCAGAACATCTTCCTCATCAGAATCGCCATCTGCGGCGGCGGCTTTCTTGGCCTTCTTTGATTCTGCGGATTTGGCCTGAAAATTATAAAATAATTATTAGTTCTCGGACAACACATGTATAAAACATCCAATCAATTTAATTTGAGCCCAGACTTCAGTCACGCTTTTATTTATTATGCCCCTAATCTCATTTCAAACATGTAAGTATCCATTTGACTTGCGCATTTTGATTCGATATCAAGCTGTTTTTTTTCGTTTGTGGGAGACTCAAGGAATTAAGAGAAATTGAGGAAAGTTTCATGGTTCTACGCGCCCAACTCAAACCCACACATCTCCTTGATCAAGGGCATCCAATACCCCTCGCAAATCTCGTTGTGCGTGTGTACATAGTCATAAAATGTATATTTTCAGCCCACAAAAACAAGCTTCGACGAAAATCGTTATTTTCGCCGTAAAAAAACATTTGAAAAATGCGCGCGCCAATGTAATTCGCTGCGGCAAAAAAGAGAGAGAGAGAACGGATTACAAGTGCAGCCTTGTTACCATCTGTGTTGTGTATGTATTAGGCGACATATTTACTATATAAGGGGAAAAACAATATATAGTGTCCGCATCCGTGAGATACGAAACGAAACCAAGCGTGCCATGTAAGACAGAGAGAGTAAGAGGATGACAGAGAGTAGGAGAGCGAGAATGCCGGAGAGAGAGTATCTGTGAGAGCGTCCCATCAGAAGAAACTGTAAACTGTACCTGAATTGCATGAATGAATCTCTCTCCCACTCTCACAGACACACCGAAACGACAGCTGGAAAAAGGCGCAAAACAACAACATGCGTGGGTTCAACTTCTGCCGCTGGCCAACAACAAGATATTTACGGTATATATTGAGTTGTATATAGGCGGTCACGTTCCCAAGTCAAAGAGTAGCCACAATACATGGGCCCTATTTACCAGCAGACTGTTACAAAGCGGAAAACAAGCGGGCTGTGGAAAAATGTGCAAAATTAATGGCCAGCCCACCGCCCCCTTTATTTCGCTTACAGCATAAGTCACGAGACCCAGAACTCGAGAAATGTGCAAGGGGGTATCTAATCCAGACCCTGTTTGGAATGTTTCAGAATTGGAAAAGATAGAGTATCTAATTAGGGAAAAGTTCACATTCTTGGAAATTTAGCGTACTAAATAGTAGTTCTACTATTTGTTTCTTTCCTTAATCAGACCGGTTTAATGACATTTTTATAAAAGTTGTATACATTCTTTTTTTGCTACTTATTAAAGGGCAGTATATTTAAATAGATGCATAAAAAAGTAGATTGAAAAGAAAATAAGGATATTTAAATATATTTTTCATGAAGCTGAATGGAAAACTTAATTTGAAAGAATAAAGGGCATACAGTAGAGACAAAAAAATTCCTTACAGTTTTGAATTGTAAAAAAAGGCAAACCAATTCTTATCTGAATTCTTTAGGAAGTGCTACTGTACTACCACATACTTTGTTAGTTAAAAGTATCTTTATAGAACCCCGACTCCCATTTAATCCAATAACTTATAGTATTATAGTCACAAAAAAAAACTAGCTAGATCTTGCGACACCCTGTAAAACTGTCTTGTTTTATGTACCAAAATAAATACGCATAGGAAAAAAGTGAAAGATAAATGTAAGCACAAACGCAAACAGACAAATGTGTATACAAATTACGAGGGAGAGACTTGTGTTCCGAGAATGAGAGAGATTAGAGAGAGGGGTAGTCTCTCCCAAGAGAGCGCTCTCTCTCGTTAAACTGTACATTTTTATTTCGAGTTTGAGTTTGAGAAAAACGCTTGATTTGCCAATTTATCTGCCTTACTGGCCGAACTATTTTATTTTTATCAAGAAATGTGCTTCTCGATTATGGAATGCGACAGTCGGACACGACCCCAGTCCCCCCCCCCAAAAAAAAAACTTGTTCCCAAACCGCGTGCTCCCAACGATACGCCACTAACCAAAAATAAAAAGTGGGAAAACATGACATGAGTAATTTACCGGCCGGCAATGTGTGTTTTCATTGAGAGAGTGCATTGGCATCGCTTTGGCTTTGCATTTGCAATTCGCAGTTTGCCAGTTTGTCAGTGACTGATAAATAGGGCCAAGAGAATATGAGTT
Organism: Drosophila gunungcola; assembly: GCF_025200985.1. NCBI lineage: Eukaryota > Metazoa > Arthropoda > Insecta > Diptera > Drosophilidae > Drosophila > Drosophila gunungcola. Next base: position 17,485,535 of record NW_026453197.1, read on the forward strand.
ATAGCCGCTATATCTATTGCTTTGTGTAATGCTTTTCAGCGCGGACACGTCAATGCTAATGACCTATGGTTTATTAAAAATACATTACCCACCCCATCCCACCAGAAAAAAACCCCTGGGTAACTGTACTCGTCTATACGTATGGCCCTCTAACCCCGATTTGAACTTAACAACAATAATCTTTGATTGCCGGACTCGCAATCATCTTGGTTAATCGTAAACAACACACTAACGATTGTGTATATATGTACATATGACCTATCTCTCGCTCTTTTTTCCGTTGGTATATAAGCCACTAAGAGAGTGCGCGCTGTTCCGAAAAACGTGTGTATATCTATTTCTAGAATTTTTCCCCGAACAAAAATGCGGAACTCGCACTTCAAATGTGAATCATATTAGTAAACAAATAGGTGAATGGTACTTACTTCTGCTGGCCTTTTGGTGCCTTTCACGGATTCCTTTGCGGGGGCAGCGGCGGCATCGGCGGCATCCTCGCCGTCCTTTGACGTACCGTTATCTGCCGCATCGCCGGCGGCATCGGCAGCAGCGGCCTTATCCTCAGCGGCCGCCTTCGCCTTGAGATCGTCCTTGACAGCGGAAACATCCTCCGCCGCCACCTTCTCTACGGCCACATCGCCGTTGTTCTGTTGTTCCGTAGCAGCCGACATGATTTTTATTTAATAGGTTTTCAGTTTAGTTTTTCCGGAACTATTTGCTGTTGTGAAGAAACACACAGTAAGTTGTTGACAAGAACCAGCGCAAAATACACGGAGGGCGAGCGAAAGAGAGACACGAAACGCACCGCACGAAGAGCGCAAACACAGTGGCTGCGCTTCGGCTGCGGCCCGTCTATTTAAGCACTAGCTCTCTGGGAGAGCGCCAGAGGCGCCAGTCTCTCTCTCTCTCGCTCTTCCGCTCTCCCTCTCTCTGGGACACCGTTATCGCGCTCTCTCCCACGCCAAAGCATAGCCCCTGTACAATACACTGAAAAACCGATGCGGCATTTTTGTACAGCCGCAGTCGATGGCGGCAGCGCAGAGAGAAGACAACAACAACAGCACCCCAGAGCGAGCGATGGATTTTCGAAATATTTTATATATTTTGCGGTGATCTATTCTATGGTATCTGTAAGGTATAGAGTATCTATATATCAGGCGGCGCTACGAAAGTCGGAAGGATATGTTTCGGTAGGCCGCCATTCGATAGATACTGTTCGCTTAAGAGCTCCTAGGTTCCTAACCACCGATATGTATACCCGTCGACGGTTCGTACAAGACTGAGCTTGCCATCCAAATGCTGGCCACAAATTGCCGCTAGCTTCTTCTTGCGCCAAATCGCGTGCACACTTTTTCGGCTATATCTCAAAGACCGCTATTCGGATCGGGCCGGAGACCGATCGAGGCTATAGCCAGTCGTATTCCCTTAATTTTGGCCTTTTTCCCGAGGCGCTGCGATCAAAACTAGATCTGCAATTGACGAGTTGAGTGGGTTCCCTGATTAATTCCATACAAAATCTGCTTGGGTTCCGTGAGTACAGTTGTGGGCGCGTTTGGCGGTAAATTTGAAAATTGCGCGCACCGGTGGTGCGTTCGTGGGATTTGCTGGGGTGGGGGTTCCAGGGGGGTGGTGGCGGTGCGGTGGTGGTGCAGTCACTCTGTGGCGTTTTGACCGTTTGTCGGCGGAACAGTGGATGTGGATGTGGATGTTGATATGTTGCCGATGGGAAGAAGCGTGTTGCAGCATTGTTGCTGCAGATGTGTGTGCCTGTATATTTTGTATTCGTATTTATAGAGTGGACCAGCGTGGGACGCAATGTCGTCGCGGATTGGGGTCAATTGATTGGTAACGTGTGTGGGGAAGCAGGTGATTTTCGCGGCCTAGGAACAAGTGGGGAGCTATTTTTGAGATTCTAGCGATTTAATTGCACGTAATTAGGGGAAAAGCTATTCGGGGTACTGTATATTGCTATGAATTAGCGTATTAAAAACAAGAGGTTCACATAGCGTCATAATTAAAAGAAAACACTCGAGCATAAATTTTACTCAGGAAGTTAAGTTTTAAATAGGCTGCTAAATCCTTATCTATAAATTGAGACAAATAAAATTGACTTATTTTTAATTGTTTTATTACTCATTCTACAAGATAATTTCAATTATATGTTTTCGCGAAAAATATATATCAAATGTCAGTCCTTATCGCCTTCACTCGAACAGGGTCCACCCTCAATTCTTTTTTTATGTGCCAATCTTTCTGTTGATCCCGCACTTGTGGTTCGGCCATTTGATGGTTCTGTTCGTTACACGAACCCAGTTGGTTCAGAAATCGACTAATATATGCGAAAATCGCCGACTAGGCTATAACATATCACCTGGTAGCCAACGTGTTCGAGGGTATATTGCTTTTATTTAATAAATTTGTTTACTCGAACGCTATCAGTCAACCGATCATTCGGAGGTTGATCTATCAAGTTCACACAAAATGTGCTCTTTTAGATTAAAATGGAAAAATAACAAGTGGTAAAGTAATACAAGAGGAATTCGTATTTCTCTTTTACTTCGCTATGTATGTATGTGTATATACTCTGATAGCTTTTGTAAGAAAATATAAATATCGAAGCCACAAAAAAATTCAGATAACCGGGGTATCCCCCAGTCGAGCTTTAGCCCCACAACCACACTCATGTGCTCAGCTATTTTCGTGCAAAGGCAAATACGAATACGAATACCTAGGCTATATAGTCTGTAATCTGAATAATACGGTCGACGACAGAGCGACAGGCGGGTCGCTAATTAAAACCGGCGAACCTGTTCCGAGGCATCCGCGGTCTAGTAAACGTAAACACCTGTAATCGTGGGCCTTCGTTCGTTCATTCAGTTATCACATATTTGAGCAGCAGCGGTGACTTTATGCCAAAACGCTGCCTGATAAGCCGATTTGCGTTTTCGTTATTGCGATGCGATGCGATGTGATGTGATGTGTGGTTTCTGGCCAGAAATGACTGGCTTTCTTCTTTATTTCCGCCCGCCGAGCTCATAGTATTCGTTCGAGTGGCACGGCGTTCGTTCCCCCAAAGAATTGTGGGCCTTTCGCGCATTGTTGCCATATGAATCGTTCGTTCTCATCGGCATGTGGGGTCTCTCTGGCTGAAAGACAGTGCCTCCGGGCCAGTGAACAATAGTATCTAGATTCCAGAGGACAGCCCCAGATATCGGAAGTTATTTCAAGGTTAAGCGATAGTTTGAAATGCAGAAACCGCGATAAGAAAGGTTCTATAAGGCAGGCAAAACTGGAAAATCTGTTTGACCTTGGTCCGAAAAGGACCATTCCAGGAACTCAAACATCTGCCTGCAGTGTTTTCCTGAGTTTTTCAGACCCTAACCTAACCCAAGTTTTCTGTTTATTTTTGATATCTTTTTCGTACAGTCTACAATATGTTATCCCTGACCTATCCTAAGAATTTCTCCCAGTGCATTTACACGTTGCTGTAGCATAAAGGTGTGAACAAATCTCAATGCAAACAATCGATAGCCAGACGCTCAAACATGTGTATCTAAAACACACACATCAACTTGAATTCATGGCGATTAAGTTTTCACTTCTCTCTCAACTTACATATGGTGCTAATAGATCTGTAATGAGGTAGTTAAGTTTTAATAGAAAGTATGCTCTAAGAATAGGTTGGAAATAATGTATCTGTGATTTTGTATCTTTATGCCTTTTTTGAGAATTTGTTTGCACTGAACAAAATGGTAGATTTAATAAAGGTTTCCTGACAACATGTATATTATATAGTGATGGCTTATCTTTTGTTTGCGCTAAAAAATAAAAAAGTATTTTTATAATAGCATATTAATGAAAATATTAAAAGTATGATTTTAATCAATAGTACTTGTTTTCATTACTGTATTAACACATCAACAGTTTAAATTAATTTTAGAAACCGAGTGGTGCCTTCTTGTATCTTTCAGATACAAACTAATGTGTAGCGCATAATAATAGCCATCATAGGCCGTCCCCTTTTAGCGCTTAGGTACACAACGTCGTTTGGTAGAACAACATGAACAGGTTTACGACTCGATTAGAGCGATTGTTAGACTGTTGCTAGATAGATGGTCGATTCGCTTGGCCGCTCTACTCGGGATCTCGGAACGTTGGAAGAGATCATTGTATTAGACGGGTATTCTCGGGTCTTGTTTTCCCGGCATGTGCTAGTGCTAATGCTTCCACACGACGAGTGCCGGGCCACATGGACTCGACTTGATATTCTGCCCTCACCTGCTCACCTGTTTCACCTGCGTCAACGGGCGGCTTACACGCAATTATTAAAATGAATTTAAGCAGCCCCATTGTCTTCGATTTCCAATACCACCTGACACAGGGGAGCGAGTGTGTTTTTTGTGGTGTCACTGTGACTGGGTATGGGTATGGGTCCTCTTTGGTGCATTTAATTGCGCAGAACACCCGTGACGTCGTCGTATGAGGTGGAGTGGACATTCTTCCGGCGACGCTGTTGAAGGATGAGAGAAGACAGCCACTGCCACTGCAATGCTGCATCTGAAATAAAATGCCCCAAATAGGCCCCCTTCACCAGTGACCCTGTCCCACCCACAACATCATCATCAGTGATGCCATTCTATCGGCTGCAGACATAATGCAAATCTTATTGTGTCAAAAACTTAGGGGTACAACAATGAGCTAAAATCTTGTTCATGCTAAGTCTAACTATAGGCTTTATTATAAGTGTTAGAAATCAACAATTTATTTCTCCCATTTCGCTATATTCATTTCCACTTCCAAATATTATGAATTCGTCTGATTTAAGTTTAATAACTCTTAAATAAATAAAGCTAAATACATTTTTTTTTTATTTTTGCTCAATATTTAAGACAAAATGTTTTAAAAACCTGTTAATTCGGCTAAAAAAATTCTAAGTGCACAGCATTTGAGCTCATCCCCATTCTCAGATACCTTCGTTTGGCATCTGCGTCATGCATTTCGCTGCACTGAGCACTTGTGGGTAGGAAGTGGGTGGTGGTTTGGTGGGTTACCCATTCGGTGGTACTGACTAACGGTGGTTGCTTGGACCGTCCGAGATGAGAAAAGATAGAGAATGGACACCGGCACCCATGAATGAATCATTTGGGGATGGGGCTGAACCATCATGGCATCATAGACGAAATTCGTTTGCGTTGCACAGCCAAAATAAAACAACGGCCAGCTTTCATGATTGTGCGATTTGTCTTTGTTGGCCTGAGCAAAAATCATTTATTCAATAATTACATATGTACATACTCACGCCAAAGGGGCGACACAAGTATTGCTAGACGTGTTGAGGTTAGTTAATTAGATAGAAAAGGCTTTAAATCAAACGGAGTACTTATAAAAGACGGGGGTTGGTTTAAATTTATGTTATTCAAGTTGATAAAATACATATTGTGCACAAGGACGCACATAAGAAATTCTGCTAAAATTAAGTACTTGCAAAAAAAATAATTGTAAAGCTGTAGTGCATTTCAAAATTTAAATTTACCCGCCCTCCAGGGGCGTAGGGTAATTATTTTCAGAAGGTTTTTATTTTATTAGAGAACGAAAACAAATGTCTAACAAAATATATAAGTATTAAGTGTATATATTTAAACAAGCTTTCAAATATCTAGTTCTGGGATAAACAGTGTTATGAATAAATTTATGAAAAAACCCACCTATATTAATAGTAGTTTTATATGGGGACCCCCTTGAATTTCCACACCCTTGTTATCAACACCTTCGCCATCGGTACTTTACAGCACTGATCCGAAATCGTTAAGCAGCACTGATTGGGCGCCAAACACAGGGTTGTATTTGGCCAATATAATTTTAGGCCAACTTTCCAGCAAGAATACACCCTGAATTTAAATGCGTCCCCCAAATTCGTAAAATCCAGATGGATGTCCTGCGCAGGATATACACAAATTGGCGGAAAGCTGCCTGCTACGGAGTGCCGCCCTGGAAAACAAGATGCAACCCTAGCGGCCCACCGATGACCTTGCGCTGACATTGCCGCACAGCAGTTAGCGGACGAGGAAGATTCGCGGAATACTCAGTGGAATCGCAACCCGGAGCTTGCTAGCACACACCAGGAACATCCATAAAATCCAGAAAAATCCCAAGATGGCCTTCAACAAACTGAGCATCGAGAACCTGGACTTGAGTGGCAAGCGGGTGTTGATGCGGTAACTGCAAATCCTCCCGTGAAACGCAGTTGCATAAACTTTGGTATCCCTTTTTTCTGCAGAGTGGACTTCAATGTGCCCATCAAGGAGGGCAAGATCACCAGCAACCAGCGAATTGTGGCTGCCCTGGATAGTGTGAAGTTGGCCCTGTCCAAGAAGGCCAAATCCGTGGTGCTGATGTCCCACTTGGGTCGTCCCGATGGCAACAAGAATATCAAGTACACGCTGGCTCCGGTGGCCGCTGAGCTGAAGACCCTGCTCGGCCAGGATGTGACCTTCCTGAGCGATTGTGTGGGCAGCGAAGTGGAGGCAGCCTGCAAGGATCCCGCCCCGGGATCTGTGATCCTGCTGGAGAACGTCCGCTTCTATGTGGAGGAGGAGGGCAAGGGCTTGGACGCCGCCGGTGGCAAGGTGAAGGCCGATCCCGCCAAGGTCAAGGAGTTCCGCGCCAGCTTGGCCAAACTGGGCGATGTCTATGTCAACGATGCCTTTGGCACTGCCCATCGGGCACACAGTTCCATGATGGGCGATGGCTTCGAGCAGCGTGCTGCTGGTTTGCTGCTCAACAAGGAGTTGAAGTACTTCTCGCAGGCTTTGGACAAACCCCCAAATCCCTTCCTGGCCATTCTTGGTGGCGCTAAGGTCGCCGACAAGATCCAGCTGATCGAGAACCTGCTGGACAAGGTCAACGAAATGATCATTGGCGGCGGCATGGCCTTCACCTTCCTGAAGGTCCTCAACAACATGAAGATCGGCGGTTCGCTGTTCGATGAGGAGGGCTCCAAGATCGTCCAGAATCTGGTGGAGAAGGCCAAGAAGAACAATGTCCAGCTGCATCTGCCAGTGGACTTTGTGTGCGGCGATAAGTTTGCCGAGAATGCCGCCGTCAGCGAGGCTACTGTGGAGGCTGGTATTCCCGATGGACACATGGGTCTGGATGTGGGTCCCAAGACCCGTGAGCTCTTTGCGGCGCCCATCGCCCGCTCCAAGCTGATTGTGTGGAACGGGTAGGTTTAGTTTTTACTTAGTTTAAATATATACCTTACATAATTTCTATAAATATTTTCAGTCCTCCCGGCGTTTTTGAGTTCCCCAACTTCGCCAACGGCACCAAGTCCATCATGGACGGCGTGGTGGCCGCCACCAAGAACGGCACCGTCTCCATCATTGGCGGCGGCGACACTGCCTCTTGCTGCGCCAAGTGGAACACCGAGGCCCTCGTCTCGCACGTCTCCACTGGCGGCGGCGCTTCGCTGGAGCTCCTGGAGGGCAAGACACTGCCGGGCGTGGCCGCTCTGTCCAATGCCTAAATCCAAAAAAAAATACAGACTATTTATGTTAATCGCATCGTTTATCTTGTAAGCACAAAGTTGAATCTATTTGTTGCGGAACCATATAATGCAAACGAAATAAAGGAATTCTCTAGTTTATTTGCGTGCAAAGTTGCTGTCCATGGAGGAGGAAGTGCGCTGGATGTTGTTCAGATTGGCTCGGATGCGATCGCCAATGGAGTTGTGGTTGGCAATGGCCTTCTTCACCTCCTTGTTGATGAACTCCTTGTCGAAGTCGCGTTCGCGGTTCTGGGCTTCCTCGCGAGCGTAGGCTTCGCGATGTTTGCGCACCACCTGGCTGCGATCCGCCTCCCTCCAAGTGGCATTGTCCATCATCTCGCGCAGACGAGCTTCTCGATCTGCTTCGCTTAGCTTGGATTTGCCGGTGGGACGATTGGGAGCCGGACTACGCTCCCTTTCCTTTCGTTGCGGTGGCTTTTCTGGGCTCTTTCGGCGGTCATCTCTTTTGGAACTGCGGCTTCGGCTGCGTTTGGATCTGGATGGCTCCTCGGGGCTTCTACTTCTGAGACTCTCCTTCTTTTTTAAGCTTTCTTCTGGACGTCTGCGTCTATCATTTCTTTCATCTGGACTTCTGCTCCTTTGTCTTTCCTTTCTAACCTCTGGACTTCTGCTTCTCCGTCTTTCCTTTCTGACTTCAAGACTCCTGCTCCTCCGTCTTTCTTTTCTGACCTCTGGACTTCTGCTCCTTCGCCTTTCCTTTCTCTCTTCAGGACTCCTGCTCCTCCGTCTTTCTTTTCTGACCTCTGGACTTCTGCGTCTATTTCTCTGCTCTGGACTCCTGCTTTGTCGCTTTTTCCGAGAACTATCTTTCCTATCCTGGGGGCTTCTGCTCCTGCGCCTCTCCCGCTGTCCTTTTTCCTCTGGACTCCTGCTTCTCTTATTCCTTCTCCTCGACTCAAGCTCCCTGGATCTTTGTCTCCTAGGCTTTTCCTCCTCATCACTGCTCTGTTCACTGCTGTCACTACTCTTCCTCTTAGATTTCTTGCTCTTTTTCTTGGTGGCCATGTCCAATTGCTTGGATATGGTGCGATACTTGGCGTCCAGTAGTTTGTCCAACTTGAGCTCACCGTTGCCGTGGTCTCCTTTCAGTTTGCTGACCTGACGGGCCAGTTTTCTGTCCAAATCATCGTCGCTATCGTTGCTTTCACTGCCACTGGCACTTTCCTCATCGCTGGAGCGCTTGTTCCTTTTTTTCTTTTTGGACTTCTTGGACTTTTTGCTCTTCTTGGCCTTCTTTTGCTCCTTGGAGGCCTTTAGATCCTGTTCGGTCTTCAGAATGCGATGGATTTCCTTCAGTTTGACGGGGTTTTCGAGTAGTTTGCGCCGAGATTCCATTTCGCGTTGCTTGATGAGCATCAGGGGATCCTCGAGTGTCTTTCGTTGCATGTCAACCTGTTCGGTGGACTGCAGATTGCGATATGTACGGATGGAGAAGGGCACGCAGTCATGCTCCACATGATTGATGGACTGTTTGAGGCCCACTGTGCTCTGCTGCTCCTGCCGGTGCTCCTCGGCCTGCAGCGTCTCAAAGGACTTGTCGATCTTGCGGCCCAGAAGGTATTCCTCGCGGTTGATCAGTTCAGTGCTGTCTGAAATATGACTTATGTAAAAATATTTATCAGGATTTGAAGCTAGATGACTCACTTTTGTACATCCATTCCAGTTTTGCCTCCCCGGCGGCGCCACTATTATTGGCCAGCACTCCGGAACTTTCGCCCAACCGTCGCAGCTCCTCCCTGTCCCGCTCCTCGTTGATCTCCTTGCGGAGATCCTGCAGCTTGCGCTCCTCCATCTTCGCCTGCTCCTCCGCCTTCCAAACGCGCTCCTGGTTTTTCATCGTGTGCGGATGCCATGATTTCTTCAAGTTCTGCGGGGGAATTCAATGTTTTTATAATGCTTTACAATTAAGGAGCATTACTTACTAAATCTCCGCCACCCATTTTAGGGGTTTGTCTGTCTTTTTACTAAAAAAAATAAACGATTTGCAAACAATTTCAGTTGTTCCCTCCTTTTCTTGTGTTTTCATCAAAAACATATGTTCAACAACAGGGTTGCCAGGTAGCCTAAAGGCTAGAGTTGCCAGACGAAAATAATTTGGTGACCAATTTTAAATAATTACTTAAAATACAACCAATTTGTTTAATTGCTATTTTTTTTGCTATATGTTTGTGTTGAAACTAGATTTCGACAAGGGCTGCCAGCTGGTTAATAGACTTAAAATTATGATAAAGTTGCTAGAACGAGTGACTATTATTTTGCCCTGTTTAAAAATATTTTTTGAAGTTATGCTTTGTTTTATTATTAAAATACAAGTATTTATAAAACTATGCTTTGCTTAGAACCTCAAACGTTTTGTAAGGAATCATTAATCAGTCAAAATATTTTATTAGATTGCAGTTGCTTAGTTGCTCTTTCCTTGTTATTAAAACATTTTTTAACAATCGTTCTTTTATCATGATCCGTTTTCAACGTAATTTTATTAAGTTTATTTTCGTTCCCAATCAATGTCTTAAATATGAAATCAAAAAAACTGCCTTTCTAAGAAATTTTAGCAGCAAAGACGATTGCAATGGAAAGCATGTAAAGAAATTGAGTCTGAAAAATGTCGATGTGGCTGGGAAAAAAGTATTCATGAGGTAAGGATCCTTGACAATTTTGGTTTATGTATTTTTAAATGTTACTCAAAGGGTGGATTTTAACGTGCCCATGAAAGATGGTAAAATTACTAACAACCAACGTATAGTTGCTGCTCTTCCAAGTATTAAATATGCTCTAGATAAAAAGTGCAAATCTCTGGTGAGTTAATTTTTATTATTTTGCATTTAAAACTGTACAAGAAATTGAATTATAAAAATATTAACACAAAAAAGTTCAAAATTTCTGTTAAAAATAAAAATGTTGAGCCAATAAGTTCAGTTTTACACTTTATTATACAGTTTTAAAAATGTTATTTATAATCTGTAAAATTTTTCTTTAAAAAATTTCAATTGAATTTTGTCTTCTGAAGTCTTGAAGAAGAAAATACCAATTTAATTTTTTCATTTTAGTTTAATTCAAAAACCCATATTGTTATAGACGTTTTCAAATCCAAATTTTTAAAGTTTAAAAAAATATAGTAATTATTTTGATATCAGGTTTTAGCCTCCCACTTGGGACGTCCTGATGGCAAAAAGGATAAGAAGTTTAGCCTGGAGCCGGTGGCCAGGGAACTGGAGAAGGTGCTGGGCAAGCCGGTTTGCTTCCTGGACGATTGTGTGGGTGACCAGACCCTGGAAGCTCTAAAGGATCCACCCGAGGGCAGTGTCCTGCTGCTCGAGAATCTACGCTTCTACGCCGAGGAGACGGGCAGCAGCAAGGATGGGAACAAGAAGAAGGTCAAGGCCGATCCGGAGAAGGTCAAGGAGTTCCGGGCCAAGTTGGCGCAGCTGGGCGAGATCTATGTGAACGATGCCTTCGGAACTGCCCATCGTCCTCATAGTTCCATGATGGGCGATGGCTATAAGACACGGGCAGCTGGTTTCCTTTTGGACAAGGAACTGGAGTACTTTGCCAAGGTTCTCCACAATCCAGCAAAGCCCTTTTTGGCCATCTTAGGTGGGGCCAAGATAGCAGACAAAATTCCTCTGATCACGAATCTCCTTAACAACGTATCCGTGATGATCATATCCGGAGGCATGGCCTTCACCTTCCTCAAAGTCCTTAACAACATGGATATTGGGAAATCCCTTTTCGACGAGAAGGGAGCCAAGATGGTAAACGATATTATATGCAAGGCAAAGGAGAAGAATGTAAATATTCTATTACCGGTGGATTTTGTGGCGGCCAACAAGATAGACAAGAATGCGGATAAAATAGAAACAGTGAATGCAAAGCAGGGGATACCAAAAGACATGATAGGACTGGATAATGGCGAGCTATCCAGTTCGATGTTTGCCGGCGCCATTTGTGCATCCAAAACAATAGTGTGGAATGGTCCACCAGGTTTGTTCGAGAACGAGCTATTTGCCCAGGGCACCAAGTCCATGTTGGAGGCAGTAATTGGAGCTACCAAAAGGGGAGCCATCACAATTGTGGGCGGAGGAGATACGGCCACGGCTTGTATGCAATTCGGAGGAGCCGACAAGGTCTCACACGTGTCCACAGGTGGAGGAGCTTCCCTAGAACTGTTGGAGGGAAAGGTCCTGCCAGGAGTGGCTGCTCTCTCAGATGCCTGAAAATACAGCTTTACAATCATTATTCTAAATAACACGTATCTTTTTTGGAATAACATAGATATAGCTACATAATGTATCTTTCAATGTTCCATTAAACTTTAATTATAAATTCATTGTCTTTTAAAGCAAAGTTGAAAATAACATAGGAAATCTAAATATTTAGCTGGAAAATTAAATTGAACAAAAGTTTTAAGCCAACTTCAGAAAACAATACAAGTGTCGCGCAATATACAAAGTTAAGTTTTATTTTTCGGATAACATTGGATGGTTAAAACTTGATAAAAGAGCTGACTTCCGGCTTAAACAGATCTCGCATAGCATTTTCTAAATGTCTTTTCTTCATTCTCCCTACATTTGCCCATAAATTAAAATTTAGCATATTCTTTTCTAGTAACCAAAGCCTTTGGAATAGTAACTAATAACCACAATGAACTAAATAATTTGGAAATTCGTTTAACATTTAAAATGGCTCGTTTAAAACTGGAATAGTGGAACCAATATCCTTAACAAAACGTACATTTTTGGCATCCACACGAGAACTGTTTTCGACCCAACTCCGAGGGGTAATACAAAATGAATAACATTTGATTAGTCGAAACTGATTAGCTCCGCTGTGGCTGGCTCTGCAGCTTTAATGGGCGCAGGTCCTGGTTCGTTCTGAGGTGGAGCAGGTGCAGCCGCCACCGCTTGGACTTGGCTGGCCACGATTTCGGCGACTGGAGGTGCCTGCGCAGCTGGAGGCGCCTGATTGGCTAATGGCGGATGGGTTTGCACAATCTGCTGCTGCTGAAGCATCACGTGAGCCATTTGCGGTTGAGGTTGCTGCTGAACTGGGATTTGCTGGGGCTGCTGACCAGGAATTTGCTGTGGTTGCTGACCAGGAATTTGCTGTGGTTGCTGACCAGGGATTTGCTGTGGCTGCTGTCCGGGAATTGAATGAGCCTGCTGTTGAAATGGAATTTGTGGGGGCTGCTGTGCCATTGCTGGATTGTTGGCGAACTGATTGTCGGGCATGGGCGGCATCATCTGGGCATTTCCAGGCGGCGCTGGCTGCTGCATCAATCCACCAGGCTGCTGCTGAATATTCGGTGGCATTGGCTGTTGCATCGACGGATTGTACATGCCCGGCGGAATGGCCTGAAACTGGCCATGTCCATTGGGAGCCGGATATCCGGGCACTCCGGCAGCGTATGGATTATAAACATTGTTCAGCTGATGCGAAGGGGAACCATGTTGCGGCAACGCCGACGGTGGCATGTAGGGGAATGGTGGAGCCGACTGACCCATCAAATACTGCGCCTTTTGCTGCTCCTGGCGCAGCTGCATCTCACGCTCCTGCTCCTGAATGCGCTGCAGGGCCAACTGGCGTTGGTACTGCAGATACTCTTGCTTCTTCTTGCGCATTATATCCAGTTTCTGGGCCATCTGCATTTGCCTTTGGCGCTCCTGCTCCTCGGCAATGCGGCGCAACTTCTCCACATGCTCCTGCCGCAGTTGATCCAGCGCTGCCCTCGAATCCTTGATCTGGGTGAGCTTATCCTGCAGCTGCTCGTACCACATGCGCTTGTCGTCCATCTCCTTGATGTAGGACAACTGCTGCGAGTGCAGCGAAGTCAGGGTCATGAACAGGGTCTGCACCGAGGAATCGTTGGAGATGCTGCGACCACGACTCGAATTGGACTTCATGCGGTTGACAAAGATCTCCACCTGAGTGCGCATATTGGCGGCAAACTCATCGATCTGCACCTCATCAGCACTCTTCGGCTGCAGCGGCATAATCTGCTGCGGCTGCGGAGTCGGTGGCATGGGACTCGGCGCCGAGGGACTGGCCATCGAGGAGGACTCGCTGATCTTGCGCTGCTCCCAGTAGCTGCGGTTCAAGTACTTGGCCAGCTCCGGATTGTTGGCCTCCTCCGGTTGCTGCTGCTGCTGTGCGTACTCCTTGCTGGGCTCGGGTGGTGCCTCCGGACTGGGAGATCGCTGCTGTAGGCGATAGGCAGTCGCTGCTGCTGCTGCTGACTGGGATTGCTGCTTGGGCTTCTGCTGCTCCGCCTCCGATTGACTGAGTGCCAGGGCCAGTTGCAGCTCCTCCTCCTCCTTGAGTTCCTGCTCGGTCTTGCGGGCTGGTGTCTGGAATGTAAAATTGAGATAAATTAGTTATAATAAATAGTATACAAGATTTAATTGGAATTTAACTAGAGATATTAGTTAAGGAGTTTAAGAATTTGTTATGCATTCCTTTCTTATTTGCGCTTTAAATAATAAATTAATAGATTAATTAAATGAAAAACACAACCAATGAACTAAAGGTTTAAAATCATATTGATCATGATCGATCGAAAATTTCTTTTAGAAATAGGGCTGTATATTGAGTAAAGATTATTTAAAATTCTTATTAAAAACAAGATTTTATTGGTCTTTGATTGTAAGGATTTGTGTTGAATATCTTTCTTATTTATGCTTTAGATAACAAATAAATATAATAAATAACTGACAAGCACAACGAATCACTTATAAGTTTAAAATCATACTAAAATTCCCATTGCTTATGCGTGTGTATGGGGTAAAGCTTGTTTAATTTCTTTCTTTTTCATAGATAAAGAATGAATATATTTAATTTCGCACAAACACAACCTACCCTCTGAAGGTTTTAGATCGTACTGAAAATGTCTGATCGTAAATTTATCA